>NC_087343.1:154515000-155140000 GCF_030014295.1 Loxodonta africana | reverse complement strand
CCCAACTCTAAGTGGGACCTTCTATTGTGTTCCTGGTCAGAGCAGTCAGGAGTGGTAGCTGGGCACCATCTAGTTCTGGTCTCAGGCTGGTGGGGGCTGGGGGCTGTGATTCCTGTAATCCATTAGTTCTTCGGACTAATTGTTTCCTTGAGTCTTTGGTTTTCTTCACTCTCCTTTGCTCCAGACAGAAAGAGACCAATAGTTGTATCTAAGATGGCCACTTGCAAGCTTTTAAGACAACAGACTGTACTTACCCAAGTAGGATGTAGAACATTTTCTTTATGAACTGTTATGCCAATTGACCTAGATATCCCCTGGGACTATGGTCCTTAGCTTTCAAGCCCAGTAACTCAGTCCCTCGAGGTATTTGGTTATGTCTAGGTTTTTACCATGACTGTGCCCCTGTGTGCTCTATTATATGTACGAATATACATGCAGCGCGTACAAATATGTATGCAGAAATAGCCACAGCCAAACCTGTATATGCACGTCTTGGGTGTACTCTTACGGAGCTCTGCTAGTGCAGTGGTTAAAGTGCTATGGCTGCTAACCAAAAGATGGTGGTTCGAATCCAACAGCCACTCCTTGGAAACCCCATGGGGCAGTTTTCCTCTGTCCTATAGGGTCCCTATGAGTCGGAATCGGCTCAATGGCAATTTTTTTTTTTTTTTTTTTGGTGCTCTCATACACCCTCCCACACCTATTCAGCATACATTTCTATGTATATCCACTCACAAATTATTGTGTGTTATTACTGTTGTTGCAGCATTGTGTATGTTATAGTATTTACCTTCGTTGCCTTCTATTCCTGGGTACCTTTCAGTGTCTTCCCTTGCCTTAGTTATGTCATGCTGACTTGCCCCACATTGTGTACCACCTTTCCCTTCACCAAAGTTAACACGTTGTCTGCTCTCTAGTTAGTGATTTTTCCTTCCCCACCCTCCCATTCCTGGTAACCATCAAAGAACATCTCTTTCTGTGTGTAAACCTTTTCTCAACTGTTTATAATAGCGATCTCATACAATATTTGTCCTTTTTCAATTGACTTACTTCACTCAGCATAATGTCCTCCAACTTCACCTATGTTGTGAGATATTTCATGGATTCATCATTTTTCTTTATCATTGCAAAATGCGCCTTTATTGAGGAAAAAATGAAGGTGCTCAGTTACTGAGGGTCCTGGCCCATCTTGATATAACGAGAAGTAGGAAATTAGGAATTATTCTTTAACTGTTATATTAAAGACACAGCAATGTAGGTTGTGTGCACACATAATTGCAGACAACGGGACTCCAAATTTCCCCTTAATTGTTGCCCCAGAGGAATGGGATTTCGGGAGGAACATTTGGTTAGAATGGAAATGGGAAAAAATGAAGTTTAGTTAGAGGCCTCTTTCATCCTCCCTGGGGTCCCTTGCTACACAGGATTCTGCCCCAGGCAAGGCTGTTTCTTCTATAACCCCCAATTGCTAGCAGGATCACTTCAGTAGGACACACAGCTATTGAATTCAGATTCTTGGCCCAGTTCCTGGAATCCTTCAACCCCTTCAAGGCAGAGAGAGATAGCCTCCATTGAATGGACTCTGACACAGGGCGACCTTATGCACAACAGAACAATACATTTCCTGGTCTTAAGCCATCTTCATGATCGTTGGTATGCTAGAGGCCATTGTTGCAGCCACTGTATTTTGAGTGCCTTCCAACCTAGGGGGCGCATCTACTAGCACTATATCACCCAATCTTCTATTGTGATCCATAGGCTTATTTTTTGAAATAGATCACCAGGCCTTTCTTCCTAGTCTGTCTGAGCCTGGAAGCTCTGCTGAAACCTGTCCACCATGGGCGACACTGCTGGTATTTGAAATACCAGTGTATAGCTTCCAGCACCATAGCAACATGCAAGCCACCACAGTAGGACAAACTGACGGATGGTGGATGCTGTACAAACACCCTCTCAAATGCCAAAATTGCATACAATTTTAGTGTTCAACTGGTCCTGTTGATACCTCTCTTAACCACATTCTGAGCTGACTACGGACCAGGTAAACTCAGATAGAGAACAAGTGGGTTGTAACATGTGGCATCTCCATCCACTTCTACCCTTAGGGAGATCTGGAACCACCTAGCCTTCTGGGTGCATTCTAAGCCAGACTTTAGTTCTCTCTGGATGCCTGTGAATACACAGGCCACAACAGCTTTGTTCTCTACATGGGCAGAATGCAAATAAGGTCTCCAGCAGCCCCTTAAACACCAACAACTCAGGACCTGGCTTGTTCTCCCTGCTCTATCTCAGCGTACAGCCTGGCCCTGTATGTGCAGTTTTTAACTCCCGCTCATGGAGCTGGATAAACTCAAGGGACTAGCAAATGTACATGGGAAACCATGGGCCCCGATAAGCAGCTGATAGGGGGTGCCTGTGCTTCCGCCAGGTCTGTTTAAACACTGATAGACGGTGGGGCAAACAAGAGCCCTTTGTGCTCTGAGCATCCACAGTGGCCATCCGGAGTCCATTCTGGGCATGGCCAAGCTTGGAGTGGGTGGAAGTGGGGGTAGCAGAGAGGCAAACTTTCCCTGCATATTATCTGATAAAGTCACACAGGCAGGACCAAGCCAATGTTCAATCCTGGGGCTCTAGATCTTTCTCTCACCCTGCCCCCATCTCGAAGCATTCACCTAACCAGTGAGACTTAGAAAAAATAAGCCTCACTGTAGATCATCCAAGAAGGACACGTGAACTAGTTCAAGCCATGAACACCCCTATCACCCTAGCAAGTAGAGATGAAGGGTCAGCTCACAGAGAAGCGAGAAGGGAAGAGCTGGTGAGTTTACCTGATCCACTACTGTCACCAAAAAGAAAGATCAAGTCCAAAGAACTCCAAGAAAATCAGGCTGCTATGGGGCCTGAAAGGATCCCCGGTGGTTCAAACAGTTAAAAGGTCGGCTAGCAATTCGAACCTAACCAGCAGCTCTGCAGGGGAAAGACATGGCAATCTGCTTCCATAAAGATTACAACGAAGAAAACCCTATGGGGCAGTTCTAGTCTGTCACACGAGGTCGCTATACTTGGAATCAGCTCCATGGCACCCAACAACAACATGGAGCCTGAGGACAGGGATTGCTTTTTCATAACCCTTTGAGTTTTGGTTCATTCAGTAAATAGCTTTTGTGAATTGACAGCATTGACATTGAATTGGATTGGAGCCCTGCTGCTCAAAGCATGGTTCTCTCTACTCAGCAGTTGGGCATCCCCTGTGCGCCTGTTAAAAAATGCAGGGTCTCCAGCCTCAGCCCAGCCTACTAAGCCAGAATCTGCATTTAAACAAGATCCCCAGGCAATTTTTTAATTTATTGTGTTTTAGGTAAAAGCTTACAGTGCAAATTAGTTTTTCATTCAAAAATTTTACACACAATTTTTTTTTTTTTTTTAAGTTGCAATCCCCATAATTCTTCAGGACTCTCCCCCTTTCCCTTTCCACCATGGGTTCTCAGTGTCCATTCCTCCAGTTTCCTGCCCCTTCCTGCCCTCTCATCTTTGCTTTTGGACAGGTGTTGCCCATTTGGTCTCGTATACTTGATCGAACTAAGAAGCATGTTCCTCATGTGTGCTATTGTTTGTTTTCTAGGCCTGTCTAATCACTGGCTGAAAAGTGGACTTAGGGAGTGGCTTCAGTTCTGAGTTAGCAGCGTGTCTGGTGGCCATAGTCTCAGGGGTTTCTCCAGTCTCTGTCTGACTAGTAGGTCTGGTCTTTTTTGTGAATTTGAATTTTATTCTAGATTTTTCTCCCACTCTGCCTGGGACGGAAACCCTGGTGGCATAGTGGTTAAGTGCTACGGCTGCTAACTAAAGGATCGGCAGTTCAAATCCACCATGTGCTCCTTGGAAACTCTATGGGGCAGTTCTACTCTGTCTATAGGGTCGCTATGAGTCGGAATCAACTCGACGGATTCATCGTTGCTCTTTTTCGTTGCATAGTATTTCGTTGTGTGTCCTCAGGCAATCTGTGTGCATGTTACAGTTTGAGAAACACTGGATCAGAGTGCTTATAAAGCTGCTGGAAAGATACATAAAAGGATTGTGAAAGATTATGGATTGTCCCCTTTCAGGTTGACAACAGATCTTGACCTAAAGATAAAGTATTAAAAAAAAAGTGTGATTTAAAACAATGAAAGTAGTAACAGTAGACCTGCTGATATGATAAATTTTATTTTCAGTAATCCAAACCAAAATCAAACCCGTTGCTGTCGAGTCAATTCCAACTCACGGCAACCCTATATAGGACAGAGTAGAACTGCCCCATAGAGTTTCCAAGGAGCGCCTGGTGGATTTGAACTGCCGACCTTTTGCTAAGCAACCATAGATAGCACTTAACCAGTATGCCACCAAGATTTCCTTTCAGCAATCAAGAGTTCTCAAATCTAAATGAAGAAACATTTCCTATGAATAACTCCATATATATGTCATCAAGTGGGCCGCTTCAAATACCCTCCTCTGCGATAAAGACAAGCTTGTTCCCAGCATTCCCAAGACTGTATGCTCCTCCTGTGAAGGTTCACATCTGTATATGTTAGAATTGGTGGCATTTTAAGAGGTTAAAAAAATAAAAGACTTCAGATTTAGCATTATTGACAGAAGACAGATTTTTAAATATCAGAATGGAAATGATTCCACAATGCACATGGATTACCTTTTTAAAAATAGAGAAGTATCAATGAGTGTACCTGGTTTGGATCCTTGGTCTATCAGCTGTGACTTTACCCAAGTTACAGGACCTCTCAGAGTCAGCTCTCTCAGTGTAAAATGGGGACAGTAGCACTGTTGCTGCTGAATTATTGTTGAGGATTTAGAGTATACATGAAAAGCACCACAGCAGATTTTACACACAATAAATGCTGAATAAATACAAACTATTAATAAGAAATTAGTACTGAGATGCTGTCTCAAGGTGTCATTCTACTAAACTGAGAGAAACAGACTGTCTTTGTCACTGTAGGCCAAATGTAACAAAGAGGGCAAGGGGGTGGAGTGAACTCTCCTCTATGCCCATCAAGGACACAGGCTCCCTCCTTCTAGTAGATCCACTATCCCACAGCCTCAGTCTTCCAATGACCCGCTGAATCTGGCTGCCCAAAGAAAAGACCACGTGTGCAGGTTTGCCCAGGAGGGTTATGCGTCAGGCTTAGAAATGGCATGCATCACTTCTGTCATTTAATCGGCCAGAACTTGGTCACGTGGTTCTATGCAAAGGAGGCTGGGAAATGTAGTCCTGTGGCATCCTTTAGCTGGAACTGATAGGAACACCTAGCCAGTCTCTTCTACAGAGACCTAGGCCCAGTTGATTCCAAACTTTGTTTTCCACTCAGGAAATGTCCCAGCATTTTAGCACCTGATTCTGTCAAACATTCTTGTAATTCGTTATTGTACCTCTTGCTTGGACTCCTTATCTTCACAAGAATTCCAACTCTCTCTCCCCCCACTATTCATGACAGACAGATTGTTTCCAGAGCTCTAAACTTACTGTTCCACTTTCCTCATCCCTGACTATTCCAGACCGGAAGTCACCTGCTGACTCAAGCTATGCCTGTAAGCCAGCTCCTAAGCTGCTTTTGGGGATGCCCGCGGTTTCACTGCAGGTTTTCCTGATTCCAGAAGGCAGTCTACAGCACTTAGCCATTCAAAACCACATCAGTAGCTCATAGAGCCCAGACCATTAAGTAATTTTACAGTTGATTATACCGTTTTGAGAATTAGATTACAAAATAACCTCAATTTTGACTAAATAAGATAAAACCAAAATATTCACACAAACTCAATGATGTGCTTTGGTTCTGCTAATATTATCTTGGCTTTATAGAAAGAGTTGAGGCCTTGATGTCTTAGTTATCTAGTGCTGCTGTAACAGAAATACCACAAACGGGTGGCTTCAACAAACAGAAATTTATTTTCTCACACTTTAGGAAGCTACAAGTCTAAATTCAGAGTGTTGGCTCCAGAGGAAGGCTTTCTTTGTTGGCTCCGGAGAAAGATCCTTGTCTCTTTGAACTTCTGCTCCTGGGCAATCTTCACAGGGCTAGGCCTCTCTTTTCCTCCATCTCTGCTTCTTTCATCTGTTTGTTTAATCTCTTTTATATCTCAAAAGAGATTGATTTAAGACACACTCTACACTAATCCTGCCTCATTAACACAACAAAGACAACCCATTCCCAAATGAGATGATAACCATAGGTATAGAGGTTAGGATTTACAACACATATTTTTGAGGGACACAATTCAATCTATACAATTCCACCCTTTGGCCTCCCAAAATTCATTTTCCTTCCCACATGCAAAACACATTCACCCCATCATAAAAATCCCAAAAGCCTTAAATCAACTCCAAGTCCAAAATCTCATTTTCTGAATCTTCTGAGTCAAATATGGGTGTGACTTTAGGCATATTCCATCCTGGAGCAAAATTTTTCTTCATCTATGAACCTGTGAAATCTAGACTACAAGTTACCTGTTTCCAAAGTACAAGGGTGGAACAGGCACAAGGTACATACTTTGACTACAAATGGGAGAAATTGGAAGGAAAGAAGGATAACTTGCACCAAGCAAGTCCAAAACCCAAAAGAACAATTTAGATTTGCTCTCAAGGCTTGGAAATAATCCTATTCTTTGAGACCATTTGGGCAATGGCCGTGCCCTCCAGACTCTGGGTGTTGCCACTGGAATGGTGACTCTGCTCCTTGACTTTGGGTGACCCTCTTCTCCTAGTCCGCCAGAGTGGCCACCCCACCTCCTTGGCCCTGGCAGGCCCCATTCTTCTGCCACTTGGGCAGGCACCCCCGGCCCCTAACTTTCGGGCAGCAGATCCGGCTCCGTCCCCTGGAACTTGTGAACAGCAGCCCCACACTCTGTAACCAAGACAGTGGAGATATCACGCTTTTAAACTTTAGGAGCCCTTGGCTCCACGCTTTGAAACTGATGCAGCCCTGCTTCCTGTGTTCCTTCCAACAGTTCTGCTGATCTCTGAGCTGTCCAGGGTTGGTCTTTTTCTTTTCTTGGAGGACAACAGACGTAGCTCCTTTAGCCTGTTTCCTGCTTATAGAATTCCAAGAGGCAGACAGTGTCCTTTTCTTTTGTTCTTTCTCTGCCCCCTTCAGTCTAAGCTGATGGGTTTTCTGCTGTGGTAGTTGGTTGGATCCATCAGTCACAGGCTTAATGTGTAGCCATGTCCCTGGTGAAAATTCTAGGACACCTGTCCTTAGTTTGTACAACAAAATTTTCCAAATCTTTAAGTTCTGTTTTCATTTTACACAGTTCATTTTTAAGTCCATCTCTTTCCTCTCACATTTCACTACAAGTGGCAACGAGAAATCATGCGGCCCCTTTAAGATCTTGCTTAGAAATCTCCTCAGCTAAATATCCAAGTTCGTCACTTACAAGTTCTACCTTCCACCAAACATTTGAACATAATTCAGATGAACTCTTTGCCACTTTGAAAAAAGCATTGCCCTTCCTTCATTGTCCAATCACACGTTCATCATTTTCTTTTAAAACATTACCGGAACCACATTTAACATCCACATTTCTAGCAACATTCTGTTGCTGGCGCCATATGTATTCTTTAAGATGACAGAGACTTTCTTCTCTATGGCTCTCCTCATTTCCTTCTGAGCCCTTGCCAGAAATTGCCTTTGATGTCCATAATTTTACCAACAGTCTCTCTTCAAGACAATCTAGGCTTTTACTATTAGGCACCTTAAAACTCTTCCAGCCTCCACCCATTACCCAATTCCAAAACCACTTCCACATTGTAGGTATCTGTTAGAGCAGCACCCCCACTTCTCAATACTAAATTTTCTTAGTTATCTAGTGCTGCTATAATAGAAATACCACAAATGGGTGGCTTTAACAAACAGAATTTTATTTTCTCACACTTTAGGGGCTAGAAGTCTGAATTCAGGGTGCCAGCTCTAGGAGAAGGTTCTTGTCTCTTTGAACTGCTCTGGGTAATCTTCATGTGGCTTGGCCTCTCTCTTTCCCCATCTCTGTTTTTTCACTTGCTTGTTTAATCTCTTTTATATCTCAAGAGATTGATTTAAGACACATCTTACACTAATCCAGTCCATTACCACAACAAAGACAACCCATTTCCAAATGAGGTTATAACCACAGGCACATAGAGGTTAAGATTTACCACGCATATTATTGGGGGATATAATTCAATCCATAACACTTGGTGTCAGCAGGCCTTAGATCAAATCTCTTCTCCAACACTTCCTAGCTTCAGAGGGAAGTGACATAACCCATCTGTGACTGCTTCCTTATTTGTAAAACCTGACACCACCACCTTTCTTTCAGGCTGGTCACAGAGATTAAATAGTGTCCTGAAAATAAACTCACCCCACCCAGAGGAGTCATCCAATCATTGGAAAGACAAGATGATCTCCAGTGCAGCAAAAAGACTGTAAAAAATATTTATTTAATGTCTAGCATCAGCAGACGATTAAATAAGAGACCCCGTCTTATCAGACAGTACAGTGAGACCTGTGAGAGCTGGAACTCAATGGGACTACCTTGTTTTTCTGGGTCTAGAAAGTTTTCCTCCTTTAAGAGGGCACAGCCTTACCACTTTTCTACTGCTTGTTTCAGTGGTATATACAGCAAAACCTGAGAAAGCTAGAACATATATGAGGCAGAAACCTGTCACAGAAGGAAAACTCCAATATTTTTACAGATTTTACTGTACCACACTATGTAAAAATGATAAATTCACAAAAACAAGGCTGAAAAAGAACGGTTGTTTTTGGACAGTGGGAGTAAAGTGATCCCTTTAGACTTACTGATTTTTTTGCAAAATTGGGATATTTTTGAAACCCTTGTCATATCAAAGTGAAAAAATGTATAATGGTCTAATAGTTTCAGGCAAGGTGGCAGGTGAGTTGAGGAGTTCACCTAGGTTAGTGGTTCTCAATCTATTTTTAGCTGTAGAATCCTTTTTATAAGCAAAATCTTATGAAGACCCCAATATATAAGTATATATATAAATACATAAAGCAGACAAAACACTGCTTTTATTCAGCATCCATTGGTCTCAGCCCACCTGGAGCAAAGGAGAATGAAGAACACCAAAGACACATGTTAACTATGAGCCCAAGAGACAGAAAGGGCCACATAAACCAGAGACTCCATCAGCCTGAGACCTGAAGAACTAGACGGTGCCTAGCTACAACCGATGACTGCCCTGACAGGGAACACAACAAAGAACCCCTGAGGGAGCAGGAGAGCAGTGGGATGCAGACCCCAAATTCTAGTAAAAAGACCAGATTTAACGGTATGATTGAGACTAGAGGGACCCCAGAGGTCATGGTCCCTGGATACTCTGTTAGCCCAAGGCTGGAACCATGCGCAAAGCCAACTCTTCAGACAGGGATTGGACTGGACTGTAAGACAGAAAATGATACTGGTGAGGAATGAGCTCCTTGGCTCAAGTAGGCACATGAGACTATGTGAGCAGCTCCTGTTTGGAGGCGAGATGAGAAGGCAGAGGTGGACAGGAGCTGGTTGAATGGACATGGGGAATACAGGATGGAGAGGACGAGTGTGCTGTCTCATTAGGGGGAGAGCAGCTAGGAGTACATAGCAAGGTGTATATAAGTTTTTGTATGAGAGACTGACTTGATTTGTAAACTTTCACTTAAAGCACAATAAAAAAATACTGATTTTATTGAGAAAACTTATTTATACGTTCAATTTTAATACTTGCTACACATGTAAGGTCTGTACATGACAGCACAAATTGTTACACTGTTATAAGACACATTTGAATATAGACACTTTATTACTTTATGTTTAATGGTTAAAGATATTTTTAAAAGATATAATTCCAATTAAAAGCTTACAGAATCCTAGAGTTCCTTGGAATATAGTTCATACACATTTAGGGGATTATGAGAGTTGGGGCTAACCAAATGCCAGCTGCTTTTCCACACAGCCCCGAGGCTTGCCAGAAACTCATGAAGAAGTCATCTGAATTCATTCATAATGAGGACGAATGAGGCACAGAGCATACCCCAATGACTTGTTTAATGGTCAAACCACACTAACACAGGAGGGGCACAGAGAGGGCACAGAGAGCCACTGGACACTGTGAGAAAGGCCAGTCTGTGAAAAGCTCCCCAGATCCTAAGTAAAAGGGGAGAACAGGCAGGCCCCACTTGGGCACGTTTGGGTGAGGGAAGGGAACGTGGGGCACAGGCACACAGGCCTGGACATCTGCTCAGGGACATTCAGGAGGACTATCTGGAGATATAGGAGGGCTTCGGGAGGAAAAGTAAAGCACGTGTGATGTTCTGCTGGGGTTGGTGGGGTGGGCTAAGTGGGACAGTAAAGGAAGGTAGAAAGCAACTAGGGATGAAGGGCTAAAATGGCCCAGGCAAGAAACAGAGAAAGGAAAGGCGGCCATTGAGAAAACGGCCCCCTGAAGTTATGTAAGCCGCTGGAATAGAGCAAATGGTTAAGTGCTGGGCTTCTAACCAAAAGGTTGGCAGTTTGAGTCTACCCAGAGGCACCTTGGAAGAAAGGCCTGGCAATCTACTTCCAAAACTCAGCCACTGAAAACCCTATGAAGCAAGGTTCTCCTGTGACATCTAACGGGTCGCCATGAGTGGGAGTCAACTTGAAGGCAACTGGTAAAATTGTACAAAGATGTGTCAGGAAAAAGCAAAGAGAAGTAGGATGATCTAAGAAGAATTCGCAACATTGTCTGGGCCGGTGTTGAGAGGCAGGCAAGAGCTATGTGCAGAGCAGGGAAAGTAGCAAAGAACTTAAGGCAAGTGCAGAAAGAAACAAGGCAAGGGATAAGAAGTTCAAAGGATGCTTTGAAGACCTAAATCCTCAAAAGATAGTGTGTGGCAAATCTTGTAATATAATACAAACAGCCTAAGAAAAAAGGAGGCCGGAGTTTCAGCCTATAGAACTCAAGAAAGGAAATGAGAATCAGAGTTTATTGGATTAATAGAGTGTTTTGATGTGACTGAGTGTTGAAAAAATTATTTGCCAGGGGGAGGGAGGCTTTGGTTGCTTGGTGGTGAAGAACGAATGTGTAATAATCCCTTTTATAGTAATCTGTGAGGATCAAACGAACGTGTATATAAATATAAAGTCCTACATAAACACATGATGGCATTACCAAGAAAGCAAGAGTAAGTCATAGTCTCAACTGGGCTGCAGGAATTTAGAAGGAAAAGGGTGGTCTGATATCAGGGATGGACTAATGACAGCCTTCAGGAAAGAAGGAATTAGGAAAGGCAGTTTAGGAAAGCTATGTGGTCTTGACAAGGAAATGAATGCCCTCGGCTTGAATTATAGGTTTGGGCTTTTAATGTCCTGCCCTTGGACCCAGTGCTGGTTGGAGAGCTATACACAGCTGTTTTCTATGTACCAGGCAGTGTGCCTACATCATCCTATTTAGAACTAAAAAAGTCCTGTGAGAAAATATTCTGGTACACAGATTGGGAAACCAAAGCTTGGAGAGGGCAAGTCACTTTCCCAAGATCACACAGCTAGCAACCGGAGAGTGAGGGCTCAAGCCCTGGTTTGGGCTGACTCACACACATCTCCCCTCTGCACCTAGTTTCCCATGTCTGGCCTCAGAACCCTGAGGTGCTACCCCCTCTATCCTTCTAGACTCCTTGTGAGTGGCTTCCACAGGTGGTAGTAATCTCTCTCTCCTTTGAACTCTTACAGTGTTTGGTTATATGAAGATTTTTAGTGCCTTCCTGGTGAAAAGGAGACCTGGTGGCACAGTGGTTGAGAGCTCTGCAGCTCGCCAGAAGGTCAGCAGTTCAAATCTACCATCTGCTCCTTGGAAACCCTATGGGGCAGTTCTACTCCATCCTATAGCGTCACTACGAGTCCGAAAATAGACGGGACAGTTGGTTTTTTGGTTTCTGGTGCAAAATGAATTAGTGGTAGGTGCCTGGGTGGTGCAAACAGTTAACATGCTCAGTTGCTAACCAAAAGGTTAGAAATTTGAGTCTCCCAGGGGTACCCTGAGGAGCACAGTTCTACTGACACATGTGGGGTCACCAGGAGTCAGAGTCTACTCAATGGCTAGTGGTGGTGATGGTAGGATCATGGCTTGAAGAGTACAAAAAGCTTCTTCCATCACTATACAGGTAAGGTGGAGGAGAAACATGACGATGTACTTCCATTACTATACAGGTAAGGCGGAGGAGAAACATGACGATGCATTGAGACTTCTGGGACAGGAAAGTGCTTTGTCTTATGTCCTGTCCCACCTCCTCCGAAGGCTAGAAACCCCTTGTGGCCAGGGGCTATGTTGTACAAACCTTTGTATTCATTATATCCAGCACAAGGTCACATACATAATAATCAGTTAATAAATATTAAAATTGATCAAGTGAAGGCCTAGAACAACCTTAACTCAAGAAACCAGAGCACAATTATTTATAATATATAGAAACCATACTTTTCAACAAATCTGTCTTGGGAGAAGTACAGCCAGAATGCTCCTTAGAAGGGAGGATGGCGAGACTTTGTCTCACTTACTTTGGACATGTTATCCAGAGGAGTCAGTCCCTGGAAAAGGACATCATGCTTGGTAAAGCAGGGAGTCACTGAAAATGAGGAAGACCCTCAAGTAGATGGATTGACACAGTGGCTGCAACAATGGGCTCCAACACAGCAACAACTGTGAGGACGGCACAGGACCAGGCAGTGTTTCATTCTAACATAAAGTCGCTATGAGTCAGAATCGACTCCACAGCAATGGGTTTTTTTGGTTTCATTAACAGGAACGTA
Source organism: Loxodonta africana (assembly GCF_030014295.1). Lineage (NCBI taxonomy): Eukaryota > Metazoa > Chordata > Mammalia > Proboscidea > Elephantidae > Loxodonta > Loxodonta africana. The sequence continues at coordinate 155,127,193 of NC_087343.1, read as the reverse complement.
TTTTTCAAAAGTAGAACTTTATCCCTTCTAACACAGGTGATTAACCAAATTTCATCTCTAATTCTTTCCAAGGGCAATAAAATACCGTCAATGGAGGCAAAGCCAAGGTCACTTGGAATTTGAAGATGTAGGCAACATTTCTTGGCTTCTCTTCAGCTGTCTGATGTCACCAGAACAGCACTCTAGAGGGCCAGCTTGGATAAACTTAGGACCTCTGTTTGGCCCTGTCTTCCTAAAAATTTTATGGGAAGGTCACTAATAAACTAGGTGTGTAAATGTACCACCATCTAGTTAAAAAGTAATAACTGCTACTGGAGCTGACTTACACTACATATTTTCTGCAAAACACATTTATTTACCTTTCCTTCTAATAAAATAACCTGGCAATAAATAAAAGGCAGTAAACTATCCATGGCTTGCTATTAAAACTTGATATATATTTTAAAGACAATTTTTAGTATACTGTTTCTGGATGGCTCAGGTATTATTTGAACGTAAGCACCCAATGAGAACATGATTGAGGTTGGTACCAAGGTACAAACACAATAATTTGTCCTATGTGCAGTGCCTGTACTCTGAGTTTAAATGTCTTCCCCTGAAAGATCAAATTGCACTTTAAAATAGTCAATATACTTCTAGCAAAGAGTCACTTGTATTAAAACGCCACCACAAAACACATTAGTCTCTCTCTCTCTTTTTTTTTTCAAGTTTAAACTACAGTCTAGTGAATTTAGTTCATCACATTCTTACATGAGTGCCACAGTGGAGAGGAAAGAGTCTTTGGAATTTGAAGGATTCTTTTTCTTCTTTCTTTCTTTTTTGTAAAGGAAACCTCTGGAGAGGGTATCCAAGCCCTTCTTGAAGACACAATCATAAGTAAAGAAAAGTGATCGGGATAAAGGAGGAATTTAAAAAATCTGTAATCATTCTTAAATTTATTCTTCAATTTAGGCCAATCCTCTTTCATAGGGAGCTCCTAGCAATTAGCTGGCAATCTTACCCTGTGAGTCTGAAGGATTAAAGCAGGAGCAAAGGACAAAAGGAACCAATTTGCTACACTCCTCCATCAGTCCTCCTTTCTTAACCAAATCAGACTTCATTTCCCCCAGTGTCCTCCTGACTCACCTAATCTTCTTTCTCTCCTCCACCCACAGTCCCTTAGGGGAAGGTTCTTAAAGGTAACATGAGGGAATGCCACCTAAACAAACTCCTGCAGCATCTACAAACGTTTGAAAGTGGCTTCGGAAACTAGAGGGTAGTTTTTTGTTTTCTCATTATTCTGAGCAAAGTACAACTTTTTTTGATCACGGGGTCTCAAAAAAGAAAATGTAGTAGTAGGTAATAAGCCACCCAATTAGGTTTACCAGGAGTTTAGACACGCTCCTCTCCCTCTGGCAGACTATTTAGGACAATGCTCCCAGAAGGTCACCACATTAAAGGAAGCATAGCCTGGGAACGGCAGACATGACATCTGTTGAACTTACTGTTCCATCTGTCACTGACATGGGCCACATACAAACCTCTAGGGCTCTTGGGGACTTTAAGGGGCCTGGTAATCCATTCCTTTCCTTCCATCCTTAAACCATGCCAAAGAGAGGATGAGCTACCATTTTTAAAGATCTCTGCGGAAGAGTCCACAATCACTTTCGGCCAAATATTTAGAAGTTAATTTCCCCCTGGCAGTTTTTCATTACTCTGGATACACATTCCTTCCCATAGTCCTCCCCCAAAGAGGAGGAAAATACTGGAGCCATGAGCTTTGAGAAGACCTATGTAAGACAAAATAATTCTTAAGGCTTATTCTGTTCAGCCTTCCATGGGAAGTGAAGACTCAAGGGGAGTGCTTACCCCTTATCTTTATTTGGAAGCTCTATAAAACTGCTATAGGAGCTAAGTCTGACCAACTTATAAAGGGTGTTGGAAAAACATTAAAAAAAAATCAATTTCATTATCTCAAATCTACGGAAACTACTACATCGCAGAAAAGCTTAAGACAAAAAAAGTTGGAGACCTACGTACAGATTAAAGTCCATTTCACACATACAGTCTCAGGGACAATATACAGCTAGCAAAAAATAAGACTTTCAAGTTTGACCTAGAAAAATATGGGCTGCTAACTTTGCTTCTTTAGGCCAGCAATGCCCACTGTTTGAACAACTGTTGCTGGGTGCCAGCGAGTCAATTTTGACTCACAGTGACCCGTGTGACAGAGTAGAACCGCTCCATAGGGTTTTCTAGGCTGTAATCTTTATGGAATCGGATCACCAGGTCTTTCTCCTGTGAAGCTGCTGGGTGGGTTCAAACTGTCAACCATGAGGTTAGCAACTGAGTGCTTAGCTGTTTACACCACTGCTTTTGAACAACTATATAAAGTGAAACCTGTGAGAGCCACGACTCCACGGGACTGCCTTGTTTTTTGAGTCTCATGAGCTTTCCACCTTTGACAGGGTGCAGACTTACCACTTTTCCCTATTAGTGGAAAATATTTGAGTTTTCCTTCTCTGACAGGTTTCCGCCTCACACAGGTTTTGGCTTTCACAGGTTTTACTGTTGTACCAAATAATACTAGAAATAAAAGGGCTGCTGGGAAGGCTGACTTACCCAATAGCTCACTTACTAATTTATCTGCAATCTCAGTTAAAATATAAACTGCAAATAAGTCATCAATGTAAAAATCCTCAATGCTGGTAATCAGAGAAAAAAACAAAATACTAAAATAACCACGATGACATCTAGCCCAGGAGACTGCCAAATATGGCCTGTGAAATATTCTGTCAAAATAAAGACATGGAATCAGGAAACAGATGGCAAAATTCTCTCTAAAACCTCACTGAAGGGGACATTTCAGGCATTTCTGACTGTTCTGAAAATGAAGAGAGGGTTGTTTCATCGTAACTCTGGCCACATTATGGTAATGGACTGCTTCAATCCTCTCCACTTGGCTCAGGAAAACCAAAACCAAACCCATTGACATCGAGTCAATTTTGACTCATAGTGACCCTATAGAACAGAGTAGGACTGCCCCACAGGGTTTCCAAGGAGTGGCTGGTAGATTCGAACTGCTGACCTTTTGGTTAGCAGCTGAGTTCTTAACCACTGTGCCACGAGGGCTCGGGGAAGTAACCGGCTTAAATGCGAAGAAGCTCTCAGTAGAAGACATGAGCGCAAGCACTAGCTACGCAAGGTGAAAATCACTGCAGCTAGGCCACACATTCTGGATGAATTTCAGGAAAGAATCTAGAGGGGTTTCCTAGTCAGAAGGCAGCACTTCCTTAGTTCTATAGATTTTTTGATAATTCGTTGTTACGGAATCACTCCTGGATCTGAGCGATTTCTTTTAGGTTTCTGACCCATTTTCTTGCTTCCCAGGCTGTGTATACCACTCATGGTGAACATTCTAGACAACTAAAGAATAACAATGAATACTGCCTTCTTCTCAGACCTCCACTGCTAATCTTTGTAAGACTTAAAGAAAGTCACTTTTCTCAGTTTTGGTGTCTATAAACCTGCAATCATATATGGATGGGAAAGTCTGTGAAACATTTATCACATAAATGATAAAAATTAATGGTTTTTAGAGCAAGACGAAGAACAGACAGACATCTATTTCACACAACTGTATCTCATTTTCTGATCTTGGTGAAATTGTGAATACAAGAGAATTCCCTATATTTTGTATAATCTCAATCCAGATGTAAAAGATTTGCATTTTACTAAGTTGCCAGTTGAACTTAAGAAGAATTAAAACTTCTCTCAAAATTAGAAGACAATCCTTTTTGGTAAAGAAAAGAAAAATAACAAGCTTTTAAGTAAAAACAGGTAACAAATTAAACCTTTCAGTAATACTATTTATTCTACAAGTGGTAAATCTGAGAATAACTGCAGGACTGAGAAGATTAAAATGTGCCGTAGATGGACTATTTCAAACACAGAAACTGTCCTGAGAAAGGGCAACTCTTCATTCATATACTTTCCATAGTCCATTCTTTCTATAGGTCATAAAGTTGTAGGTAAGTGATACAATGAACCGGGCTATAAAATGGCCTTTTTTGGAATGGGGATGATGAAAAGTCAATTTCTGTAACCACCATCGCCTCCTGAAAATCTCTTTACTCTCCACTCAAACTTCCTCTCTCCCTAGGGAATTCTGGTGCACTTCTTTGAGATGTCCTTCACCTAAGCAGTAGAGCCTACAGAGAACCAGTATTTGGTGGCTGTCAAAGAACACTTTTTGAGGGTGGTCTACATGTGTACAACTGCACATATGTGCAAAAGTACATACATATGTCCAAAAGCGAAAAGTTAAACCAAGAGTTTTTTAATATCGGTTTAACAATGTCAAAGGAGCCCTAACGGTGCAGTGGTTAAAACAATCAACTACTCACTAAAGTGACGATTTGAAACTCCCAGTGGCTCCATGGGAGAAAAACGTGGCCGTATGCTTCCTTAGAGATTTACAGCCTTGAAAACCCTCTGAGGTCACAATGACTGAGAATCAATTCAATGGTAGTGGGGGCTAATACTCTCAACTCAATCCACCTTACCTACCTTACAGAGTGTAAATATTATTTAGGCTTAACACCATGCAAATCAAAGTTTTTTAAAAATAGCCCAGCTCAACCAGATGGTGCCCGGCTACCACCACTGACTGCTCTGACAGGGATCACAATAGAGGGTCCCAGACAGAGCTGGAGAAAAATGTAGAACAAAATTCTAACTTACACACACAAAGGCTAGACTTACTGGCCTGATACAGACTAGAGAAGCCCCTATAGTATAAGAAAAAAAATTTTTTTTTTTATGGCTCCCGAATATTCTTTTAACTCAGTATTGAAGTCACTCCTGAGGGTCACCCTTCAGCCAAAGATTAGAAACAGCCCCATAAAAACAAAACGAGACTAAATGGGCACACCAGTCGAGGGGCAAGGACGAGAAGGCAGGAGGGGCAGGAAAGCTGGTTACAGGGAACTCAAGGTCGAGAAGGGGAGAGTGTTGACATGCCATGGGGTTGGCAACCAATGTCACAAAACAATATGTGTATTGTTTAATGAGAAACTAACTTGCTCTGTAAACCTTCATCTAAAGTACAATAAAAATAAATAAAAAACAAAACAAAAAAAACCCTAAAAAACAAACAAAAAACTATTTTAAATACACAAATCATCTATAGAAAAATATTTTGGCATTTTTTTATGCTCCTCCTCGTTCCTCAAGTCACCTTCAGAAAACCTGAAAGTAAACGTGAAAATCTTCTCAATAGCTGAAAGCCAACGACCAGTTAAACACCAGCAGAGCCTGAAAGTTACGAGCCGCTTGCACATGATTTACCTGGATTCTCACCAGTGAGGCCTCACCAAGAATCAGGCTCAGGTAGGAAGCAGGAATCATAATCACTTTTTCATAAAATATCTACTTTCTATCAATGTACAGTTCTATGTCTACTCTTGGCATATTTTAAGTTAAAATTTGATTACTGATGTTTACAAAAACCAGGACCAAGTGATTCTTCATTTTATGTCAATATTTACTGTTCCAACCCTCGAGGAAGTCTGGGACAGGGGGAGGTGAGGGTAGGGTTAAAGTCAAAGCTGAGGCCAGGGCTCTATTTGTGGGGTACAATTTTTTAATTCTAATCCCAGACCCTAGCTATCTTAGGCAACCACTTAGGTTAAATTATCATTTTTATTGGCCCTGATACTCCATTTCAACAGTTATTCTTGACTTATTTCTTCCTTACACATAAACAATGTATAGCTAAGTAAAAAAAAAAAAAAATAATAATAATAGAAGGTATTTTAATATGACAATACAGTGAAGGCCAAAAGAAATTTCATCTGTGTTACTAATGGCAATAGTTCAGGTATTTATACTTCACAAGAAAGCAAAAATTAGAGTTAGCACTAAAAATTTTGTCACTTCCTAAAAACTCTAGACAAAATTCATCCCATTAGTAAAGATATTTATTCTTCCCATTTTTTAACAATCAAATTTTAATAGCACCTTTTATCCCTCCACCAAACTAACTTCATCAGAAAAAGAAAGGCTACACAGAATCCTTTAAACATAAGCTTGTGTAATTCCAAATGGTAATGACAAGAGATATGAGGGACCTCTGTGTTCATGGTTAAGTTCTAGTTGTCCCTTAGCTCTGGGTCAATGTCAGTTTATTTCATAACCTTAGACAAATTACAATGGTTCCTCTATATCCCCTTTGAAAGTGATTTATTATAAATACCCTTTATCTGAAAGGGTTGCTCTTACAATGAACAGAAAGAAAAGAGTAAGAAAGAAAGTTGAGCATAAACAACACTTCCACCTTGAATAGCGGGGACCCTGGGAGACATGTGGTACCAACTTTATGTACCTGAAACAACTTAATTTTCAGGTAATGACAGACATTCAAAGGAAAGAAAAGAAAAACCATCCTCTACAGTAAGTACTTTTAAAGCATATCAAACGGTGGGTTTCCATTTGGCAGTCTTATGGACCACCAGATATGTAGAAATAGGAATTCCAAATATTTCAGTTCTCTGAATATACAAAACCAAATAAGGCACAAGGATCTAAAGGATAAACACCAAGCTAGTTTACGATGTTTGAATTAATGTGATTTAGGGCTTTTCTATTTTTTTCTGCAAGATAATTTAAATAGTTCCCTTTGCTACAGAATGCTCCTTGGAAGCGAAGATGGTGAGACTTCATCTTACTTTGGACACGTTATCAAGAGGGACCAATCCCTGGAGAAGGTCACCATGCTTGGTAGAGAGTCAGTGAAAAAGAGGAGGACCCTCAATGAGATGGGCTGACACAGTGGTTGCAACAAAGGGCTTAAACACAGCAATGATTGTGGGGATGGCGCAGGACTGGGCAGTGTTTTGTTCTGTTGTACATACAGTCGCTGAGTCAGAAATGACTCAACGGCACCTAACAATAACTGCTACATGTGTTTACATGTGTCCACACTTATTCGCATTGTTAGAGATACATTCATTCGTGATCTTAGAATATTATAGGCCACAAAAACTTCCAAACTTTATTGATATAATCTAATTAAAAGAAAAATCTTCAAAGGGACTTTCATAAAATCCTGTGTCTCTACTGCTAAATAAAACTTTAAAATAGGAAAATACAATACTATTGCTTACAATAATCAATAAACTGGCTAGAATAATCATTGAGATGTCAATAAGGGGGCTCTCAACTTTCCAGTTTCCTGGAAACTGGATACTTGTGTGTATTACATACTGACATCCCTGAGAAGCCTTCCTTTGCTAAGAGCTGATGTTCACACACAGCAGACGAAGGAACGCTGCAGTTACCATACTGTGCTACAGCACTGGTTTGTGTAGTTCTTTGAACATGTTGCTGCATTTTTTTCCTCTGAATAAGTGAAAAATATGAAAATCAAATGGCTGCTATTATAAGAACCACTGATCTCTAAGTTTAATACAACTGAGACAAAAATGGAATCAGGAGAAATGAGGAACCTTTCACTGCAACTGGGTGTTCATGGATGTAAACCAGCTGTCTATGTTCAGTTGAGAAAAAGCAAAATCAGGGAACGTGTAGAAGACATTGGATGTAAATTGTCTGAGACTATGTCTAAAAAGTGAAGCATAACTGGGAATTTCAGAATGATTGAAGATTTCTACAACTTCTCCCTGTAAGATATTTTAGTCTATTACATACACTATAGGGTCTCTGTGAGTCAGAATCAACTCAGCGGCAACAGGCCTTTTTTTTTTTTTTTTAATACTGCAGAACCCATCTTCCCCTGTATTTTCAGGAATGTATTGGTATGATATGAAGGAAGGGGACATCCTCCGCTGGAAACGAAAAAAAAAAAAAAAATTGACCTGAGACCAATTTTTATATTTACTGAATGATCTGTAAGATCAAAAAAAAAAAAAAAAATTCCCTTTGCAATCAACAAACGCAAACCAAGAAATTAAAACACTAATCTACAGCAAAACGTGCTACACAAGAGACGTTTATTACTGTTCTGTTGTATGTACAGTCTTAGCACAGCGAACCAGGGCGAGTTACCACTTGGCCGAAAGCACGCCATCCTACATTCTAACACAGCGGCTTCTGCTAACACAGGGTAAAAGCAGGTAGTACAGTGAGTTAGGGATCGTCTCAAAAACCGCAAGCCACGTCTGTCTTTACTCCTAGAATTTAAGCCTCTCCCCACTCCCGGCCCCTGGCATAATCATCGGGAGACAAAAGAAAAAAAAGGGGTCGGGACTCTGTATTCATACAGAAGGTGTCAAGGATTGCATTTTACTAATTAAGTTGCATTTGTCCCTGTCCTTTCTCTTTTTTACAGTGACGACAACACTTTTCGTATCCCTTAGGTACCACCACAGAACAATAAAGTACTGCAAAGTTTAAGATACAGACAATAAAAAATTAACGCTTATTATTTACCAATTAAGAACATATGTTTGACCTCACTTTAAATGTATTTTGCACTATGATTTCGCTTCGCAGTGTTCACACAGTACAACTGAATACATTTCTAGATTAATTTTAACAGCAAATATGTATTATGTGCAGAAATGCAATCCTAACAAAAGTTTTAACTTTTGAGAAAACCCCTTTAAAATGGCCAGCATTGTACGTATCTTACACTAAAATATTTAATTCCGAATTCATTTTGAGATGGAGCATGAATAAAGCAAGACTGCCCCCTACTGACTACAGGGACACGGCTCATGCTATTTAAAATGACCACAAACAATACATGAGGCATTATTAATACATCACAGACTTGATTGCAAGAGCTTTTTCAAACATTAACCACTAATGATTCAATGATTACAGAATTCTGCAGTGACTATTAAAATTTTACACCTAGGAACAAATAGAGAGAAATGATCTTCTTCAACAGTACTTTATTTATTTTTGTAAAGCAGGTGATTATGCCTCCGTGTTCTGCATCTTGATTCACTTCCTGCAGGTGTTCTCTTGCTTCTTGAGAGAGAATTCATAAATGCAGGAAGGCCTTTGCCAGAAACCATCTGCCAGAGAAGGATATTGAATATTGAAACTCAAGTTAGCTTGTTATTTTGGCTACGAGAAGGATGCAGTCACAAAAGAAGGCAGGATGTTTGGAGACACAAGAAGTACATTTTACATAGTTTTAGGATTACTATACACTGACATCACAGTATTCAATAAACATTAAAATTTCAGTTCTTAAGGTTATCAAGGACTCCAGAACTACAAAGAATGTGAATGCTTTCTCTAAATACCCGTAAGGTCAGGGGTCTCTTTCTCCAAACGGCCTCACAAAAGGACAGAATAGAAGCAGCGCTTCTTCGCCCCATATTTCAACAACTCTGACAGCAAGGACTGAAACTCAGTTCAGAGAGACAGTAGACTCCACGTTTGCACATGTAACTTCCCTAATACATCTAAAGCTACGCTGATCCTGCCAGTTCGGCCAGATCTCACACAAGGAAGACTCCCCGTAGGATGCCAGGTACAGCATTCTGTACTTAAACAGTGCATGGCAAAGTTTAAAAAAAAACCACGGCATGCTCACAAGTACCACAAATAGTTTTTCTTTTTTTTTAAAGGACCAATGTATTTTGAGGGCATGTATCTCTGAAAAAAAAAAAAACAGATATATAGCCCCAAACTAATTTTAAGAAAGGAAACAGGTATGACTGAAATAAGAGCTCTCAGGATAAAAAAAAATAGTGCCCTTATATTTTGCTATATGTAATTTTCATCCAATACTTTGAGGCATTTCTGAACTGGCATAATAAATTATTTTTGGTTCTCATGGAAACAACTTGGGGGAAAACTGTAAGTAACTCCCCATATTAATGCTAAAAGAAGGAACACTAAGGAAATACACTAACGACTTAACAAATACAGCTATTGAGAAACTACTTTGTAGTATCCGGTACCAAGTGAAGGTTGGTAAGTCCTTAAGCTTACTTGCCCTTCTCTCCAAATTACTGTAAGGGCCACAAAAACCCTTTTGTATATCTTTCCTGATTGTATGACTGCATAAATCTTTAAAAGGCTGCCAAAATACTGAGAAGCTACAACCTTGGAGGAAATAAACGTTCCTTTTAAACTGTCAACATTTTCCCCAACTCCAAATATAGCTGTGTTTTGATCTGAAGTAAACCAATGATACAAGGGTAACTCTTCTTTAGACTAAGGGCCTTAAGAGAGTGGTAGACCTCAGAATATACAGTGGCATCAGAGACACAGGAAAATAAAGACCTCTAAAAGTCAAGCGGAAGCAAAAAGAAAATGGGTTGATTGATGTCAAATAAAGGTTTTTACAATGAGGCCAGATACATTACAAACCTAGGTAACTTCCGTTTTATCAGTTCCCATTAACTGATAAAATAATGACTGTTAGGTTAAAACACAAATTTGTAAGGACACGCAACATAGTCCAGATAATTACTTGGCCAGTTTCCCTAGTTCATGCTGCTTCAGCATAGAAAAATTCACTTTAATAGATCCCTTTAAAGTCAGAGCCTTCCACCGAGCAAACATGAAAAAAAATCCATTAAATGACCCAGTTAGGTTACCAATGGGTGAGTTTAACCACCAGCAAACACCAGATGAAACAGACTGCTAGAGTCACGGCTCGCTGCCTTGCCCTGGAGGCCCTTTCAGATCACCATGACTCGCACGGTAGCAAACACTGGTGGCCCACAAAGTGGAGGACAAACAGTCTTAGGGACTGTGGGCATCACTACTGAACAGCAGACTGGACTGCTTTGATGGAAATCATTTAATTTCAAGAAAAGAACCATTTTCTTGGACATGACGTGAATATTTAAGCAAAAATTCCACTGGAAAACATTTTTAATGTCTTGCTACTTTAATATAACACACTACAATAAATCAATCTTTAACGTGAGATGAATTTCCTTTTATAAAACAGGAAAGTACTGGGGAAGAGAAGGAAGATGATAGAAAGGGAGAGATGTAAGCCCTTTCCATCACATGGAAAATTAGTTAAGCTATTTGATGCCTAATAGGCATAGCTCACTAGGTCACAGCAATCACTGTCTAATTATAAAGGGCCCTAGCTCATTAATGCCAGGGTGTAAAAGCTTTCTTCTACTCCAGATGTGATCTAAATAATATATTTTAAAACCTATTATACTTCACATGTACAAGTGTTTTTGGAGTAGTTTTAGAAATAACCACTTAACTGTGTTACCACCTTATGGCTACGATAGCGGCTAACCCCTCATTTACCTGGCAGCACCAAAGGAAGTGGCATTCCATAAAAATGTATTTTCCAGTTAACTTGTAAATAAGAAAGAGTATAAACACATTTTTAACCATTTCAGATAAAGCTGTGTCTAAACGGTCTCTGTTTCTTTTTAAACAGTACATAGGAACATTTACTTTTTTCTACTTCCTTACAGTCACACGCTTCTTGTTGATGTCCTTGTGTCCACCTCTAGCGATTCCCTCTGGCTTTTTGCTGCACACTGGGAAACCAGATTATGGCGCTTATTAACACAGGATCTTTAAACAAGAGTGACTGGGCTCTGAAAGGGAACCTGTGAGTAGCCCAAGGATTGCAGTGTGTGAGCTTTAGCGTTTGGCTTCTGTAACACCTACTTTGGCTGATTAGAAGAAAGCCTTTTGGGGTTATTTTTGGGTTTGTTTTATACTATATTTTGGTAGACAGAGTTAAAAGGTCGCTGTTCTTATACTCTTTTCTAGTAAAATGCCAAATCTCAGGATAGCATGGCACTTATACTTTTCTGTTATATAGCTAAGTTATTTTAAAAATCCCTACCCATGTCTTTTTTGCAAAAGCCTACAGCTAGCTTTTAACTAGTGATATCTCCATTAAACAAAGTAAGAAGTTCAATAAAGGGGAAAAAAAAAACAACTTTCACACTTTACACGATGGTTTTCCAGCCCACCTTCAAACTAAATTTGCTCTGAACTACAGAAAGAAAGCATTCTACATTTGGGTATTGATAAATAGCTCTTTCCCCTTTCACTGGAAAAAAAGGAAACTCAGTCCCATGGGATAATATGGCTTCTTTGGTTCCCTCTAGGGACACTCTGAAAATTATTAAGGAGGTATTAGAATTCTAAATACTGCTTTAAGGCCCCAAACTCTTAAAGTTCTGAATCCTCTGGGAATGTCAGGAATGATTTCAAATGTCCCAGGCCATCAAAGTAGGGAAGAAAAGCTAACAAACTCTATTATGCCCTCCAATGGGGGACACTCATATGCCTCTGAGTAGGGTTCTGACAAGTCCTAAAGCATACTAGCCACTATCAGCCACCTGACTCCAAATTAGAGAGGAAAGGCTCACTTATCTCCCTCACCTGTTAGTTCCGAAAGCATTATCACTAAGGACTTCCTACTTTAAATCATAGCCCTAGAGGTGTCTTGTTTTAAATTTAGAAACTCGCATAAAACATCACTTCAGCCCCTTGGGAACAGGAACAAAACAAGGATGCCCTTTAACACCACTCCTATTTAACATTGTGCTGGAAGTTCTAGCTAGAGCAGTAAGGCAAGAGAAATAAATAAGGGGCATCCAAAATGGTAATGAAGAAGTAAAACCGTCCCTATGTGCGGATGATACGATACTATTCATAGAAAATCCAAAAGACTCCACAAGAAAATGACTGAAACTATTAGGTTCAGTATAGTGGCAGGATATAAGATAAATATACAAAAATTGTTGGATTCCTTTACACAAATAAAGAGAACAATGAAAAGGAAATCAGGAAAACAATACCATTTATAATAAAAATAGCCCCTAAAAAAACAAAATCCTTAGGAATAAATCTAACCAGGGACATAAAAGACCTACACAAAGAAAACTACAAAACACTACTGCAAGAAACCAAAGGAGATCTACATAAATGGAAAAACATACCATGCTCATGGATAGGTAGACTCAACATTGTGAAAATGACAATTCTACCCAAAGCAATGTACAAATACAATGCAATCCTGATCCAAATATCAACATTCTTTAAAGAGATAGAAAAATGAATCATTCACTTTATATGGAAAGAGAAGAAGCCCCAGATAAGTAAAGCACTACTGACAAAGAATAAAGTGGGAGGATTCACACTACCTGACCTCAGAACCTACTATATAGCTACAGTAGTCAAAACAGCCTGGTGCTTGTACAATGACAGATACATTGACCAATGGAACAGAATTGAGAACCCAGATGTAAAGCTATCCACCTATGGTCACCTGATCTTCAACAAGGGCCCAAAGTCCATCAAATGGGGAAGAGGCAGTCTTTTTAACAAATGGTGCTGGCAAAACTGGATGTCTACCTGCAAAAAAAATGAAACAGTGCCCATACCTCACACCATACACAAACACTAATTCAAAATGGATCCCAGACCTAAATATAAAGCCAAAAACTATAAGGATCATAGGAGAAAAAATAGGATCAATGCTAGAGGCCCTAATGCACGGCATTAACATGATACAAGCCATAACTAACAACACACAAACTCCAGAAGATAATAACCTAGATAACTGGGATCTTCTAAAAATTTTACTCTTTTGGTGAAGTCAAAAGACCTCACCAAAAGAGTAAAAAGAAAACCTACAGACTGGGAAAAAATTTTTTAGCCATTACAAATCTGACAAAGGTCTAATCTCTAAAATCTACAAGAAAATCCAACACCTCTGCAACAAAAAGATAAACACTCCAATTAAAAAATGGGCAAAAGAAATTAACAGAGACTTCACCAAAGAAAGCATTCAAGAAGCTAATAGACACATGAGGAAATGTTCCCAATCACTAGCCATTAGAGAAATGCAAATCAAAACCACAATGAGATACCATCTCACCCCAACATTACTGGCACGAATCAAAAAAACAAAAAATAACAAATGTTGGAGAGGCTGTGGGGAGATCAGAACTCTTATGCACTGCTGGTGGGAATGCCAAATGATACAACCATTTTGGAAAACAATATGGCACTTCCTTAGAAAGCTAAAAATAGAAATACCATATGATCCAGCAATCCCACTCCTAGGAATATATGCTAGAGAAATAAGAACTATCACATGACTAGACATATGCATACCCATGTTCATTGCAGCATTGTTCACAATAGCAAAAAATGGAAACAACCTAGATGCCCCTAGATGAAAGGATAAACTATGGTACATACACACAACGGAGTACTACGCAACAATAAAGAACAATGATGAATCTGTGAAGCATCTCACAACATGGATGAATCTGGAAGGCATCATGCTGAGTGAAATAAGTCAATCACAAAAAAGTCAATAATTCAAATTCATGATATGCCACACATTTGTAAACATGCAATAAAACTGATTCCCCTTAAAGAACCTATAAACACAGGAATAGGAGGAGGATATAGAATGTGTGGTTAATTGCCTCCATGAACAACTGTCTCCATTGCCATGAGACCAGAAGAACTGGATGGTGCCTGGCTACCATTACCAGACATTTTGATCCAAGATTCTACAGAAGAATCCTGATCAAAATGGAGAAAATACAGAACAGAATTTAAAATTTTCATAGACTTAAGACTTTCTGGAGCCATGCTGGATGGATGAACCCCTCAAACTATTGCCCTGAGAAAATTTTGAAACCTTAAACCAAAAATATGCCCTGAAGTCTTCTTAAAAACAAATAATTTAAACTAATAATTTAAGCTGAACTAGTAAAAAATGTCTCCTTGAGCATTATGCTTTTTTAAGAACTATGTATATGGGATCAAAGTGACAACAGCAACTTGAAAGATTAGACAGGAATCTTAGGGGGCAGTTAGTTTTTGCTAATGAGGGAGGACCAACTCGAAAGGAGATTGAGAAGAGTTGCACAACTCAAAGAATGTAATCAATGTCACTGAATTGTACATGTAGAAACAGTTGAACTGGTTTAATGTTTTGCTGTGTATATTCTCAATGACAACAAAATAAAATTTTTTAAGTTCATAAACACAAGTGACTAAAATTCTCTCAAATAAAAGTACATACGTGCTTGAAGAAACTGACTTTAACCAACAGAAGCCTATGTTCTTTGTATGCTTTAATTTTTATAAGAAATGCCTAATGAATATACTCCACCATGATGTATCCGAGTTTGCCTATCAACATAACATCTTTCTGTTACTTACATAAATACATTTAATTAATGCTTAATACAGGGTCTGATACACAAAAAGAACATAATGAATGCTATTATCATTATGCCATGTTTGAAGAAAACGTTATGTTTTCCCCATTCCAATCGATTTCCACTCGTTGAAATTCTACCTATTGTATAAGGTTTGTGTCCTCTGCTACATTCTTTACAAAGCCTTGCCAGAAGCCTTCAATTCAATTGAACTGGCCTCTAGGTGGTGCTCAGGCTCCACTCCACAATTCACCCACACCAACCAAGTTCCAAGGAACAAGGAGTGAAGTCCAAGAAGGCCTAATACATCTCACTATCAGGGAGGCCTCTCTCTGGTATACTCTTTCTCAACATTTCCTCTTTCCTTATGTGGTTAGCAATGGAAGATGGCATCAACCTCTGAGGAAAGCCATGTGTGAAACAAAGAAAAGCCTTGACATGGCTTAGTCTTACTGTTCTAGGCAGGGGAAAAGGCCCTTTTTCTTCCTTTTTTTGCACTGACATTCCTTCCCATCACAGTGGTAACATCAGGCTGTGGACCTAAAGAAAGGCACCAAGGAGGCCTCTCTGACAAATTTTAAGAGATGGTAACCTTGGGCTTGTCAATAACTCAGGCAAAAGGAGTTGCTAAAGTGCCTATGATCTAGCCTAGCTCTGGCTATGATCTAGCCTAGGCCCTGCAGAATTATAGCAGTGTGATTTGGCCTGAAGGGTTCCTTCTGAATACTGTCCTTGGAACTGGTGCCAACAGTGAGCAGTGTTTCGAGATCTGGGATTCAGAAATCTAGGACCTTGAGTCCCAGCCAAATATCCTGGCTCCCTGATGATACTAAGACTCTTCTACCTCCTCTACCTCTTCTCCATTGTCATAACATGAGATAAAGTTTTCTCCTAAGACAATTTTACCTTTACCTTTATCAACACC
Source organism: Loxodonta africana (assembly GCF_030014295.1). Classification (NCBI taxonomy): domain Eukaryota; kingdom Metazoa; phylum Chordata; class Mammalia; order Proboscidea; family Elephantidae; genus Loxodonta; species Loxodonta africana. The sequence continues at coordinate 155,111,125 of NC_087343.1, read as the reverse complement.
TTTTTGTAGACAAAAACATCTCCTACTAAACTAGAAGCTGCTAAAAGGCAGGGGCTGTGGCTTTCTTACCCTTTATATTCTCTGTCACAGAATATAGGTGCTCAATAATCATTCGAATAGAATTAAAGAGTAGCTTGAAAAAGAGCAGTAATGGAAGCTCAGTATGAAGACTTGTCCAAGATCCAAGGAAGAAGGCATATGCCTCAAAGTTTGAAGGGAAAAAAAGAGCCTTGTGCTATTGGGTGACAGCATCAAACCACATGCTGTCCCTGCAAAGTCTTAAAAACACACTTTATGAGGCTCAAGAAGCTAAAATAATTTTAAGCACCTTGTCTACATTAAAACAGTAAGAAAGTTTTTTTTAAAAAATGAATGGAAATCTGCAACGTATCACATGATTTTACCAAAATTAGAATAGTGTTTTTTATTTCCTTTAATACCTTTAATAAATAAAGAGAACTCTGGTCCTGGGGAGATTTGAGAAAGTTTCTGGCATCTTCCGAACTTTTGCATAATTGATAAATCCTCTGAGAAACAGGAGAAAGCCTAATTAAAAAAAGAAAAGTCAAGAATGAATTATAATATCCATGTTAAGTCCCTTTCCCAGAAATATCCTCTGGGATAGCAATACTTGGTTGTTTTCCTGTTAAACGCTATCAAAACATAAAGAATTTCTTCCAGAGTTTCCAAAGGATTTTCCATAAAAAATTCTCCATTCCTCAATGAGAAACATACTCTAAAGAAACAATAAGAATCTCTTTTGTATAATACGAGTCTAATGAGTCTAAAAGGAACAAACACTCACATTGAGAAACCTCATTAAGAAGTATATCAAAAGCTACCCTATGACTTCTAGGAAAAATACCTCAAGATAATTAACTCCTAAAACAGAGAATGATAACTGTGCTTTTCTCAAGTGAAATATTTTTTTTACCCCTTCTTGTTACAGATTCTTCCTCCCCTGCCCTTTTTTTTTTTTTTTTTGCTAACTACAGTACATTTTTACAGTACATAATGCCGTCCACTAGATGTCAGGATTCCCTTACCTATTGTAATAAGCCTCTCCATTTTCAAATCTGTACTCTATTTCTCTAATTCACAGGTTACTTTGCAACGTGGATAAGAGCTATGGCTTCTAACCAAAAGGTCAGCAGTTTGAATCCACCAACCGCTCCTTGGAAACCCTATGGGGCAGTTCTACACCGTCCCATAGGATAGCTACGAGTCAGAACTGACTCGACAGCAACCCATTTTTGCATTTATTTACCAGAGACTGATGTAATAAGAATGATTTTATATGACTATACCAGAATCAAGGAGCCCTGGTGGTGCAATGGTTAAGTGTTAGTTGCTAATGGAAAGGTTGGCTGTTTGAATTCACCTAGCAGCTCCAAGGGAGAAAAACCTGGGAATTTGCTCCCATAAAGATTACAAGCTGAGGAAACCCTATGGCGCAGTTCCACTTTGTCATACGGTCACTATGAGTCAGAATTGACTCCATGGCGCCAAACAACAACATACCAGAATCTACATTCACAAAGGTCGGCACCTCCTGGAAACAGTTGGGGGAGAAGGGCGAGTGACGTATCCCTTCCAATGGTGTCTCCTCCTTCAGAGATACTCCCTGAGTCTTAGACACATTTTTTAAAAAGCTTTATTGAGATAGGAAACCCTGCTGGCATAGTGGTTAAGTGTTGTGGCTGCTAACCAAGAGGTCAGCAGTTTGAATCCACCAGGCGCTCCTTGGAAACTCTATGGGGCAGTTCTACTCTGCCCTATAGGGTCGCTATGAGTCGGAATCGACTCGACGGCAGTGGGTTGGGTTATTGAGATATAATTTACATACCATAAAGTTCACCTGTTTAAGGTGTGTAATTCGCTGGTTTTTAGTATATTTACATAATTGTACAACCATTACAATAATCTAATTTTAGAGCATCATTATCACCTCAAAAAGACACCTGTACCCATTATTACTCACTTCCCATTACACCTGCCTATTGCCCTCTTCTCGGTCCTAGGCAACCACTCATCTACTTTCTGTTAGACACATCTTAAAATATACTCAATGGTGGAAAAGTCTTTGTATTCAGATAGTAGAACTGGTTTTTGGCAATAACCAAGAGTTGTCAGAGCTGAGCTTGGTGAACAGCATTCTTTCTGGCACCCAGGGCAACAAGTAACTAACACCACAAGATGGCCCTAGTATTGCTTTGCAGAAATGACAGCAGCGTGGTGGTCTCTGTTGTTATATACATCATCTTTACAAAGAATGAAGAAGCCAACATTAAAAGAATTCACCTCCAAAGTTCATTTCTTTAATGTCTTAGAAGAAAAGATTTGAAAATAAGTGTTTTGAATGAAAAATAGAATCTCATGGCTGATAAATACCAGGTATTAAAAAAAAAAAAAAAAAAAAAAACTTCGCATCACAAGAGGATTCTTATCTTCACCAATGGTCAACTACAGTGCCTGTTCCAGGAGTCTTATCTAGCAGGGCTGTATGTTTTCTGTTTTCTACTGACAGATCCAACCAAAGATGGGCCACGTACCCCATGAGTCAGTAGCGACAGTATGACTACGGCCAACTTAGGCTTGAGTTTGTGAATGCTTAAAGCCAACAACTCACAAGGGAAAAAACCCAACAGACTGTGGAATCATCATTATGCCCCACTGGGCACACAGGGGCCCTGAGACATGTATATGAATGGGTTCGGGAAAACCTACCACCACTAAGAGACTTTTTATAACGTGTATGTTACTCTGATATTGACAACAGCCTAATCATTAAGACCTTGTTAAAGTGTTCAAAGAGAGAAACATTTTTAAAATTATACTTATTATTGCTGATTTAATATATTATTGTATAGTAAACAAGATGAGGATTTACTAAAAGTAATTTTACTGCTAAAATTTAACATAATGTTTTTCCTCCCTGTTCTATGCTAAAAGCACTTACCTAATACCAGGAACACCCACCAGAGCCAGTACTGACCATCAAAGTATCCAGGGAAATAGGTGGAAAACTGAAAAATAAAGCAAGGTATTTTACAGTAGCTTAACAGACACAATTCTACATTTTAATTTAAGGGCATACAAAGTACAAGACTTTGCTTTAAATGCCAATGCTGTCACTTAGCCATTGCAATAACGAAGAAAATAAGTGTAAGTATTGTATGTATTATTAATTGATTTGCCATCGTTCTATGACACATGTAAATGTATTTTCTTTTATGGAAAAGAAATCTTGAAATATGATAGCTCTCAGCTTTATGGACTCTTTGTTTTGAACATGTACAAACTCTGTTTTTTTAAACGCTTTTTTTGGGAGCCCGATAATATCCACCCTCCTAGAAATGTGTTCTGACAACAGTTTCACTTTGCTTACCCAGTGCCAAAACTGACTGGGTACTATCATTGCCATCTTTCTAATAAGCCCTGATTTTGTTCCTCCTCCTCCCACCTTGCCTTGACCTTGAAAGTTTTGTCACATATAACATGATAATCCCATCCCTCTGCCAGAGATTGGTTTAGGAACGGGCACATGACATTATTTTGGCCAATAGGAACTGAAGGCTTCTGAGAAGGTTTCCTGGCTCTTAAAGATAAAAAGAAGAGAAGAAAACTGTGCCTTTTTTTCGGCTGAGCCCTGTCGCGTTTCAATGTGACACCTGAAACAGCTTTTGACCATGAGTGGAGGGGGAGGTATACCAACAAGTTCAGCATAGGGCAGCAGAAATATGAGAAGTTCCTGATGACATTACCAAACCCCTGACTCAACTAACCCCACAGCAGACCCACGTCCTAACTTGTTATGAGAAATAACAAGCTGTCCTCATTGTTTTCTAAGCCATTTTGAGCTCGGTTTTCCTTGCTCTATTGCACTTCAGATGAAGGTTTACAGAACACACTAGCTTCTCATTCAACAGTTAGTACACATATTGTTTTATGACATTGGGTACCAACCCCAGGACATGTTAACACTCTCACTTCTTGACCCTGGGTTCCCTATTACCAGCTTTTCTGCCCCTTTCTGCCTTCTCGTCCTTGTCCCTGGGCTGATGTTGAGCTAGGTTTTCTGTTACTTACAGCCAAAAGCATCCTAACAGATAAAAGTTGATTCACTCAATTCAGTTTAAAAAGTGAGTCAATTTAGTTAAAATATTTAGTTAAAAAAAAAAAAAAACTGGTAAATAATTTCATCTGCTTTCTATTGGAAGCTTTGGTGCCTAACAGTTTCACAATTTGATAACTAAAATGCAGTATGTAATTTCTTAATAAAATAACAACTAAGATTTAGAGAAGGAATGAAAAAGCTCTTTAGGGCTTGGGTCTTAACCTCAAGTGTGTGTTTTAGGTGTGCATATCGTGCCTCTGTTTTGGTGAAAAGCCTGTAATTTTCATTAGGTTCTCAAAGGAGTCTGGGACCCTAAAAATGTTAACAAATGCTTTAGAATAAAGTAGAACTACTTTGAAAAATTCCAAATGATCAATCGACACTCATTAATCAAAAAAGAATACCAATGTATGATACCTGAATTAGTTTTGTTCATAAAGTTAACAATAGCAATAAGCTTATCTGATGTCAGAGGACACTTTAAGAGACTAGATATTTACCACTCTAAATTATTTCATCCAATTTTTACTAACTGGTAACCACCAAATCAATGACGGCATTCTTCTAATTTACGTCAGAGGTAAGGCCCCCTCATGTAGTAGTAGTGGTAGTTAAACAATTGTGGCTCCTTGAATATTCTGGCATAACCAGTGACGCTACTGACAACCAGTCCTGAAGGGGAGGAAGGAAGAGAGGGAGGAAAGAGGGAGGAAGAACGCTAGAGTAAAACTTAAAAGCAAAATTACTGAGAGGAATACCCACTTTTGATGAGACACCATAGAGTTAATATCCATATCCTTCCATTTGAAAAACAACTAATTTCAGAATAAACACATGTATTATCATATTATAAGATTAAAAAGAGACGGCAGCTGGCAAACAACCTGTAGGATAAATGTTCATGGACCACCAATATTCACCAGATTTGACTACAAAACTTGTGTGCATGAATCAAATAATCCAACTGCAATGGATTTCAATTCAACTTCATCATGAAACCAGAGCAAAAACAAACCAAAAGTCACATTTAAAATGCTGAGATAACAAAACAAAACAAAAACCCAAAAACAAAACCACTGCCATCGAGTCGATTTCGACTCACAGCAACCCTATAGGACAGAGTAGAACTGCCCTGTGGAGTTTCCGAGGCTGTAAATTTTTACGGAGCAGACTGCCACATCTTTCTCCTGACAAGCGGCTCGTGGGTTAGAACCTCTGACTTTTTGGTTAGCAGCCGAGCTCTTTAACCACTGTGCCATCAGGGCTCCTTAAAAGAAAAAAACCCACGCAAATGAAAAATCAAATATTCAAAATCACTCTAATTATCATCCTCTGCAGAGCCCACCTTTTCTGTTGTACAACTTACCCTGACAATCAGGATCCACTTAATTAGAGAGAGACCAAATCCTGAAATGGCCCCATACCTTCCTGCAGCTGAGGTGGTCAGACAAAAAGACAGGAAAAACCCAATCCAGTTAAAGAGGAATGCCACTGTAAAAGCAGAGAGGAAAAAAGATATCAGACATGCCCTGTATCAAAGGAGCAAAAGAGCCCTTTATATATCCTTCTGCTTAAAGGGCTGTCCCAAGAAAAAAGACTGCTGTCTTCTCACAAAACAAGCAAGAAAACATTCTCTCTGGATATCGGCTTTTACACTAACAAGTCTACTCCTATTCACTCTTTCAAAAATGGCTTAATATTCACAAGCTGTACACTTAGGGCTCAATATTCACCAAACTGTACACTTAGTCACCTTTACTGTATGTGTGTTACACTCCAATACATAAATGCCTTGAACATTAAATCAGTGCCCCAAATAATCTGATATTTAAGTCATTCATCCTGCTTCTGTGAGTTTTGACGTTTCATAACTTCACCTCTAAAAGCACCGCATGTTCTTTGAAGAAACCATTTTTTTTAACATAGCAAATAAAAGAAATAGTCGTTCACTTCTGAGTTAGTCACATGGAAAGATAAATGCAAAATCATATCAAGGGGAAAAATCAGGCTGACTTTGATCTGTTAGAAAACAGAAGTTTGTAGAATAAAATTAATCAGATAAAGGCATTTAATTTCAATTCCACAGGTCAGGTATAAGTAGGAGCAAGATTAAGGGGTCTTACAGATTCTCAAGAAGAGGCTTAGCACGTGTGAAAATGCACCATTCCCCATAACTGCTTTAATTATATCTTCCATAAATACTCCCAGAAATAGAAGACAAAGAGAGAGGATATTAAGATAAAAATGTACTAAGCTCTAAACATCCCAGAAGAAGGCACCAAATAAATATAACGTACTAACATAATAGCTCAATTAGTTATTTTAATTTAGTCAGATTCATCCAAAATCCCAAGCAGTCTAGTCCGTGGTAGGTGGCTCTGCCATATGTATATACTTACTGAAAAATGTTAACATGAAAATCCCATCGTTTCCTATCCTCAGCTGGTCAGCATCATCGAAATCATCCCGGCCCACAAAATCCTCATCCTAAATGAGAAGAAAAAGAGAAAGGTAGATTCATAACTAATTATTTCTAGACAAAGGAAAAGAAAGAAATGGGCAAAAAAAAGTGCCAACGAGAAAATTTACTCACTTGGCTCTACTCAAAACTACGAGCATCAAGGCTCAGTATGCACTAAAAATTTCATTTTGCCTTGTAAGTAAAAGACATCATTTTAAAGGACAAACAAATCTTTCCTTTATCTTCCCAGTTTTCTAGACGAAAGGGACATTTCATTTTACAATCCCAAATTCTTTAACAACAGACTCCAAAAATGAAAAAGTTCACAAAGAACTATTCACCCTTCTATATATATATATATAAAGACAAGAAAAGATAAATTTACTTACACATTTGTCTTACATAATGGATTATTAGTAACCCAGCGCCTGTATTAAGGTGATAAAATCAACTAGCTCAAGTGCATTATGAGACTTGCATGGGGAAACAGGACAGTATGAGCATACATGAAGAAGCCTCCAGGGCTGTCCACTGCTCAACTCCGTGTGTGTTTCTATTGGCAGATGGGTCTGAAATCATCTCACCTCCAGTGTTACTGGCAGATAGGACCTTTCCCATTCTTCCATCCTAATTTGATAATATAATACTCAAAGTCTAGGAAGAATATAATCCTGTCAACACTGATCAACATTTGTAGCCTACCTTTTCAACAGTTTGTAGGTATGTACTGAGATACTGATAAATAACTGAATATACACTTAAAAGTAAAAATGACAGACTTGTACATAGTCCAATGAGTGTTTCTCAGTCAAAACTTGCCCTACAAAGAAAAGAGACTGGGAAGAACCATACCAAACTGTTGACAGTAGTTCCCTAGGGAAGTGGGAACTAGAAAAACAGGAAAGTGTCAGTGGCAGCTCCCATTTTTAACTTAACACGCTTCCTATATAGTTTGAAATGTTTATAAGAATGTTTTCTCCAATTAATTAAAAAAAAAAACACTAAATATCTAGTATTCTGACTTCATATAAGCAGAATAAGTGAGGCTTTGCCCAAACCAGAAACTAATTCTGTTTTTTGCATAACTATTCAAAGACATACTACCAACACACTGAAGTAACTTCTTAATAATATTGCAAATGCCTTCTGTTCTTCCTGTCCTAGGGATCTCTACCACCTTAATTCCTCCTAAAAACTGTATCTCAAATACCACACTAGTCTTACCGAAACTTATCAAAAATTTTGAAGGACTCTTACAAGTCTACAATCTAAGTCCAGAAATCTCAGCCTAGCACTCCCAGGCTTTGACACCCTGCAGTTCTGGTCGCATCTTTCTCTCTTTCTCCTCACAAACCCTTTTTCAAGCAAAACCAATTACTACATCCACGGAACTTGCCCTACAGTTGACTGAATCCATACCTGCTTTCTGAGCTTTTCCTTCTAGAATATTTTTATCTTTTTTAGCCATCAAAACTCAGGACCTACTTCAAAATCCATCTTCCCCATGACTACCCAGTGCAAAGTCACAGTTCTTGAAATTCACTGCTTTTTTTTTTTTTTTTTAAAGCAGCACAGTACTCACAGGTGATATTCTATTTTCTGGGCCAATCTGTTATTTAGCTAAAAAGTGACCTCAGTGGATAGTTTCGGCTCAAGGTTTAAAGAGTATCTCAGGATACTCAGGAGTCCTGTAGTCTCAACTAGTCCAGAAATTCTGGGTTTTTTTTTTTAAGAAATTGAGGCTCTGTTCCACATTTTTCTCCTATTCTATCAGGATCCATCTATTGTGGCCCTGATCAGAACAGACGATAGTAGTAGGCGGGCACTAACTAGTTCTTCTGGCCTCAGGGTAGATGAGGCTGTGGTTTGTGTAGACTATTAGTCCTTAAGACTAGATTCTTCTTTGTGACTTTGGCTTCCTTCTTTCTCTTTTCCTCTAGACAAGTAGAAACCAATAGCCAATACCTGTATCTTAGCTGGCCATTTGCAAGCTTTTAAGACCCCAGACACTACTCACCAGACTAGGTTGCAGAACATAAACTTTATGAACTATAAAAACCAATCCCACAAGGTGTTTGGTTACGTCTAGGTAGTATCCCTGCAACTGTGCCCCCTATGTGCTTTATTATATATATATATATATATGAACATACATGCATGCACACACATACATGCGTATGCATATATATATCCATATATATAGTATCATATACATGGCTATACACATAAATGCATATATATATACACACATTCATATGTATATATTTTGGTTGTTGTTACAAAATTATACATGCCATAGCAATTAAAAAAGGATTTTTTTTATCCATTGCTCTTTCACTGCTTACATAAGGGTACTTGTGGGCCTCTTGCCCTTAGCTGGATTTTAAGCTCCCGCACAGCAGGAACACCACCTTGTAAAAAGTTTTCTATGTAACACTGCAAATTACAAAGCACCTTGTATAAAAAGGTTCACTAGCCCCAAACAGGTAAAGCTATGTTGAAAAAGAACAACAAAGTAGGAAGGCTCACACTTCCTGATTTTAAAATATACTATACAGATCTGGTAGTGCAGTGGTTAAGAGTTCAGCTGCTAACCAAAACGCTGGCAGTTCGAATCCACCAGCCACTCCTTGGAAACCCTAAAGGGCAGTTCTACTCTGTCTATAGGGTTGCTATGAGTTAGGATCAACTTGACGGCCATGGGTTTGGTTTTTTTTTTTTTATATATATACCTCTGATAATCAAAAGACACAAAGACCAATGGAATAGAACTGATAGTCCAGAAATAAAGCCATACATCTATGGTCAACTGATTTTTGACAAGGGTGCTAAGACCATTCAATGGGGGAAAGAAGAGCCTCTTCAACAAGCGGTGCTGGAAAAATTGGATTTTCACATACAGAAAAATCAAACAGGATCCATGCCTCACACCATACACAAATTCAAAATGGATTAAGGACCTAAATGTACAAACCTCAAGGAACTTGGCTCCTTGGTTTGGAGGGACATTCCAGTTATCACATCTACAAGTAAAAAAAAAGATTGGCATAGCAGCGCTTATGAAAATACTTCGCAGGGGGAAGAAGCAGTTGGCAAACAAATGTAGGAGGTTCATGTGTTATTTCCGGAAAAATACAGTAATTGGTCTAATAACATGTTTAGCACTTCTATTCTATCTCCTAGTTCGTTACCCAGTGCCTGGGGTCTTAAGGGCTTGCAAGCAGCCATCCAAGGCATAACAATTGGTCTCTATTCACCTGGAACAACAGAGGAAGAAGGAGAGTCAGGAATAGGATGAGGACATGGAATGTGTGGCTAATTGCCTCCACGAACAACTGTCTCCTTTGCCATAAGACTAGAAGAACTGGATGGTGCTCAGCTACCATTACTGAACATATTCATCAAAGATTCCATAGAAGAATCCTGAGCAAATGGGGAAAAAGCAGAACAGAATTTCAAATTTTCATGGTGTCTTAGTCATCTAGTGCACCTATAACAGAAATACCACAAGTGGATGGCTTTAACAAACAGAAGTTTATTCTCTCACAGTCTACTAGGCTAGAAGTCCATATTCAGGACCTCAGCTCCAGGGGAAGGCTTTCTCTCTCTGTTGGCTCTGAAGGAAGGTTCTTGTCCTCGATCTTCCCCTGGACTAAGAGCTTCTCAGCACAGGGACTCTATGTCCAAAGGACGCACTATTCTCCTGACTCTTGCTCTTGGTGGTATGAGGTCCCCCTGCCTCTCTACTCGCTTCTCTGTTTTATATTTCAAATGAGATTGGCTCAAGACACAATCCAATCTTGTAGACTGAGTCCTGCCTGATTAAGATAACTGCTGCTAATCCCATCTCAAGAGACCATCTCAAGAATAGATTTGATGCATTGAACACTAGTGACCGAAGACCAGATGAGTTGTGGAATGACATCAACCATCATCCATGAAGAAAGCAAGAGGTCACTGAAAAGACAGGAAAGAAAGAAAAGACCAAGATGGATGGCTTAGGAGACTCTGAAACTTGCTCTTGAGCATCGAGCAGCTAAAGCAAAAGGAAGAATTGATGAAGCAAAAGAACTGAACAGAAGATTTCAAAGGGCCTCTCGAGAAGACAAAGTATAATGACATGTGCAAAGAGCTGGAGACGGAAAACCAAAAGGGAAGAACATGCTCGGCGTTTCTCAAGCTAAAAGAACTGAAGAAAAAATTCAAACCTTGAGTTGTAATAGTGAAGGATTCCATGGGGGAAAATATTAAACGACACAGGAAGCATCAAAAGAAGATGAAAGGAATACACAGAGTCATTATACCAAAAAGAATTAGTCGATATTCAACCATTTCAAGAGGTGGCGTATGATCAGGAACTGATGGTACTGAAGGAAGAAGTCCAAGCTGCTCTGAAGGCACTGGCGAAAAACGAGGCCCCACGAATTGATGGAATATCAATTGAGATGTTTCAACAAACATGCAGTGCTGGAGGTGCTCACTCGTCTATACCAAGAAATATGGAAGACAGCTTCCTGGCCAACTGACTGGAAGAGATCCATATTTATGCCTATTCCCAAGAAAGGTGATCCAACAGAATGTGGAAATTATAGAACAATATCATTAACATCACACGCAAGCAAAATTTTGCTGAAGATCATTCAAAAACGGCTGCAGCAGTGTATTGACAGGGAACTGCCAGAAATTCAGGCCGGTTTCAGAAGAGGTCGTGGAACTAGGGATATCATTGCTGATGTCAGATGGATTCTGGCTGAAAGCAGAGAATACCAGAAGGCTGTTTACCTGTGTTTTATTGACTATGCAAAGGCATTCCACTGTGTGGATCATAACAAACTATGGATAACACTGAGAAGAATGGGAATTCCAGAACACTTAATTGTGCTCATGAGGAACCTTTACATAGATCAAGAGGTGGTTGTTCGGACAGAACAAGGGGATACTGAGTGGTTTAAAGTCAGGAAAGGTGTGCATCAGGGTTGTATTCTTTCACCACACCTATTTAATCTGTATGCTGAACAAATAATCCGAAAAGCTGGACTATATGAAGAACGGGGCAACAGGATTGGAGGAAGACTCGTTAACAACCTGCGTTACACAGATGACACAACCTTACTTGCTGAAAGTTAAGAGGATTTGAAGCACTTACTAATGAAGATCAAAGACCACAGCCTTCAGTATGGATTACACCTCAACATAAAGAAAACAAAAATCCTCATGACTGGACCAATGAGCAACATCATGATAAACGGAGAAAAGATTGAAGTTGTCAAGGATTTCCTTTTACTTGGATCCACAATCAACAGCCATGGAAGCAGCAGTCAAGAAATCAAAAGAGGCATTGCATTGGGCAAATCTGCTGCAAAGGACCTCTTCAGAGTGTTGAAGAGCAAAGATGTCATCCTGAAGACTAAGGTGCGCCTGACCCAAGCCATGGTATTTTCAATCACATCATATGCATGTGAAAGCTGGACAGTGAATAAGGAAGACCGAAGAAGAGTTGACGCCTTTGAATTGTGGTGTTGGTGAAGAATATTGAATATACCATGGACTGCCAAAAGAATGAACAAATTTGTCTTGGAAGAAGTGTGGCCAGAATGCTCCTTAGAGGCGAGGATGGTGAGACTGCATCTTACATACTTTGGACATGTTGTCAGGTGGGATCAGTCCCTGGAGAAGGACATCATGCTTGGCAGAGTACAGGGTCAGGAGAAAAGAGGAAGACCCTCAACGAGGTGGACTGACACAGCGGCTGCAACAATGAGCTCAAGCATATCAATGATTTTAAGGATGGCGCAGGACCGGGAAGTGTTTCGTTCTGTTGTGCACTGAGTCGCTATGAGTTGGAAACGACTCGACGGCACCTAACAACAACAATCCCATGACATCAACATCATAGCGATAGGATTTACAACATACAGGGAAATCACATCAGATGACAAAATGGTGGGTAATCACACAATACTGGGAATCAGGGCCTAGCCAAATTGATACCCATATTTTTGGGGGACACAATTCAATCCGTGACATATAGATTCTAGACTTTCTGGAGCCATGGAAGGCAGATGAATCCCTGAAACTACTGCCCTGAAATAATCTTTTTTTTTTTTCTTCTTTTACTTTTATCTTAAGCTCAATGTACTCCAGAGCCATAAGTTCTTGTTTCTTCAGTTTTTTCTGGGATATCTTTTTCTTCTGTGCAACCTCCTCTTCTGGTTTAGGAACAATTTGTTCCTTTTTAGTAAGGATCATATCCATATGGCTGGGGAGCTCACATAAGGGTTAATCCAACCATGAGCTTTTTAAGTGTGGCAGCACATCTTGGGGGCTTTGTTCACTGGGATGGACTCAATGATCAGGGAATCTATATCTAAATCCTTAAATTCAGTATTACTTTCTGCATTTTTAAGTACAGCAAAAATTCAGCACTCTTCTTGGGCCACTGACCCTGTGGTCTAACCCCACTGTTTGGCCTGGGCACACCTACCAACTCCACCATTATAACATCAGAATGGTACACATTGGTTCTGTAAAGTGACATCTTTCAGATGCTTGGTGGCTTTTGGGATAGGCACACCCTTGATGGCCTGGGCAGTTTCACGGATATTCTTAAAATGGACCCAAAGATTTCAATCTCTTGATTTGCATGACTTTGTGGGGTTTTCTGGGTCAAGTGAGTAGCGAACCATTTTGTGAGATGACCTCAGGCCACTTACGGGAACAGCTTCCCTGAGATCATCTTTAAATTTTAAACCAAAAATATCCTGAAGTCATCTTAAAATCTAACAATAGGTTAGTTTAACCAGTAAAAAAGACCTGCCTTGAGCATTATGCTCTTTTAAGAAGTATCTATATGGGGTCAAATTGACAAATGCAACTCCAAAGATTTGATAGGACCTTTTTTTTTAGGGGGCAGTGAGTTTATATTAATGGGGGAAGAGCAACTCAGAAAAGGAGGGTAAGAATGATTACACAACTCGAAAAATGTAATCAATGTCACTAAATTGTATATGTAGAACTGCTGAGTTGGTGTTTTACTGTGTATATTCTCAATAACAACCAAATAAATAAAGTTTAGAGAAAAAAAAAAAAGGTTCTCTATACATGTTTGCTGAGTAATACTTTAAGCAACTCCCTCAATATGCACTTGGTCAAATGAAAGTATTCTAAAGAATTCTACAATTAATCAGAGACAATCTCTATAATGGTTTATTTCCACAGGACATTTACCATATTTTCTAACAGGTCTATAGAGCATAGTGAAATATACAAGGACTACAAAGTCCGGGAGATCTGAGTGTGACTCTCACCTCTGCTACTTATTAGTTATATGATTTTGGGCAAATTACTTAACCTCTCTGACCCTCAATTTTTACGTCTATAAAATGAGGATAATTTCTACCTTGCAAGGTTACTTTAAGAACGGGAAACTATATATAAGAGCACTAAACACAGTATCAAGCATGTCGTCTGCTTCCCATACATGGTAGTTACGACTGTTTTACTCTAGACACTAAGCTCCAGGAGGAAGGAATTCACCCCAAAAGTTTTTCCTTAGTCCCTCCCTGGCACCTACAAGAACACAATACACTCATGTAGGATCTGCCTACAGGGTCACTATGAGTCGGAATCGACTCAGCAGCAACGGGTTTGTTTTTTTTTTTTGGTTTAGGATCAGCCTAGACTGGTTCTTAAACCATTAAGTCTGCCTGGCACTGATTTTAGGAGCTCTGCCCCTCGTAGCAGGAGCCCTGGTAATGCAGTGGTTAAAGCCCTTGGCTGCCAACCAAAAGCCGAGGTTTGAACCTACCAGCCGCTCCGTGGGAAAGAGATGTGGCAGTCTGCTTTTGTAAAGATTTACAGCCTTGGAAATGTTACAGGGTCACTATGAGTCAGAACTGACTCAACAGCAGTGGGTTTGGTTTTTGGCTACCCCTAGTAGTAGGTGTGTAGACTGTACACAGACCACTACCCTAAAGCCAGGGGAACCTCTGGGGCCAAACTACCTAACTAGGCTTATCTTTCACTCTCATTTCCTGCCAGGAACCAGGGACTGAAGCCCTGATTTCTCCACTTTCCTGGAAACTGGATCCTGCATCCCATTCTCCCAGGTTTTGGCCCAAGGCTCTGCCTGCATCAACTCTAACCTGGATAAATGTTTATGAAACCATATCAACATCATTTATAGGTCTGACGTCAAGAACCAAGAGTGCCCAAAATCTCTGGCTGGCTTCCATCACACCCCACCCCTTCCCCATGACTCAACATTAGGCCAGATGGGATCTGAATTCGCTGAGCCTCCACAGATGCTGTGCCCTGGGCTACTACTACTAGCAAAGGGTTCATCTAGATGATTTTCAAGGTCCCTTTTATGAGTTTATAAATTTTATGAAATTGCATTTATGATTCTTCTCTATACAGATCTCTCTAGCAGCCATCCACATAACACTAAAATTTTAAGTATGCAGAATCAAGGCAAAGTCAGTGTATTTCCTAAACCAGCTCCTGCTTAAAGACATCTGTCATTCCAAGAGACTTGGGAAGGCGGTGGCAGTGACAGAGATACAGGGAAAAAGTGCTGGCTTACTTGTGATCTTCTGGTCATTTGTATCTCTTCATCATTTTCAGTAAACACCACTAGCCCAAAAGAAAATGTACTTGCTTTAAAAAATTAGCTGGACTCTTACTAACCAATACAATCATAAGTAATAAATGAAAATAACTTAATTCCTACAAATTGGCCATCAAGTAAAATGGTGTGTTGTACTTACTCTTCCAGGAACCAAAGGGATAGTGGCTTCAGCCTTGGTTCTCTCAGCTTCATCATAACTGGGCAGTGTTGTAGCCACATTGTAAGATGGGGGCTTTGGAAACCCAGACTCATCTTTGTAGTCAAAATATGCTGCAGAATAAACATGAAGTCACAATTACCTGATGATTAGTTGAAATAAGGAATAAAAGGATCTCCACCAACTCTGGAGAACAAAAACCAACCATTCCCCAGAGAACACATATGGAAAAACTGAACCAAAAGATGTTTATAGATAAATGTGACAGACTAGAAATAATTTTTAAATTTATCCATTTCTCAATTGTTTAAATTCCAGACTCACTTTGCACCCTCCCTTCCAGCTGCATCTGAGACTTTTTCAATTGTCATGTAGTGTGTCTACAAAAAGCATTCAATATTAATATTGGCACAAAGGAGACATTTAAGAAGCTAAATAGTCTGCATATATATGTATGTAAACATGTACTGTGGTTTCTTTCCATTTATGGAAGTGAAAATAGGCTCTTAAAAAAAAAAAAACCAGTTAAAATTCCTTTTTCTCACGGGTTTGTCTTGGCAGTTTGAGTCCTTGCCATTATTTTTGTCTTGTATTGTTTTCTCTAATGTACCTAAGGTAACTGATTCAGTTACAGAACCAGTATTTATCCATATTAAATCTTTCACTTCCTCTTTGGTAAATTCTCATTGATCTCTATTATAAATGATTCAATGTATGTTGTAAGAAAAGATCTTTTTACAAATGTATTAAATTTCTATGCAATTTTTGAAAAAACTTAGGAATTAAAAAAATTATTATAGTTCATCACGATTAACATTTTTCTCTTTGGCCAATTATAACTTCCCATTTTTTTACTGTAATATATTATTGAAATTATCAGTCAATATAATTTATCTCATTAACAGAAAAAAAATGAGAAAAATTCTATTATCTTAACATAGGCAGAAAAAGCATTTGATAAAATTTAACACTCGCTAAAAATAAAACAGGAGCCCCGGTGGCACAATGGTTAAGAGCTTGACAGCTAACCTAAAAGTTGGTAATTTGAACGCACCAGCGGCTCCGTGCTGGCAATCTGCTCCTGTAAAGATTACAGCCTTGCAAGCTCTGTGTGGGGCAGCTCTACTCTGTCCTACACGGTCACTATGAGTCACAATGGATTTGACAGAACACAACAACAATAACAAAAATAAAACCACCTCCCGTCTGTCAGTTTGTCGTACTGTGGGGGTGTGCATGTTGTTATGATGCTGGAAGCTATACCACCAGTATTTTCAAATACTAGCAGAGCTTCCACACTAAGACAGACTAGGAAGAAAGGCTTGGCTATCTATTCCTTGAAATTAGCTTATGGATCCCAACAGAACACTGTCCAACTCTCTTGCTTTGGACACATCATCAGAGGGCCCAATCATAGAAGGAAGACATCATGTTTGGTGAAGCAGAGGGTCAGCAAGGGTGAGGGAGGCCCATGGCAAGACAGACTGGCACAACAGCTGCAACCATGGCCTCAAACATGCAGGTGATAGTGAGGATGATGCAGGACTAGCAATGTTTTGTTCTGTCGTATATAGGATCACCATGAATCTGAGACATCTATCTATGTAAAAATAAAAATATTTAGCAAAACAGAAAATAATAATAATAAAAAAAAACTCCTTAAATCTGATAACAAATCTCTATGAAAAACCTACAGTAAGCACCATAAAAAATGGTAAATTATTAAAGGCTTTCTCCTCTGGGATTAAGGAAGAAGACAAAAATGCCCACTATCATCACTTCTAAATAACACTATCTTAGAGGTCCTAGATAGTATAATATGGAAAAAATAAAACTGTCATTAATCACAGATAACATGATTATATATACATAAAATCCAGGGAGAATTTACAGACAAGCTATTAGAATACATGAATTGAGCAGTCTTTGCATACATGGTTAATAGAAACCACCATTTACATATCCATATACCAGCAACAAATAGAAAATGAAACTAAACAGAGAGCATTTACAATAACACCAAAATATATCAAATACCTATGAATACATCTAATAAAAGATGTGTAAGATATCTATATTGAAAACTATTATTGATAAATATTATTGAGAGAAACTGAAGAAAACCTCAATAAATAGAAAGATATATCATTTTTATGGATTGGGAGACTCAGGATTATAAAGATGTTAATTCTCTTTAAACTGATCCACAAATTCAATGCAAAATCAACCAAAATTCCAGCAGTTTTTGTTTCTTTGTTTTGTTCTGTTTTGTAAAAACTGATAAGCCAATTCTAAAATTTAAATGGAAATGCAAAGTACTAAGAAGAGATGAGACAATCTTAAAGAACAAAAAAGCTGAGGCACCTGCATTACCAGATACCAAGCTTATAAACCTCCAGAATAAATACAGTAAGGTACTTACAAAGATAGATAAATAGACCAAAGGAACAGAATAAAGAGCCCCAAAACAGATTCACACATATATGGTCACCTGATTTATGACAAAGGTGGCAATGCAGTGTAGTGGAGAAAGAATGGTCTTTTCAATACATTGTGCTGGCCCAACTGGATATTCATATGCAAAAACAAATTAATCTTGGCCCTCTACCTCACACTATATAAAAAAATCAATTCCAGATGGATGTTGATCTAAATGGGAAAGGTAAAATAACAAAGCTTTTAGAAGAAAATAAGGAAAATGCGTTATTGGAATTAAAACTGCTGTACAATCCAATTTTAGGAACTTACCTTTTTTTCTACAACAAAATAACTATATCACATATACATATATGCATGTCTATGTATATATTATAAAACATTCCATATGCATAATTAATTTCCTATAAAATTTCTTTTCACTTTTAATCAAATCATACTAAGATGACATATTTCAAACTGAAATCTCCAATTTGAATTAGTCCATTGCCATAGTAATTCTGAATACATGAATAAAATGGATACCTAGTACTTTAAATTAAAAGAAATCCATGAACATGTTTATTTCCCTATTTTGAAAGATTTTTCTTTAAACAGTATCCATTAATAGGGATATTTCATATAATATTAAGTTTCCACGAAAAGTTTAATACTACAATTTTTAAGTTTATTTAGTACCATTCAAAACAATAAAATTCAATACTTGTTAAACTGTTCAAAAAAAATAAAACAACCAAAGGCAAAATGAATATGCAAAAGAAAAATCTGTGCTTTTTCCCCCCAATATATATGTGTGCCATTGTAATAACTGTTCTCATCAATGGACTAATTGGTATATGCAGCCAACATTTATCTAAAAAGATAAACCATGTTAATTTAACAATGAAGGGAGAAAAGATCATTTTAAAGGTCTCCTTAAAAAAAGAAGAAGAGTAAAAATAGAAAAAAAAAGTAACGTCTTTTCAATACTTAGAGGACACTGAGCTTCTGTTAAGGGTCATCGTGTAATGCGGGAACTGATAAGGGTGACTGCTGGACCACATGATGGCCATAATTAATGTCACTGAACTGTACATATGAAGAATGTTCAAACATCAAATGTTTTATTACATATATATTTATCACAAAGAAATCCTCCCCCTGCCAAAAAAATTAACGTCCTTGAGTAATCTACTATTTCCAGAAACATACCTCCCTAAAATGGCACTCACTTGGAACTCAAGAAGCGCAGTAAAGACCCAAGAAGTGAGCTTTTGTTTTTTTTTCTTTCAAGGTCTCTGAGTAGTCAGAAGAAATGCCACAAAACCCAAAGACTTTACTCAAGAGAGAGTTTTTCAGCCCTTTATTCT
Source organism: Loxodonta africana (assembly GCF_030014295.1). Lineage (NCBI taxonomy): Eukaryota > Metazoa > Chordata > Mammalia > Proboscidea > Elephantidae > Loxodonta > Loxodonta africana. The sequence goes on along the minus strand of NC_087343.1, from coordinate 155,091,976 downwards.
AGAAAGGGCTTACTTTTTACTTTATACTCAATCTTAAGAAGCTTTTTATTTGCCGTTCAGCCCTACAGCTGATTAGCAAAAACAAACGAGAAGGAGTAAAGTTACCTCATGCTGATGGCAACAAGAGACTCCATCTGACAGCAAGGGGAAAATATGGGAGTACCTATTCTCGAATCAAAAAGTACTACAAATCTCAATGAATAAAGGCATCACTGTACTGTAGAATAGAATACCTACCAGTGAATGTTTCTGACTGTAATCCCCAAGCCATAAAGATTTAAACAAAGAATATGAGATGTAAGCAAACAAGGCAGAGAAGAGTTCAAGACGTGTTTGGGAAAGATTTCCATCTAAAATGCTTAAAAGTTTTTTACAATCAAAGAAGGCAGCAACTAGAATAATATAACCAATGTCACTGAACAGTACTGTAGAAATTGTTGGATTGGTGTATGTTTTGTTGTGTATATTCTCAACAACAAAAGACAAAATAAAATAAAATAAATACAAAAGTAGAAACTGAGATTTTCAGGAAAAAATTAGCTTCTATTGATGCAAAGTACCTAAAAGTAAAGAACTTTTATCATTAATAAAACAAGACTCTGTTCTTATTAATCAGTTTCCACTAGATGCATATGATGGAAGACCAGTACATATTTATAGTCTAGGCAGAAAGGAGTGAATAAGGCATGACATTCTGATTTTTTTCCCCTAGTACTGATGTTTTAGTCTTCATTGGATTCCATGAGACACCTTAGAATTTAACCAACCCTCAAGTTAACAGAGTAGTTTCAGCTGCTTGCAAATAAAACAATCTTCTTCACTAATACAAGTAGACAAGGTTTAGAAGTTGAAGCCAATGGAGGCTGGAAACTGTGTGACCTATGTTCTACCTAATTATAATGCCAGTTCCTGGGTCACATAGACTACCAATAGAATAATCTCACATCAACTGAAAATAGCTGCCTGAAGAGCATGTTTGGGCTCAACAGGAATGAATGTTGTCTTCAACTTGCGTATCAATTGGGTTCAGTGGTAGTAGCCATGTATGGACCACCCTGTCATAGCTCTGTTTTAGAGAATATGAAAGAAGTTCTATCACAACTGGTCAATTTTCACGAATTATAGCATAACTGGTTATCAGGAACTCTAGTGACCAAAAGTTCTTAACTACTGACACTCTTTCTTCTCCTCTCATCCCTTCCATATATATATGTGAAAACTAAAAAGGTAATCAGGTATTAGATGGGAAAACTAAAGCTTAATAAATAAGGGTCTAGTGTAACTTAAGCAATGTGGAATAGCCTGAACGTGTCAGGAGACTTCTAGCTTTTTGTTTTTGTTTGTTTTTCCCCCATTAAAAATTTACAAGCATAAGAGACATCTATCATACTACATTCCAGGTCACAGGTACTAGAGTCACAAAGAGCAAAAAGGCTAATGAGGAAACTAGAAACAGAACAAAAGGCAGGTGAATTTTACTTCCTTTATATTAAGAGTCTACTGGCTTCATCTGACAAAATGCAACACCTTTCCTTTATGAAATCCCTAAAGAAGATTGGAATAGGAGGGAAATTCTTCAATATGATTCAGGGCATATATGAAAAGGCAACAGTCAAACTTATAATAATGGAGAAAGACTGAGAGCTTTCCCCCTGAAACCAGAAACAACACAAGGGTGCACACTCTTACCACTTCTATTCAATATTGTATTGGAAGTCCAAGCCAGAGCAATAAGACAAGAAAAGGAAATAAAAGGTATCCAGACTGGGAAAGAAGTAAAATTATCTCTACTCATGGATACGAACCCATGTATAGAAAATCTCACAGAGTTCACAAGAAAACTTCTAAAGCTAATAGAGGGATTTGGCAAGGTTACATGGTACAAGATTAAGAAACAAAAATCAGCTGGGTTTCTATACACCAGCAATGATAAATGTAAAAGGGAAATAATTCCACTTACAATAGCATCTAAGAGAATAAAATACCTAGGAATAAATCTAACCAGGGGATGTAAAGGACGTATATAATGAAAACTATAAAATACTGCTGAAAGAGATTAAAGAAGGCTTAAATAAATGGAAAAATGTTCCATGTTCATGGATTGGAAGACTTAATATTGTTAAGATGTCAATACTACCCATCGGAATCTACAGATTCAATGTAATTCCAATCGAAATTCCAACAGCCTTCTTTAGAGAAATAGAAAAATCGATCCTCAACTTCATATGGAATGGCAAGAGGATCTGAATAGCTAAAGCAATGTTGAAAAAGATCAAAGTAGGAGACATCACCCTTCCTGATTTTAAAACATACTACACCACTACAGTAATCAAACAGCCTGGTACTGGTATAACAATAGATACACTGACCAATGGAACAGAACTGAGAGTCCACAAATAAACTCACACACCTATGGTCAACTGATTTTTGACAAGGTTGCTAAGTCCATTCAATGGAGAAAGAAGAGTCTCTTCAATAAATGCTGCTGAGAAAACTGGACTTCCACATACAGAAAAATGAAACAGGATCCATGCCTCACACCATACACAAAAACAAATTCAAAATGGATTAAGGGCCTGAATGTGCAAACTAAAACCATAAAATTCTTAGAAGAACAAGCAGGGGCAACACTGTCAGGCCTAGCTTTCAACAATGGATTATCTAATACATAACAAAAGCACAAACAGCAAAAGACAAATAAATAAATGGGACCTCATAAAAATTTAAAACTTTTGTTCATCAAAAGACTTTACCAAAAGAGTGAAAAGACAAACTACCAACTGGGAAAATATCTTCAGAAACCACACATACCACAAGAATGTAATAACCAAAATATATATAAAACTTAGACAATAATAAAAAGACAAATAACCCAATCATAAAATGGACAAAGAACTTGAAAAGACATTTCACCAAAGAAGACATTCAAATGGCCACCAAACACATGAAAAGATGCTCAGCATCATTAGCCATCAGAGAGATGCAAACCAAAACCCCAACGAGATACCATTTCACTCCCACTTGCATGGCTAAGATTTAAAAAAAATAGAAAACAACAAATGCTGGTGATAAGGATGTGGGGAAACTGGAACCCTTACCCATTACTGGTATGAATAATGCAAAATGATACAGCTGCTGTGGAAAACAGTGTGGCAGTTCCTCAAAAAACTAAAAATAGAACTACCACATGACCCAGCAATTCTACTTTGTAAAAAATGGCTTCCGGGCAGTGTCTGACCTCCTTCAGCCCCACAAGGTGGAAGGAGAACCAACATCAGCAGCACAAGGCTGACTCCCATGAGGTGGAAGCCAAACAAATCTCCTCTCTCTCGTAGCTGTACTAATTCTAGCAGCAACCATCCCTCATACGGCACTCTCTACTTCTCTGCTGGGTTCAATAATTCATTGCAAGGGCCACACAGAACTCAAAGATCATACTCATGATTATGGGGTTTACTATAAGGGAAATAACAGTTACAGTACAGGCTCAGGAACACTCAGGATACAGTTCTTTCACCGGGACAGCCTCTCTCCAGCTGTGCTTGCAGGCACTCCTCTCCCTGGCCCTCGGTCTCTACCCAAAGGCACTCAACCTTCTCTCACCATGGGCTGAGAAGTCCACCACGCCATCTCCTGCTGCCAGGTCTCTGCTGTCACTGCTTCTCACTGTCTTCAGGGTTACAGCTTGCTCTCTCTTTCAGTATCCTGCTTCCAGGAGCTTCCCAGCACAGGGATTCTAGGTCCAAAGGACGTATTCTCCGTATCTGTCTGATCTTGCTTGGTGGTGGTAGGATCCTTTCTTTCCCAGCTCTGGGGTGGCTCATTTCAAGCCCAGTGGAATGGCAAAACTGGCCAATTCCCTTGGTGCGCCACAACTACCATATTACACGGTCTTGCCTAATCACCTGGGTGGGAGTTTCAGACCATGGATAGAAAGGCCACACAAAAAGCAATCCACTACACTGCACATTCCTAGTTACACACCCAAAACATTTGAAAGCAGATACTCAAAAAGAGACTTGTACATTGCAAGTTCATTGTAGCACTATTCACAATAGCCAAAAGGTGGAAATAACCTAAATGCCATCAATAGATGAACGGATAAACAAAATGTGGTACATATACACAACGGACTACTACTCAGCCAGTAAAAGAGATGAAGTCTTAATACATGCTACAATACGGATGGGGATGGAAGACATTACGCTGAGTGAAATAAGTCAATAACAAAAGAACAAATATTCTATGACCTCACTTATAAAAAAGACAAGAAAAGACAAATGTATAGAGAACAAGGTTTATTAGTGGTTACCAGGGGTGGGAGGGAGGGGGAAAGAGGGGGCTAATGGTGATGGAAATATCGCGCTGATTAAGGGCTGTACAGCCAATTATTGTGACTGCTGTTAATAATTTATACACTTGTAAAAAGTCGAATTGGTAAAAGTTGTGATAAATATACTTACAACAACAACAACAAAAAAGAAAGAGTAGCTGCTGAATCTGCTTATATACAGCCAAACACCTCATGGGTTTTGGTTTCTTGGTTTGGAAGTGTAGGGTCATAGTTTCATGGGACATCCCAATTAATTGGCCTAATAACATGTTTAGTGCCTCTGTTCTACATCCTAGTTTGATGTGTAGTGCCTGGGGTCTTAAAAGTTTATAAGCAGCCATCCAAGGCACAACAATTAGTCTCTACTCACCTGAAACAACAGAGGAAGAAAGAGTGTCAAGAATATGAGGAGAATATGGAATGTGCAGTTAATTGCCTCCATGAACAACTGCCTCCTTTGCAATGATGGTGCCTGGCTACCATTACTGAACATTTTGATCAAAGATTTCATAGAAGAAACCTGATCAAAAGTAGGGAAATGCAGCACGGAACTTCAAATTGTAACAGACTCCAGACTTTCTGGAGCCATGAAGGTTGAATGAACCCGGAACTATTACCCCGAGACAGTCTTTAACCCTTAAACCAAAAATATCCCCTGAAGTCTTCTTAAAACCAAACATCAGTTTAGCTTAACTAGTAAAAAATGTCTGCCTTGAGCATTATACTCTTTTTTTTTTTGCATTATGCTCTTTTAAGAACTATCTATATGGGATCAAATTGACAACAGTAAATCGGAGATTAGATAGGAACCTTAGAGGGCAGTGAATTTATGTTAATGAGGGAGGAACGACTCAGAAAAGGAGAGTAAGAATGGTTACACAACTTGAAAAATGTAATCAATATCACTAAATGGTACATGTAGAAACTGTTGAATTGGTATGTTTTGCTGTATATTCTCAACAATAACAACAAATCAAATCAAATTTTATGTATAGTAAAACCATCCCTATTTGCAGGCGATATGATCCTATACATAAAAAATCCTAAAGATTCCACAAGAAAGCTACTCAAACTAATAGAAGAATTCAGCAAAGTAGCAGGATACAAGATCGGTTGGATTTCTACACCAACAAAGAGAACTTTGAAAAAGAAATCAGGAAAACAAAACCATTCACAACAGTCCCTCATCATAAGATAAAACACTTAGGAATAAATCTAACTGGGAGGTAAAAGACCTACTCAAAAAAAAAAAAAAAACCAACCTACAAAACACTACTGCAAGAAACCAAGAGACCTACTTAAATGGAAAAACATACCATGATCGTGAATAGAAAGACTCAACCAACTGAAAATGTCCATACCACCCAAAGTGATCTACTGATAAAACACAATCCGAATCCAAATTCCAACAACATTTTTTACTGAGATGGAAAAATCACCAATTTTATATGGAAAGGAAAGAGACCTCAGATAAGTAAAGAATTATTGAAGAAGAACAAAGTAGGAGGCCTTGGAATACCTGATCTCAAAACATACTATACAGCCATGGTAGTCAAAACAGCCTGGTACCGGTACGACGACAGACACACGGACCAATGGAAAAGAACTGAAGACCCAGACGTAAATGTACCCACCTGTGGTCAGTTGGGAGCCCTGGCAGCACAGTGGTTAAGAGTTACTGCTAACCAAAAGGTCAGCAGTTCAAATCCACCAGGCACTTCCTTGGAAGCCCTGTGGGGCAATTCTACTCTGTCCCATGGGGTCGCTATGAGTCTGAATCAACTCGACAGCAGTGGATACGGGTATGGTATGGTTAGACGACCTTTGACAAAGGGCCAGTAACTTCAGAAGGCAGTCTCTTCAGCAGATGGTGCTGGCGAAACTGGATGACCATCTATAGAAAACTGAAACAGGACCCGTATCTCACACCACACTGAAAAAGTAACACAGAATGAATCAAAGACCTAAACTAAAACCCAAAACTATAAAGATCATGGAGGAAAAAAATGGGGTCAATGCTAGCAGCCCTAATATATGGCATAAATAGAGTACCAAGCATAACTAAAAATACACACAGTACGAGATGAGCTAGACAAATGGGACCTCCTAAAAACTAAACACTCATGCTCGACAAAAGACTTTTCCAAAGAGTCAAAAGAGAGCCTACAGGCTGGGAAAAAAATTTTGGCTACTACAAATCCGATGAGGGACTAATCTCTAAAATTTATAGAAAACTTCAACACCTCAAAAATAAAACGGCAAAAATCCAATTAATAAATGGGCCAAGGATATGAACAGACACTTCACCAAAGAAGCCATTCTGGTCGCTAACAACGTATGAAGAAATGCTCATGATCATTAGCTATTAGTGATGCAAGTCAAAACTACAACGGCATACCATCTCACCCTAACATTACTGGCATTAGTCAAAAAGACAGAAAATAACAAATGTTGGTGAGGTTGTGGGAAGATTGGAACTCTTACACATTCTTGGTGGGAATGTAAAATGGTATAACAATTATGGGAAACAGTATGGCGCTTCCTTGAAAGCTAGAAATAGAAATCCCACTCCTATTTTTAGGTGTATATCCTAAGGAAGTAAAAGCTGTGACACAAACTGACATGTACATACCCATAATCATTGCAGCATTATTCACAATAGCAAAAAGATGGAAACAAACTAAGTGTCCAGAAACAGATGAATGGATTAACCAGCTGTGGTACATAAACACAATGCAATACCATGCAACGATAAAGAATAATGACGAAAATGACAAATCCAAGAAACATCTCACAAAACGGATGAATTTGGAGGACATTATGCTGAGTGAAATAAGCCAACCAAAAAAGGACAAATATTGTATGAGACCACTATTATAAAGTAGTAACAGAAGGTTTACATACAGAAAGGAAAAAAAAAATCTTTGATGGTTACCACAGACAGGAGGGGGAGCAAGGGAAAACTACCAGTTAGATAGAAGACACCAGCTAACATTCGGGAAAGGAAAGGCAATAATACATGATATAGGAGAAGTCAGCAAACATGACCAAGGCAAGAGGGAACGCAAGAACAAAAGGTAACTACAGCAACTACCAGAGCTTAACAATTCTGCGATGACAATATTACCAAATTAATTTATGAACAGATAAATAGGTAGGTAGATATGCTAAGAAGTATGGGAGGATGTAAGTGAACACAACAGGCAGATACAGGTTTGGCAGTGGATATTCCTATACACGTGTTTGTAGAAACAGCTCATATAGAGCACACAAGAGGTATGGCCACGGAAACCTCTTAGACATAACCAAACACCTCACAGGATCAAGTTCCTAGGCTAGAAGACAAAGGACCATAGACTTGGTTGACATCTATGTCAACCGGCACAACACAGTTCATGACAACAATGTTCTGCATCCTGACTTTGATGAGTAACGTCTGGGGTCTTAAAAGCTTGCAAGTGGCCACCTAAGATACAACTATTGGTCTCTTCCTGTCTGGAGAAAAAGTGAAGAAAACCAAACACTCAAGGGAGCAATTAGTCCAAAGAACTAATGGACCACAGTCTACATGACCCTGAGACCAGAAGAACTAGATGGTGCTCAGCTACCACTACCAATTGCTCTGACTGGAATCACAACAGAGGGTCCTGCACAGAGCGAGAGAAAATTGTAGAACAAGAAACCAAAATCACAAAAAAGATCAGATTTACTGGTCTGACAGAGACTGGAGGAACCCCCAAGACTATGGCCCTAAAGCACCCTTCTGACCTGAAACTGAAGCCATTCCCAGAGACTACCTCACAGCCAAACAACAGACAAGCACATAAGATAAACAGTAATACCTGAGAGAAACGTATTCCTTAGAATAATCAATCACACTAAATCAAAAGGGTAATACCTACCCAAAACAAAGATGAGAAAGCAGAAAGGGGTTGAAAATCAGGACAAAAGGAAATGGGGAACCAGGGCAGAAATGGGCAGAGTGCTGACACACTGTGAAGAATGAACCCAGGTCAGGAAACACTTTTTGTACAAACTATCAAATGGTCAACTAATCTGCTCTGCAAACTTTCACATAATGCACAATAAAAATAAATAAATATAAATAAACAATAACAAGCATGAGGAATGTGCTCCTTAGAACAATCAATTAAAGGAGGCCATATGTACAACTTTTGCCCAAAAGCAAAGATGAGAATGCAAGGAGGGGCAGGGAAACTGGAGGAATGGAAACTGGGAAGGCAGAGTGAAAATGGGGAGAGTACTGGCACGTTGCGGGGTGGGGGGAGAAAAGGAAACAACCATGTCATGGAACAGTTTGTGTATGAATGGCTGAATGGGAAATTAATGTGCTATGTAAACTTTAACCTAAAGCAAAACAAAATGTTTTTTTTTTTTTTTTTTTAAAAAAAAAAGGTCCATTTGCTGAGGGAATGCTGAGCTAATGTTAAGGGTGATAGAAAACTTTGGGAACGTGTAATGGTGACGGTAGAACGACATAACGAACATACACTTAATGTCACTGAACTGTACATAAAGGAGGCCTGGTGGCGCAGTGGTTAAGGGCTCGGACGTTAACCGAAAGGTTCGTATCCACCACCCACTCTGTGGGAAAAAGATGTGGCAGTCTGCTCTGTAAAGATCACGGCCTTAGAGACCCTGTGGGCAGCTCTACTCTGTCCTTCAGGCTCGCTATGAGTTGGAATCAACACAATGGCAACAGATTGGGTTTTCTAGTTTTAAAATGTACATGTGAAGGCTGTTGAAATGACAAATGTTTGTTACCTATATATTTACCACAATTAAAAAAAAGTGTCCATTATGATAAAACTGAGCTCCATTAAAAAAAAAACAAAACTCTGAATTAGGGTTTCATCTGTTTCTTAGAACAGTACCATGAGTTTTTTTTTCACCTGAAGCTTCAGATGAACTAAAAATAAGGCTAAAAACTTGTTAAGGAAAGCTGAAGCGAAGGCACACACCAATAAACATACACCAGAAAAGTCTATAGATAGAGCATTTAAGGGTTCAGTGATCACTTCTTCAGGTTACTTACCTGCACTCTCTGCAGAGATGCTGCTGTAAGGTGGAGGAGCATCGCTTCCAGGCTGTTCAGGTGCTCCTGGCTCTTCCTCATTCTGCAACTAAATAAAAATTGCATATTAATGCAAGTAGAAAGCTATTTGGCAATGTGTTTCAAACACTTTAAAAATGTAGTAAACCCTTTAACAAAGTATCCTACTGTTAGGATTTTATACTACAGAAATAATCAGACTAAGGGTTGGGGAGGATAGGTATAAATGCTGTTGCAGCAAAAATTAGAAACAATCTAAATTCTAGTCAAAGGAAGCTTCTTAAATAAATTACAGTACCTCTTATAAAGGACTACTGAGCAACCATTCCACCTCTCATCTATCAGTTGTACTGTGGTGGCTTGCATGTTGCTGTGATGCTGGAAGCTATGCCACCAGTATTTCAAATACCAGCAGGGTCACCATGGTGGGCAGGTTTCAGTGGCACTTTCGGACTAAGACTAGGAAGAAGGATCTGGCAGGCTACTTCTGAAAAACTGGCCAATGAAAACCTTATGGATAGCAGCGGAACACTGGCTGATACAGTGCTGGAAGATGAGGCCCTCAGGTTGGATGGCACTCAAAATATGGCTAGGGAAGAGCTGCCTCCTCAAGGTAGAGCTGACCTTGATGATGTGGATGGAGTCAAACTTGTAGGACCTTCATTTACTGAATGTGGCACCACTCAAAATGAGAAGAAACAGTTGCAAACATCCATTAATAATCAGAACGTGGAATGTACAAAGTATGAATGTAGGAAAATTGGAAACTGTCAAAAATGAAATGGAACACATAATGATCAATAACCTAGGCATTAGTGAGCTGAAATAGACTGGTATTGGCCATCTTGAATCGGACAATCAGATGGTTTACTATGAGGGAATGACAAACTCAAGAGGAATAGTGTTTCATTCATCATCAAAATGAACATTTCAAGATCTATCCTGAAGTACAACACTATCAGTGACAGGATAATATCCAAACACGTACAAGGAAGACCAGTTAAATATGACTATTATTCAAATTTAAGCATAAACCACTAAAGCCAAAGATGAAGAAACTACAGATTCTCAGCAACTTCTGCAGTTTGAAATTGATCAAACATGCAATCAAGATGCATTGGTAACTACTGGTGATGGGAATGCGAAAACTGGAAAAAAAGAATGAGGATCTGTAGCTGTAAAATACGGCCTTGGTGACAGAAACGACTTCGGAGATCGCATGAGAGAATTTTGCAAGACCAATGACTTATTCATCGCAAATATCTTTTTTCAATAACATAAATGGTGACGATATGCATGGACCTCACCAAATGGAATACAAAGGAATCAAATTGACTACATCTGTGGAAAGAGGATGGAGAAGCTCAATATCATCAGTCAGAGGAAGGCCACGAGTTGACTGCAGAACAGACCATCAATTGTTCACAGGCAAGTTCAAGTTGAAGCTGAAGAAAATTAAAACAAGTCCACAAGAGCCAATGTACGAATGACCTTGAATATATCCCACCTGAATTTAGAGACCATCTCAACAATAGATTTGATGTGAACACTAATGGTGGAAGACCACACGAGTTGTGGAAGGACAACATACATGTAGAAAGCAAAAGGTCATTAAAAAGAAAGAAAAGACCAAAACAGATGCCAGAAGAGACTTTTGGTTAGCAGCTGTATAGCTCTTAGTCACTGCGGCACCAGGGCTTCCGAACAACAAGAAGCAACCATTAATAATTAAAATGAAGAACATTTGAAGACATAAAGAGATAGATGTTCATGGTGTACTGTTACATGTAAAAAGTTACTTAGAAATAATACACACCATATGATTCTACTTTTGTTTTGAAACAGACAGATTATTGACACAAAGGTCTAGAATGATATCTTAAATTCAACATGATATATCTCTAGGTCACGGGATTATAGAGAAACTTATTTACATATATATGCTTTTTGGGGGGCAATGACCATTTATCACTTAAATAATTTTTAAAGGTGGAAAATAACCTGTTAAGACAAAGACAAACATAAGGAAGCCAAGGTGTACCATTATATTCAGTTTGTGTATAGAAATTAAATCTTAAATAATTGAGGCATTTATAAAAACATAGAATTCTACCTAATTCTAACCATAACTTCCGCCAACACATCTCTCTTTCCCCTATCTCAGCAACTTTCTTGCTGGGCAAATCTTCAGTTATTGTAAATAATACACTGAAAGTATGTCTTCCTGCCATTGGTAGGTAGTCTGGAGAGTCTAATGCAAGTTATATTCACAGAAGACTCTTGATTTAATTTTCTCAGTGTGCAAATAGACTAAATTCACTGGCAAGATGAGTTGTGTAAGATAGGGAGTCAGCCTGTAAAGTAATGACAGGATATTCCTTGATGTGCCTGAGGTGGGGATCTGGTCTTGACTTCATTGGCATCATGATACATTGTGTCAACTGAGCCACTTGTAAAATGTTACTGTTAGCTGGTCAAGTCTGCCTGACTCATACCAACTCCACGTACAACAGAACAAAACGCTGCCCAGTCCTGCGCCACCCCCATGACCGGTTGAAGGTGGAGTCCTTGTGATCCACAGGATATTCATTAGCTGATTTTCCTAATAAAATCAGCATCTCTGATGTTGAACAGGGTTCGGAGGAGCTTCCAGACTGAGACACACTAGAAAGAAAGGCCTGGCGATCTACTTATGAAGACACCTCTAAAACATACTGCTACAAAGAACTCTACTTTGAATTGAGACAAAAAATGACAGAGGAAGCCTGAGGTGTCACAACATAAAGTAGAGCTCCCTAACCTGTTAAATATTAACCAACCATCTCAATCTCCAATCCCTATGTTATTCAACACCAGACCCGAACAAAACTTTTCTGATTAATACTGCAAGCTTTCAATTTCAAATCCACGAATTTCTGTGCCAAATTCTCATCAATATCTACCACCTGGGCACATTTTTGAGAACCCTAGCAATCTAATGTTAAACTTAAGGCACTCACAAAAATTACTGTATTGAAATCTCAGATGAATTTTTCTCTTAAATGATGGTTTGGACAAAATAATTAGGGTAAAGCCATATTTTCCTGGGATACCAAGTCAGTGAATTATTTAAAAAGATCCCCTGGGGCCATAGTTCACTTGGAATATTGGTTTTAACAGAGCCAGTGGTGCACTGGTTAAGAAGACCAGCTGCTAACCCAAAGGCTGGCAGTTGGGATCCACCACCTTCTCCTTGGAAACCTTATGCGGCAGTTCTACTCTGGAGCCCTGGTGGCACAGTGGTTAAAAGATTGGCTGCTAACCAAAAGGTCGGCAGTTCAAATCCACCAGCTGTTACTTGGAAGCCCTATGGAGCAGTTTTTCTCTCTCCTATACGGTCGCTATGAGTCAGGATCGACTGGACGGCAACAGGTTTGGTACCTCTATAGGGTCACTATGAGTTGGGACAGACTTGATGGCAATGGGCTTGGCCCTAGGAATCTTGAGAAAGTAGCAAGAGAACAGCAAGAACAGAAGCAAATACAAACTTTTCAAGAATGTTGCCAGTAATGTCCTTTATTTAAAACTAGTTTGGTATTTCTGATTCATTTTATATTTCCTGAGCTTAGTCAAAGTAATCATGTCACCTCGGCATAATTTAGGTTTCAGAAAGGAAGCACAACAATTCTAAGAAATAGAGACGTCCACAGAATAAAAAAAAAAAAAATTTTTTTTTTTTTTGGCCTTATATGCCAGTATCTACAAGATAGGCGCCTGTCTCCTAGCAACCTGGAGATGTGAAATTTGATCATCCCACACCACTGTAACAGATAACAGCAGAGAAATTCCGACCTTCTCAGAAATCCCCGTTTTCTTTTTGGAGAGGAAAAAAAAGACCCATTTCCAGGTGAAGGTTTTTGCTCCATTAAACTCTCACTTTTAGAATCAGGTACTAATATTATTTCTAACAGGGGAAAAAAAATACATATATATAAAAATAAATATAAATAGATATATCTCTATGATGACTGTGGGGCGCCACAAACCGGGGTGATCCCAGGACCTCACTGACCACAGGCTTCATACTCTGGCTTGCTTTTATACCACTGCTGCTAAGATTAGGCTCCATCAATGAGAAACTAATTTGCTATGTAAACGTTCACCTAAATCACAATAAAATAAAATAAAACAAAGAAAAAAAAAAAAGAACAGACACACATGGGGGAAGAAGCTATGCGAGGAACCCTCTATAGGCCAAGGAATGAATGCCAAGGAACACTTGGAGCTACTAAGGAGGAAGAACCCTCCCCTACGGCGATGCCCTGATTTGGACTGGACTTCTAGCCTTCAAAACTGTGAGACAATAAATTTCTGTTCTTTAAGGCCAAAAAAAAAAAAAAGAAAAGAAATCAGGCTCCAGCAAGAAATCTGTTTAAAATAAAATTCTACAATGGGAGAGAGGAAGGAGGGAAAGGGTGGAGAGGCAATCAGCGTCACTAAGAAGCATTTTAGTGACCACCATCTGTGTAATAACTTGTTAAACAACGGGATCCATAAAATTACATCCTTATGTACTTTGGGGGCTTCTATGGCTCGACTCAATGGCAGCAGGTTTTTTTTTTATGGCCATTAGGCTCTACCAGCCAAATAACTCAGGTAAGTACCCACTAGCAAGAGTGGAACATGCGCACTCGAAGCAGACTGAGGTTATCTATAAAGCTATATAAAATTGGTTACTTGGTTCCAAATGTATTTTTAGGTTCCCCTTTTCTGACCTCCACTATGAGTCGGAATCAACTCCACTGCAATGGATTTTTTTTTTTTTCTGTCCCTGGGAACTTGTCCTGTGCAGGTCTCCCCACCATGGCCCTGAGTCTCAGGGATCTTCAGACTCTCCTGAGACTCTCTCACAGAGAGTAAGTGTCATCATCACTTTGGGGCTGAAGCTGGAAAATGCCTAATTTCTTCTACCACCTGGGTCACTGAGTCCAACTTAGGTGTCACAGGGTTCTTGTTGCAAGGGGTACTCTAAGAGGCAGGTCTGAAAAGTGGTGGGACCCTCCATTCTCTCAGTACACTGTGCTGTTGGGCCGGGGGAGCCTAGGTTTAATTATATGACTCTGACAGACAATAAATGCTGTTAGAAACTGGATTCTTTTATGCCATACAATTAAAAAAAAAAAAATGCAGATCCCAGTTTTTACTTATCGCCAGAAAAGATCTGAACGGGATTTTTTTCCCAAATAGAAATATGCAGTTAGCTACATGCTACATAAAGTACTGGGTTTATTCACAGAGAACTACCTACCTCTCCATCGCTGAGCTAGGAATAATCCAGTCATCGGAAAATTCAGATTGCCTTTCTTTTTTGCCACACTCAGACCATGCCCTCACTTCTACTTTCTTGATTACCTGTACTCCTCTCTATACTCTGAAAAGACTCTTCCATGGCTCACCAGAACAACCCTAAAACTCTTCCATGTTCCTTCTTTAGGTACCTCACAGCCAAGAGCCCATCATGGTGCCTCTTGGCCTTGACCACCTTCAATTCTTAAAAAAAAAATTTACCTATAAATACCAGTTGCCATCAAATTGATTCAGACTCATGGCGACCCTGTGTGTGTCGGGTAAAACTGTGCTTCATATGGTTTTCAGTGGTTGATTTTTCAGAAGTAGGCTGCCTTTTAGCTACATAACAGTTTGCAGACTCTTCAATACAGATTCATATACAATTCTAGTTAAAACAGAAGTAAATTTGAATTTAACAAGTTTAAATACACTAACTCCCCTTAGGCTTAAATTCTCATCTGAGTTCCCTCCCCCTCAGGAAGGCTTTGTCAACTATCCTCCCCTTACAAAAAAAAAAAAAAAAAAACACCAAACCTGTTGCCATCAAGTCGATAACGACTCATAGCAACTCTATACTACAGGGTAGAACTGTCCTATAGGGTTTCCAAGGAGTGCCTGGTGGATGTGAACTGCCGACCTTTTGGTTAGCAGTCCTAGCTCTTAACTGCTATGCCACCAGGGTTTCCATCCTCCCCTAAGTAGCCCTAAAAACAGATCTTCAATTTAGAATGGGCGGTAGCACAACCAGGGCTAGGATCAAGGCTAAGTAAGGGGCAACATTTGCAACTGTATCAGACAGCAGTAGCTAGAGGCACTTCAAAGTTATTCTTGGAGTCTACTTACTAACGGTGAGAGGAAATAAGTGTTAAAAAATAAACAAAAAAAGTCTGCGGTCTTAAAAGCTTGTGAGCAGCCACCTAAGATACTTCACTTGTCTCACCCCTTTGCGAGCAAGGGAGAATGAAGAAAGTTAAAGACGCAAGGGAGCTAATGGACCACAAGTGCCACAGCCTCCACCAGACTGAGTCCAACACAACTAGATGGTGCCCGGCTAACATCACCAACTGCTCTAACAGGGATCACAATAAAGGGTCCCGGACAGAGCTGGACAAAAACGTAGAACAAAATTCTAATTGACACAAAAAGACTAGGCTTACTGGTCTGACATAGACTGGAGAAACCCTGAGAGTATGGCCCCCAGACACGCTTTTAGCTCAGTAATGAAGTCATTCCTGAGGTTCACCCTTCAGCCAAAAATTTGACAGGCCCATAAAACAAAATGAGACTAAAGGGGACCCACCAGCCCAGGGGCAAGGACTAGAAGGCAGGAGGGGGCAGGAATGCTGGCAACAGGGAACCCAAGGTCAAGAAGGGAGAGTGTTGACAGGTTGAGGGGTTGGGAACCAATGTCACAAAACAATATGTGAATTAATTGTTTAATGAGAAGTTAGTTTGTTCTGTAAACCTTCATCTAAAGGATAATAATAAAAAAAAGAAAAAGAAACAAAAAAAGCTATTAAATAATGAACAAGAAAACCATAAAAATGTAATACTGAACTATCTAACAAACTCATAAAGTTGCAAGTACTTGCATCACTAAAAATTTTTTTCTTGGTTGGGTCCTATTTAAACAGCCATGGAGATTCTTGTAAGTTTTAAGTCCTCTCTTTTAACTTATCAACAGTAAGTCTCAGAAATCCTGAATGAATGCCTAAACTCTAGCTTTTCAATGTTACTTACCACTTCTAATTTTAGGGTTGACTTCTAAAACTTTTATCTTAAAATGTCATTTTTTAAACCTCTCATTACCAACCCACTACTTCTGCATACTTTTTTAACTCTACTAAACGAGACAGTATAATTACCAGAAAGTAAACAAGCACATTTCTTTAGGTAAACAACCAAGTATGCTATTTTACTCTCTCCTTCAAATACAGCCAGAGAGTTTGTGAGGACTGTAAACTTTTTATTGTATATGGGATAACTGTAAGCTATTTTATTTTGACTTCACCAGATTCTTTTCAGCCAAGAACAGCTCTTTATCAAATAGCTATCAATTAGGGGCGACATTTAAAGTAAGATAAATAACTGACAAATTTTGTTTAGCATAAAAGTAACTCAACAAATGGGCAAAGGATTTGAATACACATTTCTCCTAAGAAGATATACAAATATTCAACAAGCACATGAAAAGATGCTCGACATCATTAGCTGTCGTTATTGTATGTCGAGTCAATTCCAACTCACAGCAACCCCGTGTAACAGAGCAGAACTGCCTGATAGAGTTTCCTGGCTGTACTCTTTATGGAAGCAGACCGCCAGGTCTCTTCTCCCATGGAGCGACTGATGGGTTCAAACAGCTTACCTTTTGGTTAGCAGCCAAGTGCGTAACTACTGCGCCACCAGGGCTACTTCATTAGTCATTAAAAGCTCATCACCATGGAATAGATTCTGACTCATAGTGACCCTGCAGGGCAGAGTAGAAGTACCCACAGGGTTTTCAAGGCTGTAATCTTTACAGGAGCAGAATGTCACATCTGTCTCCCATGGAGAGGCAGGTGGGTTTGAACAGCCCACCTTTCGGTTAGCAGCTGTGCACTTAGCCACTGAGTGACCAGGTCTCCTTACTCATTAGGGGAACACAAACCCAAAGCACACTGAGATACCACTTCACGCCCACTGTGATGGCTACAATCAAAATGACAGACAATAATAATTGTTGTTGAGCATGTGGAAAAACTGGAACCCTCATATGCTACTGGAGGGAATGTAAAATGGTACAAACTCTGTGGAAAACAAATTCGGCAGTTCTCAAAAAAGTTAAACATAGAGTTACCATAAACCAGTTGCCATTAAGTTGACTACAACTCATGGCACCCTCATGTGTGTCAGAGTAGATCTGTGTTCCATAAGGTTTTCAATGGCTGATTTTCTGAATCAGCCATTGGTTCCACACCATCCAGGGACTACAGACTTACTATATGATCTGACAATTCCACTCCTAGGTTCCACTCCCAAGAGAACTGAAGACATATGTTCACGCAAAAACATGTATACGAATGTTCATAGCAGCATTATTCATAATAGCAGACGTGTCCATCAGTTGATAGTAACGGGTAAATAAAATGTGGCATATACATGGAACATATCAAACAACGGAATTATTCGGCCATAAAAAGGAATGAAGTACTGAGACATGCTACATGGATGAACCTAGAAACATATGCTAAATGAAAGAAGCTAGTCACAGGAGACCACATATTGTATGATTCCATTTATACAAAATGTCCAGAATAGGCAAATCCATACAGACAGAAAGTAAATTACTAGTTGTCAGATACTGAGGGAAAAGGAAAATAGAGAGTGATAGCTAATGGGTATAGCATTTCTTTTTGGAGTGATGAAAATGTTCTGGAACTAGATAGTACACAACATTGTGAATATACTAAAAACCACTGAATTGTACACTTCAAAAGGATAAATTTTATGGTATGTTAATTATATCCCCCCTCCCCGCCAAAAAAAGGTAAGAGTACTTTCTAACTCCATAAAAGTAAGCCTCTATAATGTAAACTGTATGTAAACAAAACAAAAATTTTACTACTCCGAATCATTATCCTCTTGCTGACTTGCTGTCTATGTTCCATGACAGGAAGGGATCGGTCCTGATCGGCTCAATATCCCCAGAACTTAACACAGAACACATATCTGTGAACGGATCAAAGTAACCAAGAAAAATTACACACTGAACTGGAAACTAATCATAGTCAAAAATTCCTTAATATTCTCCTTTCCTGAAGAGAAACATATTAGGGTGAAGTGCTCAAAAGACAGCTTTGGCTAACAACTTATTTTAAGAGCCTAGGATAAACAACTGTAATTAATTGTTTTTCCTAGTCCAAGAGTTTAATAAAAGACAACTAAGAAAAAAAAAAAAAACAGCGACACTGGGTTTAGACTATCCGCAACAATATCCATCATGTCAGAAGGAAGAGATAAATACCGAAATGAAAACATAATTAAAATTTTATCAAAATTCACCAAAGCAAAGGAGAAGCAAATAATCAGAATAATGCTTTTAAAAGTCAATGTAATAACAGATTATTACGTAAAGAATAATACTCCAATAAACGCCCTTAAAAAGGTCATCAGTTTTTAAAGCTTTCTATTTGAAGAATTTTGTGGTTATCACTGCTAACACAAACAAATACAACCGATGAAGACAACTTGATTTGGAAGGAGAAAAAATTCTCTAACTCTGTATTTGGGTTAGTTGTTAGAAATGACAACAAATACCAGTAGCTATGATCACCAATTTGATGATTTTTTTTCCCTTATCTTTCTCTTTTTCACTTAAACTTCAGGTAACAAGTGAAGGCATATCATCTAGAAAGAAAAGAGGAAAGCAGGCTAGTAGTCACTCATCTCCAGCTTTCCTAAGAAGCCTAGGCACTTTGAAGAAACGCTCCTCACCCACAGAGGCACCAAGTCAGTCAACCACAGCTATGGTCATGGCATTGAGATTTTGGGTGGCACCGGAAAATTGTCATCAACCTGCCAACACCTGAGATCTGTGTCCTAGGTCAAAGGTTTTCACCACTGATGGCTCCGAGACGACATCAAGAAAATGGTTGCCACTATCTTTTAGCACATAGCTTCAGCAAAACCTACAGCGGGGAGACTTTCAGATGAATGGCAAGTCTCTGATACTTCATGATTTCATAGATTGGAGAAATTGCTCATCATTTTCAAATGAATAATAGTAAGTCTCTACGCCCCTGAACTTACTATCTTTTAAGAAGCAAATTCAAACTATTTAATGAACAACACATGTCCACAGGAACCAACTCTTTTCTACTTACTGGTTCCATAAGACAACTTAGACTTGGTGTATAGCTCCAGGGCCTACCTGGATAATTGATTAAAAGTCCTAAGCAAAGACAAGTATAAAATGGTACCAAGTACTGGCTTGTTCCCCTTGACTTTGACAGATAGGATGAAATAAACTATTCTTTCTTCATTATAGAGTAAACAATATAAAAATAGTGGCTAGACCAATTTTAATTTTTTTTTTATATAAAATCTATTTCATAATTTAAATGTAAAGGTGATAAATACATTTTGTGTTTTTAAAAAATCTATGTATAGTTTTAATCTAAGATATATTAATTACTCCCAATTATTCACCATTTAAAGTAATACATTAAGCAACTCTTTCTGGAAAAAAGAGAATTGTCACAACAGACACGGACTAAAACTGGTATCTATTAAGGATTCTTTTACATCTCAAGAACAATTTTTAAAATTCATTTGTTCTTATTTATAAACTCTCAATAGAGCTGATAGGATTCTGGACTTGGTATTCCTAGCTTCCATTAAGATTTTATACACATACATGTACACATAAACACACACACGCACATACTAAAATCTATATGTTTAGGGGATAGGTATACGTATATGGGAGCCCTGGTGGCACAGTGGTTAAGCACTTGGCTGCTAACCAAAGGGTCTCTGGTTCAAGCCCACCAGTTGCTCTGAGGGAGAAAGATGTGGCAGTCTGCTTCCATAAAGATTATTGCCTTGGAAATCTTGCAGGGGAGGTTCTTTTCTGTCCTATAGGGTCGCTATGAATTGGAATTAACTCAACAGAATCAACCTCACTGGGGTTGGTATTCGTATATCCTAAAATCCTAACTTGTAAAAACAAATTACATAATATAAAATTACAAAAGAAGTCAACCCTTTTAAGTCAATCCAACGCAAAAGTATTTTGTTAAATAACCACAAGCCCATGTAGGAATACATCTCCGAAACACACATGTACTGCACAAAGCCTACTAAAAATGCAAATGCTATTAATGTAGATATCTAACCTACAGAAGTACAATCAGATGTGAAGTGTTTCTGTTCAAGCTTTCCATTCTCTCCGTTGCCTTTTCTTCTGCCACAAGCCTACGCCATCTTCTTTGTAGATAGTCAGAAGTTTAAACATTTCATTCAGTGCAAAATTTTACCAGGCACTACTATATGCCAAGATCACACCAATTTTTGACTATTTTGCCTCCCCTCCCCTCACTGGGGAAACCCTGGTGACGCAGCGGTTAAGGGCTACACCTCCTAACCAGAAGGTCAGCAGTTCAAATCCACCAGGCGCCCCCCACTGGATGTCCCTAAAAGAACACCTCCATTTTTTAATTTAATGTACTATAAAATCTGGTTACTTTAAGTCATAATAATAATAGTAAGATTGATAATTTTAGGGATTAAAGGTTAATTCAATGAAGTTTTTGCTAAACAATACGTACAATTATTAACCTCAATATCTGTCATCAAGGACAAAATACTTTTTTCATTAAATCTATTGCTAGAGGCACTATTTCTATTTCAATATACAATACCAAAAGGGAAGTAGTTTTTTAGGTACAGTAACTAGTTTCTTTTGGGCTCTACTCTTATGTCAATGTTCAATGTTTTTGTCAGTAAGTTCCTCTTGAAATAGAACATGTTCATCTTACTGTTCTTCAAAAGTGGAATATAATTTCTTCCTTTATGGTTAGCTTTTTTGTGTTCAAGGACAAGAACAAGTTCACTCACGTTAAGAGAATGAAAAGATAACCCAAAGATTGTGAGAAGATATATTTTTTTCAGACAAAGGACCTGTATTTTCAGACAAGGGAACATCGGACCTGTATAAAATAACGAAAGCTCTCAAACACTGCTAGTGGGAATACAGATTTGTATAATCATTTTAGAAAATGTTTGGCAATAACTACTGAAGCTGAACATATACATCCCCTATGACCCAGCAATTCCACTCCAAGTTATAGATTCAACAGAAATACTTACATATGTTCACCAAAAGACACGCACAGATGTTCAAAGCAACACTACTCATTATAGCCCTAAATTGGAAACCACTCCAATGCTCATCAGTAGTAGAATGGATAACTAAATTGTGGTATATTCACACAATGGAATACTGTGCAGCTGTGTGTGAACAAATAAATGATAACACCATACAACATGGGTGCATCTCAAAATGTTAAACAAAACAAGTCAGACAAAAAAAGAATACTTACTGTGTGATTACACTTATATCTAAAGATCAAAAGCAGGCATAGACCCCAGTAAAACCCAAAACACCAAACCCATTGCTATCAAGTAGACTCCAACTCATAGCAACCCTATAGGAAGGACAGAGTAGAATTGTCCCATAGGGTTTCCAAGGAGTGGCTGCCAACCTTTTAGTTAGCAGCCGAGCTCTTAACCACTGTGCCACCAGGGTCCCAGATGCGAGCTAAGTGGGAGATAAATAGAAGGATACTTGAAGGTGCTGGTGATGCTTTGTTGCTTGATCTAGGAACCAGTTAAATGTGTGTGTTCAGTTTGTGAAAATTCACTGAGCTGTGTGCATTAATGATTTGTGCACGTTTCTATATGCAAATCCTATTCCACTAACAAACTCAGAAAGTGGAAAAAGGAGACTGCCAGGGAATTAGCAATCTAGACTGAGCGCTCTCTGACAATTGAGACCTTTGCAGGGTTGAGCTGTATTCACCCCAGCACTTAATACAGTAACTGACACATCACTGATACGTTATTAACGCGTGCCGGGTAAAGCAGGCATGGAGGCAGAGCTCTAGCAGAAAACTACTGGAAGAAACGGCAGTTAGTCTTAATGCCATCTCATTTACCAGTTCACATTCACCTAAAACATTCCTAAAAAAAAAAAAGCATTCCTAGTACCTTACAAATCATAGAGTAAATTTACAGGCCAGTCACGCAGCCATTCACAGGTGGCTGCAGGAACTGTGGAAGTGATGATGGCTCCGTGCCTGATCAGCAGCAGGTGTGGCATCGCCTTCACTACTTAGCAGGAGGAGCCCATTAAAAATGGAAAGGACAGAGGAGAAACAAGGCTTTACCAAGCCAAGGCAATAGCAGCTCCTTCTTACTGATAAGTCGAAAAGCAAGGATATGTGAGAGAAAAAAGCTTTCAAAACTTGCTGGGTGGTAAGCTGACAGGTGTTTGATTTATTATCGTGCTTCATAAGGTAGATATACATTACATATATCTTTTTTGTGAGTATCAAATATTTCACAATAAAAATGAAAGAAGCACTACGATTCCATAGTTAACAATTTTAAAAAGAAATGGTAACAACAGTCTAAGAAACACAAAGGGAAAACAGACATCCCTAACCTTAATCTCTTTAGAAATAAAAAAATTTTAACATGTACTATTTGATCTACAACACCTAGCATAACATACTGGGTCCAAACAGGTGTTCAGTAGGTGTTGATGGAACACATGAAGGAAAACTAGTATTTGGATCGCACTAATTCCTAGAATGCCTCATCTAAAACCAAATGGCATATCCAAAAAGTGGGATGAATGTTGTTGATTTCTGACCCACAGCAACCCCATGTGACAGAAGAGAACTGCCTCACCAGGTTTTCTAGGCTGTAACCTTCACGGGAGCAGATCCCCCGGTCGTCACCAACCTTTCAGTTAGCAGCCAAGCACTTAACCATTGCGCCACCACAGCTTCTTAAAAAGTGGGATATTCTACGTTAAAAAGACAGTGGCAGAGCCATGCCTACAACCCAGGGGTATACTGCTTGGTTCTGCCAGCCTCCATAAGGTTCCATGACTCTCTCAGTGATGTTCCAAAAGCTATGCTTGCTTGTTAGTCCTGGAATAGAACATAATCAGGCAGAGAATACACATGGAAAAAGGTATTCTATTCAAGAGGGTCTTCTCTGATTCAGGTCTAGTCATGAGGTTCCCTTTTCCTGAGAGAGCAATGGAGACATCCAAGAGATGGATACATCCTGTATTTAATGCCTTTTCCTCCACCTCATAATCACAGAATGTTCGATCCTGCAATGTGTTCAGCTGCTAGATTAATTTAACACCACTCAATAAATGTGTGAGGTTTTGACTCATATGGGGCTAAGGATACAATATTGAACTTGGCTGGAGTTTCTGACCTGAAGTTTAGCAAATAAGACAATCAAAGAAGTAATTGCAGTGATAACATTCCAGTTAAAGAAAAGATTAAATGCACACACATTTACCTCTTATCCCTTCCAAAACACTTTAAAAAGTAAATATAAGTAGTTTTGTTAGTTTTAAGGCAAAAATCTACAAAGACAAGTAATAGGAGAGGAAGCAGCAATAAAATCCTAGAAGCTGGAAGCAGGATGAGAAGTGGTAACTTAGCAGATCGAAGAAAGCTAAATCCTAAACCAGAAGGCAGAAAAGCAACATGCCTTCAGTACACCTGCAAAAGACTCAAGAAATCCATGGCACCAGGTACCAGGGGAAGCAGGGGTGAAAATGAGATTCAAAAACAGGAAGAGAGTCTGGAGAAAGCAGTTAAACACACATACCTCCCAGGATCTCCATAAGAAGACTAGAGGCTTATTCACTTGAGAGAGTAAAGCTTTGGGCTGGGGACACCAGTGTTGAGGCGAAAGAGTGCATACCAGAAAATGGGTGATTAAGTAAAGCGATTATGCTCAATGTTGAGCTATCCCAGAATACTAGCAACCAGGTCAATTCTCTGGGGAAACTGGCCAGCCCAAGAGAAAAGACCTAAAAGACTGATACCCAATAAATCAGCCTAGTCAGGTTACCCTCTGGTACAGGCCACATCAACAAGCTCCACCAAGCATACTGAGCTTTCAAAGTGCTTCACTTGATCATGAATTCTTAATCAAGCCGGCAAGGATCACTGGGCATCTGAGGAAAGCTTCTAATGTAAAAAAAATATGACCAAATCAAAGAGAAAAGGCCATCATGGAAGAAACAACTATGCAAGATGAAGAACTCTTAAAAAAAAAAAAAATCTCATAATCTCAGAGAGATAAGAGAAGAAATAAGAACCATTCAACAAGGGCAGTGTGCTATCAAAAAAAAAAAAAAAGAGAGAAAGAGAGAGGAACAATTACAAGAGTTTTTGAAAATTAAATATGACAGCAGAAATTAAAAATTTATCAAAGAATTAGAAGATGAAATTAAGACAATCTCATAGAAAGCAGAGAAAAAGACACAGGTAGAAAATATGAAAAGACGTAAGAAAAATATTTTTAAAGAATCGGCATAAGTGTTCAAGATCCAAATAAATCCAGAGAAGAAAAAAACAAAGAAAAATAAATGCGTCTTTAAATTTCCCAGAACTACAGAACATGAGTTTCCAGGCCGAAAGGCCGACTGGGTGCCTGACACATGGATGAAAATAGATCCACACCAAGGTAGAACATAGTGAAATTTCAGAACACTGGAGATAAAGAGAAGCTCCTAAGAGCTTTGAGAGAGAGAGAAAGTAGGCCACATATAAAGAATCAGACATCAGAATGGCTTCAGGCTTCCTAATAGAAACACTGGCACCTAAACGCAATGGAGCATACGCCTTCAAAATTCTAAGGGAAAATGTTTACAACCCAGAAGGCTAATCAAATGTGCAGGTAGAAAAAATAATTTTAGATATGCAAAGTCTAAAACAAAAAAAAAAGTTAGCCCACTATGCATTCTTCTTAGAAAGCTAGTGAAGGTTGTACTCCATGAAAATGAGGCAGTAAACCAAGCAGAGGCCCCTAAGTGGCACAAACAGTTTGCACTCAAATGCTAACCTAAAGGTTGGTGGTTTAAACCCGCCCAGCGGTATTGTGGAAGAAAAGGCCTGGCAATCTGTTCTATTACGATTACAGCCAAGAAAACCCTATGGAGCAGTTCTACTCTGTAACACAACAACAAACCAAGAAAGGAAGCTACAAATCAAGGAAACGGGGCCTGAGTAAAAACACTGGGAATGGCTAAAATGACAACATTTGGGCTATATATATTTTGTTGTTGGGTGCCGTCAAGTCAATTCTGACTCATACTGACCCCATGTGATGAGGCAGAACTCCCCCATAGGGTTTCTTTGGCTGTAACCTTACTGAAGCAGATCACCAGGTCTTCCTCCCACAGAGTCACTAGGTGCATTCGAACCACCAACCTTTCAGTTAGCAGCCGTGCACCTAACCATTGCGCCACTAGGACTCCTCATATATATTTTACTGCAATAGAAGTTAAAAAAAGACTGAAAAAATAAATCCCAGGATGACAACTCAACAGCAAGCCTTGAAAGCAACCTTCTTGAAACAGGTCAGAAGGACAGGAAAAGATTCTGTAAGAAAATGAAATTGATACAATAATTAATGTCTTTAAACATCTTAAAATAATAATTAAGATAATTAGGAGAGATAAACAAATGCATAGAGACCAAAGCTTATTACTGGGTGGGTGGGAGGGAGAAATGGGGGACTACCGCTTAAGGGGTACTGAGTTTCTGTCAAGGGTGATAAAAAAAATTTAGAAGTCAATATTGGTCATGGTTGCACAATACAATGAATAGAATTAAAGTCACTGATATGGCAAATCTATTTTTATATATATTCTACCACAATAAAAAAAATTATTAGGTGAGCATCTGAGGATGAATTAGTAGCATTAGTAAATCTAGGATATTGTGGGTTGAACTATGTTCTCAAAAAAAGATACATTGAAGTTCTAACCCCTAGTACCTGTGAACGTGACCTGATTGGAAGTAAGGCCTTTATAGATGTAATCAAGTTAAAATAAGGTCATACTAGGTCAGTTACCCACTTACCCACTGCGGTCGAGTCGATTCCGACTCATAGCGACCCTGTAGGACAGAGTGAAACTGCCCCGTAGAGTTTCCAAGGAGTGCCTGGCGGATTTGAACTGCTGACCTCTTGGTTAGCAGCTGTAGCACTTCACCACTACGCCACCAGGGTTTCCTACTTGATTAGGGTGGGCCCTAAATCCAACGACTGGTGTCCTCATAAGCAGAGATCTGGAGACACACAGATACAGAGACTGAAGTGATGCAGCTACAAGCCAAAGAATGCCAGCAACCATCAGAGGCTAGAAGAGACAAGGAAACATTCTTCCCTAGAACCAGAGAAAGCATGGCTCTGCTGACACTTTGATTTCAGACTTCTAGCCTCCTAGAATTGTGAGAGAATAAATTTCTGTTGTTTTAAGCCAAGTTTGTGGTACTTTGTTATGACAGCCCTAGGAAACTAATGCAGATATGTACGTAGAAAACTAAGCAAACAACGAAATAATAATTATTATTAACTTTAGGGAAAATAAAGTGCTATTCAGGCAAGGAAAAGTAATCACAGTATAATACATGTCTCAGCTATGAAAAGAGTTTATTATTGTCAATTACTGCAGATGCTAAATACTGATCTAACCACATTATGGCTATAACTAAATAAGGAAAATAAGGGACAGGAAGTGTGAGTATACTCAGTTGTGGGAGGGTGGTAAAGGAAACTTAAATCCTTATTTCCCATGGTGGGAAGTCAATTTAAAAAAATGCTGAAAACTGTGCCTCCTTAAAAAGCTAGAAATAGAAATACCATATGATCCAGCAATCCCACTCCTAGCGATATATCCTAGAGAAATAAAAGCTATCACATGAATACATATATGCACACCCATAATCACCGCATCACTGTTCACAATAGCAAAAAGATGGGAACAACCTAAGTGCCCATCAACAGTTGAATGAATAAACAAATTATGGTACATATACACAATGGAATACTACCCAACAATAAAGAACAGTGATGAATCTGTGAAACATCTCACAACATGGATGAATCTCGAAGGCGTTATGCTGAGTGAACTAAGTCTATCACAAAAGGACAAATATTGTTATGAGATCACTATCATAAAAGCTGAAGAAGAAGTTTACACACAGAAAAAAACAATCTTTGATGGTTACGAGGGGGATGGGGAAATCACGAACTACTGTTAACTTTGGTGACAGGAAAGACACACGATACAGGGGAAGTCAGCACAACTTGACCAAGGGAAAGCTATAGAAGCTTCCTAGACACATCCAAACACCTTGAGGGACGGAGTTACTGGGACTGAGGGCTGGGGACCAAGGTCTCAAGGAACATCTAGGTCATTTGGCATAACAAAGTTCATAAAGAAAATGTTCTACATCCAGCTTTGGCGAATAGTGTCTAGGGTCTAAAAAGCTTGCAAGCGGCCATCTAAAATACATATATTGGGCCCGTCATGTTTGGCGCAAAGGAGAATGAAGAAAACCAGAGACACTAGGAAAATATCAGCCCAGAGAGCTAACTGAACGTGTAAACCACAGTTTCCACCAGCCTAAGCCCGGAAGAACTACACAGTGCCAAGTTACCACCATTACAATAAAGGGCTCTGTACAGAGCAGGTGATAAATGTAGAACAAAATACAAATTCACAAAAAAATACCAGACTTACTCGTCTGACAGGGACCGGAGAAACCCCTGAGACTATGGCCCCCGTATACCCTGTTAACTCAGAACTGAAGCCACTCCTGAAGTCCACCTTTCGACCAAAGGTTAGACAGGCCTATAAAACAAGCAATAACACACATGAGGAACATACTTCTCAGTTCAATCAAGTATACAAGACCAAATGGGGAACACCTGCCCAAAGCAAAGACGAGAGGGCAAGAAGGGACAGGAACCCTGGATGAATGAACACGGGGAACCAAGGTGTAAAGGGAAAGAGACAGAGTGCTCACACACTGCAGGGATCACAACTGATATCACAAAACAATTTGTGTATAAACTTTTTAACGAGAAACTACTTTGTGCTGTAAACTTTCACCTAAAACACAATAAAAAAATTTTTTTTAAATACTGAAAACTAACAAAATCAAGAAGTACACACTATAAGTGTTATTTAGCTGCCAAAACCAAAAAAACCAAACCCAGTGCCGTTGAGTCGATTCTGACTCATAGCAACCCTAGAGGACAGAGTAGAACTGCCCCATAGTTTCCAAGGGGTGCTTGGCAGATTCAAACTGTTGACCCTTTGGTTAGCAGCTGTAGCACTTAACCACTACTCTGCCAGGGTTTCCATTATTTAGCTACAGGGATACCAAAATAACTTAAAAAAAAAAAAAAAACAGTTACAAGAGCCAAAGGGCAAGCAAGTACTGAACTGCTGCGTTTAGTAATAATGCTAATACATCTGACTACCTATGGACATGTGTAACTTTGATATAAGTCAACTTTGAATCCAAACTATCCTGAGGTCACCTTTTAGCTAAATAACAGACTGGCTCATAAAATAAAGGATATTATCAATGAGTACTAAGAACCTTTAAAAAAAATCATCTGTATGAGACCAAACGGTCAATGATTACTTTAAAACAAAGATGAAAGGGTAAGGGGACAGGGAAACCAGATTACTGGAACATCCAGAAGAGGTTTAATGACAATGTTAACACATTGTGGAAAATGTAACCAATGTCTCTGAATGATCCCTGTAGGATTGTTAAATGGAAACCTAATCTGCTGTGTCAACTTTCACTGAAAACACAATAAAACAGTATTTTAAAAAATAATACTAGAAATAAAAGAGCTTCTTTTAAAAAATAAAGGCTAAGAACACTTTAAAAATTCCTGTTTTCTTGCCTTTAAAAGACTGATTAATTTTCCTGATTTTGAAAAGTATTATTAATTTTTGCCATCATACACAATGTTTATTTGAAGCTGACCAGAAGGTAAAGACTTACAAACAGAATATTTTAACAACTCCAAAATTACAAAACAGCATACTACACTTATCACTGCCTCATTCTTTTAAAATATACTAAACAGGTATTTTACATATATTTTTTAACCATACACAATTTTTTTTAACTTTTGGCATATATATAGTTACCCATTTATATTTTACTGACTTCACTTTAAAAAATAATTTTTAATCAAGAAAGAAATTTGCTAGCTCATGGGTATAATGCTGTCCCTTTGGGTTAAAACTACCAACTTCTACCAACCAAAACAATTATAAAGCTGGTAGTCCAGCTACCTCATCGCAAAAAAAAAAAAAATGAGGATAACCTCATAGCTATCTACTTCATGTCAGAAGCTGGACCGTTTACTAATCAAAATGTTTTAATAAAGTCCTTTTATGTTCTCCTGAATTTGCCCCTACTTAAAAAAAAAAAAAAAAGTTTTTTTTTTTTAGACATGGGCCAAGGTGAGCCTGCCAGATGCTAAGTCTATCTTATAAGCTTAAAAATCTGCTCATTACTACAGTTGCGTGAAAAGTTTGAATGCTACAAACATAAGGCTCCTAAAACGAAAGGCTCCTAAGTCTGAGAACACTGTATTCCTGATTCCCTAGTCTACCAAACTTCACCTCAGGGCACGAGGACACAGGAAACAGCAAAATGAACAATGAACTCTACCAAGTATCGTAGTGTTCAAAGGGACTTGCGTTTTACCTGCAGTGCTTTCAATTTTTACAGGTTTGTAATCAAGATTTTAATGTTTACAGTGAATCTGGATAACATATAAGGGTGTTATTTTATACTATTCTTGCAGCTTTCTGTAAGTTTGAAAGTACTGCCAAATAATAGTTTTTTTTTAGGATTAAAATAATTATTAATAGAAAATTTGGAAAATTAAAAGGCAGGGAAATCACTCCTACCTTTTTTAAAAAGTATTGTTTATAAAAAGAAGGAAAAAAAAGACTATACATGTGTCAAAACCTATAGAACTTTATGGCACAGAGAGTGAACCGCAATATATACAAATTAAAAAAAAACATTTAGGAGGTTGGAGGATCAAGGATAGAATGCAGAACATGACAAAACAATCTAACTCATATAAAGGTATGAAACAATCTCAATGAAGGGGGGGGAGGTGCTGACCTAAGTAACTTTGGAAATGAGTGGAGTCTATGAAGATAAAGGCAAAAGAAACTACATAAACATCTGTACTCCAGTTGATAAAATTGTTTTCTGTGGGGGTATGGTTAACACTTCTGATACTGTGTGGTACAATAAATTACTTTATATGGCCCTTCTAGCCATAGTCTTTGTGACTCATACACAGTGACCGAGTAGGACCATGCAAATATGGTATATAGAACTCTAAGGAAGGGATTGGTCAGTTTTGCCAATCCGCTAGGCTTAAAATGAGCCAAATCAGAGGCGAGAGGAGAGGATCTCATCACCACCAAGAAAGAAGAGCCAGGAGTGGAGCTGTAATACGGAAGACAGAAGGAGAACTGTAACACCGGAGATGTCAAGAAGCAGCAGCAGAGGAAAAGGCAGCAGCAGAAGCAGGAGACCTGGCAGGAGGCTTCCTGGCCCACAGAGCAAGAAAGCTGAGCACGTTCAGGCAGGAAGCTTGCTGGCAGAGTAGTGTGCCTCCAGGCATTTGGTGAAGCTAGGTTTGCCAACCCACAGAGCTAGAGCTGTGCACCTTCAGGCCGAGGCTTACTGGTGGAGTAGGGTGCCTCTGGGCACTTATTGGCAGAGTTAAAGAGCTTTGTAACACTCGTCTGAGCAGGGCAGAGGCTAGGCTGAAGGGCCAAGGATGAGGGAGAGAGCTGCCTGTGGGCACAGCTGAGAAGAGGCTGTCCTGATTAAAGAACTATATCCTGAGTGTTCCTGAGCCTGAATTGTAACTGTTACTTCCCTAATAAACCCCATAATCGTGAGTATTATCTGTGAGTTCCATGCGGTCGCTGCAACGAATTATCGAACCTAGCAAAGAAGTAGAGCGCCGTGGGAGGGCTGGTTGGCGTCAGAAGTGGTAAAAAGGGCTGGTGAGAGCTTTAAAAAAAAAAAAAAAGCAAAGAAGAGTTCAAAGTTTATTAGTGGTTACAAGGGTCGGGGCGGGGGGAGAAAGAGGGAGCTACTGTTGCTTAGGGAGCACTGAACTGCTAAGGGCGACGGAAAAATTGGGGAACAGTGATGGTGGATGTACGACATGATCAAAGTTATTAACGTCACTGAATTGTACCTGTAAAAAATGTTGAAATGGCAAATGTTTTGTTATAAATATACTTAGCACAATTTTTTTAAAAAAGTGAAGGAAATGTAAGAAAAAAGCCAAAAGAAAGCATACCGAATTTGAAGAGCAGTTACACCCCTGTGGAGGAAATGGAAATCAGGTTTTTTCCTTTACAAAGTTACTGCTTGGATCTAGCATGTGCACATAATGTATCCATGTACTACTGTACAACAAGAAAAGTTTAATTTTAAATGATACATTCAATCATTGAATGATAAAATGAAACTGTGATTAAACAGAAGTGTAAACACTTATATTTCCATTCATAATATACCCAATCTCCAGAAAGACCTCCAAATTACATTCACACCTCTGATTATGGTTACTAACTGAAGATAAGCAGTCAAGGATTACGCTAAACTGGTAGGTGGGTGAGGGGAAAAAGAAATATACATGTGAAAAGAACTGCCTTAATCAATAAGTAAATATTTTACTAGAAATGTCCTTAAGCTTGATTAGTATTTAAAACTTGATTTAGTATTTAGGGCTTTTTTAAAATATATGTACTGCATTGGGCAAATCTGCTGCAGAAGATGTCTTTCAAGTGTTAAAAAGCAAAGATGTCACTTTGAGGACTAAGGTGCACCTGACCCAGGCCATGGTGTTCTCAATCGCCTCATATGCATGTGAAACCTGGACAATGAATAAGGACAACCGAAGAAGATCTGATGCCTTTGAGTTATGGTGTCGGCAAAGAATACTGAATAAATGTATCATGGACTGCCAGAAGAATGAACAAATCTGTCTTGGAAGAAATACAGCCAGAATGCTTCTTAGAAGCTAGGATGGTGAGGCTTAAGTATTTTGGACATGTTATTTAGAAGGACATCATGCTGGGTAAAGTAGAGGGTCAACAAAAAAGAAGACCCTCAACAAGAGAGATTAATACAGTGGCTGAAACGATGGGCTCGAGCATAGCAATGACTGTGAGGATGGTGCAGGTCTGGGCAGTGTTTCATTCTGTTGTACATAGGTTCGCTATGAGTTGGAACCAACTTGATGGCACCTAACAGCAACAACATGTTATTCAGAGAAATAATGAGCCAGCCTAATTGTAAAGCAGGATGTGCTAAGTGATGTCTGATAAACCCTACTTTATTACTACATTTAGCGAAGGGCAAGAACTCATCCTGTACTTTTACCTAGGCAGCCAATGGAACCAACTACAATTGGAAAAAAACGTAAAGCCCAGTAAATTTAATATATAATGGTTACCAGTTGTCTGGCTTACTGCCAAAAATAACTTGAGAATAAACATGAGACCATCAAGCTGTTTTCAGCATTAATCTCTAGTTAAAGTGTTAAAAATTGCTTATTTAAATAAGCATCAGCTACTACTATAAGAATATGTTTCCACTAAGCAATTGTACTTATTCAAATATAAGAAAAAATTATTAAGAAGACAAAATAATTATTTTAAAGCCCTAAGAACAAATAAATCTGAGGCTGTCACCTGAATTTATTTCTTCAAGCTTTCCTTTTTTTTTATTAATACAAAGTCAAAATAGGATTTGTATTTAATATTTATAATATACTGTAATCTCAAGTAATGGAATATAATTAGTGTCTAGGATAAAGTGACGAAGTTATCTGCAGGCGAACCAGTGGGTGGCATCGCCTCAGAGTACGACTCACTAGAGCAGCGCAACTGGGCCTTGGTTTCTGCCAGACCAGGGAGTTGTGCCTTGTTTGCGCCACACAGATGGAAGGATTTAGCCAATTAAATCTCCTCTAACAAGGGGTCACCAGCGGGGCCAGCAAGAAATTAAGAATGGATAAACAGGAACCTACCATTGCTACAAAAACAACACAAAGCACGTAGCTTACCAGAGTGAGTCAAATCAAATACAAAGAACAATCACAAATCCTGTCTCCATATCGTTAATAAATTACTAGTGCCTTATAATATACATTATTCCTCATGTGATAATGTGTTTAAAATACAATACCATTTATTGTTTAAAGGTACACCCAAAAATATTTACAGATAAAATGATACGATTTCTAGGATTTGCGCAAAATAATGGTGGAGAGCATAAATGAAACAAGGCTGGCCAGCCTTAATGGCTGCTTAAGCTGGATGATGGGTGCTATCATGAATTGAATTGTACTACCCCAAAATATTTGTCATCTTGGCTAGGCTAGGATACTCAGTATTGTGTGACTGTCCTCCATTTTGTGATCTGCTATAAATCCCAATTCCTACCTGTGGTTAATAAAGCAAGATTAGGTCATGTCAAGCAGGATTAGGGTGGGATGCAACACCCTTACTCAGGTCACAGCCCTGATCTGATGTAAAGGGAGTTCCCCTGGGGTGTGGCCTGAGTCACGTTTTATCTTACAAGAGATAAAAGGAGAGAGAAGCTGGCAGAGAGAAAGGGACCTGACCACCACCAAGAAAGAAAAGCTAGAAGCAAAGTACATCCTTTGGACCTAGGGAACCTGTGCTGAGAACCTCCTAGACCCAGGGGAAGACTGATGGCCAGACACATGTAGATCTCCAATGAATGCTGGGCCCACAGATGTTGAAAAGAGACAAGGACCTTCCCCTGGGCCAACAGGGAGAGAAAGCCTTCACCTAGAGCTGACGCCCTGAATTCAGACTTCTGGCCTCCTAAACTGTGAGAGAAAAAATTTGTTTGTTAAAGCCAGTCATTTGTGGTATTTCTATTACAACTAAGGTGCATAAGGTTTATTGTACTACTCTATTTTTGTTTATGTTTGAAATTTCCATAATAAAAAGTTGGAAATGCAAATAAATGTCATTAAGAAATAAATTCTACCCATCTTCCAATACTTTCTAAAAGTTTTCTTTGGTCAGTGACAACGTGGACCACAAATATAGCAAAATAAACTAAAAATCTGGACACCACATTTTAAGGGGCATTCTATGATATAATTATAATGACTTCTGACACTATTTGCGCCCTTCCCCAGGATGGTGACTTCGTCTAACACTTTAACATCATGAATGTGGTTTGGAATGCCAGAGATGAAATTCTTTCCCCAATTTATCAAAAAGTTCTCTACGATCCTGAGAGAACTTATCCAAGGTGTCATTCCCAATAGCTCTCCTACAAGGCCAGCAGGCTATACTACAAACTTACTGTCTTAGTCAAAGTTGATGGCTTTAACAAAGAGAAGTTTATTTCCTCACACTAAGGTGGGCTCAAAGTCCAAATTCAGGGCACCAGCTCCAGGGAAGGCTTTCTTTCTCTGTTGGCCTTCTCATCAATGTTCCCCTGGACTAGGAGCTTCTCCATGCAGGGACCCCAGGTCCAAAGGACACGCTCTGCTCCTGTCACTGTTTTTTTGGTGGTATGAGGTCCCTCTGTCTCTCTGCTCGCTTTTCTCTTTTATATCTCAAAAGAGACTGCCTCAAAACACAATCGATCTTGTAGATTGAGTCCAGTCTCTAACACAACAGCCACCCATCTCCTTCATTAACATCATAGAGGCAGGATCTACAACATGCAGGAAAATCACATCAGATGACAAAATGGTGGACAATCACAGAATACCAGGAATCCTGGCCCAGCCAAACTGATACACACATTTTTGGGGGACATAATTCAGTTCATGGAAACCCTGGTGGCATAGTAGTTAAGAGCTATGGCTGCTAACCAGAAGGTCAGCAGTTTGAATCTACCTGGTGCTCCTTGGAATCATACGGGGCAGTTCTACTCTGTCCTATAGGGTCACTATGAGTCCGGATCCATTCCATGGCAACAGGTTTGTTTGAATTCAATCAATGACACTTACTGTTGACTCTCAAAAGCAGGCAACCACTTTAGCAGGCAATGAGTTAAGTCTAAAGCTAAGCATTCTGCAGTCTATCATTAAACCTATAAGGCAGTGTCATCATCACCCACTTACATTGAATTCAAATCCAAATATCTTGAAACACTTCACAAAGTATTTGGCAAAATTCATGATATAGGTAAAGACGTATTCCAGTGAGACAAAGAGGGCCCGAAATGGATGCCAGCGTCCTCAGAGCAAAATGTAAGACGTTTCTCAACGCTGGGCTATGGGCCTACAAAGGCCTTTCTGAAACACTGCTTCTGTAAGTTTGGATGTACAATCTCAGTTTCAAAATGCAAAAAGATTTAAAAAATAAAGCTGAAGGGAACCTATGAGCCCAGCCTTTCTGTACAGTCTGTCACAATGCCAAATTCAAGTTGTATACATATTGTACTACCAATAAAAAGACCATAAAGGCAACACCGTGTTTGCATTTGTGAATGAATCACAGTTTTCCATCACATTTACCTGGCTAGAGGGCCAGCTCAATTTGATTAACCAGATCACACAGAAGCCAGAACAGCCTTTTATGACAACTAGAGTATATCATGCGTTTATCAAGTTGCCTGGACAATATACCAACATAGTGTAATTAAAAGCCTTTTAAATATATATATTCCTTGACCAAGGATTTTCACATCTAGAAATTTATACTAAGGGAATAGGTGAATATGTAGGTAAAAGAAACTTCAGTAAATAAAGTTGTAAACATCTTTAGTGACTATGAATAAGCAATTGATTAATAACGATTCAGTCACAGAATTACATGCTATGCACACTGGGGCAGTTCTACTCTGTCTTATAGGGTTGCTATGAGTTGCAATCGACTCGACGGCACTGGGATAGAAAGATATTTATAACATATTATATGAAAGAGCATGTTACAAATTTATATTAAAATATGAACCCATGTTTATTATATATCTATGTGTGCCTTTGTACATACATGTGTGTGCATGAATACACATACATGCAAATTTCTGAACACACATACTGGAGAATATGATGTACAAGAGCACATGTGGGTATGTAAGCACACGTGCACATGTGCAAAAGTGCATGCAAGTGTGATCAGGGGGGTCTACGGGATTGCACGTGGGTGTACAAAGATGTGCCTATATATGTATGCCTGAGCACAAAGAAATATATATGTATGTGTGTATATTTGGAATCCCTGGTGGTGTAGTGGTTAAGTGCCATGGCTGCTAACCCAAGGGCTGGCAGTTTGAATCCGCCAGGCGCTCCTTGGAAACTCTATGGGGCCGTTCTGCTCTGTCCTATAGGGTTGCTATGAGTCACAATCAATTCGACGGCACTGGGTTTGGTTTTGGTGTCTATATCTGCTAATGCATATGCCTATTATTTGGACCATGAATCCGTGTTTTAAGTAGATTTCTTAAATCTACTGCTAACTACTGACTTGTCTCTTGCTTCATTTTTCACTTCTGTCTTAAAACAGAGGCGAGGGAGATGGCTTTCCACAAACACAGACCAGGCTCTAAAACCCTGAGTAATCACTACTTAGAAGCTATGTGACCTTAAGTTCCTGAGCCTCTTTGAGTTTTGGTTTTCTCATCTATACAACAAGAATAACGGTAAATATCTCACAAAGGTTTTGTGAGGATTAAATGAGATATAGATGTAAAGCACTTAGTACTGCACTTGGTGCATAGTAAATGCTCAATCAATATTAGCTATCTTTATCTGTACACATGTACACTGGCTATGCTTGTGTATATTTATATAGCTCTAAGTCTACAAAGATACATATAAAAATATTAACTGTAGTTATCTATGGATGATAGAGTTTTGGTTGGTTTTGGGCTCGTTTTGCTTCTACGTATTTTACAATTTTTCTAGGAAGATCAGTTTTTCAAAATAATGATGATTTTAAAAAGAATAAAATAAAGATGGCCTGTCCCTGATATACCTCCTCCATTCTGCATATTTAAAGCTATTAAATATACACATGGTATATATAATTTTGATACCCCACCAAATTTTTCTTATTCCAGCAGTATCTTAGCATTACCTAATAGCTCAAGAAGATGGCAGTACAAAGAAAAACCACGGCTTTGTGCTTGTTTGCCTTATTCAAGTCAAGATGAAAAGAACCAATCAGATGACACTACAGGGTTAGTATAATATGCATACACCTTGGTGACAGTTAAGTGACATCTATCATTCACATTGTATTAAGGCAGTGAGGAACCCAGAGCCTTGCCCAAGGTCATACAAAAAAGCATGCGCCAGACCTCAGGCTGTGAGGAGATGTAAGGACTAGGCTGAACTGCTGTAATGTGGGCGTATTTTTGAAACCAAGAAGCTAAATTCTTAAACAGTCAACTGGGTAGTCCAGCCCTGGGGAGGAGGAAATTACAACACAGGGCTGATGACAGCTAAACAAACCAGTAAACTGGCCGCACCAGCATTAATCTACATGCTTT
The DNA here is from genome assembly GCF_030014295.1 of Loxodonta africana. Classification (NCBI taxonomy): domain Eukaryota; kingdom Metazoa; phylum Chordata; class Mammalia; order Proboscidea; family Elephantidae; genus Loxodonta; species Loxodonta africana. Next base: position 155,054,085 of record NC_087343.1, on the reverse strand, counting down.
CATCATACTGGTTTCCCTTATTTGTAAAACATAAAATTGTACATCATCTAAGATAGGGCACTTGATTCCATAAAAGAGGACTGACATCTGCATGCAAATTATACTGAAAGCACCTAAAAGGACAAAACGCAAGCAGGTACTTGAGGCTCCAATCAACATTAGTTAGTACCTAGCTCGATTTCCACAATTACGATTTGTTAGATTAAATACCTCTTAAAAATCCTGCAGCAGGTCCCTCTAAATTTCCGGGGGGAAACCCGGCTACAGACAGTAGCGAGAAAAATAAGCAGCTGTTTTCCCTGAGGCCTCAATTTATAAATCATACCCAAGATAATACTCCAATCATTCCCCTATACATTTCCTCCCCAGCTACGCTATTAAATCCTTAAAAAGTCATTTCCCGTTGTTTAAAACACACACACGCACACGCCCTGCGGCTTTCACCGTCGCTCGACATTTTGAGGCATCATCACAGCTAAATGTCGCCCTCTCCAAAAATCCACCGCTAACTGCGGACTTGTCTCTTGCTTCATTTTTTACTTTTGTCTTCAAACGAAGGCCAGGGGGATGGGTTTCGACACACACAGACCAGGCTCTGAAACCCTGAGTAATCGCATCTCGCTGCGACGAGCTGTCGGCGGCAGTAGCGGCGATTTTAATCTTTCTCCGCCCTGTTTCCATTTCCATCCATTTTATGGTTTTTGGTTTTTTGTTGTTGTTTTTTTTTTTTCCTTTCCAAGGACATCAAACTAAGGGCGGAAAAGGGTAAAGGAAATGAATGCCCCAGGTCGACCCCTCCTGAGAGTGGCAGGTTCTGACCCAGGGATCCGCCCGCCCACGGCAATGCGGCAAGCCAGGCCGGGCGAAGGCTTTTCCACACCACGGGGCCCGCCTGAGGTCGCGGAGGGACGCGCCCGGCCCGCGGCGACGTCGGAGCCGAGCCCGGGCTCCACCGCCCGGCCCAGGCCCAGTGCGGCCTGCTAAACCCCGACGTCGCGTTGGCCGCAGGCCGGGCCAGCGCGGCTCGAGGCGGCTGGCGGGAGGGCAGGAGCGGGGACCGGGGCGGGCCCCGAGTGCGGCTCACCTGCTGGTACCGGCTGCCGCAGGCCGGCTCGACTGCTGCCAGCGCCACCGCCGCCAACGCCATGGCGCAGCCGGACGCGGGGAAGGAGGGCGAACGAGCGAGCGAGCTGAGCGGGCGCTGTGGCCTGGGAGCGCCGGGGGCCGAAGGGGACGCGCCTCGGGGGTCCTCGATGGCCGTCGCCGCTCCTGGGCGAGACGCTGTCCTCCGGCTGCGATCGCCGCCGCCACCGAGCCTCGGACGCGGCCCCTCGAGAGGAGGCGGGGACCACGGCGACGCCACCGCCGCTGCGCCGCCGCCCCGCCCCCGGCTCCCGCCCTGCGCCACCGCCCTCGCGCAGCCGGGTCGGCCTCGCCCTGTGCGGAGGTCGAGCCGGTCCCCGCCCGGGGTGGGGTCCGCGCCCCCCGCCCCGACCTGGGCCTCCGAAGGTGTAGTGTTTGATTAGATTCTATTTAAAAACTAATTACCAACAGGCCACTCCCCAGATACGGCAGTACTGGTAATGAGCACCCGTGCCAGACCCTGGACTTCACCCACGTTTTCTCATCGAACCCTATCAACCTCATGACACAGCCCAATTTTAGAGGAAGTCGTTGGTGCTCGGAAAGGTTGACAATGTTGCAGCGATCTAATCCCAGGTCTCCAGTTGCAAAACCTCGGCTTTTATTTATTGTGGCAGGCCGCCATCCTCACAGATCAGGGGTCAACCAACGACAGCGCAGGAGCCAAATTCGGTCAGCCATTGTGACCATGAAAAGCGTAACCAAAAAAAACCAAACCGAGTGCCTTTGAGTTGATTCCGACTCATAGCGACCCTTTAGAACAGAGTAGAACCATGAAAAATATATGAAATTCAAATTTCAGTTTCCAAATGTAAAGTTTTATTGGAACACAAACGCTTTCACTTGTTTAGTATGGCCAGCAAAGCCTGAAATACTATCTGGCCCTTTTCAGAGAAGCTCGCTGACCTTAAATCTCAAAGCCTGTGATAATAGCATCTTCGTGTTTATGCAGTCCTCTAGTGTTTTAACTGCTCCATCCCTGAATCCAAGGGCCATGTTTTCTGAATCAAACCTCTCTGGGGAGGTGACATGTAAACCAAAACTTGAAAGAGATTAGACATACTAAGAGCTTTAAGACTCATTAACAACCTGTGATATGCAGATGACACAACCTTGCTTGCTGAAAGTGAAGAGGACTTGAAGCGCTTACTGATGAAGATCAAAAGCCATACCCTTCAGTATAGGTGACACCTCAGCATAAAGAAAACAAAAATTCTCACAACTGGACCAATAAGCAATATCCTGATGAACAGAAAATATTGATGTTGTCAAGAATTTCATTTCACTGGATCCACAATCAACACCCATGGAAGCAGCAGTCAAGAAATCAAATGACGTATTAACCCCAGACCCAGTGCCGTCGAGTCGATTCCAACTCATCAGGCAAATCTGCTGTAAAAAGCCTCTGTTAAGTGTTAAAAAGCAAAGATGTCACTTTGAGGACTAAGGTGTGCCTGACTCAAGGTGTTTTCAGTCACCTCATGTGCATATGAGCACATGAAAGCTGGACAATGAATAAGGAAAACTGAAGAGGGATTGAAGCATTTGAATTATGGTGTTGGCAAAGAATACTGCCAGAAGAACAAACAAACCTATCTTGGAAGAGGTATAGCCAGAAAGAAATTATGCCTAGAGAGATTAAATGTTTTACTGAAGGTCACCTATGCAAGCCCATTAAACCAGCTTTTAAAACCATTGTCACACAACTAAATTAGAAACATCGTGAAGATAGTTATCTGGTGCTGTTATACCAGAAATACCACAATTGGGTGGCTTTAACAAACAGAAATTTTTCTCTCACAGTTTAGGAGGCTAAAAGTCCAGAAATTTGGGGCACCAGCTCTAGGAGAAGGCTTTCTCTCTCTGTTGGCTTTGAGAGAAGGTCCTTGTCTCCTTTCAACATCTGTGGGCCTGGTGTTCCTTGGAGATCTACATGTGTCTTGACATCAGTCTTCCTCTGAGTCTAGGAGGTTCTCAGCGCAGGAATCCCAGGTTTAAGGATGCGCTCCATTGCCAGCTCTTCTTTCTTGGTGGTAATCAAGTCCCCTCTCTCTTATCTTTGATATCTTCTGATATCACAGCATCTATCACTATATACTATAGCAGGCATTTACGGTCTTTTGTTTCTTTCTATCATACCCAGACATCTGGAATTGCTTCTACGCAGGTGTCCAACAACAACAAAAACTTGATCTTTGAAGCTTGTTGTGATTCCCATATCTTCTTGATTGCATTTCCAACTTGGTAGTCTACAGTTGGTATTAATATGGTTATTATTTCAGCTTCTAATGTTCAAGTTTAGTTAACTACAGATTTTAAAACATGGTTGTGTTTTGAATTTACCCTGAGGCTTCTGTGTATAGAAGCAAATTGTAATCAATACAAGTTATAGATATTCATCTTCCTCCACCTTGAATTCTTTATCAGTATCCAGATTTCTACATATGTGTTTTTTTATGGGTTTTAGCCTAGCATATGCTGGGAGAGTGAATAAATCCAGCAATATGCCAAGCTGAGAGGTCTCAAATTGAGACACTCAAAGCCTCATATTTTCCCCTCCTTACTCTGTCACTTGGCTATTGTTTTTAATCCAGAAAAACAATCTTTAAAGGTAATAAAACCCAGTGAATCGTTCTAAACATCATGTTCTCGCTTGTGGTCTTAAATAAGGAGGGGGCAGGGGAGCCTAATTTGAAATGATTTTTTTTTTAATCCCATCAGTGGAAAGTAGAAATCCAGCTTTCTGTGTCCAAATTGTCCAAACTTAAATGCAAGAAGGAATGAAAAAAGAATATGTCTGTCCTGCCACCTGGGGCTATTAGAACAATAACAGCCATCTTTCTGCATATGTGCAGCTCTATGGCTTTTTGTGGAAAAGCAGCTGCTACATCCCCCATCTACTTCTTTCCTAAACTATTTTCACCCTCAATATCTATATACTCCCTGCATGTGGACACAAATATTTGTCATCATATAAATAACTAGCTTTCTCACAGGACTATTCTCTCTGGAAAGACAAAAAAAAAAGATCAACTTCCAATCTCCCTTTTCTACTACTCCACTGATGTCCTCACCCAAAATGTTTTGTACTATCAAAGACTTTGTCATGTTTGGTCTTTTTTTCCTCCAAGTTCCCCAAAGCCTTTAGAAAGTAAATTGAGAGTATTTGCCTTGATTCAATGGGTGGATAAATTGGGGAGTTGAGAAACTGAGTTGACTGCTAAGCAAAGTCTCCAGTTGGCAAGCCAATTGTACAATGAAGGGGAGAACTCTGAATTTCTGACTCACAGGACCATGCCTGGTGCAAACCAAGCAGACGGAGAAGATAATCCAAGGCTGTAAAAATTGCACCCTTTGGCTTCATATTGAGATGTTGTCAAGAGAGTTTCCACAGAGAAAGTTATTAATTTCGAATTGCTGCTCTTAGAAACTTATTTCCCCACAGAATAACGGTAATACTTTCCATGTGCAATACTTTTTATGGGAATTGCTGACTCTGACTCATCCATCCTGAGAGGGAAGAGAGATAATATGGAGAAGTAGGAGCATGGCTCATGTCTGTATCTCTTTTCTCCAATTTACATTAAAAATCTCCTCCAGGATAAATATGGTCTTCTGTCTTTCACATCCACATGACCCATAAAATCTTTCAGTGGTCCCTCTTCTGGCCTAGGCAGAGCTGAGCTGAATACACAACCCAGAAGTGTTTGTTAAAATTTTTAAAGCCTTCTTAGTCTTGCATCTCATTTGAGGCCTTGAACTGCTCCAGCTAATCTTTTCAGGGCTCCAGTTGGACTGTGCTGTTTCATTTCTACTGGCTTGCTTCCTCTTTTAATTCTCACTATGTAATTATGAGTTTCATTAAGGGCGAAAGGTAATATTTTATATTACAAATAAAACACAGTATCCACTAATAATTACTACTGTTTATGAAGCATCTCATGGTGCTTAGGCCCATTCACACATCATCTCCTTAATCTTCACAACAAAACCGTTCTGCAAATGAAGAGATTCAGGACATTTACGTTACTTGGCAGTGGTGGAACCAAAATGCAAACTCAGATCTGCCTGACATCAAAACTCGAGCATTGTTCTGTGCATGGAAGGATATGCAAGACACAGAAGGACTGGTCCCAACCCTTGGGGTCTTCACAATGAAATTGAGAAGACAGTAGACACATACTCAAGACATTTTTAAACAAATTCTTTAAAAATACAAAAAGAAAAAGTTGTGTTGAGCTATAGTAACTGATGCTGAGAGATGGTGAAGAGAATTATGGGAGCAATTAATACAACCAGGTAAGGATTGAGGAGAGAGGATTTTGAATGAGAAAAAGGCTTTGTCATGGTGGGAAGAGGGAAAAGTATGCTGAGTCATGAGTATGGCTGTACAAAGGCTTAAGACAGGAATTGGCGAGCTTTTTATGTCAAGGTACTTATAGTAAATATTTTAAGCTTTGCTGACCACAAGATCTCCATCACAACTACTGCACTTTGCCATTGTGGCACAAAAGCAGCCATAGACAATACCAAATGAATGGGCATGGTTCCGTCCCAAGTAAAACTTTATTTATGGACACTGAAATTTGAATTGCATATAATTTTCACATGTTGCAAATATTCTTTTGATCTTTTTCAATTATTTAAAACCACAGAAACTATGTTAGCTCTCAGGCCATAAAAAAACAGTGATGGGCTGGATTTAGACTTGGGCTGTAGTTTGCTGACCCTTGGCTTAGTAGCAGGGCAAAAAGTTATGTGCTAAGAGCTTGAGTAGCAATTTTAAACCTGAGAATAATGCAGAGGGGCTACTGGAGAGGGAAGGGAAAGAAAAAGGTAGATCTAAACTTAGAAAATATATTAAAACACAGATGGCTAAATGGCTTCTACAAAAAAGTGAGTTAGGGGAGCAGGGTTAGTCAAGTAGGAATCAAAGATGGGACTCCTGATTCCTTGATTTACCTTTGTGCCACTGGAATACAATTGGTTCATTCATTCAACAATATATTAATTTAGTACCAACTATTTATGGGCACTAGTTTTTATGGGCAGGCAAGGATCCCTGGTGGCGCAGTGGTTAAAGCTCCCAAAAGGTCAGAGGTTCTAACCCACCAGCCACTCCTCAGAAGAAAGATGTGGCAGTCTGCTTCCGTAAAGATTTACAGCCTTGGGAACTCTATGGGGCAGTTCTACTCTGTCCTACAGGGTCGCTATAAGTCGAAATCCACTTGATGGCAGTGGGTTTGATTTGTTTACGAGGAAGCACTGGGTGGCCCAGATGGTTAAATGCTTGACTACTAAGCCAAGGGTTGGTGGTGTGAACCCACCCAGAGGTGCCTTGAAAGACAGGCCTGGCAATCTGCTTCCAAAAGGTCATAGCCTTGAAAAGCCTATGGAACGGTTCTACTCTGCGCACACAGGGTGGCCATGAGTCGGAATCAACTCCATGGCGACTAACAATAATAACACTGCGACTTTCTGCCTAGAACCTGAAACTAGAGTGGTCTCTCATTCTCCAGAACAAAATTCAGAAATGCTAAGGATGATTTTTGTTTTATACACTGCCTTGATCCAAAACGGGTTTAAGATGGCTGGAATATAGGAGGAAATCATACATTAGAACTAGATGGGAAAGAAAAAGCAAAACAAAAGCAGCAACACGAAATAGACTTAGCCTGCTTTTGTTCACTATCGTCTCCATGTGAACAGTCTGGTACACAGTAGGCCCTTACAGAATTGACATAGCTGTATGAATGACATTAACACAAAAAACGAAGTTAAAAGTACACCCTAAATTGGCTTCCAACTGAAGAGGAGACCCAATAAATTAAACAATTCATAGTGACTCTGAGCAAAATAAAACAAGAGCTGATATAAAAACCAAGAAAGAAATTTCTTCCAAGCGTCCTTACTATTATAAAGATGCTAAAACCGACCTCTCTGTTCTAAACAGAATACATGACTTAAGTTTTGGGTTTCACCTCTCCCAGCAGTGATGATCTGTGGGCAGCCACATTTGATTGTGTGAATCGTGCACTGACCAGCTTCACAGGTAGCCATTCACGTTGTAGTCCATGTAAACGACACCCTCCTGCAATTGGGCAATGCATAACCTGGGCAGCCATATGAGGCGATCCATAAAATCTTTCAGTGGCCTCTCTTTTGACAAATGGCTTACTGTTCAAGATCTATTTAGGGGTGTTCTGGGTGGCCAAGGAATGAGGAACAGCCAAGTGCCCACAAGGAAATCAAGTCTCTGATCCTCATCTTTGGACACAATGTACCAATCTGTTGCATTAACTAAAGTGCCTTGAAGAAAGAACAAGGTGAGTAGAAAAAGCGCTTAACTGCCTCCAAGCACCCAGGCTGATTGGTGAGCTAAATCAAGGGTTTCTCATATTTCCCAGGATGGCAGTTTTCTCATTGTGCTTAGGGATATCACAAGAACAAGGTTACACAAGGGAAATACTAAAGAATACCAAAGCTAGGCACTCTGCACTGCCTGTGCTGAGCCAGGGGAGAAATAACAGGCCCTAATTATGACACACAAGAGAAGCGATCCTCGGGGACCCCCCCTGGAGAAGCTGATGTTGACTTAAACTCAGCACAGCTTGCAGGCATGCATGCTGGTTCTTACAGGTTTTCAGGGAACTCTGTCCAGGTGACTTTGAGCAGGCGTCGGGCAAAGCACAAGAGAGAATCTCCAGTTCTAAATAATATTACATGAGGGCCAGGAAATAAGACCTTAGTTTTTTAAGCAGTGAAATCCTGGCCAAATTGCTCAGGAACCCCTCTCTAGGATTATCCCTGCATTGGAACCATCCCTCATCACAAAATCACATCTTCAGTGACCAAATTCTCTTCTGAATTGAGCAGTGTTATATCAGATTGGTGGTACACAGTAAGATAGAACCCTAGGAAATGAAGCCTTTGCGGAATTGATTATGACAAAACTGGTCACAAAACCTCAGATATAAATCTTAAATTCAGATTAGTAACTGAATGGAAACTCTGTTCTTGACTCTTGAAACACCAGATACCCTCTGGCTTGTCTTTCCTTTACCTGTTAAGCCAGCCTCACTCCAAAACCAACCATGGTCGATATACTACTCTATAGATCATTTCAAGTCCCTGGGTGGTGCAAACGATTAATACACTTGACTGCTAACCAAGAGGTTGGAGGTTCAAATTCACCCACCAGTGACTCAGAACAAAGGCCTGGTGAGCTAATTCTGAAACATCAGCTATTGATATTCTGATGGAGCACAGTTCTCCTCTGACACACATGGTTTGTCATGGCCTGGAGTCAACTCAATGGCAGCTGGTTATAGATCATTCCAGGAAACCAGCCTAAATTACCACTAATGTTTTTCACTACAGAAAGTTTTAATGGTGGCAGTTTTATTGTTTAGCACCTTAACAAAATTGCCTCTGATGTCACTGGCTCTATTATTAGTAGTAACTAACACATATGGAGTGACTAACATAACTTTATGCCAAGAACTATTTCAAGCAAATTACATTTATTGTCTTTTTCACCACTTGCATGAGGTAGATTCAATTTCTATCCCTATTTTATGGATAAGGAAACAAGTAACCTAGCGGTTAAATATCCTGTTTTGTGTGTGTCATGGAATATTAGGGCTAAAAGGACTTTAGAAATCATTTCATTGGACCCTTGTTTTCAAAGATGAGGAAACTGAGCTCGGACACTTTAAACCACAAGCCCAAGATCACACAGCCCGGAAGTAGCAGAGCTGGAACAAGGAGCCACGTCACCTGATACCTAACACGTTTCCTCCCATCCCTGCACCATCCAAACTGGTTAACACACAACACGGTTGCCTCCGGCTCTTTGAGGGTTTGTATGTAACCCAGCCTTTTATGATTTGGGGATTTGTGCCAACCCCAAACATGCTGTCATCATGCAACCAAACTGATTTAAAAAAAAAAAAAAAAGTATCTTGCTCTCTGCATCAGATTGATAAAGTCAAACTTTGTAACTCAGAACATGTAGCAGCTGTACAATTTTCCCCTCAGGAAACCGCCAGGTGCCTGGTTACCTTTTGAGTTCTTTGTGGGTGGCAGAGAATGCATCTAAAAATAGGCCTGTTCCAAGCTGTCCCAGAAGAGGTTTGCAGCCTAAAAATGTCACTCCCTACCCCCTTCCAAAACATAGACATCACCGCTCAGCTGTGGCCCTTCCTTCTCAATGGAGCTCTGCTTAAAGGTATGTATACCTTCCTTCCAACAGAAGAGAGTTCCTTCTTGGGAGAGGAAGAGAAGTGTCCCTTGCCAGCAAGTAAGAGAGAATTTGCTTATAAACTTGGGGAAAATTTGTTCTTCTAAAGCAGAATGCTTTCAAGGAAAAGGACGTGGAGACTCTGGCCTAGTCTGTTCCCTCCTAAAGATCAACTAAACAAGACCAAGTATGTACAAGTGCTCTGTAAGCGTGTACCTGTCAGGAGCTAACATATGTCTCTGCACAGGTTTCCTGCACCTTCAGAATCACAGCCAGTGGAAGGGATGACTTCTCTAGTGACAGTTGGGGTGACACACATTTTCCAGCCACAGAGACCTGGGAGTTTTCCGGGCCTGGACTTTCCGTGGGTAATTCTTTGTGTGCAGAGATAAGATTAGGATCACTGCAAACAGCAGGCCTGAGGTTGGGCCTGTGCAGGCTCACATGGGGTGCGGGCAGGTAGAATGGGTTTCAATCAAGCCAACAGAGTTGGGGACATACGGAAGAGCCTTGTTCTGCAGTGGGAGGACCTCCCAAGTGACTCTGTGGCTGCATTAACCTAGAACTAGGTTCAGTACAAAGACACATTTGCTAGCTTCTTGTCAGGGGTGTGAGATGCTTGAGCTCCATGAGACACCTCGTCATGTTAGAGATGTTTTTAATTCTTTTATTTTATTCATGCATTAATTCAGCCAATAAATATTTATTTAACTCTTATTTTATGGACAACTTTCTCTTTTAAAAAAAAGGAAATCTCCATTTTCTACCCACATACAAAGACTGCATATAGTGAGTATAGTTTAAAGGTAACCAAGTTTTGTTAAAACAAAAAATAAAAATGTGTCTATTTCCATTGCATCCACTTCCTACTACTGTCCTTGTCCCCCACCATAAACTGGAGGCCACTTTGGGATATTTTCTGTTACTGGGAACCACTGTGCTCCTAAAAAGCAGTATTTTCCAAAGGCCATATTTCTCTTTTTAATACTGTTTATTACAGTATTATTTCGCTATTTACTGGACACTCTTGTGGCTAGCTCTGTGAAAGATTCTAAGGGGGTATAAAATCAGCAACAGTATCAATAACAAAATAAATGAATATCATTAATACGAACAAGAAATCTAAGATGTGGTGGCTGTGCTTTCGGTGTTTATAATTTCATTGTCAAACACAGGTGAATGCATGAAATAGTTAATGCCCAAACCACGCAGAGAAAATGCATGTGATGCACGTAAATTATTTCATTTCCCTGGCCAGCACAGACATCAATAATCAATCACAGTACTATCACTAAAATCAGATGCAGCTAAGAATCCTTCTTAACACAATGCCCTGCCTGGTCAGTCACTGCCAATTGCCTGGAGTTGGAAGGCAAAATGCAACCCATCCACCTCCTTTTTCCATCCATGTGTGTTTGATCAAGTTCAACGATAGTTCAGAAAAGGAAGAAATGACCAGATGGGCTGGTTGTTGTTGTTGTGTGCCATCAAGTCAATTCCAACTCATAGTGACCCTATATGACAGAGTAAAACTGCCCCATAGGGTTTCCTAAACTGTAATCTTTAGAGGAGCAGATCTCCAGGTCTTTTCTCTTCTCAAGCAGCTGGTAGGTTCTAACCACCAGTCTTTCTGTTAGTAGCCTAGTTCTTAACCATTGCATCACCAGGGCTCCTTGTGAGCTGGAGTGGTTGTAAAAGCTGTCACAGAGGAGGGCAATTTTAGTTAGATCCGAAGGATTGATCAAAGTTGGGTAGAGTGGATAAATAGAAACAAAGAGGGAAGAAGAATGAGCTCAAAGGTCTGCCATAGTCTGTTAGTAGTTCCATAAGGAGAGTATTCTGCCTAGAGTGGATGTTTTAAAAGAACATATTACTTTTACTCTTTTATTTTAAATACTTTTTATTATACAAGTTTTGGGGCCATCACGAACAGTTGTTCAATATATTCATCATGTGAAGATACCACCGAAAGGGGCAAGTGGAAATGAAATTCCAATGTGCATGCCACTGGCCAAGCCTTTCAGTCTGGTACGTGGCTGCATCTTCAGGAAGAAAGGACACCTTTTTCTAGTCTGCATGCAGGGACCATATGGTCAGCAGTAGCCCGGCAAGTAATGGCTATTATGAATAATGCTGCTATGAACATCTTTGATGTGGTGAAACCCATGTGAAATTGGTCACTACAGACTAGTAAGCACAAGTAAGCCTTAGTTTACCGGGTCATCCGTCCCTGTCAGGGACTGTAAATTTGAAAAGAGGCTTTGATTCTGTAGGAAACTGCTGTGGGGTTGGGAGAGAGACAGATGCCAGCCATACCTAGAAGTAGAGTCTTTGATGTAGTGAAAAAATGTGAAATTGTTTACTACAGATGATCTGGTAAGCAAGGTAAGCCCTGTTCTTACCTTGCGTATTGGATAATCCAGCCCAGGGTAGCCATATGACCCAGTTTGACCAAAGAGATGTAAGAATTTTTATATCTTACAAGGGACTTCTAAGATAATTCTGTATCCCTGATCAAAAGGGAGAAATTCAGCTGACCCCTGCTCTTTGCCCTTTACTCTTCCTCCTGTTCTTGTCTAAAGCAAGGAAATAACACCTAGAGGAACAGCAACCGTCTTTGTAACTATGAGTACAAAAGCCACACACTAAGAATGACAGCAGAAAGCAAAAGAAACCAGTCCTTGTTGGCTTCATGAAGATGCTGTACAATTTCTGGACCACACACGTCAGAATTCTTGTTACATGCGAAAAGTGCTTTAAGCCACTTATCTTAGTTATCGAGTGCTGCTATAATAGGAATACCACAAGTGGGTGGTTTTAACAAACAGAAGTTTCTTTTTCTCACAGTTTAGAAGGCTAGAAGTCTGAAATCAGGGCGTCAGCCCTAGGAGAAGGCTTTCTCTCTCTGTCAGCTCTGGAGGAAGGCGCTTGTCTCTTCAGCTTCTACTCCTTGGGTCTTTGGTGATCTTCATGAGGCTTGGTATCTATCTTCCCTCAACTGTGCTTGTTCACTGGTTTGTTTAATCTCCTTTATATCTCAAAAGAGATTGACTAAAGACACACCCTACACTAATACTGTCTCATTAACATAACAAAGACAACTCATTCCCAAATGAGCTCTAACCAAATTTAGGAGTTAGGATTAACAACACACATTTTTGGAGGACACAGTTCAATCTGTAACACCATTGTGGTCAGGATTCAGTTACTTACAGCCAAATGCAGTCTCTACCAAATACACAACCTCACAGGGTGGCTGTGAGAATTCTAAGGAATTCTAATGTTTGCCAAGATTGACCCCAGTGTCTGGAACAGAGGCATATGTTAATAAATACTTGTTGGTGAGCTCCAATTTTCTTCCTCAGAAAGGGGAATTAGGAATTGAAAATCTGTCACAGAGCATGAACTTAATAGAAAGTTGGGAACTTGATTTGTTCTTTCATTTAAAAAGTTCTTAGAATCCTGTCCAGCACATAAAAAGCACTTTATAAGTATTTGATAAATAATCCCAACAAATGTTTCTGGAATGCCTGCAGCGTACCAGGCACCACTCTAGATGCTGGGTATACAGCAGTGAACAAGACAGACATGGTTCCTGCTCTTATGGTACAATTTTTGGAAGAGTAGGAAGAGAAACAATAAGGAAATAAATGAATAACAAGAAACGGTCAGGTAAATGCCATCATGAAAATAAAAATGAAGTGACAGAGACACAGGAGCTTCTTGGATTGGGTATACAAGGAAGGCCTCTTGGAGGAAGTAACATTGATGGTAAGAACCGATTCACAAGAAAGAACTAGCTCTTTGAAGATGAGGGAAGAATGCAGGCAGAGGAAGGCTCATTAAGGGCCCTGAGGTAGGAATGAGTTGGGTATTTTGAAGGGATTGTTGTTGTTAGTTGCTGTCAGGTCAATTCTGACTCGTGGAGACCCCAGGTGGGCAGAGTAGAATGCTCCATAAAGTTTTTAAGGCAGTGACCTTTCAGAAGCAGATTGCCAGGTCTTCTTCCAAGGTGCCTCTGCGTAGGTTCAAACTGCCAACCTCCCAGCTAGTAGTTGAGTGCTTAGCTATTTGTGCCACCCAACAGACTTCCTGAAATCACAAAAGTTTACATTTGCAGCCACAGAGGGGAATGCATAAAAAAAAAAAAAAAATACACAGGGCAAATCCACATTTTTGAAGGCCTAAAGCTTATACAATTTGGGGACTCATTTTAAGAAAAAGAATCCAAAATTAAATAGACAAAATGGCTGGTATCATTCAGTGGCTTTGGAAGGGATCTTTGCAAGTGAGAAACCCTGAAGTGTAAGATTTATTGTACTTCATGGAAAAATCTACCCCTGTGTAGATCTGAGGTGATAAAGAAAAGTAGATTTGGAGTATGAATTATTCAGGACTCTTTTCATAGCCAGAAACCCATTTAAGTTAGATTCAGTGAAAAAAGTTGACATTTATTATAAGGATCCAGGGTATCTCACAGGACCCAAGGTGAGAACTTAGCTCCAGTTTACATGTTATAGGTCCAACTATAAGTTCCAAATCCAAATTCCCACTGGAGCATTCTGATTGACATTCTTGAGTCAGGAGTCCTTCCGTGGGTCAAAAAATAACACCAAGGCAGCTAGGAGGGCAAAGGTAGTCTCTAGTAAAAGAGGAATCACTGTGAGCTGGAGAGCAAGCTCAAGAGGTGTCTGCTTCACCTGTTAGCCTCTGACTATAGATCGGCACAGTAGAAATGTAAGGCAACTCACAAACGTGAACCACATAAGGGTTTTTAAATTTTCTATCAGACCCATTAAAGAAGTAAAAAGAAAGAGGTGACATTAATTTTAATAGTACATTTTATTTAAACCAACACATCTAAAATATTTTACTTTAATTTGTTGTTGTTAGCTGCCATCAAGTCAGCCCCTGACTCATGGGGACTCCATGTGTTACAGTGTAGAACTGTGCTCCATTGGGTTTTCTTGGCTGTAATTTTTACAGAACCAGTTTGCCAGACCTTTCTTCCGTGGAGCTGCTGGTTAGCAGACAATTGCACACAGCTTGTGCCACCCCAGGCTCCTATACTTTAACTTGTGCTCAATATAAAAATGAAATTTTTAACATACCGAGTCTTTGAAATCAGTTACAACACATCTCAATTTGAACTAGCCACATTTCAAGTGCTCAGTAGCCACAGGAGGCCAGTGGCTACTGTATTGGACATGCAGGTCTAGATTTCTTGGCTGACATCTGGTTGCAGCTACTATGCATGTACTTCACAGTAGGCCCAAGTCTGTAGTGATCGAACGCAGCATTCTCTTGCCTGGCGCAATTGTCATTATTGCGCGTCTGCTTGTGAGCTCAGATAAATCTGCAGGATTAATCATCATTGGCTTTCACAGTGCACACGGCACAGCACATCGACTGCCAAAATGCAATTATAGAGTTCTTTCTTTGAAGAGCTCAGACTTAATGTCTTTGCACTTCCTTTATTCCAGAAATGAAATCAAAGCCACTCACATCCACACACAAAAAAGGCCCACAGAAACCCACAGCTCCATCAGCAAATTGTTCAGACTTGGTAGGAAGGTCATTAGACTGGTTTTATATGGAGCTCATAAAGCATCGGGAAAACAGATAAACGTCAAAATACTGGTTGCTCAGCTGCACTTGAGATCTCTTCCCAGAGGTAATAAATGTATTTCTCCAAAGTGTGTCAGCTTTCTCTTCAATTTGCTGCATCCAGGTAAACAAGTTCTACGAGGCATGCTTCTTTCTTGCTATATTTTTTCCCCCAAGTTTTAGCCAACACAAATATATATAGGTCAGACCTGCTCTATCTCACTTTGAGAGCCTGGTTTCTATTCTGGTTATAGATTTTTAGGTGAGTTTTGTTGGAAAGACCAGATCTGACTAGTTTAGATGTCTTTTATTTTTCTGTGTGGAGGCAATTTATAGTGTTTGCTAATAATTTGATAGCTATTATACATCAAATGGAGTCCCTGGGTGATATAAAAGGTTAATGCAACTGAAAAGTTGGAAGTTTGAGTCTACCCAGACGTACCTCAGAAGAAAGTGTTGGTGATCCACTTCTGGAAAATCAGCGATTGAAGATCCTGTGGAGCACAGTTCTGTTCTGACACACGTGGGGTTGCTATAGTCAGAATCAACTCCTTGGCAACTGGATTTTTATACACGGGGCTTTTATTATATACCAGGCATTGTGCTAAGTGCTTACAGACATTACCCCACTTGACTCTCACAATGTCATAGGTAAGCACTATTATTAACATCCTCATCTCACAGAAGAGGAAACTTAGGTTCAAAAAGTTTAAAGGACTTCCCCAAAGTCACTCGATATTAAACAATGAAACTAAGATTGAACCCAAATTGCCTGACTCCAAAGACTTAATTGCTGAGGTCTGCATATCAACTTGTGATAATTTCTGAAATATAAACCCATCCAATCTCACTTCAAGGGGCCAGCACTCTCACAAAAGGGCTTCTTGGGGCACAGTGTCTGAGAAGAGAGGATGGCCTGATGGAGGTCACCAGTGGGCAGGGCTTTAAGAGGGCAAGACGGAGCTCCTCTTATGTCAAAACAACAAAAAAGATGTGCATATGTCTGAGGTGGGAGGGTTGGTCAATCCTGGCAAAGAAGGGCTTGTCTCCGGTCAGCGACTTCATAAACTAGCACACTGACCTCGCTTGCTGGCATTAAGCAAGCCACCTGTCTTCAGTAATGTAATGATAATGGCTTCACCAGGCCTCCCTGAGGGCCTTTTTGTATTAACTAGTTAATGGTCATATACCAGTTTGAATAGGCAAAGGGCACAATAAAATCTCTACTCAGGCCTTCTTGGCACAGAACTGAGCTCCTGTTGATTATAAATGTTAAAGGAAGATCAAACCCTCTTCAGTTTTATTGCTTTAATTGGGCCATTTACCAGTACTAGGCCAGAAAAGGGATATCACTGCTGATATCAGATGGATCCTAGCTGAAAGCAGAGAATACCAGAAAGATGTTTACCTGTGTTTTATTGACTATGCAAAGGCATTCGACTGTGCGGATCATAACAAATTATGGATAACGTTTCCAAGAATGGGAATTCCAGAACGCTTAATTGTGCTTAGAAGGAACCTGTACTTAGATCAAGATGCAGTCATTCAAATAGTCTAAGGTGACTGAGTGGTTTAAAATCAGGAAAGGTATGTATCAGGGTTGTATCCTTTCATCATACCTATTCAATTGTTATGCTTAGCAAATAATTCGAGAAGCTGGACTATATGAAGAAGAACAAGGCATCAGGATTGAAGGAAGACTCATTAAGAATCTGTGATATGCAGACAACACAACCTTGCTTGCTGAGAGTGAAGAGAACTTGAAGCACTGATGAAGATCAAAGACCACAGACTTCCTCACAACTGGACCAATAAGCAATATCATGATAAATGGACAAAATATTGAAGTTGCGGAGGATTTTAGTTTACTTAAATCCACAATGAATGTCCATGGAAGCAGCAATCAAGAAATCAAATGACGCATTGCATTGGGCAAATTTGCTGCCAAAGACCTCTTTAAAGTGTTAAAAAGCAAAGATGTCACTTTGAGAACTAAAGTGACCTGACCCAAGCCATAATATTTTCATTTGCCTCATATGCATGTGAAAGCTGGACAGAAGAAGAATTGAGCCTTTGAATTATGATGATAGCAAAGAATATTGACTATATCTCGGACTACCAAAAGAAGGAACATATCTGTCTTGGAAGAAGTACAGCCGGAGCGCTCCTTAGAAGCAAGAATAGAGAGAATTCATCTCACATACTTTGGACAATATTATCAGAAGGGACCAGTCCCTGGAGAAGGACACCATGCTTGGAGGAGGGTCAGAGAAAAAGAGGAAGACCTTCAACGAGATGGATTGATACAGGGGCTGCAACAATGTGTCCAAACAGAAATGACTGTGAGGATGGTGAATGATCAGGCAATGTTGTGTTCCATTGCATGTAGGGTCGCTGTGAGTTGGAACTGACTAAATGACACCTAACAACAACAGACCAGACAAGAAAAATAACAGCGGTCCCGTATGTTAATTAGCCAACTTGTCTCTAAGAGGCAACACCAGAAATGTTCTTAGAGCCTGAGTTTAATGCTGCTATCCTCAGGTGGAGGACAGGCATTGAATAAATATCTGTTGAGTGATTAAATGCAAGAACCTACAGTGTGCCAGACATGGATTACAAATATCAGGCCTTAAAAAGCCACCTCTCTGATGTCAACATTTCACATGGAGATTGGGAATATTACCACAACCCTCTATAAGTAGATTTTTCCATCAGCTAGTATATGACCAGCAGCAGGGCAAACTGGAAAACAACACTGCCACCCTGCACGCAGCAAAGAGAAACTGAAAAACAGACAGGAGCTGTTTTGGCAGGACGGCCCTGGAAGATAAGAATATGCATTTGCCAAATATGGGGTAAATAACAGAACTTTCAGGAGCTATTGTGATAACAAATATAAATTGAAAAATTATGCAGAATATTTTCATCTTTTAAATAAAGTGAAATGATTTCTACAAGGCAAGAGTAAGTAAATTCCCAGTTAGAGGTAAAAGTCATATCTCAATCACATAGCCCCCCTTCCCCCAATTCTTAACCGTTTAGAAAAAGGTGAAACGTGCAGGCTTCCATAGAGATCACCAGGCAAATGTCCAGCTGGTTTCAAAAGTGGGTAGACCCTGTTAATCATTTAATGCCTTCACCTCATGTGACAGAAGCACAAGAGAAGTCATTGCCAGGCTACATCATTATCATTATTATTATTATTTTGATTCATTCAACTAATATACTTTGAGGGCCTGCTATATGCCAGGCACTGTTCTGGGCTTCAGTGAAGAATGAACAAAAACAAAGATCACCTGCCCTCCTAGAATTTACATTTTAGCAACTACTTTCAAATCACGAACAGAACCCAAGTAAGCTTCAGTTTGCAGTTTAACAAAGTGAAATAGCTTTTTGAGCTAGTGCTCAGGTTTGCTTATGTTGATTCTTTCTTTTAGCAAATATTTACTGAGCAACTATTGTGGCCTAGGCCTTCTGGAGCAATATAGATGTGTATGAAGACAGGGATCATACCTTCAAGGATTTCACTGTCTAGATGAAAACATAAAATATTTGTACAAAAAAAAAAAACCCAGAAGGTATTAAATGCCAGAAGTGAAGCAGATAGTGTGGTGAGAATTCAAAGAAGAAAGAAGTTACTTTCGGTTGGAAGGATAAAAGAAAACTTCATGGAGGTGGCTGGGTGGTGTCTGAGTTGGAATTTAATGGATAAGTAGGATTTGCACATAGGTCCTTGGGTAGAACAGCTTGTGCTCGACTGTTAACCTAAATGTTGGCAGTTTGAACCCACTCAGCACTGCCATGGAAGAAAGGCCTGGTGATCTGCTTCCATAAAGAATACAGCCAAGAAAACTCTATTAGCAGTTCTACTTTGTAGCATATGGGGTTATCATGAGTCGGAATTGACTTGACACAACAGGTTTGGTTTTGGTTATTATTTGCACATGTAAAAATGAGGGAAAGGCAGAGTATTTGTTATGGGTTGAATAGTGTCCCCCCAAAAATGTATGCTGTAAATCCTAACCTCTATGCCTGTGTTGGAACCCTGGTGGCACAGTGGTTAAGAGCTCAACCGCTAACCACAAACTTGGCAACTTCCATGCTACAAAAAGAATGGCACTTAATAATTCATTTGTTTACATTAAATTCCACATAAGAGATGATACCCATTACCCATTGCTGTCAAGTGGATTCCTGCTCATAGCAATCCTATAGGACAGAGCAGAACTGCCCCATAGAGTTTCCAAGGAGCACCTGGAGGATTCGAACTGCCAACCCTTTGGTTAGCAGCTGTAGCTCTTAACCACTACGCCACCAGGGTTTCCATGAGCAATGATAATCTTCATTTTTCATGTGCAGAAACTGAGTTCCAAAGAGATTCAATAACACGTAAGGGCCATAGTCAGGGCAACTTCTTAGACATAACCAAATACCTGGTGGCATGAAGTTTCTAGGCTCCCAGGCAGAGGACCATAGACTCGGGTGACATCTACCTCAACTGGCAAAATATAGTTCATGAAGACAAAGTTCTGCATCCTACTTTGGTGAGTAGTGTCTGGGATCTTAAAAGCTTGTGAGCAGCCATCTAAGATACAACTATTGGTCTCTTATCATTCAGAGCAAAGAAGAGTGAAGAAAACCAAAGAATTAAGGGAGCAATTAGTCCAAAGGACTAATGGACCACATAAGCCACAGCCTACACGACCCAGAGACCAGAAGTTCTAAGACCAGTAGTTGCTCCACTACTGAACACTGGGGACTTCTGAAGAAGAGAGCTAAGGAAGAAAGAGGAGAGCATCCTGCCCCTTCGTCTGAAGTTCTGCCTCACTCTGCCTTCCCTGTATACCATTTCTAACCAGCACCTTTTGTCACTGACACATTAGACACCGCAACCCAGGGCAGCTCAGGGCTCTAGTGCAGGCTTGAGTTTCCTCCTCACTTCATGCCATTTGCAGCTGTGGCAGCCTGAGCATGACCACCACCTGCCTCCCCCCCGTCCTGTCCTCAGCTATGTCGAAGATGAGCCTGTCACCTCTGCCTGGACTGCAGCATGGGATGCGGCTGCTAAGGGCAACGTAGAGGCACGGGTGGTCACAGTGAGTCCACAGGGAAGACGTTTCACAAATTACAAAGCACTTTTGCACTTAATATCTCATCAAACCCACCTCGCTCGTCATTGCTGTCATCATGTTTAGCCTGGACCACTGCAGCAGCCTCTCACCCCTTCGCTCCTTATTCACTCTGGCCTTACTGCAACCCACTCCATTTTCCACTCCGCAGGTGGAGAGATCCTTTAATAATGCAGAGCTGATTGGGTCATGCCCTATTTAAAACCCTTCAAGAGTTTCCCATTTCTCTTAGTATCTTAGTACACGAAGAACACTTACTTGTGAGAAAATGTGTTGGAGTGTGTTGTATGTGTGTGTTCACATATTCTTTTTTTTTTTTTAAACATTTTATTGTGCTTTAGGTGAAGGTTTAGAGAGCAAATTAGTTTTCTATTCAATAATGTATACACAAATTTTTCCGTGACATTGGTTGCAGTCCTCTCAATGTGTCTGCCATCTCCCCATTACCACCCTGAGTTTCCCATTTCCATTCGTCTGGTTTTCCTGCCCCTTCTTGCCTTCTCACCTTTGTTTTGGGGGAGATGCTGCCCATTTGGTCTTATGTAGATGATTGTTCTAAGAAGGGTTATTATTTATTTTATAGGCTTATTATTTGAGTGAAAGCTTATCTCCGGGAATGGCTTCAGTTCCAAGTTAGAAGGGTGTCTAAGGGCCATAGTCTCAGGAGTCCCTCCAGTCTCTATTGGACCAGTAAAGTCTGGTCTTTTTGTAAATTTGAGTTTTTTTGTACATTTTTTTCCCACTTCAACTGGGACATTCTGTTGTGATTCCAGTCAGAGCAGCCGGCAGGGGTACACAGTCTTGAAAAAGTATTGGAGGAGGGTTGTTTACGATATCTGAACTGGAACGTGATCACAGTATTGGCTCCATCTGATACACAGCAGGGTACATTTATTTATTTATGCATATTTATTTAGGTCTTGCCTCATTCCTCAAAGGAACAGGAGTGGCTGGGTATATAATGTTTCCTGGGCAAGCAACAGTAGAAAGCTTTCTCAACTACGTTTGGGAAACTTCAGTTTTGTGGCATGAACCATCTTCAGTGTAAAATAACAGTAAATAGTATTCCATTAGCCTAAAAATCCTGAAAGGAAACTAAGGGATGAGATGCCTAGAGACATACTCTATCACAGCATCAAGGTGAACTGAAAGGGTATTGCAAGGGCACTGGAAGAGACAGTTATTATCTAAAAGAGTAGCCCCATGTGTCAACATCATCCCAGTAGCCCTCAGTCATGTGCTTCTCCCCCAACTATGTCTCTCACAATTTAGTTTTCTAGTAGTTTTTCCTCGGTGGCCCAATATTATTTTAACCTTACTTATTTTAATGGTACCCAGGACTGGGTACCATTAAAATAAGTAAGGTTAAGATAAACATACAACATTTCAAAATTCAGAAGATTATCAAAACCAAACACACAGCTATCGAGTTGATTCTGAGTCATGGAGGCCCCACATGTTACAGAATAGAACTGAGCTCCACAGGATTTTCTTGGCTGTGATCCTTACAGAAGCAAATCCCCGTGCCTTTCTCCCACAAGGCCAATAGGTGGGTTCAAACTGCCAACCTTTCAGTTGGTAGATGAGTGCAAACCGTTTGCACCACCCAGGGACCTTCAAAAGGTACCAAAGTGCTTGTAATTAAGCCTCTCTCCAATCTCTGTCTTTTATCCCCACTGTTGCCCTCCCCAGAAGCAATCACCAGTTTCTAGAGAGAGATTATCATACATGCCAGCCTGCGCATAGTTTTTATTTTCACTCAGATAGTGAAAGTCTGTTCACAGTGTTCTGGGCCTTGCTTTTTTCCCTGCATTTTGCTGTTTCACTCAGCAATTTATCTTAAGGCCCAGAATTTAATCTTCGCTTCATTACGCATGACTGTTATGAACCGTGGCAGGGCTGTGTGCTTGGGATTCTTAATGGTTCTGCTGAAATGAAACTGTCTAGCTTAGGGCCAAGGAGTTCAGCCACGTTAACTCAGATTGACCCTGAGCTCATTATCGCAGGAAGGGCAGGTCGGGGCTGACAGGGCTGTGCAGGCAGACCTGCGGTTGGACAATCAGCACCAGCTTTTTTTTTTTTTTTTGCATGCCATTCAGTGGCATTTGTGTATTTTTAGGACTTGTTCATAATTTTTAATTACACAGGAAACACACACACATATTCCACCTGGGAAAAATGTCAAGCAATGCAGTTCAAGTAAAAACCCCAGCTGACTCCTCAAATTCAAGTCCACGGTCTACCCATAAGTAACTCCCATAGCCAACGTGGTATTTGTGTGTCTTGAGCCCTTTGTTTTGTGGGCAAGGTTATTTTTGTTCTGTGTTCCTACATGGGATCATATTCTACAGGTTGATTTTTCATTTAGCACTTTATCTTGGCCTTATTTCTAGTTTACTGTATGTAGATTTACTACTTTCTCTCCAACCACCATCTGGAATTCCATTTCCTCTCAGTGGACACTTAGGTTGTTTCTAATTTTTTGTTATTACATACAAAGCTGTATGTGAAAACTCTGCACAGGTAAAATAATTTCCCTAAAATAGAGAAGAGGAATTTAAAATTTTAAGAGATACTCCCAAATCACCCTCCAGAAAAAAAAAATTCCAGGTATCCACTAAGCAGTAACACAGTAAGTTATACAGGCCTGTTATTTTACGCCTGGAGATTGTGTTCTAAAACTAATGTCAATGTTCACAGACAAAAAGGGGACTGTAAATCCACAGGATAATGCAAACCCGAAAAAATAAATAAAGCACCACTTGCGGTGTCAACACGGATTGAAGGCAAGGACTGGAGCTCGTTGGGGGCTTGTCAGGAGAGTAGGCTGTCTCCTCACTGTACCCTGCACTGGTCCCTGTCCCTCTTCCTTCCCACTCTTCTGGTTTAATAAAGCCATACGGAGACATTGGAAGGTGGGCAGTTGGGTGGATGAATGTGGTGCAAAAATGTGTGTGGTTCTAACACAGACTTCAGGAGGCTGCCAGGCCGTTTGAACCAATGTCTGATGGATAACTGTACTGACCTGTTGTTGTCAGCTGCCGTCCAGTCCGCCTCACTCATGGTGACCCCACACACAACGGAACAAAGCTCTGCCCAGTCCTGCACCATCGACTGGGGATCAGACTGTTGTGATCCATAGTGTTTTCTTTTCGTTGTTGTTGTTGTGCTTTAGGTGAAGGTTTACAGTTTCCTTTCTTAATTGTAAAAATATATATAACACAACACTTGCCAATTCAACATTTCCATAGGGTTTTCATTAGCTGATCTTCAGCAGTAGATCACCAGGCCTTTCCTCCTAGTCTGTCTTAGTCTGGAAGCTCTACTGAAGCCTGTTCAGCATCATGGCAACATGAAAGTCCCCCACCGACAGACTGGTGGTGGCTGCACATGAGAGGCATTGGCTAGGAATCAAACCCAGGTCTCCCTCACAGAAGGCGAGAATTCTACCACTGAGCCACTGAGTCTAGACAGGAGCTTTCATTCCATTGGGCCTCTTTTTGGAAACGCTCTATTTCTCTGTTTGTGGCGTAATAAAACCATAAGTAATCTGATTTCCCCAAGTTCCCTAGCCTTCTGGCTTTGCCCTTTCCTTTAATATCCAAATAAAATGGCTTCTTTCCCCCACTTCATAGCCTACGGCAAGGCCAGCTCCCTGCCTAGGATTTCCGTGGATTCCAGGGGAGCTTATGTCTTTGTGGTGAATTCTCGCTCTTGAATCTGCTTTCGGGCCCTCTGTTCTCACCTGTTCTCCCCATGCTTATCATCACCACCATCTTTTCTTTATACTCCCAAATACCAACGATTTTACCAAAGATCATGGGTAAAGGAGAGGGGTTACAGCACCGCGCCAAACAGTAAACACTACCGGGCATCGTTCTTCCGAAAAACTCCTTGGCCACTGTACCTGGGGAGGAACTGCTGGCTGAACTTCACAAGCTCTGGCCTCCTGACAACTTGCTGGGTCACCTCCTCTCTCCTAAGAGTCTTCTCCCACCTCCCTAAATCGCTCCCAAATCAGCTGTTCAGGGATCAGTTCCCAAATTCTTTTTGTTTCATTCAGCTCAGCAGTTTAACTCTCTTTGGCATTGCAGAGTGGTTAACAGGCTCTGTCTGTTCAAATCCGGGCTCTGCTATTTGTAGAGTGTGACCTTCCTCAAATTCCTTAAGTTTCTCAGCTTCAGTTTCTTAGTATGCTGTTGTTGTTAGCTGCCGTTGATCCAGCCCCCAGCCCATGGTGACCCCATGCACGACGGAACAAAATGTTACCTGGTCCTGTGCCATCCCCATGATCGGTTGTGGATCAGATCGAAAACCGTAGGGTTTTCATTGGCTGATTTTTGGAAACAGATTGCTAGGCCTTTCTTTCTCTTAATACGTAACAGGTGTTAAGATAGATTGTATTGAAAACACTGAGCACAGTGCCTGGCACACAATAATTTGGTTCGTATCATGCCCCTGAGGATCTTACCATCTCACCTTTCACACTGAAAAATGGCCCATCAAGTAATTTTCCTCTCAAAAGAGCAGGTATTTCCCTATAACAAGTTCCTCCACCACCCTAGGACATCCATCAGTTAGCTTTTAAAATAGTTGTTTTCTTCCTTACTACTGTGTTGTAAGGAAGCTTCCTTTCAATTTAACTTCTTAAAAGTGCTGGTTATAAAATGCTCGGTTCTCAGAAGTTTCATGATAAGCATGAAAAAAGGCTCTTGGGCAACTTAAATGCATTTCATCTGGGCCAAATATATCTGAGATCTGGTACAATCCTTCCCCTGTACACTCTGCTATCGCCCCTCTTTCACAGATGGGAACTCCACCCACCAGTGGTTGAAATTAAACCCTTGTTCCACCTTTCTCTTATCTTCCACCCTTACTTGTCCAGCAAGTCCTGTTGGGTCTCATCTTTTCTGTGCCCCGAAAAGATATGTTGAAGTCATTTCCCCTGCACCTGTGAATGTGACCTTGTTTGGGGAAATAGTATCTTTGTTTGAAGATATTATCATTAAGTCATATCAGATTAGGGTAGGTCCTAATCCTACATGACTAAAGCTGTTGAAACCTGTTGCTGTCAAGTTGATTCCAACTCATAGTAACCCTATAGGACAGAGTAGAACTGCCCCATAGGGCTTCCGAAGCTGTAATCTTTACAGAAGCGGACGGCCACATCTTTCTCCTGGGTAGAACGGCTCGTGTTAGCAGCTGAGCGCTTAACCACTGTGCCACCAGGGCTCCTAATCCTACACAACTACTGTCTTATAAAAGAAGAGAACAGCCACAGAGAGACACACAGGGGAAGACAGTTGCCATGTGAAGATCCATCTACAAACTAAGGAACACCAGGAAACACTTGGGACTATCAGAAGCTGGAGGAAACAAAGAAGGATCTTCCCCTAAAGGGGACAGAGGGAGAGAGCATGGGTCTACTGAGGCCTGAGTTTAGATTTTCAGCTTCCAGAACTATGAGAAAATTAATTTCTGTTCTTTTTCTTTTAATTTCTTTTTAAAGCCACCTATTTTGTGATATTTTGTCATGGCAGCCATAGGCAACAGAGACAGGTCTACTTGCAAAATCTCTATCTTCACCACCAGGCTACCACAATCTCACACCTGGACCACTGCAGTGTCTCCTCATTAGCCCCCCTACTTCCATTCTTGTGTTCCTAGAGTACATTTTCCACTAGGCTAGCATACCTAAAAAACCCACTGCTGTTGAGTCAATTCCAACTCATAGGAACCCTCCAGGACAGAGTAGAACTGTCCCATCGGGTTTCCAAGGATATAAATCTGTATGGAAGCAGACTGTTGCCTTTTTCTCCTGCAGAGCAGCTGGTGGGTTCAAACTGCTGACCTTTCAGTTAGCAGCTGAGTGCTTTAACCACTGTACCACCCGGGCTCCTAGGCTAGTATAGTGATCTTTTAAAAACATGAATCAGATCATCTCTTCTGCTTAAAACCCCACAGTGCTTCCTGTTGCCTTCAGAGTAAAACTTAGGCTCCATGGCCAGGCTCTCATGGCTCTGCCTGATCCCCCTGCTTCTTCTCCAGCTCTGTCCTGCAGCTTTTACTCCTCAGAACATTATCTGCCATGCTTTCTGCACTGAGGCATGCAGGCCTCCGTTTTCCTCCTCTAAATGCCATGACCCATCCTGCTTTGAGCCTTTGCACTTGCTATTCCCTGGGACATGCCCCACCTGTATGCCTCCAGTGTCTAGCTCTGTTTGACTTGGCGATTTCAGTTCCGAAAGGCCTTCAACCACCCACTCTAAATCAGCCCATCACCTTGGAAGTTCTCTGAGTCATAAAAGAGAATACAATTGCCATTGAGTTGACCCCATGTGTGTCAGAGCAGAACTGTGCTCCATAGGGTTCTTTTTTTAATGTTTCGATTTCTTCATTTTTATTTATTTTTAATATTTTATTGTGCTTTTGGTGAAAATTTGTACAGTAAGTTAGATTCCCATGTAACAATTTCTGTACATTTTGTTCAGTGACGTTGGTTACATTTTTCAAAATGTGTCAGCATTTTCAGTATTTCCAGTCTGGTTGTTCTGTTTCCACTAATCTAGCTTCCCTGTCCCCCCTCCTTCCCTCTCATCTTTGGTCTAGGGTAAACATTTACAATTGGTTTCATTTAGATGATTATTTAGAGGAGCACAGTACTCACAGGTAATACTATTTATTTTATGAACCAACCTGTCGTTTGGCTGAAAGGTGACCTCTGGGAGTGGTTTGAGTTCCAGGTTTAAAGGGTATCCTCCATAGGGTTCTCAATGGCTGACAGATCACCAGCCATTCTTCCAAGGTGCCTCTGGATGGACTCAAACCTCCAACCTTTTGGTTAGCAGCTGAGCATGTTAACTGTTTACACCACCCAGGGATCCCTCTCTGGATCATATGGCCCTGTTTATTACCTTCAGAGTCTATCTCTCTTTATCTGTTTGCTGTAAGCCCCCCACTCAGGGCAGAGGCCTTGTCTGCCTTGTTCACTGTTCTGCTTCAAGCACCTTGCAAGGTCAGTGCAAAGTATGTGCTTGTTGAATGAATGAACAGACAAATGAATTAATAAATCAATGAGGAAAATGAAGAGAAACCTCCAGGTGAACATGTGATCTGAGGAGATACTCCAAGGTAGGGATCCCAAGGCAGCTACTTCTCCATACCAGGGATGACCTGGATCCTCATCAAGGGCCTGGTTCCTGGCTGGGAGCGGGTGTAGATCTGAGACAAGTGTGACAACCCTGAAGCCCCAGGGGCCTCCTGTGGTCTCCTGTGATGAGAGACAGATGTTTTCTGATCAGTCAGAAAAGCCTCGACTGCACCGCAAAAGAGCAGAGCTGCTGCCTCCAGTGCTCATTTCCATGCAACCGCTGCTGCCTTCCACCCACCAGAGAGCCCACCCAGTTGCCATAGCAACAGAGGACTGTGCTGGAGTCCAAATGGAAATATCTGCATCTCCCTGCTTTTCACAGTGTGCCCTTGCTCTGTTTCTGGCCTATCACTGGTCACTAAGCTCTTCCTGTGCCCTCCACCCGCCTCGCTTGCAAATGGGAGGAAGTACTCCGTTTGAGTCTTCTGTTTTCTCACTCCTGCTGTGGCAGGGGAGGGGAGAGATGGCCTCATCTTTGTATCCTGTCCAGGCCCACAAATTGGGCCAAAGAGCAAAGGAGAGTTTTCTCTGACTGCTCACCAGAGGTAAAGGAGGAAAGCCAGCTCTCAAGACAGCCTTAAGCATGTTTTCTTTTTAAATATCACTTTATGAGTCTAACTGGTCACCTTCTGGAGTTTTTGAGGCTGCCTTTTTGGTCCCCGTAAAGAAGCAAATATACTCATATAGGGTCGCTATCAGTTGGGACTGGCTTGAGTAAAGAACTTTTACTCCTCAGAACTTAAGAGCTTTTAGGGAAGCTGCTGTGAAGCAGTTTGTGTCACTTGTCGAAATAATGACAATAGGCTCTATCACTCTCCAAGCGAATGTGTGACATGCATCACTTGTGTTGCTCCTTCCAACTGTCCTGTGGAGGAGGTATTGGTAGGCCATATTTACAATGCATATTTACAGGCTGAGGCTTCATCGGTCTTGGGCCACACAGCCGCTCGGGGGCAGTCAGGATCTGAACCCTGCACTCTCGACACCCAAGCCGCTGGCAGCTGCTCTACATTGGGAGGCACAAACAGCTACGTGGAAGGACATATTTAGCTGCCCTTCCCTAGTCCCAGCCCTGGGCCTTCACATGGCTCCCTCCCGGCCACCGTTGTTGGCTCTGTCCCCTTGCCGCATCGCCCCCACAGGAATTTGAGGACAACTCTCTCAGAGTGGAAACAAAGGGAGCATTTTTAGCCCTTTCTTTAGAAACCTTGACTCCTCGCCACATAAGCAGCCCTCTGATTGGCTGCTACCATGGCAACTGGCTGCCGCTCTCTGTCCAATTACGTCAGCCCTGAACTGACTGCTTTTCTGTCCATTTCCTGTCCAGGCTCCTCAGCCTGCCTGGCCCGGCCCCCTCTGACCTCCAGGCAGCTTTGAATGCTTACGCTTTCTAGTCACAGCCACCTTTCAATTCCCCGGTCCTGTCTGAAGCCTTTGTCATCTGCTCTGGAACCTCTCCCAACAGCGCTTGTCTGTCATACCCAGGGCCTGCAGCCTTGCAGTCAGCATACCACTCGCCAGAAGGGGCAGATAGCTTGGACACACACATTTCAAACGTCCCAGACTCAGTGTCTGGCTCCAAAAGCTTTCTGCTACAACTTTGGCCTTGCAGGGAGTCTGCAGTGGCCTGATTTCAAGCCAGCTTCGTTTATTCATTTACTCAACAACTTGTAAGCGTCTACTGTGTCCAGGCACTAGGGATGCCACGTTAAACAAGACAGATGGGACTTCACATTTTCCTGGGGGGAGGAGAGAGACGTATTAAACAGTAAACAGGTAAACAAGTAAATACAATTTTGGTTAATAGGTGTGGTGAAGAAATCAAAGCTAAGGAACTCCAGTCCTAGAATAGACACTTTCCTCTGTCTCCGTTTAGTCTAGCCAGGGTGGGCACTGATGAAGAGGGTGAGGAGAAGGCTCTTGGTGTCTACTGGCACTTTTGGATGCGGTGACGGAAACCAAACCCCAGTCAGCTTAGCAAAAAGGGTGCCCTAGTGAGGGTTATAGCTGGAGTCTGAAGACTCCACTACTGTCTCTTCTCTCTGCTTCCCTCTCTCTAGACATCAGCTTCCTCTCTTCTAGTTTGAAGCAGCTTTTCCCACAAGACAGGAAGCATGGCTGCTCACAGATACTATGAGTTTTGCTTTTCACAGCCTAGGTCATGGGAGACAGCCTGACTTCAAGCACTCTCTGATTCCAAGACCAAAAATTGGCCCAGGTCAGATATTCCCATCCTTGGTCAAGGACAGGGTCAGAATACTAACAAGGACCCTCCCGAGTTGCCAGTTAGCTACCTGTGGCTAGGGGAGGGCAGAGAATCCCAAGGTCCAGAACACCGTTACAAAGCGTGGCCCATCTAGGTGCATGCCACTCCACTCCCTCACCTTCACCTTGCCCCAACCTAACTCCTCCTTTCTTACTTTTAGGGTCTCACTTCTGTTCCTGAAAGAATCATCCTTACAACCTACGCCCCCTAGTTCAACCCCTGCTCCTTAGTTTACCCTTTACCATAAGGTCTTCTCTGCTAGCCTTACCATTGTTGCCCTCAAACTGAGTCCTACACACTCTGTGCATGACCCCAAGTCGGCACCAACACTGGGCTATTGTGTTCAGTGTTTTACCAAAGGTCTTGGGATAACAGATGGGGAATACGCCATAGCTCAGACCAAGATCAACTTAATGTTCCACCAGTAGAATAATTTCTCACACATTTCTCATAATCTTCTCTTTAGTGCTCAGACTAAAGATACCACATTCTTTTCCTCCCTCCTTGACTCTTTCCCAAAATTCCTAGCACGTACCCCAAAATTCCTCATTACTCTCTAAGGCAGAGGTATTCTGCTGTCCACCTCTACCCAAATGAGGCTTCTGAGTCTACCTTGCATTATCCTAAAAACACATTAAAGTGCTTTACTAAGCAAAAGAAGCTTCATTTTTAGCCTACAAAGGGCAGGAGAAGCTTTGAAACTGTAGTTATTTCTCTAATTTACCCTGTATCAAATTCTGAGAGCTCTCATTCCTAACCACCAGAGCAAGGACAGGAGGTAGGGGTGGACTCTGGTTTGACCCCAGGATAACGTGCTGTTCTCTTAAATGCTGAGCTCCTGAACGGCTGATTAAGAAAACTTACATATGCTGTATTTCACTACGTCTCCATTGGAATTAACTGGGGCCAAATTCTTAGGGCCTTAAATTTTCTCTGAGGCATGGGTTCCGCAAATCACACACTAGCTCAAAATCTATCGGCCAACCAGACAAAGACTTTCTCTAACCTTGACAAGGCGATTATTTGCTTAGGATGTAAGAGGCCAACCCCACCTCAACTTCTACCTCAACACAGAGGAAGAATGAGTAGCTCCCAGACTGTAGAGGTTGGGACAGACGCTTCGGCAAGAAACAGAAGACACCATTTAGAGAAGAGAAAGAGTAACATGGACCCTGTCTGTCACTGTCAGTTAATTTTCCAGCTGAAAAAGTTCAGTCCATGCTTGTATTTGCAATGTCTGCCCTTTTCACCCTTAGTGCTGTGGGGACCAGCAAATAGTGAAATTCTAACAGATTTGCCCCTCTAAGTCTCCCTATTGGACCCGTGAAGATTCAAAGAGGACAGCCACCTGAGAAGGTGTGCCCTTACACATTTCCAGCTGCCTGAGGCTAGTTCTGAGGACAATCAAATCAGGGTCCTCAGAGTGTAGGTGATAAGGCCTGTGGAGGGGTAGACTGTTCACACAGGCACTCAGTGCCTTGTCTTAGAGGCTTTTTAAAATCTTCTGATGGGCTGGAATGCAGGGGTGAAGAAACCAGCTGCCCTTTCTGTCATCTTCTCTAGAGATTTCAGGAAGAGAATTACCAAAGTCCTTGGTGCTCATCCTTAGAAAACTAGTTTCTCCCCATAAAGTTAGATTTTCCAGAACCTACACCTATTAACAGATTTTTTTTTTTTTTTTTTTTGGCTCTTTGACTTAATCTGAGTAAACAGTAGACTGTTTCCGCAAATGCATTTGACTTTAAATCAGGGG
Organism: Loxodonta africana; assembly: GCF_030014295.1. NCBI lineage: Eukaryota > Metazoa > Chordata > Mammalia > Proboscidea > Elephantidae > Loxodonta > Loxodonta africana. The sequence goes on along the minus strand of NC_087343.1, from coordinate 155,022,792 downwards.
GTTGGCTTCATGGTTGTTGAGATTCCTTCTCCTTCTTACAAGAGGGGAACACTAGGTATATAGCACTGGACCAAGAACCAGGTAACTTTGGGGATCTAGTCCTAGCTCTGATGAAGTCTGACCTTTAACAAGTCACTCACGTCTCTGGCCTTGGCTTCCGCATCTGTTAAATAAGAAGTTTGACTGGGGCAGTATCTTAGGCTGGGTTCGCTACAGAAGCAAAGCCAGTAAAGGGTGTAAATATATATATATATATAGAGAGAGAGAGAGTTATTTCAAGGAAATAGCTCACGTGGTTGTAGAGGCTGGAATGTCCCAAGCCCGTGAGTCAGGATGGAGGCTTCTCCTGATTCACGTAGCCACAGGGGCTGGCGAACCCAAGATCAGTAGGTCAGAGAGCAGGGCTTTTGCTCACGGGCTGCCAAGATTGATGAATCCCAAGATCGGAGGGCAAGACCGAAGGTAAGCTACTAGCTCAAGTCTCAAGAACTGGAGGTCAGACCAACAGGAGCCAGCTGCAGTCTCCAGCACTAGCAAAGAGCCCCCAAGCCTTGCCAGAATGTCCACTTATATTCGATACAGGCCGCATGCCCAAGGAAACTCTCTTTCGACTGACTTGCTACTCACAGCAGATCCCATCATGGGGGCGATCACATATGGAATCTCAACAGGGAAGTGATCACAACATTATATGACTCCCAGAACACTGAGAAGCATGGCCCAGCTAAGTGACACACACTTCTAACCATCACAGGCAGTTTTCCAAACCTCGGTCACTCATAGCCACCTTCACATTTTTTTTTGTCACACCTGTGTATCACCTGTGCTGTCGTAGACTTAATATTTTTCTGAAAATTGAATTACCTTTTTAACTGGGCTTCATATGAAATCACATATTTAAGGTGCTAGTTTTATTTTTTTTTTCTACTGTGGTTAAAACAAATACTTTTTTTAAAGCATTTTACTTCAAAGTAATTTCACACTTACAAAAGAGTTGTAAAAATAATGCAAAGAATCCATGTAACCTTTCATCCCAAAGAGTTATTTTTAATCATACCAAAAAAAAAAAAAAATGGTTGTATTGATATTGAGTCAATTCTGACTTATAGCAACCCTACAGGACAGAGTAGGACTGCCCCAAAGGGTTTCCAAAGCTGTAATCTTTACAGAAACAGACTGCCACATCTTTCTTCCACAGAGTGGCTGGTGGGTTCAAGCCACTGACCTTTCTTTCAGTTAGCTGCCAAGTGCTTAACCACTGCACCACCAAGGCTCCTTTTTAAATCATACTCATTTTTAAACTCATTGCCATCAAGTCAATTCTGACTCTTAGCAACCCAATAGGCTCATCTTTATAACCCCTTAAACCAGCATGAGTACCATACACACATACCACCCTTTGGGAAACATGGACTTGGGGGACCACTTCAGCTCCCAAATGTCTTTCCTCCTACTGTGAAATTCTAGTACTTCCAAAAACAATAAGCAATTTCAAGAAGAAAATAAAAATAATTGCTGAGCCAACAGCCAGTACGTCACTTGGAACAAAATGGTTGCATTTTGACAACTTGTTCTCTCTCATCACAGTTTAGAGGACACAATTTTGACTCCACTTTCTGAGCCTGTGGAGTTAACTGGGCTCTGCTCGTTCTTCTTCTCTTGGCCACATGGCAGAGTTCCCCAAGATCTGCTGAAGGTCTCCATTCCAAACTGCCCCAGGCCTGCATGCTGGGCTGGTAGGATTATTGTGGCCCAGGAATAATTAGAAGATTGTCTTCTTTCATCCTAAGCAAACAGTCACCATGACAAGGTTAGAGCAAGTCTTTACTGCATTGGCCGCCTCATCTGGTTCCCTTCACCCTCTGTTGCTTCCTGGAACTATTTGGATGACACAGTCCAAGAGCCTCGTGGGGACACTTGGCTGGGAACTCTCTTCTCTGGTAAGAAATTGGCAAGACAGAGGTTGGGGGCCGGGGGTGGACTCCTCAGGTGGGGAGAGGGAAAAGAGAAGGCATTTCGCTGGTGAAAGAAGGTGTCCGTGACACCTGTACAACAAAATAAAAACAGAAAAACTTATCAGTCAAATCATCAAAGTTGATCTTCCTCTACCTCATGTGAAGCACTTTTAAAAATAAAGTTAAACATATCCGTATGCTATTACCTAGCAATTCCACTCCCATGAGTTTGCCTATGAAAAATGAGAAATGAAAACATTTATAGCAGCTTTACTCATAATAGCTTAAAATCCTCAACTGCCCATCTACAGGTGAAGAGGTAAACAAATTGAGGTATATCCACACGGTAGGATATTACTCAGCAGTAAAAAAGAATAAAATACAATATGCAACAACATGGCTGAATCCCAAAGCATTACAATTTGGGGTGATGAAAAAATGGAAGCAAATGGTGATGGCTGCACAACCTTGTGACTATAATTAATGCCACAGAATTGTATAGTTAAAAACGACGAAAATAGCAAACTTAAAGTTATATATTTTACTACATATACTAAAAATTATGCACAGAACATTATGATAAGGGAAAGAAGCTAGTCACACAAAAAGTACATACTGTATGATTCCATTGATATGATGTGCAAGAACAAGCGAAACTAGTTGATGGTGAGAGAAATAAAAAAAATGGTTACCTATACAAGATTGAGATTGACTAGACAGGGAAATCTCCTGGGGCTATGGAATATTTCATACCTTGATTGTGTGTTGGATATACAAGTGCACGTTGCTGTTGTTAGGTGCCCTTGAGTTCGTTCCGACTCATAGCCACCCCACGTACAACAGAACAAAACACTGCCCAATTCTGCGCCAGCCTCACAATCGTTGGAATGCTTGAGCCCATTGTTGGAGCCATTGTGTCAATCCATCTCATTGAAGGGCTTCCTCTTTTTCACTGACTCTCCACTTTACCAAGCATGATGTCCTTCTACAGGGACTGTTCCTTCCTGAGAACATGTCCAAAATATGTGAGACAAAGTCTCATCATCCTTGCTTTTTAGGAGCATTCTGGCTGTACTTCTTCCAAGACAGATTTGTTCGTTCTTTTGGCAGCCCATGATATATTCAATATTCTTCACCAGCACCACAATTCAAAGGCTTCAATTCTTCTTCGTTCTTCCTTAGTCATTGTCCAGCTTTCACATGCATATGAGGCGATTGAAAACACCATGGCATGGGTCAAGCACACCTTAGCCCCCAAAGTGACATCTTTGCTTTTTAAACACTTTATCAGGATCTTTTGCAGCAGATTTGCCCAATGCAGTGTGCCATTTGATTTCTTGACTGCTGCTTCCATGGGTGTTGATTGTGAATCCAAGTACAATGAAATCCTTGACAACTTCAATCTTTATTTATCATGATGTTGCTTATTGGTCCAGTTGTGAGGGTTTTTTTTTTTTTTTCTTTATGTTGAGGTGTAATCCATCCTGAAGGCTGTGGTCTTCAGCAGTAAGTGCTTCAAGCCCTCTTCATTTTCAGCAAGCAAGGCTGTGTCATCTGCATATCACAGGTTGTTAATGAGTCTTCCTCCCAGTCCTGATGCCTCATTCTTCTTCGTATAGTCCAGCTTCTTAGATTATTTGTTCAGCATACAGATTGAGTAAGTATGGTGAAATGATACAACCCTGACGCATACCTTTCCTGACTTTAAACCACTCAGTATACCCTTGATCCATGTATAGGTTCCTCATGAGCACAATTAAGTGTTCTGGAATACCCATTCTTTGCAATATTATCCATGACTTGTTATAATCCACACAATCGAATGCCTTTGCACAGTCAATAAAACACAGGTAAACATCTTCCTGGTGTCCTCTGCTTTCAACCAGGATCCATCTGACATCAGCAATAATATCCCTCATTCCACATCCTCTTCTGAATCCAGCTTGAATTTCTGACAGTTCCTTGTCAATGTACTGGTGCAACCACTTTTGAAAGGTCTTCAGCAAAATTTTACTTCTGTGTGATATTAATGATACTATTTGATAATTTCCACATTCGATTGGATCACCTTTCTTCATCTGTCAGTTAATGTACTGTGGTGGCTTGTGTGTTGCTGTGATGCTGGAAGCTATGCCACCAGTATTCAAATACCAGCAGGGTCATCCATGGCAGACAGGTTTCAGCTGAGCTTTCAGACTAAGACAGACTGGGAAGAAGGACCTGGTGGTCTACTTCTGAAAAAAAAATTAGCCAGTGAAAACCTTATGAATAGCAGTGAAACATTGCCTGATATAGTGCCAGAAAATGAGCCCCTCAGGTTGGAAGGCAGTCAAAAGGCAACTGGGGAAGAGCTGCCTCCTCAAAATAGAGTTGACCTTAATGATGTAGATGGAGTCAAGCTTTCAGAACCTTCATTTGCTGAGGTGGCATGACTCAAAATACAAGTGCATATGTTTATCAGAACTCATCCAATTATACTCTTAAGGTATGTGCATTTCACTGTATGCAAGTTCTACCTTAATTAAAAACAGAACTACAAATACATTCTCCAGCCCCAACATGTTCCTAGTGAATCAGAATCTCTGGAGGTGGAGACTGGAAATTTATGTTTTTTAAAACTCTGCAAATCATTCTGATGCACCACCAGGTTTGGGAACCTGTGGCTCATAAGAAAGCTTCAGCTGACTCTTACAGAATTAACCAAATTCTGGGAAGAAGAAAGAAAAAAAAGACCATAATAGTAGCTATTACTCACTGAGCACCTGCTATGTTCTCAAATTCTCACAATAACTCAGTAAGACAGGTATTATTGTCTCTATTTTACAAAGAAGGAAACCAAGAACAAGACTTCTGCCCAAATCACATAGCTGATGAGTAGCAGAACTAAGATCCAAGTCTATGTCTTCCTTATTTCAAGAACTTTATTCTTTTCCTTACTCGTTCTTTCATTCAATCAAGCAATCAAAAACAAATAAGAATTGTGTGCCTTCTCAGTGCAGGGCACTGTGCTGGGCATTATGCCACACTGACCTGCCTGAGAAGACTCCAGTGAAGAGTGAATGGATGAACTACATGAGATCTGAAAAGCAGCATTTACCCTTTCCTTATAGACTTGGGAGGAAATGGGGTCTGTGGTGTAATGAATTACTTAATATGACTCTTCTAACCTTGAGCTTTGTGACTCACACACAATGATTGAGCGGGACTATGCAAATAAGGTATATGGAACCTGTGATGGTTAGGGTTATGTGTCAACTTGGGTAGGCCATGAGTCACAATATCGTATGGTTGTCCTCCATTTTATGTACTGTGAATCTTGACCTCTACATGTTGATGAGGCAGGATTGGTGTGGCTTTGTCTTGGGTCCTTGGGTCTCAGTCTTACAAGAGGGTATGACTCAAGCCTCACCCTCACTTAAGTTATGGCCTTCCCTGGGGCATGGCCAGCATCTAAGTATACATGTAGATGCCCTGGAGGAGATTTCTCTCTCTGCATCAAGATCCCGCATCCGTACGGTTAGTGATCGATAGACTTCCAGTTCTTGGGACTTGAGTCAGAGGCCTGGAATTCACTGGCCTCCACAGCCCCATGGACTGGCAGCATGTGGTCTCACCTGATTCTCCAGCTTCTACAGCTTTGTGAGCCAGCAGCCTATGGTCTGAACTGCAGGTTTGGGTTCTTCAGTCCACGCAGCCACGTGGGTCAGGAGAAGCCTACGCATGACCCACAGATTTGGGACTTGCCAGCCTCCAAACCTGCTTGAGCCATTTCCTTTATACAGTTCTTGAGCTCTGTGAGACTTTGCAGAGAATTAGGGAACCCAAAGAATTAGGGAACCCAAGAAGAGTACTGAGGGGAGAGAGAGTACTTGATGTTTGACATTTGGAAAAGTTGGGCATTTGGGACATCTTTAACCTCTGCCTCATAGGAACCAGCTTTGTGCCAGTCCTTATAAAAGAAATGATTCATTTAGTGCTGGGCGTTATGCCACACCAACTTCTCTGAGAAGGCTGCAGTGAAGAGTGAACAAATGAGCTACGAGAGATCTGTAAGGCAGCATTTACCCCGGTAACCAAAGGGTCAGCAGTTTGAATCCACCAGATGCTCCTTGGAAACTCTATGGGGCAGTTCTACTTTGTCCTATAGGGTTGCTATGAGTCGGAATCAACTTGATGGCACTGGGTCTGTGTTTTATAGATTTAGAAAGGAGAGGCCCTGGTGGCACAATGGTTAAGAGCTACAGTGTGCTATGGTTGCTAATCAAAAAAACGGCAGTTTGAATCCACCAGCTGCTCCTTGGAAACCCTATGGAGCAGTTCTACTCTGCCCTATAGGGTAAGTATGAGTCGGAATCGACTCGACGGAAATGGGTTTATAGGCTTGGGAAGAAATGTAGTCCCAGGCCTCTTTGGACTCTAGCTGTTCAGGTGATTTGGGGAAAGGCAGGAGGTCTATGGTTGTATAAGCAGAGCCAAAGGACGCCTCTGTGTTGCTTACTTTGGGAACTTTCCAGAAGTTAACCCCAATAGCAGGTCATGTTAAAAATGGGTTAAAATCATTATTGGATTATGAATAATTCACAAGGCACCCCCTGTTACCCATTACATTTTGTTCTACATAATTGCTTCCTGGAAATCTGCTCCCAGTGCAGGGAATTGGGAGTATGCATGAAATTGAATATCTCTGCCTTTGACAAGTAAATTTAAACAAAATCGTGAATTAGTTTCAGTCCATTGCTGCCCGTCTCCCCTTGATTTGATAAGACTGGTCCTTTACCCTAGCAAAATAACTAAGCAAGCAAAAAACAATCCAGCTACTTTGAAAGGGATATCAGCCCCAGATCCTATTCATATCAGGCAGTGTCCCAAGGATTCTAATTATTTTGGAGGGTAGGGAGCTGTAGGAGGGATGTCTGGAGTAGAATCAGAATAAAATCACACTATACGCTCTGGATGGTATGATATAAAAATGGTTAAAAAAAAAAACTTATTGCCATTGAGTTGATTCCAACTCATAGCCACCCTATAGGACAGGGTACAACTGTCTCAGAGTTTCCAAGGAGTGGCTGGTAGATTTGAACTGCTGACTTTTTGGTTAGCAGCCAAGCTCTTAACCACTATGCCATCAGGGCTCCATAAAAATGGTAATGACCAAATTGGCATAACAACATGTATTAAGAAAATGTTCTTCATCCCACTTTGGAGAGTGGCGCCTGGGGTCTTAAACGCTAGCAAGTGGCCAGCTAAGCTGCTTCAATTGGTCTCAACCCACCTAGAGCAAAGGAAAATAAAGAACACCAAAGACACAAGGTAAATATGAGCCCAAGAGACAGAAAGAGCCACATAAACCAGAGACTACAACAGCCTGAGACCAGAAGAACTAGATGGTGCCCGGCTATCACTAATGGCTGCCCTGACAGGGAACACAATGGAGAATCATTGATTGATCAGGAGAATAGTGGGATGCAGACCTCAAATTCTGTTAAAAAGATCAGACTTAATGGTCTGACTGAGACTAGACAAACCTGGAGGTCATGGTCCCCGGACCCTCTGTTAGCCCAAGACTGGAACCATTCCTGAAGCCAACTCTTCAAACAGGGATTGGACTGGACTATAAGACAGAAAAGAATACTGGTGAGGAATGAGCTTCTTGGCTCAAGTAGACACATAAGACTATGTGGGCAGCTCCTGCCTGGAGACATGATGAGAAGGCTGAGGGGGATAGGAAATGGTTGAGTGGTCACAGGGAATACAGGGTAGAGAGGAGGAATGTGCTGTCTCATTAGCGGGAGAGCAGCTAGGAGTACACAGCAAGATGTATATAACTTTTTGTATGAGAGACTGACTTGATTTGTAAACTTTCACTTAAAGCACAATAAAAAAAACGGTAATGACCAGGATAATAAGACCCATCATGATTTTTTAAACTGAAATAATAATTCACATACCATAAAATTTACCTTCGTAAGTGTACGACTTTGTGGCTGCTAGTGTACTCACAAGGTTGTACAACTATCATCACTACATTCCAGCACGTTTTCGTCACCCCAAAAAGAAACCCCATATCTATTAGCAGTCACTCCTCACTCCTCTCTACCCCCGCTCTTGGCAACCACTAATCTACTTTTTGTCTTTACAGATTTGCCTATTGTCTTAGGCTGGGTTCTCTGTAGAAGCAAAACCAGGAGAGGGCATAAATACATATAGAAATTCATGTAAAGGAAATGGCTCATGTGGTTGTAGAGGCTGGAAAGTCCCAAGTCCATATGTCAGACTGGAGGCTTCTCCTGGCTCACAGGTCACAGAGACCAACAAATTCCAAGATCAACAGGCAAGACAGAAAGCAAGCTGCTAGCTCAAGTCCCAAGAACTAGAGGTCACACAAACAGGAGCCAGATGCAGGATCCAGAGTGAGGTCAGACAAACAGGAGCCAGATGCAGGATCCAGAGCGAGGTCAGACAAACAGGAGCCAGATGCAGGATCCAGAGTGAGCAAAAGCCCACAAGCCTTGCCAGAAAGTCCACCTATATTTGATGCAGGCCACACCCCCAAGGAAACTCCCTTTCAACTGGTTGGCTACTCACAGCAGAGCCCATCATGGAAATGATTACATTGTATCAAATCTCATCATGGAGGTGACTGCATCATTATACAACTGCTAAACTACATTATAACTGCCAAACCACTGAGAATCATGGCCCAGCCAAGCTGGCACACAGCCTTGACAATCACACCTATACTGGGTATTTCATATACACTGAATCATAAAATATGTGACCTTTTATGACTGGCTTCTTTCACTTAGTATGTTTTCAAGGTCCATTCATGTCGTACCATGTATCAGAACTTCATTCTTTTTGTATTGCTGAACACTATTCCATTGTATGAATACACTACAATTTATTTATCATCAGTTGATAAACATTTGGATATTTTCCACTTTTTGACTACGATGACTAATGCTGCTATGAACATTCATGTACCAGTTTTTGTGTGAATGTATGTTTTCAATTCTCTTGGATGAGCTACAGGAGGTCTGTAAGGCAGCATTTGGCCCTGCCTTGTAGAATTGGGAGGAAATGGAGTCCTAGGCCTCTTGTGACTTCAGTTGTTCAGGGGATGTGGGGAAAAGCAGGAGTTCAGCAAGGCTGCAGGATACATACACCTAGGAGTGGAATTGCTGGACCATGTAGTAACTCTATGTTGAACTTTTTATGGATTCCCCCAAACTGTTTTCCACAATAGCTGCACTATTATACACCTCCATCTGCAATACAAAAGAGTTCAGATTACTCCAAATTCTTGCCAATACTTGTTATTGTCTGTCCTTTTAATAATAACCATCCTAGTGAGCACGGTTTCCACCTTTCCCATTCCAATCACTAGTAATTATCAATGCATCTTGATTGCATGTTTGGTCAATTTCAGGCTGCGGAAGTTGGTAAAAAATTTCAATTTCTTCATCCTTGGCCTTAGTGGTTGGTGCATAAATGTGAATAATAATCATATTGACTGGTCTTCATTGTAGGCATATGGATATTATCCTATCACTGACAACATTGTACTTCAGCATAGATCTTGAAATGTTCTTTTTGACAATGAAAGCCACCCCATTCCTCTTCAATTTATCATTCCTGGCATAGTAGACCATATGATTGCATGATTCAAAATGGCCAATACCAGTCCATTTCAGCTCACTAATGCCTAGGATATCAATGCTTATGCGCTCCATTTTGTTTTTGACTATTTTCCTGGATTCATACTTTGTACATTCCACATTCTGATAATTAATGGATGTTTGCAGCTGTTTCTTCTCATTTTGAGTCATGCCAATGTGGTCAGTGATGGAACAATATCCATACACCTACAAAGAAGATCAGTTAATATGGCTATTATTTAAATTTATGCACTAACCACTAAGGCCAAAGATGAAGAAATTGAAGATATTTACCAACTTCTGCAATCTGAAATTGATCAAACATGCAATCAAGATGCATTAATAATTACTGGTGTTTGGAATGCAAAAGTTGGAAACAAAGAAGGATTGGTAGTTGGAAAATATGGCCTTGGTGATAGAAATGATACAGGAGATTGCATGATAGAATTTTGCAAGACCAATGACTTATTCATTGCAAATACCTTTTTTCACCAACATAAATGGTGACTATACACCTGGACCTCACCAGATGGAATACACATGAATCAAATCGACTACATCTGTGGAAAGAGATGATGGAAAAGCTCAGTATCATCAGGCAGAAAGAACAAGGCCTGAGGCTGTCTGTGGAAGAGACCATCGATTGCTCATAAGCAAGTTCAAGCTGAAGTTGAAGAAAATTAGAACAAGTCTAAAAGAGGCAAAGAAAAAACTTGAGTATATACCACCTGAGTTTAGAGGCCATCTCCAGAATAGATCTGATGCACTGGACATTAATGACCAAAGACCAGACAAGTTGTATAATGACATCAAGGACATCATACATGAAGAAAGCAAGAGGTCATTAAAAAGACACAAAAGAAAGAAAACACCAAAGTGGAAGTCAGAAGAGACTTGAAACTTGCTCTTGAACATTGAGTAGCTAAAGAGAAATGATGAAGTAAAAGAGCTGAACAGGAGACTTCAAAGGTCAGCTTGAGAAGACAAAGTAAAGTATTATAATGAAATGTGCAAAGACCTGGAGTTAGAAAACCAAAAGGGAAGAACTTGCTTGGTACTTCTCAAGCCAAAAGAACTGAAGAAAAAATTCAAGACTTGAGTTGTGATATTGAAGGATTCTGTGGGGAAAATACTAAACAATGCAGGAAACATCAAAAGAGATGGAAGGAATACACCGAGTTACTGTATCAAAAAAAATTGGTTAACATGCAGCCATTTTAGAGGTAGCATATAATCAAGAACAGATGGTACTGAAGGAAGAGGTCCACTGAAAGCATTGCTAAAAAACAAGGCTCCAGGAATTGACAGAATACCAATTATGATGTCTCAACAAACAGATGCAGCACTGGAAGCACTAGAAGCACATGCCGAAAAATTTGGAAGACAGCTACCTGGCCAACTGACTAGAGGAGATCCGTATTTATGCCTAGTCCAAAGAAAGCTGACCCAAGGGAATGCAGAAATTATCAAACAATATCATTAATATCACAGGCAAGTAAAATTTTGCTAAAGGTAATTCAAAAACATTTGCAACAGTACTTCGACAGGGAACTACCAGAAATTCAAGCCAGATTCAAAAGAGGATGTGGACACAGGGATATCACTGCTGATGTCAGGCTGATGTCAGAATACCAGAAAGAAGTTTACCTGAGTTTTATTGACTATGCAAAGGCACTTGACTTGTGTGGATCATAACAAACTGTGATAACATTTTGAAAATGGGAATTCCAGAACACTTAATTGTGCTCATGAGGACCCTGTACTTAGACCAAGAGGCAGTCATTCGAACAGATCAAGGGTATACCTTGTGGCTTAAAGTCAGGAAAGGTGTTGCATCCTTTCACCATACTTATTCAGTTTGTATGTTAAGCAAATAATCTGAGAAACTGGACTACATGAAGAAGTGCCCAGTAAGTGCCCAGTATCAGGATTGGAGGAAGACTCATTAACAACCTGCAATATGCAGATGACACAACCTTGCTTGCTGAAAGTGAAGAGGACTTGAAGCACTTACTGATGAAGATCAAAAACCACAGCCTTCAGTATGGATTACACTTCAACATGTAGAAAACAAAAATCTTCAAAACTGGACCAATAAACAACATAACTATAAGCAGTGAAAATATCAAAGTTGTCAAGGATTTGATTTTACTTGGATCCACAATCAACCTCATGAAAGCAGCAATCAAAAAATCAAATGGTCCTTTGGACCTGGGGTTCCTGCGTGGAAAAGCTCCTGGTGCAGGGGAAGGTTGATGACAAGGACCTTCCTCCAGAGCTAACAGAGAAAGCCTTCCCCTGGAGCTAAGCCCCTGAATTTGGACTTCTAGTCTACTAGGCTGTGAGAGAATAAAAACTTCTGTTTCTTAAAAAAAAAAAAAAATCAAATGACATTGCATTGGGCAAGTCCGCTGCAAAAGACCTCTTTAAAGTGTTAAAAAGTAAAGATATTACTTTGAGGACTAAGTTGCCCCTGACCCAAGCCGTGGTGTTTTCAATCGCCTCATATGTATGTGAAAGCTGGACAAGGAATAAGGAAGATGGAAGAAGAATTGATGCCTTTGAATTACGGTGTTGGCAAAGAATATTGAATATACCATGGCCTGCTGGAAGAACAAACAAATCTGTGTTGGAAGAAGTACAGCCAAAATGCTCATTAGAAGTGGGAGGATGGCGAGACTACATCTCACATACTTTGGACATGTTATCAGTAGGGACTAGTCCCTGGAGAAAGACATCATGCTTGGTAGAGTAGAGAGTCAGTGAAAAAAAAGGAAGACCCTCAATGAGATGGATTGACACAGTGGCTGCAACAATGGGCTGAAGCATAGCAACGATTGTGGGGATGGTGCAGGACCAGGCAGTGCTTTGTTCTGTTGTACATGGGGTGGTATGAGCCAGAACCAAATCTAGGGCACCTAACAACAACAGCAGTGAGTTGGTTCCTAATTGCGGTTTTGACTTGTGTTCCCATAATGGTTACTGATGTTGAGCACGTTTTCATGTTTTTATTGGCCATTTATATAACTTCTTTGGAGAAATATCTTTTCACATAGTTTGTCCATCTTTTATCATACTGTAACTTTTTAATATATATTCTGGATATTTTCTCACATTCTATAGTTTGTCTTTTCACTTTTTCAATAGTGTCCTATGAAGCAAAAAAGCTTTTAATTTTGATGAATCCAAGTTTTTTCTTTTGTTGCTTATGCTTTGGTGTCATATATAAGAAACCATCGCCTAATCCAAGGTCATGAATATTTGCACCTGTTTTCTTCTAAGTTTTAGTTCTTACATTTAGGTCTTTGATACATTTTGAGTTAATTTTTATATGGTGTGAGTTAGGGGTCCAATTTCATTCTTTTGCATATTGATAGCCAGTTGACCCAGGACAATTGCTTGAGAAACTATTCTTTCCCCTATGAAATTGTCTTGGCACCTTTGTTGAGAATCAATTGACCACAAACATACAGGTTTAATTCTGGACTCTCAAATCTATTCCATTGGTCTCTATGCCTGTCCTTATGCCAGTACCACGCTGTCTTGATTACTGCAGCTTTGTAGAAATTTTGAAACTAAGAAGTATGGGTCCTCCAGCTTTGGCGATTCTGGGTCCCTTGTATTTCCAATAAATTTTAGGATCAGCTTGTCAATTTCTGCAAAAAAGGCAGTTGGAATGTTGACAGACTTGCACTGAATTTGTACATCAATTTGGGAAGGGTTGCCACCTTTAACAATATTAAGTCTTGTAATCCATGATCACAAGGATTTATTTAGATCTTCTTTAATTTCAGCAATATTTTATAGTGTACAAGTCTTGTACTTCTGCTGTTAAATTTATTCTTTTTTATGCTATTGTAAATGATACTATTTTCTTAATTTCATTTTCATACCTTTCTTTGCTAGTGTATAGAAGTAGAACTGATTTTTACATATTAGTTTTGTATCCCGCAATCTTGCTAAACTTGTTTATTAGTTCTAATAATTTTTGTGGATTTCTTACAATATTCTACATACAAGATGATGTAATCTGCAAATAGAAATAGTTTTATTCTTCCTTTCCCATCTGCATTTCTTTTCTCTCTTTCTTTTTTCCTTGCCAAATTACCATAGAACCTCCATTACAGTGTTGAATAGAAATGGTGATAGCATACATCCCTGTCTTTTTCCTGATCTTAAGGGGGAAAGTATACAGTCTTTTACCATTGAGTATGATGTTAGTTTTAATTTCCAGAGAATTTACATATATATTTTATTTTTTACATATATACATTATCTCATTTAGTAATCACAGCTCCCCTACAAAATAAGTATTTTTGCCCTAACTTTATAGATGATAAAATAGAAGTGCAGAAAGATTATGGAACTTGCCCAAAGTCACACAGCTAGCAAGCAGGAGAACCAAGATTCAAACCCAGATCTGTTGGGCTCAAAAGCCCACACTCTTCCCACTATTGTGCACTTTCTTATCATGATTAAAATGCTGGACTTTGACCACAGCACCATAATATCCACCACTGGGTAAACAGGGGTAGAAAACCTTACAATTCTCCCTGTTGGCTGGAAAAACCGATTGGAATACAGGATGGTTCTTAGCTAGTTTACTCACCTCTAGTTGCCCCAACCACCAGAAGATCATCAGGGTGAGTGGCAGCAATGAATCCAACACTCAAGAATAAATTATGACTGGTCTAAGCCAGCATGACCATTCCATTTCTTTTTGTCCATGACTGGTCTCAGGGTAGGCATGTGTCCTAGTTCTGGTCCATGAAACTACAGGGGAAGTTTGTAGAGAGGGAAGGATTCTTCTAGGAAAGATTTTCCTCCTTAAGAAAATCAACATTGCCTTGAACAGAATGTCTTTTGCTAACTTTTCCCCCTTGTTTCTCACTTTAGACAGCTGTTCGGTAAGGAGGCATTATGGATGGAATTGTGTCCTCTATACCCATGGATGTAATCCCATTTGGGAATAGAGATTTCTTTGTTATGTTAATGAGGCCATATCAGTGTAGGGTGTGCCCTAAATATAATCACTTATGAGTTATAAAGAGAGCTGATTGGACACAAAAGGGATCATGAAAGGGTGGAGGGGATAGATGCCATGTGAAGATTGCCAAGGAACCAAAGAATGTTGGGGCTATAGAAGCCGAAAGGGGCAAGCAAGAGACAAGGGTCTTCCTGCAGAGCCTACAAAGAGAGAGACTTCCTCTAAAGCTGGTGCCCTGAATGCAGACTTCTAGCCTCCTGAACTGTGAGAAGTTTTCTGTTCTTTAAAGCCGCTCACTTGTGGGATTTCTGTTATAACAGCACTAGGAAACTAAGATAGGTGGCGTGCTTTAAACTGTGACCACCATCTGGTGACCATGGAGAAGATTTTGCCAGCCTGTTGAGAATGGTGGAAGAGAATTCTTAACTTGTGCCTACTTTGGGATTGCCTACTCCAAACTTGTTAGGTGAGCTCAATAGACCTGGTGGTTCAATGGTTAAGAACTTGGCTGCTAACCAAAAGGTCAGCAGTTTGAATACCTAAGCAGTTTGGAAACCCTAAGGGAGCAGTTCTACTCTGTCCCATAGGAACCAACCCAATGGCATATAACAACAACAAAGCTACCTTTAGTCTGATATTTTGTCATTTGCAATCAAAAGCACCACAATTTATGTGGAAATGTAGTCTCTAATCCAATCCCTCTATTTAGTTCAGTGGTAGACCCAGGGATGGAAATCACGTATGCTGGACTCTTTCTACTCCTCCTCCCTGCCTAACCAATCATGTCAAAAGGCACTAGGCTAGCCCACCACTGCTAACTTGGAAGCTGTCCCCCTTCTGAGCAGCAAGAACATAAGAACAATTTCAGGAGATGATAGAAATATGCCTCTGAGCCTTCTCCTCACTCAGGGCAGGAGTACCTGAGGACAAGTATTAGGTGGTCTCTCCTAGAAGAGATAGAGCAATTGGCATCCCAGGATCTGGGATAAGAAGATAATTTTAACTGTGGAGCTTTATTCTCACTATCCAATAATTCTGCCTCCCAATAACCTGGTCCAAAAAACCAAACTTGTTGCTGGCGAGTAGATTTGGACTAACAGTGACCCAACAGAACAGAGTAGAGCTGCCTGTTGCAGGGTAAAAACATCACAAAGTTTAGTATAGCAAAGAGAAAATTTTTATTTGGCATATATTCAAAAAGGCAAAAGTGGGTAATCAGACAAGCATGCTGCCAGAGCCATGTCTGCCCAAGTCCAGAGAAATATTATAGAATAGACAAGAATGGGAAAACGGACAAGCATGCTGCCACAGCCATGTCTTTCAAGTCCAAGGAACCTTAGAGAACATCAGTGTATATTAACATTACAAATGGGCAAAATCACCGAAAGCTTCACCTTTTCACAGATTGGCTAGAAACTGTGATCTTACATTTTGAACTGTCTTTCTTAATAATCATTGGTACAGGTTTCAGTAATGACAGTCAGGAGGGTCCTCATTGGTCCAACAAATCTGCTATTCATTAAACGCTAATAGAAAAAGATAAGATTGGAAAGTCTTTTGTGTTCTGTTTGATTGGCTTACGTGAAAGGTTCCCTAAAAGATATTTTCCAAGATTATCTTAGCTATTGTCTTTATGGAAACCCTGGCGGCGTAGTGGTTAAGAGTTATGGCTGCTAACCAAAAGGCTGGGCAGTTCGAATCCAACAGGCACTCCTTGGAAACCCTATGGGGCAGTTCTACTCTGTCCTGTAGGGTTGCTATGAGTCAGAACCGACTCTATGGCAACGGTTTTGTTTGTTTTTTTTTTTTTTAATGGTCTTTATACCTCAGAGTCCAGTTGATGGGTCCTTGCCAGTCCTTGTGAGCCCAGCTCCGGCTGGGTCACATACCCTATGCTGAAGGACAGGGAATAATGACTACAATATTATTTCCTAAATCATGCTCCATAGGGTTTCGAAGGAGCAGCTGGTGGATTTGAATTGTCGACATTTTGGTTAGCAGCCGAGCTCTTAACCACTGTGCCATCAATAAATAATGGTTAATATTATTTTCATTTTTTTCCTGTGGTTGGTCCCTTGAAGAACTTCTGTTTTCTGGCCCCCATTCTCCATCCCCTCCTTTCTTTTAGTTCCATCTTCACCCTACTAGCACACCCTGAGTCTGGCAGCCTGTCTGCCTTCTTGAATAGGCAAAGGGCTGTGCCTGCCATCTTCTGTGATATAGGAACTAACTCCCTGACTTTAAGCTATCTCTTTATTTAGGTATACTTTCTGTTTCTGGCCAAGTTGAGGAAACAAGAGACTGGGGTCACAGGACCAACTGAAACTGGCAAGAACTAGATCTGGCCTGCCTGACGTGCAGAGCCATTGTCCTGTCCTCTGGTTGACCCTGGAACTCTTCTCACACCAGATGGAGCCAAACTTTAGTGACCTAAGATTGGGGGAAGGCTTTCAGGTGCAAGGGGTCCGAGTCTAAGATCTGGTTTGAGAGGACCCCCTCCCTTTTAGACTGAGCAAGTGCAGAAAGGCCAGACTGCCCCTGGAATGTCTTTTCAGGCCGGACCAATCAGCAAGCTGGTCCCACCTTGAGGAGTTCCTGAAGATCCCAGACCTGATTTACTTCACCCATATAAACCCCTTGAGCTATTGTTCTGGGAGCCATCTTGGTGACCAAGTCCCGGTATGCCTCTTTGCTTGGCCAACCAAATAAAGCTGCTTCTTTCAGTTTCACGTTTTTCGTGTCTCTATGGCTGCGCTGAGCTGACCTGACCTGGAACAGTCTGGTTATACCTCTTCTGTCGCTCAAAACTCCTTTGCTATCCCCACGCATTCTGAGGGCCTCACACTACATCATTTCACTTAGGTCTGACCTTCTGTAATAATATCCCTTTTTTCTAATAATACTTTTACTTTCTCAAAATGTACCTGTTTTATGTGCCATTCACAGCTTATCTGAAAATCTAATCTACATTCCTGGTTCCATGTGTCATCTTCTCTGGATAATATATTAACAATTTAAGATATCTCCAGCTCCCTGGAGATACCATAATACATTAATTAGGACACTTCCTAATTCAAATTATCTGAAGAAAAATTATTTACTTATGTGGCTGGGAAGGAGGGTGGAATAGCTTGTAGACTTTAAGTGAGAGCTGAAGGAACCAAGGCATCAGGGTGAATCTCTCTCTCTCTCTCTCTCCCTTTTTCCCTCATTCCCCACTTTTCTAAATCTCCCTCCTGTTTCCCTGGTGCTCTCTCCCAATGCCTCTCTCTCCATCTTTCATCTGTGCATCCTCCTCCTGGCCTCATTCCACATTCAGGTTCTTTCCTTGTGTAAGAACGTTAGCTGCCAGTGGCCTCAGACTTACACCCTCCCAGCTTAGTAACCTCAGGGACAAGGACCTTCCCTCTCCCAGCATCGTATATGTCACGTCCATCCCTGGACCAATCATGAGTCCAGGAGAATGAGGTCTAATTTTTGATCCACAGTGTGGCCAGATCAGAAGACAGGGAATGGACACATGGTGGGAGGGGCATGCTGGGCAGCCAGAAATAATCACTGCTAAATACTTTAATTCAAAAGAGAAGCTCTGGTGTTAGAAATATCAGATACCATGACAGAGAGGTAGAACGATATTTAGGGGCAGGAGAGACCTGAAATCAACCCCACAGGCTACTCTAGCTATGTCTGGAGTCAGCCCTGCTCTGGCCAGTCTCCTGGGGTAACAGAGGATGCTGAGTCTCTGGAAACCCAACAGGCACTTTACAAATTACAGAGTAAGCTCATCACCACAGCAAACCTGGAGGCGAGGGCAGACGCTCCACGTACCCTCATTACCGCCTCTTTATTCATTTCACTGTGTGCAATTTTACTTTTTCCAAATGAGTGGAACAGAGCTTTATTTAGAAAATGGAAGAACAACTTCAGTAATTGAAAGCATTTTCTATTTTACTCTCAAAAGGTTTCAAAATCTGAGAGTGACTCTCAGGGGGCCTGACAAAGTGCTCAAAGAAAGTTAAACTGGATATTAAAGCCCACATGTTAAAAAGAGAAAATGAGCTGAAATCTCAGGTGTTAGAGCTGAAAGAGCCAATGGGGACCACCCAGCCCACCCTCCCTCATCTTACAGAGGGAGAAATTGAGGCTCAGAGCTGGAAGTGGCCTGTCTGGTCATGTAGCTAATAAGTGGTAGAGCTAGTGCTAAATTCGGATCTCCCTTGCCCAGTGCCCATTCTTCTTGACCAGGCCTCTTCTTGCCTGCATTTTCCCTAATGAGGATAAACTCAGTTCAAAAATACAGCTCCAGATACACAGTAAGGGCTTAAGAAGTAGGTGCTGAATGAATGCAAAGTTTTAATTTACTCTTTGGGCTTTGCGGGAACCCAATCTAGCCTTGGGGAGAAATTCTTGCTGAAATCAGCACTGTTTGTGCATAATCTAGCTGTGAGTCACAAACTACACAGGAAACAACTTAATGAGATTTCTCTGAGAGAGAAAGAAGAGAGGAGAGGGTTGAGAGTGAGGAATGGAGAGAGGTGCAGACATTTTTGGAAGTGGAAAAAGGAGCTGAAATCAGCAGACTCCATCTGTGTACCGACAACATGTAATGTTCTGTGGGCAGTACAAAGACATTTCAGACACAATCCTTCCCTTGCAGATTTACAATCCAGTTACCAGGAGAGGTTATACTCCTGGGACATGTTTCAGTGCTCTACATTTTTTTTTCTACATTAATTTGTAAAAGCATTTTATATGAAGGATTTAGCTCTTATCTGTCTTGTTGCAAGTATTTCTCTCTAGTTTTCATTTCCACCACTCGTCTGTCAGTTAGTCAGATCATGGTGGCTTGTGTGTGGCTGTGATGCTGGAAGCTATGCCACTGGTATATCAAATACCAGCAGGGTCACCCGTGGTGGACCAGATTTAGTGGAGCGCCCAGACTTATGAAAAATTGGCCAGTAAAAACATTATGGAAAGCAATGGTGGTGAAGAATGAGCTTCTTGGATCAGGTGGACACTTGAGACGATGTTGGTGTCTCCCATCTGGAGGGGAGATAAGAGGGCAGAGGGGGTAGGAAGCTGGTGGAATGGACACGAAAAGAGAGAGTGGAGGGCAAGAGTGGCCTGTCTCATTAGAGGGAGAGCAGTTAGGAGTATATAGCAATATGTACATAAATTTTTATATGAGAGACCGACTTGATTTGTAAACTTTCACTTAAAGCACAATAAAAATTAAAAAAAAAACATTATGGATAGCAGATGAATACTGTCTGATACAGTGCCAGAAGAAGAGCCCCTTAGGTTGTTTTTAGATATTGTCTAGTTGGTTCCAACGCATAGCAACCCCGTACACAACAGAACAAAACACTGCCCAGTCGGCATAGCCACGAAATCGTGGATATGTTGAACTTATGTTGCAGCCATTATGTCAATTCATCTCATTGAAGGTCTTCCTTTTTTTCACTGAACCTCCACTTTACCAATCATGATATCCTCCAGGGACTGGTCCCTCCTGATAACATGTCCAAAGCCATCAAGATAAAGTCTCACTATCCTTGCTTCTAAGGAGCACTTTGCCTTTGTACCTCTTCTAAGACAGATTTGTTCATTCTTCTGGCAGTCCATGGTATATTCGGTATTCTTTGCCAACACATACTTCAAATGCATCAACTCTTCTTCAGTCTTCCTAGTCATTGTCCAGCTTGCTCATGCATATAAGGTGGCTGAAAACACCACAGCTTGGATCAGGCGCTCCTTAGTTATCAAGGTGACATCTTTGCTTTTTAACACTTTAAAGGGGTCTCTGCAGCAGATTTGCCCAACGCAATGCATCATCTGATTTCTTGATTGCTGCTTCCATGGGCGTTGATTGTGGATCCAAGTAAAATGAAATCCTTGACAATTTCAATATTTTCTCTCTTTATCATGATGTTGCTTATGGATCCAGTTGTGAGAATTTTTGTTTTCTTTATGTTGAGGTATAATCCATACTGAAGGCTGTAGTCTTTGACCTTCATCAGTAAGTTCTTCAAGTTCACTTTCAGCAAGGTTGTGTCATCTGCATAACACAGGTTGTTAATGAGTCTCCAATCCTGACATCCATTCTTCTTCATATAGCCCAGCTTCTTGGATTATTTGTTCAACATACAGATTGAAAGGATACAACCCTGACCCACACCTTACCTGACTTTAAACCTTGTTCTGTTCAAAAAACTGCCTTGTGGACTATGTACAGGTTCTGCATTAACACAATTAAGTGTTCTGGAATTCCCATTTTCACAATGTAATCTATAATTTGTTAAGATCCACACAGTTGAAAGCCTTTCCATAGTCAATAAAACACAGGTAAACATTTTTCTGTTATTTTCTGCTTTCAGCCGGGATTCATCTGACATAAGCTATGATATCCCTAGTTCCACTCCTCTTCTGAATCCAGCTTGAATTTCCACCAGTTTCCTGCTGATGTGCTGTTGCAAACATTTTTGAATTGCCTTTAGCAAAATTTTACTTGCCTGTGATATTAATGATATTGTTCAGTAATTTCTATACTCCTTTGGATCATCTTTCTTTGGTATAGGCATAAATATGGATCTCTTCCAGTCAGTTGTTCCAGGTAGCTGTCTTCCAAATTTCTTAGCATAGATGAGCGAGCACTTCCAGTGTTGCATCTGTTTGTTGAAATATTTCAATTGGTATTCCGTCAATTTCTGAAGACTTGTTTTTAGGCCAATGCCTTCAGTGCAGCTTGCACTTCTTCCTTCAGGACCATCAGTTCTTGATCCTATGCTATCTCCTGAAATGACTGAACATTGACCAATTCTTTTTGGTACACTGACTCTGTGTATTCCTTCCATCTTCTTTTGGTGCTTCCTGGGTCATTTAATATTTTCCCCAAAGAATCCTTTATTATGACAACTTGAGGCTTGAATTTTTTCTTCAGTTCTTTCAGTTTGAGAAATGTTGAGCATGTTCTTCCCTCTTGGGTTTCTAACTCCAGGTCTTTGCACATGTCTTTATAATACTTTACTTTGTCTTCTAGAGCCAACCTTTGAATTTTTCTGTTCAGCTCTTATACTTCATCATTTCTTCTGTTTGCTTTGGCTACTCAACATTCAAGAGCAAGTTTCCAAGTCTCTTCTGACATCCATTTTGATTTTTTCTTTCCTCCTGTCTTTTTAGTGACCTTTTGCTTTCTTCATGTATGATGTCCTCGATATCATCCCATAATTCATCTGGTCTTCACTCCTTAGTGTTCAATGTATCAAATATATTCTTGAGATGGTCTCCAATTCAGATGGGATATATTCCAGGTTGTGCTTAGCTCTATTAGACTTGTTTTAATTTTCTTCAGTTTAATTTGAATTTGCATATGAGGAATTAATGGTCTGTTTTGTATCTGGCCCTTGGCCTTGTGCTGACTGATGATACTGAGCTTCTCCATTGTCTCCTTCCACAGACATAGTCAATTTGATTCCTGTGTATTCCATTTGATGAGGTCCACATGTATGGTCACCGTTTATGTTGTTAAAAAAAAGTGTTTACCAATAAATAAATTGTTGGTCTTGCAAAATCCTATCATGTGATCTCCGTGTCATTTCTATAACTAAGGCCATATTTTCCAACTGCTAATCCTTTCCGTCATACATGTCAGTTTGTAGTACAGTGAGAGCTTGCATGTTGTTGTAACACTGGAAGCTATGCCACCGATATTCAAATACCTACAGGGCCACCCATGACGGACAGGTTTCAGCTGAGCTTCCAGACTAAGACAGGCTAGGAAGAAGGATCTGGCGGTCTACTTCTGAAAAAAATTTGCCAGTGAAAACAGAACATTATCTGGTATACTACTGTGAGATAAGCCCCTCAGGTTGGAAGGCACTCAACATACAACTGAGGAAGTGCTACCCGCTCAAAGTCGCATCAACCTTAATGACATGGATGGAGTCAAGCTTTTGGGATCTTCATTTGCTGAAGCAGCACAACTCAAAATGAAAAGAAACAGCCGCAAAACATCCATTAATAATCAGAATGTGGAATGTATGAAGTTGAATCTAGGAAAATTAGAAATTATCAAAAATGAAATGGAACGTATAAACATTGATATCGATGTTAGTGAGCTGAAGTGGACGAGTATCGTCATTTTGAATCTGACAATCACATGGTCTATTATGCTGGAAATGATAAATTGAAGAGGAATGGTGGTGCATTCATTGCCAAAAAGAACATTTCAAGTTCTATCCTGAAGTACCATGCTGTCAGAGATAAGATAATATCCATACACCTACAAGGAAGACCAGTTAATACGACCATTAAATTCAAAGTTACACGTGAATCACTAAGGCCGAATATGATGAAACTGAAGATTTTTGCCAACTTCTGCAGCCTGAAATGGGTGAAACATGCAATCAGGATGCATTGACAATTACTGGTGACTGGAATGCGAAAGCTGGAAAGCTGGAAACAAAGGAGGATTGGTAGTTTGAAAATATGGCCTTGGTGATAGAAACACCACCAGAGACTGAATGACAGAATTTTTCAAGACTAACAACTTGTCCACTGCCAATACTTTTTTCATCAACATAAACAGCGACTATACACGTGGATCTCAGCAGATGGAATATACAGGAATCAAATTGACTACATCTGTGGAAAGAGACAATGGGAAAGCTCAATATCATCAGTCAGAACAAGGCCAGGGGCCAACTGCGGAACAGACAATCAATTGCTCATATGCAATTTCAAGTTAAAGGTGAAGAAAATTAAAATAAGTCCACAAGAACCAAAATACGGACAACTGGGCTAAACCAAAAGCTAAGAAGTTTCCTGAATACAACCAAACACTTTGAGGGACAGAGTAGCAGGGGTGGGGGTCTGCGAGCCAGGTTTTCAGGGGACATCTAGGTCAATTGGCATAACAAAGTTTATTAAGAAAATGTTCTGTGTCCCGCTTTGGTGAGTGGCGTCTGGGGTCTTAAAAGCTAGAGAGTGGACATCTAAGATGCATCAATTGGTCCCAATTTACCTAGAGCAAAGGAGGAGGAAGAGCACCAAAAACATAAGGAAAACATTAGCCCAAGTGACAGAAAGGGCCACATAAACCAGAGACTCCATTAGCCTAAGACCAGGAGAACTAGATGGTGCCAGGCTACCACAAATGGCCGCCCTGACAGGGAACACTACAGAAAGGTCCTGATGGAGCCAGAGAAAAGTGGTACAGAACTCAGTTTCTAATAAAAAGACCAGACTTAATGGTCTGACTGAGACTGAAAGGACCCTGGAAGACTTGGCCCCCAGACTCTGTTAGCCCAACACTAAAACCATTCCTGAAGCCAACTCTTCAGAAAAAGATTAGGCTGGACTATAAGACATGAAATGATACTTGTGAAGAGAGTGCTTCTTAGTTCAATAGATACATGAGACTAAATGGGCAGCTCCTGTCCGGAGGTGAGATGAGAAGGCAGAAAGTGTCAGGAGCTGGTTAAACGAACATGGGAAATCTGGGGTTGAAAGGAGGAGTGTGTTGTCACAGTGTAGGGGGAAGAACTAGGATCACATAACAATATGTGCATAAATTTTTGTATGAGAAACTAACTTGAGCTATAAACTTTCACTTAAAGCACAATAAAAATAAAAAAAAAAAAGAAGAACCAAAATACAATCTTGAGTATATCCCGCCTGAATCTGAAGACCACCTCAAGAATAGATTTAATGCACTGGACACTAATGGCCAAAGACTAGATGAGTTGTAGAATGACATCATACATGAAGAAAGCAAGAGGTCATTAAAAAGACACAAAAGAAAGAAAATACCAAAATGGAAGTCAGAAGAGACCTGGGAAATCTGCTCTTGAATGTTGAGTAGCCAAAGCCAATGGAAGAAATGATGAAGTAAAAGAGCTGAACAGAAGACTTCAAAGGTCAGCTCAAGAAGACAAAGTAAAGTATTATAATGACATGTGCAAAGACCTGGAGTTAGAAAACCAAAAGGGAAGAACATACTCGACATTTCTCAAGCTGAAAGAACTGAAGAAAAAATTCAAGCCTCAAGTTGCCACAGTAAAGGATTCTATGGGGAAAATACTAAATGACTCAGGAAGCATCAAAAGAAGATGGAAGGAATACACAGAGTCAGTGTACCAAAAAGAATTGGTCAATGTTCAATCATTGCAGGAGATAGTATAGGATCAAGAACTCATGGTCCTGAAGGAAGAAGTGCAAGCTGCACTGAAGGCAGCGGCAAAAAACAAGGCTCCAGGAATTCACAGAATACCAATTGTGATGTTTCAACAAACAGATGCAGCACTGGAAGCAATAGTTAACGTATGCCAAAAAATTTGGAAGACAGGTACCTGGCCAACTGACTAGAGGAGATCCATATTTATGCCTATTGCAAAGAAAGGTGATCCAAGGGAATGCAGAAATTATCAAACAATGTCATTAATATCACAGGCAAGTAAAATTTTGCTTAAGATAATTCAAAAATATTTGCAACAGTACACCAACAGGGAACTACCAGAAATTCAAGCTGGATTCAGAAGAGGATGTGGAACCAGGGATATCATTGCTGATGTCAGATGGATCCAGGCTGAAAGCAGAGTATACCAGAAAGAAGTTTACCTGAGTTTTATTGACTATGCAAAGGATAATGTTATGGATAACATTTTGAAAATGGGAATTCCAGAACACTTAATCGTGCTCATAAGGAACTTGTACTTAGACCAAGAGGCAGTCATTCGAACAGATCAAGGGGATACTGTGTGTTTTAAAGTCAGGAAAGGTGTGCCTCAGGGTTGTATCCTTTCACCATATTTATTCAGATTGTATGTTCAGCAAATAATCCGAGAAGCTGGGCTATATGAAAAAAGGAGCATCAGGATTGAAGGAAGGCTCATTAACAACCTGCATTATGCAAATGACACAACCTTGCTCGCTGAAAGTGAAGAGGACTTGAAGCACTTACTGATGAATATCAAAGACTACAGCCTTCGGTATGAATTACGCCTCAACATAAAGAAAACAAAAATCCTCATAACTGGGCCATTAAGCAACATAACTATAAACAAAGAAAAGACTGAAGTCGTCAAGGACTTCATTTAACTTGGAGCCATAATCAATGCCCATGGAAGCAGCAGTCCAGAAATCAGATGATGCATTTCATTGGGTGAATCTGCTGCAAAAGGCCTCTTTACCAGAAAAACTAGATGGTGCCCGACTACGCCAAAGACAGCCCTGACAGGGAACACAACAGAGAGTGCCTGGTGGAGCAGGGGAAAAGTGGGGTGCAGAACTCAAATTCTAGTAAAAAGACCAGACTTAATGGTCTGACTGAGACTGGAGGAACACCAGAAGACATGGCCCCTGGACTCTCTGTTAACCCAGAACTACACCCATTTCAGAAGTCAACTCTTCAGACAAAGAATAGACTGGACTATAAGATATAATGTGATACTCGCGAAGAGTGTGCTTCTTAGTTCAACCAGATACATGCGACTAAGTGGGTAGCTCCTGTCTGGAGGTGAGATGAGAAGGTAGAAAGGGATAGGAGCTAGATGAATGGACATGGGAAATCTGGGGTGGAAAGGAGAAATGTGCAGTCACATTATAGGGATAGCAACTAGGGTCACATAACAACGTGTGTAAAAATTTTTGTATGAGAAACTAACTTGAGCTGTGAACTTTCAACTAAAGCACTATTTCAAAAAAAAAGATCTCCTTATAGTGTCAAAAAAGAAAGAAGTCACTTTGAGGACTAAGGTGCACCTGACTCAAGCCGTGGTATTTTCAATCGCCTCATATACATGCAAAAGCTGAACAATGAATAAGAAACAAAGACTGAAGAAGAATTGATGCTATTGAGTTGTGGTGATGGCAAAGAATATTGAATATACCATGGGCTGCCAAAAGAAGGAACAAATATGTATTGGAAGAAGTACAGCCAGAATACTCCTTAGAAGTGAGAATAGCAAGATTTCATCTCACATGCTTTGGACATGTTATCAGGAGGGACCAGTCCCTGGAGAAGGACATCCTCCTTGGTAAAGTGGAGGGCCAATGAAAAAGAGGAAGACCCTCAACAGGATGGACTAAGCAGTGGCTGCAACAATGAGCTCAAGCATAACAATGATCATGAGGATGGTGCAGGACCAGGCAGTGTTTCATTCTGTTGAACATAGGGTCACTGTAGTTGGATACAACTCGACAGCCCCTAACAACAGCAATCTTCTTTTGTTTCCAACTTTCCCATTCCAATCACTAGTAATTACCAATACATCCTGATTCCATGTTTGATCAGCTTCAGACTGCAGAAGTTGGTAAAAATCTTCCATTTTTTCATCTTAGGCATTAGTGGATAGTGCATAAATTTGAATAATAGTCTTATTAACACGTCTTCCTTGTAGAGGTATGGATATTATTTTGTCACAGACAGCCTTGTACTTCAGGGCAGATCTTGAAATATTCTTTTTGGTGACACATGTGATGCCATTACTCTTCAATTATTCCTCTCAGCATAGTAGACCATATGGTTGTCCAATTCAAATGGCCACTAGCTGTCCATTTCAGCTCATTAATACCTAGGATATTGATCTTCAAGCATTCCATTTCCTTTTTGACAACTCCCAATTTTCCTTGATTCATTCTTCGGACATTCCACATTCTGATTATTAATGGATGTTTCTTCTCATTTTGAGTCTTGCCACACAGGCAAATGAAGATCCTGAAAACTTGACTCCATCAAATCATTAAGGTTGTCTTGATGTCATGTTTTGAGTGCCTTCCAACCTGAGGGTCTCATCTTCTGGCACTGTATCAGACAATGTTCCACTGTTATCTATAAGGTTTTCACTGGCCAACTTTTTTAGAAGTAGATTGCCAGGCCCTTCTTCCTTGTCTGTCTTAGTCTGGAAGCTCTGCTGAAACCTGTCTACCATGAGTGACCCATTTGAAATACCAATGGCTTAACTTCCAGCAACACAGCAAGACGCAAGCCACCACAGTGGGAAAAATTGACAGACTAGGTGAGACCACTTGTTTGTCTTGCCTCCTATCTTGATTATATTCCTCCGGTACTATTTGCGCCAGTTACAAACTCTAGTTACACCATTCTGTAAAATTATCTTATGTCATGGATTGAATTGTGTCCCCGCAAAATAAGTGTCAACTTGGTTAGTCCATGATTCCCAGTATTGTGTGGTTGTCCTCCATTTTGTGATTGTAATTTTATGTTAAAGAAGAATAGGGTGGATTTGTAACACCCTTACTAAGGTCACATCCCTGATCCAATGTAAAGGAAGTTTCCCTGGGGTGTGACCTACATCACCTTTTATCTTATAAGAGATGAAAGGGAAGTGAGCAGAGGAGGGGACCTTATATCACCAAGAACGCAACAATGGGAGCAAAGCGCGTCCTTTGGACCTGAAGTTCCTGTGCTGAGATGCTCCCAAATCAAGGGAAGACTGATGACAAGGATCTTCCTCCAGGCCAACAGAGAAAACCTTCCACTGGAGCTGCTGCCCTGAATTTGGACTTCTAGCCTACTAGACTGTGAGAAAACAAATTTTTCTTTGTTAAAGTCACCCTGGGGCATTTGTTTGGTTGTTTCAACAAACAGTGACTTAAAATGACGGAAGTTTACATCTGTGATCATGTAAAAGTCTGAATTCAGGAGGTCTGGAGAGATAGGGAGGCTCTGTTTCATGAGTTGGTCCAGGGACCCACATGCCTTCTCTCTTGTTGCTCTGCCATCTGTGACACTTAGACTATCCACAACTGCGGCCACTAGTCACAAGTAGCTATTTAACTTAATTAAAATTAAATAAAATGAAAAATTCCATTCCTCAAGTTGCACCAACAGTATTTCAAGTGCTTAATAGCCACATGTGGCTAGTGATTACTGTATTGGACAGTGCAGATATGTAATATTTTCATCACCACTCTGCCCTAGAGTGTTACCTTCATCCACCAGGTAGATGAAGGTTCATCCCCAACACATCTACATTTCAATTTATAGGAAGAGAGAAAATAGAATACAAGTAGTTTCCTTTTAATTGCATGACCCAGAGGACGAATGTTTCACTTCTGTTCATATCCCACTGATGAAAATTTAGTCACACCTAGGTGTAAAGGAAGCAGGAAAAGGTAGTCTCATGGAGGGTGGCTAAGCCTCAAGTGAGACAGCCTATTACTAAAAGAAAGACTTGGAGAATGAACATTGGGGAACCATTATCAGGGTCCACCACAGTCAGGGTCTTCTAGGAGACAATATATCTCTTCAAGCCGTCCATGTTTCTACCTGTAATCCATTTGTCTACTGGTTTCACAGCCCCTACCTGTGTGACAACAGAAACTCCAAGTGCCCCAGATCTGTCTGAGAGTCCCTGAGAGGAGTCTCGTAAGGTTCCACAAACCAACCTGTCCCTCAGTCACCAGGTGGCCTCTCATCTGGTTTTGACCTTCAGTCCAACTTCTTCATGTCCATGGCCCCTGAATCCACTCTGGCATCAGCAGAGGCCAGGGCAGTACTTCCTGCAGAGCTGGGCGGGCTCCTTCTCAGATGCACCAGCTCACCTGAGCCCTCAAGCAGCTGTGCTTTGCCCTGAATCTTGGGACGTCTGTCTTGAATTCTTTCATCAACTTCTTATTATAAGCCCCCTAGAGAGAATGAACAAGCCTGGTCCAAAGGAGCAGGTAGGGAGCAGAAGCCCTTCTGTCTTTGTCATTGACTTGGTTATCTAGGGCTGCTATAACAGAAATACCACAACTGGATGTCTTCAACAAACAGAAGTCTATTCTCTCACAGCCTAGTAGGCTAGAAGTCCAAATTCAGGGTGTCAGCTCCAGGGAAAGGCTTTCTCTCTCTGTTGGCTCTGGAGGAAGGCCCTTGTCATCAATCTTCCCCTGCAAGTGATGCCCTGAATTTGAACTTGTGCTGTTGTAGCACAAATACCACACATGGGTGGCTTTAACAAACAGAAATTTATTTTCTCACAGCTCTGGAGGCTGAAAGTCCAAATCAGTGTCTCAGTGCTGTCAATTCCTTCCCTGTCAGTAGCCCCGGGCGTTCCTTTGTTCCTTGGCAATTCTCACATGATATCTGTCTTCTGTATATTCTAATCTGCTCTTTTTATAACTCAGGAGTGAAAAGGTTTAGGACCCACCATATTTGGGTATGGTCTAGTTAACATAACAAAGAAAATTCTATTTCTAAACTGAATTACATCTACAGGTATAGGGGTTAGAATTCCAACACTTATTTTGAAGGGTACACAATTAAATCCATAACACCTTCCATCTACTTTCAGACATTTCTTCTCCTTCCCACTGAGCAAAACTTCCCACAGAAATGAATGGAGACCAAAAAGGGCTGTTGAGAGCCCTGGTGGCACAGTGGTTAAGAGCTATAGCTGCTAACCAAAAGGTTGGCAGTTCGAATCCACTAGCAGCTCCTTTGAAAACCTATGGGGCAGTTCTGCTCTGTCCTATATGGTTGCTATGAGTTTGAATAAACTCGATGGCAACAGGTTTGGTTTTCTTTAAGAGCTGCTGGAGAGACGGATTGTCATTAGCAGCAGCCAAGTCATAATATTCTGTTATTATCTGATGTCATTTCATAGACCTCAACTAGTTAGCATTTGCCCTCTCTCAGATACACATATCCATTCCTTGGAAAGCCAAACGGCTTCCCCTCTGTCCCAGAGGGATATGACCTGCCTGTACTTTTGCATTATACATTACCTAACATTCTTAGAAGGAGCCCTGGTGGTCCAATGGTTAAGCCCTTGACTGCTAAAGGAAAGGCCAGCAATTCAAGCCCACCAGCTGCACTGAGGGAGACAAGAACTGGTGATCTGCTCCCATAAGGATTTCAGCCTAGAAAAAAACCCTATGGGGGCAGTTCTACTCTGTCATGTAGATTCACTCTAAGTCAGAATCGACACAATGGCACACAACAAGAACAGCATTCTTAGGAAAATGGTGCCTCCTGGACTTTATATTTAGGAAGGAGCAACCCTATGTTCTAGAGAGGATTCTCTTGACCTCTTCCCTTGGAGCTGGCATTTGTTGATAAGAAACAGGTTTTTTGTTGTCAAGAGAGGGGAGTGAGTTACTGCAGGTGTGGAGGTAGTTTGACAGCCTTAAAATCATGCATGCTAACCTCTCAACAAGAACCTCCACTGGTGGAAATTTTGAAGGACACAAGCAAAGATTTAACAGCAAGGATGCTCATTGCAACATTACTTGTAATGATGAAAAATTGGCAAGAGCTCAAGAGTAGAGGGTTCGAGTAAATTACAGCCCACCCATACAATGGAACACTTCAGCTTTTTAAAAACTATATTACAGATGAATATTCATAGGCATGGGAAGGTGGGAGTGGTAAGTCATTAGAAGCAATTATTATTGTAGTATAATACCATGTTGTCAATATGCCTACTGAAAAATGTCTGGATGAATATATATCAAATGTTAAGGGTCACTGACTTGGGATGATGGGTGTTTTTGTTATCTTCTTTTTGCCTGTTTGTATCTTCTAGGTGTGTGTGTTACCTTGAACATAGAACACTCTCATAATAAGGAGAAAGTATGAGAGTTACTTTCAATTCAAAACGAGACTGGCTACCAGAATAGTTAAAAATCAAAAGGACTAACAATAGCAAGTGTTGGTGAGGATGCAGAACAACTCCACACTCATCCATATTACGTGGGTATGTAAATTGTAACAATCACTTCAGAAAACTGTTTGATAGTATTAATAAAGCAAAACATACAACTACCCCACAATCCGACCATTCTTTTCCTGGGTATAAACCAACAGAAATGAGTGTTCATATACAAAAATGTTCTTTACAGCTTTATTAATAATAGCCCAAAACTGGAAACCACAGCAATGTTCATCCACAATAGAATGGATAAAACAATTGTTGTCTATTTATACCGGAACAATGAAAAAACAAACTACTATTACATGCTAAAATATGGATGAATTTTACAGATTTAATGTTGAATCAGGACATGATCAGGAGGAACCAGTCCCTAGAGAAGGATATCATGCTTGGTAAAGTAGAGGGTCAGTGAAAGAGAGGAAGACCCTCAACAAGATGGATTGACACAGTGGCTGCAATGATAATAAGGATGGGGCAGGACTGGACACTGTTTTGTTTGGTTGTACATGGGGTCCCTACGAGTCAGAGGTGACTTGACGGCATCTAACAACAACAAAAATGTTGAATCAAAAAAAGCCTGATACTAAAGAGTACATACTATATGATTCCACTTACATGAAGGTTAAAAACAAGCCAAAAGAATACATGGTGATAGAGATCATAATAGGGGTTAACTTTAGGGGTGGTATTAATGCGGAAGGGGCCATGAGGAAGTCTTTGAGAGTGCTGGGAATATTCTGTATCAGTGCTGTCCGAAAAACGTATAATGCAAGCCACATATGTAATTTAAAATTTTCTAGTAGCCACATTAAAGAGCTAAAAAGAAACAAGTGAAATGATTTTTTTCTTGTTCTTTTTTTAATTTTTATTGTGCTTTAAGTGAAAGTTTACAAATCAAGTCAGTCTCTCATACAAAAATTTATATACATCTTGCTATATACTCCTAATTGCTCTCCCCTTAATGAGACAGCACACTCCTTCTCCCTACTGTCTATTTCCGTGTCCATTCAGCCAGCTCTGTCCCCCTCTGCCTTCTCGTCTCCCCTCCCCACGTATTCTCATGTGTCTACTTGATCCAAGAAGCTCACTCCTTACCAGTACCATTTTCTATCCTATAGTCTAGTCTAATCCTTGTCCGCAGAGTTGGCTTTGAGAATGGTTCCAGTCCCGGGCTAACAGAAGGTCTAGGGACCATAACCTCCAGGGTCCTTCTAGTCTCAGTCAGATCATTAAGTCTGGTCTTTTTACGAGAATTTGAGGTCTGCATCCCACTGCTCTCCTGCTCCCTCAGAGGTTCTCTGTCAAGTGAAATGAATTTTAACAGTGTATTTAATTTAATGTAATATACCCAAAGTATTATTTCAACATGTAATCAATATTTCAAAATTATCAATGATATATGTTATTTTTTTAATACTAAGTCATTGAAATATGATGTGTACCTTACACTTATAGCCATCTCAGTTCTAACTAGCTGCATTTCAAGTGCTCAATAGCCATATGTGACAGGTGGCTACTGTACTGGACAGTGCAGGACTATATCTTGATCTGAGTGATGATGATAGTCATGGATGTATAAACCCTTTGCCATCAAGTTGATTCCAACTCATAGTGATGCTATAAGACAGAGTAGAACTGCCCTATAGGGTTTCCAAGGCTGTAATCTTTATGGAAGCAGACTGTCACATCTTTCTCCCACAGAGTGGCTGGTGGGTTCAAACCACAGACCTTTAGGTCAGCAGCTGAGTGCTTAACCACTGTGCCACCAGGGCTCCTTCATGGGTGTATACTTACATAAAAATGTATCAAGCTGTGGAAGTTTGGCAGTGAATATTGGTCACTGCTGTACAACACAATTAATGTAACTGATGTCACTAAATTGTACAGGTGAAAAACATTAAATTGGTAAATGTGTTGTTTATATTTTTACAACAATAATAAATAAATAAATAATGTCCAAAAAATTCATCAAGCTGTCCATTTCAGACATGAAAGTCACACCTCAATAAACTAAAAATAAATTTTTAATAAATAAATTATTTAATATAAACCTTTTAAAATAGAAATTTGAGAGATACATATCAAACCAGGAAAATCAGTCTGTACTACTCAGCTCAGCTAACCATCCCTCTCTGGTCCTCAGGACATGGCTCAGAGTTCCAGGAGTAACCCCTCAGGTCAGCTGATTTGCCTGCACAACAGAGGTTCAACACAGGGTGTGGTGAAACAGGGTGAAACCAGCTCAACTAAAAGAAGGAAGAACAGAAACTTGAGCTAAATGCCCAAATGCTGATAGCAGCATGGAGAGATTCTAAATGTTTGTATACAGCATGTTATAACTAGATTTGACCCCAGAGTTGAGAAGAATTCTCTGGGGCTCAAGCAGAAGAGAGGCAGGTGACATACCACACACACCTACTGGCCAAGAGAGTCCCATGGGCCCAGTTGATCCTTGCTCCACTCAAGTTCCACTTCTGTAGAGCTACTCTGAGCACCATAATTAAGGTCATTGTTCACAAAGTAGGATGTACATACCATATGATTTTAGTGATATGCAATGCAAGTAACTATATTTTATCTATTCAAACGAAAACATAATCCATTGCTGCTGAGTCGATTCCCACTAATAGTGACCCTGTAGGGCAGAGTAGAACTGCCCAGTAGGGTTTCCAAGGAGAAGCTGCTGGATTCAAACTGCTGACTTTTAGGTTAGCAGCAGAGCTCTTAACCACTATGCCACCAGGGCTCCATTTTTTATTTATTAGTTATGTATTTTTATATTTTTTACGTGAATGAGTATGTATGTGTGTGCATAATGAAATATGAAACCCATGATTTCACAGATAGCA
Source organism: Loxodonta africana (assembly GCF_030014295.1). Classification (NCBI taxonomy): domain Eukaryota; kingdom Metazoa; phylum Chordata; class Mammalia; order Proboscidea; family Elephantidae; genus Loxodonta; species Loxodonta africana. Next base: position 154,988,682 of record NC_087343.1, on the reverse strand, counting down.
ATCTATTAGAATAATACTAAAGTTTAAAAGATGACTATAAAGAAAAATATTAAGTAAATAATAATACAGATGGTACATGGATATACAAAAATAAAATGAAAGTGACGTTCAAGTCTTAGAAGTTTGGAAAACGAGAGTTTATACCAGCCTCCCGTCATGAACTGATTCTGGAGACCCAGGCTTTGGGGGATGGAAGAGGGGCAGGTGTCTTATCTAGTGTTATCTAGTGCTTCAATAACAGAAATACCACAAGTGGTGACTTTAATGAACATAAATTTATTTTCTCAGAGTTTAGGAGGCTAGAAGTCTGAATTCAGGGAACTGGCTCTAGGAGAAGGCTCTCTCTCTCTCTCTTTGTGTGTCCACTCTGGGAGTAGATCCTTGTCTTTTAGTCTTTTCAGCTTCTATTCCTTGGCGATCATGTGACATGTATCTTCCCCTTTGTGCTTGCTTGCTTGCTTATTCTGCTCTTTTATAACTCAGAAGAGATCAATTTAAGACACACCCTACACTAATATTACCTCATTAACATAACAAAGAAAATTCATTTCCAAGTGGAATTATAACCACAGATATAGGGGTTAGGTTTTACGACACATGTTTTGGGGGGACACAATTCAATCCATAACCTAAAGTAAGTATCTAAAGGGCTGGGTAAACCTAGAGGAAAAGCAGATCAGTAATTTGTTCGCAATCTCTTCAAGAGGCCTTGGAAACTGGCTGGAAATCTATAGGCTGTTTGCTAGAAAAACCAAGACCTTCAAGAAAACAAATGGTAGGGGTTTCTTCGGAGGAACCTATATTGTAGTCACAAGAGTGAGCCTTCTTTCTTTGCCTGGGGCAAAGGGAAAAGGCCCCACTCTTCACCCAGGTAATATCCGCAGAGCCATCCAAGTGATAGCCCCCAAACCAAAAGCCAAACCCATTGCCATCAAGCCAATTCCAACTCATAGCAATCCTATAAGACAGAGTAGAACTGCCCCATAGCGTTTCCAAGGAGCAGCTGGTGGATTTGAACTGCTGACCTGGAGTGTTACCTTAAACTTCAGCTGATCTCTTTCTTAGGTATGATTAGTGGATCCACTTTGGGAATCTGGCTTTCCTGTCAATATTCCACAAGCTTTTTCTTTTCTTCTTTTGCCTTCTCTGCCCAGAATGTTTCCCAACTTGGTATACCAATGCTAACCAGCAGGGTCGTGCAAGCCATGCAGCAACAGAGGCTTTGCCTGAGGCATAAGTTCTTGGGGAAGAGGCCCTCAGAGCCAACTGAGGAAGAGAGGGCACTCCATTCAGAAAGTAAATTCAGTTTTAACAGTATTTCTCAGAGGATCAAAATCAAATCCACTTTTCTGACCCCAGCTGCCCAGGCAGCACTTCTTTCTCTGATCCTAGCCTCCCAGACCTAGGGGAGACTTCACAAGTTAAATGGACACCATCCTTCAGATTACCAAGTCAGCCCAAGACTTCAGATGCCAGCTGCAAGCTTGGGAGTCTCCAGGGCTCCACTTGATTATGACTGGCTGGCTGCAAATTTTGGGTTTTCCCACTACCCCTTTAGGGTGTCAACAGCAAGATTGTCTCTCCCTCCCACCCACCCCCCACCCAGTCCCTCTTCATTCTGAACTGCTGCATACCACTGCTCCCTTGCGTTTGAGAATTCACTGGGGCCACTCACAGAACTCACAAAAAGTGGTATACTTATGATTACAGCAAAAAAGTATACAAACGAAGAGATGCATAGGGTAAGGTACAGGATGGTTCTCAACACGGACCTTCCATGTCCCAAAGGACTGTGCTACCCTCTCATATGTATCAATGTCTTCCACCAACTAGGAAGCCCATGGAGCTTCCATGTCTAGAGCTTTTATTCAGGATCTCATTTTGCTGTGCATAGGCCAGCCCCTCTCCCCTGAGGTCGGTCAGTATTATGAGGTGATCACAAGGCCTCATGAGATGGCACTCTCTGGTCTGGACACCATGAGATAATCATCACGAGGTACGGCCCTCTGGCCTGGCCAGTCACCTACCCCAGAGTCACCTCTCCAGCGTAATCTGTCAGGTCTGGAGTCTATATCAAGGACACTTAAATCCCTAGGAAAATTCCAAGGTTTCTGGGATTATCTCTCAAGAACCGAGGGCAAAGACAAAATTCTTTGGGTAATGTTAAATTCTAAACTCCACAATTTCCCTAGTGCCTTGAGACCCACAGCCCTGTGTGTGGTGCTATGGAGGGAAGCACAAAGATGATACCATCTTGTTCTTAATGGAGCTCAGTCCACTTGGGAGTAGAGAAGAACATAAGCAATAAAAAGGTAGAAGAAAACAGAGAGGGAGGAAAGGGTAGGAATGGGCTGAGGATGGAATGAGTCACCCTTGAAGGGGCTAAGATGAATTTTATATCCCTCCTCAGGGTCATAATGGTAATGATAATTGCTTCTATTTCTTGGCAGATTACAATATTCCAGGCTCTATGCTGAGTGCTTTCTGTACATTACCTCATTTGGCAGAGAGGCCAAGAGCACAGGCTGTGGTCACTCATTCATTCAGTCAGCAAATTTTATTAAGAGCCTACTATGTGCCAGGTGCTGTTCTAGAAACTGAGGAAGTGGCAGTGCCAAGACTAAGTCCCTGCTCTCACAGAGATTACATCAGAGGCTTGCCTCAGACCAGATCTGGGTTTCAAACCTGCCTCTGCCTCTTGTTACATAATTGACTATGGACACATTACTTAGCTTCTCTGGGCCAATTTCCTCATCTCTAAAATGGCAAATAGTAATAATATGACTTACCTTGAAGGTTTGTGTGAGCATTCCATAAGATAGATGTGTAAAGTTCTTAGAGCAGTGCTCCGCAGGCAGTAATGACTCAATACATACTAAAAAAAAAAAAATATACTAGCTGCTATTTATAATGATTGAGGCAGGTACTCTTATTGGCCTCGTTTGTATAGACAAGAACACTGAGGCTTGGAGGAGTTAAGTGGCTTGCCCAAGGTTTCATAGCCAGGAGATAATGATGACAGGATTTGAATTCATGTCAAGTTGGACTCCAGATCTTGGCCTCTGAACCACCCTGACATAGTGTCCATGCCTTGTCACAAAGGATAGGAAATTCCAGGTGATACAGACAAAATGTGTGCTGATTTAGAGCCCCACTGTAGTTCCCCTTTCCCCAGGCCCCCATGTAAGGCTCTTCTTTGCTCAGGTCCCCTCTTTTTCTACTTCCCATTGCTCCCATTAGCTCACAGTCCTCAGCTTCAGCAGCTAATGGCCTGTCCGTGAGCAGGAATGATGGCCCTGCTCCCTCCTAGCTCTTGCCAGGCAAGCTTCTGAAGGACTGAAGTACATACACTCTGAGGGTGCTAAGGCTCCTCATTGCCTGTCCTTGCTTGGAAGAAAGAAATCCTCCAGGGCCTAACTTTCCTTTTCTGAGATCTCACCCTCCTGCCTGATGGGGACTGACTGCAGCAGAGGCTAAGAGGCCATTCATCAGACTCAAGATCCACTGGAGAATACCCTGGTGGCAGGAAGTGGGCAACTGAGCAAGAAGGGCAGGTGTGGCAGCATTGGTACTTGGCTCACTCAGGTGGCAGCCATAGGTCAGCATGGGGAGAGGGATGGGGAGGCAGCAGGAAGGCGTTTCTTCTGCCTGGAAGGGGCAGGGTGGTCCTTTTTAAAGCTGAGACTTCCCTTCCATTTATGAAACTGAGACTCAGATAGGCAAGTAACTTGCCCAAAATCACCCGGCAAGTTACATAATTCATGTACTATTTCCAAAAATATTTATTGAGCATCTACTATGTGTCAGGCACTGTGCTGGGTGCTGGAGGTACAGGGAGCTGCAAGTTCAGCAAGTGGTAGAGTCAGGAGCTGAACACAAGTCTATCCAACTTAAGCTCAGTCATGAGGCAGTCTCCAAGATGTGGACGCCAGTCCCAGCAGGGACCCCAGCTCCTGGGCTGGAGTTACTTCTGGAGGTTTCTTAAGGGTATGGGGAGATTTATTCCCAAGGAAGGGAGGCTGGCACTGATGATTCCGGTCTCGGAACTTTTGCGGTATAAATTACCTTCTGTCTCGCCCAGTGGAGACAGGGCACCCTTGATAATACTCTGCCTCTTAAATTTTCCTGAGGGTGGGTAGTTCTCTCTAACTGAGCAGTAGGTTTTCCAGGGGAAAGAATCATGAAGCTCTTGTTGTTGTTATTAAAACAAACAAATAAAAAAAACAAAACTCATTACTGTGGAGTCAATTTTGACTCATAGTGACCCTATAGGACAGAGTAGAACTGCCCCATACGGTTTCCACGGAGCAGCTGGTGGATTCAAACTGCAGACCTTTTGGTTAGCAGCCATAGCTCTTAACCACTAAGCCACCAGGGCTCCATTGTTATGAAAAACCAAAGCCATTGCCATCAAGTCTACCCTGACTCATAGAGACCCTATGGCACAGAGTAGAATTTCCCCATACGGTTTCCAAGGAGTAGCTGGTGAACTCGAACTGATGATCGTTTGGTCAGCAGCCAAGGTCTTTTACTGCTAAGCCACCAGGGTTCATTGTTATTACCAAACCAAACCCGTTGCCGTGGAGTCAATTCCGACTCATAGTGGCCCTATAGGTCAGAGTAGAACTGCCCCATAGAGTTTCCAAGGAGCGCCTGGTGGATTCAAAATGCCGACCTTTGGTTAGCAGTTGTAGCACTTAACCACTACACCACCAGGGTTTCCTCATATTAGGTGCCTTCAAATCGATTTCAACTCATAGCGACCCCATGTGACACAATAGAATCACCCCATAGGGTTATCTTTGTTATAACATTTATGAAAGCAAATCACCAGGTCTTTCTCCAGTGGAGTGGCTGGGTGGGCCTGAACCACCAACCTTCCAGTTAGCAACTGAGCAGCTCTAGTTCTCTTGAAATAACACTGGACACCATATTAGAGAGGCCTGAATTCAAGTGCAAGCCTTGCTGCCAACCAGCTGTGTGGTGCTGAGCAAGTCACTTAACCCCTCAGACTTGAGTTTCTTCATTTCTAAAATGGGAACCATATAACTGTGCCTCGCCCTGATGTTACAAGGAATAAATGAGATGATGTTTGTGGAAGTCTTTCACATAATTTGAAGCGCCAGGCAAATGTAGACATCGTAATTGTCATCGTAGCTCTCCACTATGCTCATTGTGGGCCTTAGCACTGACTGTGGCATCCACTTTCCAGACACACATGCACGTACGTGCACACTACACATACACAGCATACACACAAATGATACACCACATACACCACACACATCCACACATCCACACCCAAACACACAAGCAGGCACAAGGCAGCCTGCTTGTCACTGATTTGTTATTGCTACTGGTTTCAACCACCACTCCTCTGTCAGTTTTTTGTACTGTGGTGGCTTGCATGTTGCTGTGATGCTGGGAGATATGCCACTGGTATTTCAAATACCAGCAGGGTCACCCATGGTGGACAGGATTCAGAGGAGCCTCCAGACTTAGACAGACTAGGAAGAAGAATCTGCTGATTTACTTGTGAAAAAAATTTCTGAGTGAAAACCTTATGAATAGCAGCAGAACATTGTCTGATATAGTGCTGGAAGATGAGCCCCTCAGGTTGGAAACCACTCAACATATGACTGAGGAAGAGCCAACTCCTTAAACTAGAGTCAACCTTAATGACACGAATGGAGTCAAGCTTTTGGGACCTTCATTTGCTGATGTGGCACGACTCAAAATAAGAAGAAACAGCTGCAAACATCCATTAATAATCAGAATGTGCGGTGTACCAAGTATGAGTCAAGCAAAATTGGAAGTTGTCAAAAATGAAATGGAACATCTGAAAATTGATATCCTAGGCACTAGTGAGATGAAATGGACTGCTAGTAGCCATTTGGGATCAGATGATCATATGGTTGACTATCTCAAGAATGACAAATTGAAGAGGAACACCATCACATTAATTGTCAAAAAGAATATTTCAGGATCTATCCTGAAGTACAACACCGTTAGGGAGAGGATAATAACCATATGCCTACAAGGAAGACCAGTTAGTATGGCTGTCTTAGGTATCTAGAGCTGCTATAACAGAAATACCACAAGTGGATGGCTTTAACAAAGAAAAATTTATTCTCTCATAGTCTAAGGGGCCAGAAGTCCAAATTCAGGGTGCCAGTTCCAGGGGAAGGCTTTCTGTCTCTGTTGGCTCTGGAGGAAGGTCTTTGTCATCAATCTTCCCCTGGACTAGGAGCAACTCAGCACAGGGATCTCAGCTCCAAAGGACGTGCTCTATTTCTGGCACTACTTTCTGGGTGGTATGAGGAGGTATGCTCATGTCCGTCTCTCTTTTATATCTCAAAAGAAATTGACTTAAGACATAACCAAATCTTGTAGATGGTCCTGCCTCATTAACATAACTGCCTCTAATCCTGCCTTATTAACATTATAGAGGTAGGATTAAAACACATAGGAAAATCACATCAGGTGAGAAAATGGTGGACAATCACACAATACTGGGAATCATGACCTAGCCAAGCTGACATACATTTTGGAAAACGAAATTCAATTCATAACAACAACTATTATTCAAATCTACCCACCAACTCACCAACCTCTAATTCCAAAGATGAGAGATTGAAGATTTTTACCAACTTCTGCAGTCTGAAATTGATGAAACATGCAATCAAGATACATTGATAATTGCCGGTGATTGGAATACGAAAGTTGGAAACAAAGAAGAAGGATTGGTAGTTGGAAAATATGGCCTTGGTGATAGAAAAAACTCCTTAGATCCCACAATAGAATTTTTCAAGACTTACTCATTGGAAGGAAAACCTGGTGGTGTAGTGGTTAAGTGCTACGGCTGCTAACCAAAAGGCTGGCAGTTCAAATCCACCAGGCACTCCTTGGAAACTCTATAGGGCAGTTCTTTGTCCTATAGGGTTACTACGAGTCAGAACCGACTCTAGAGCAATGGGTTTTACTCATTGGAAATGCCTTTTTCAAAAATGTAAACAGAGACTATGCACTTGGACCTCATCAGATGAAATACACAAGAATCAAACTGACTGCATCTGTGGAGAGGGACGATGGAAATGCTCAATATCATCAGTTAGAACAAGGCCAGAAGCAGGCTGCAGAACCTATCATCAATTGCTCATATGCTAGTTCAAGTTGAAGCTGAAGAAAATTAATACAAGTCCAAGAGAGTATATCCCACCTGAAGTTTGAGACCATCTCGAGAACAGATTTGACGCACTGAATACTAATGACGAAGACCAAATGAGTTATGGGATGACACTAAGGACATCATACATGCAGCAAGCAAAAGGTCTTCAAAAAGACGGGAAAGAAAGAAAAGACTGAAATGGATGTCAGAAGAGAATCTGAAACTTGTTCTTGAAAGTTGAGTAGCTAAAGCAAAAGGAAGAAAAGATGAAGTAGAAGAGCTGAACAGAAGATTTCAGAGGACTCTTGATAAGACAAAGTAAAGTAATATAATGAAATGTGCAAAGACCTGGAGTTAGAAAATCGAAAGGGAAGAACATACTTGCATTTCTCAACCTAAAAGAACTAAAGAAAAAATTGAAGCCTCAAGTTGCAACAGTGAAAGACTCTATGGGTAAAATACTGAATAATACAGGAAGCATCAAAAGAAGATGGAAAGAATATATAGTCACTGTACCAAAAAGAATTGGTTGAAGTTCAGCCGTTTCAGGAGGTAGCATATGATAAAGAACAGGTGGTACTGAAGGAAGAAGTCTAAGCTCCACTGAAGGCACTGGCAAAAAATAAGACTTCTGGAGTTGATGGAAAACCAACTGAGATGTTTCAACAAACTGGAAGTGCTCACGCACCTATTCTAAGAAATTTGAAAGGCAGCTACCTGGCCAAGAGACTGTAAGAGATCCATGTGCCCATTCCAAAGAAAGGTGATCCAACAGAATGCAGAAATTATCAAACAATGTCATTAATATCACATGCAAGTAAAATTTTGCTGAATTATTTTGACGATTCAAAAATGGTTACGGGGGACCTCATACCACCAAGAAAGCAGCACCAGGAGCAGAGCAGAGTGCGTCCTTTGGACCTGGAATCCCTGTGCCTGAGAAGCTTCTTGACCAGTAGAAGACTGAGGACAGGCTCTTCCTTCAGACCCTACACAGTGATAGAAAGCCTTCCCCTGGAGCCAACACCCTGAATTTGGACTTCTAGCTACTAGACAAGGACATCATCATACATGAAGAAAGCAAGAGGTCATTAAAAAGACAATAAAGAAAGAAAAGACCAAAATGGATATCAGAAGAGACTCTAAAAGTTGCTCTTGAATGTAGAGTAGCTAAAGCTAAAGGAAGAAATGATGAAGTCAAAGAGCTGAACAGAAGATTTCAAAGGTTGGCTCTTGAAGGCAAAGTATTATAATGAAATGTGCAAAGACCTGGCGATAGAAAATCAAAAGGCAAGAACATGCTCGGCATTTCCCAAGCTGAAAGAACTGAAGAGAAAATTCAAGCCCCAAGTTGCAATATTGAAGGATTCTACAGGGAAAATATTAAATGATGCAGGAACCTTCAAAAGAAGATGGAAGAAATACATAGAGTCAGAAAGAATTGGTTGACGTTCAACCATTTCAGGAGGTAGCACATGATCAGGAACAGACAGTACTGAAGGAAGAGGTCCAAGCTGCACTGAAAGCACTGGTGAAAAACAAGGCTTCAAAACTGATGGAATATCAGTTGAGATGTCTCAACAAATGGATGGAGCACTGGAAGCACTCACTCATCTGTACCAAGAAATTTGGAAGACAGCTACCTGGCCAACTGACTGGAAGAGATCCATATTTGCACCCATTTCAAAGAAAGGTGATCCAACAGAATGCGGAAATTACAGAACAATATCATTAATACCACACGCAAGAAAAATTTTGCTGAAGATCATTCAAAAGCAGTCATAGCAGTACATCAACATGGAAACGCCAGAAATTCAGGCTGGATTCAGAGGAAGACTTGGAACAAGGGGTGTCACTGTTGATGTCAGAATGGATCATGGCTGAAAGCAGAGAATACCTGTATTTTATTGAGTATGCAAACGCATTCAACTGTGTAGATCGTAACAAATTATAGACAATGTAGCAAAGAATGGGAATTTCAGAACACTTTTTAATTGTGCTTAGGAGAAACCTGTACTTAGACCAAGAAGTAGTCATTCGAATAGAACAACGAGGGGGTACTGTGTGATTTAAAGTTAAGAAAGGTGTGTGTCACACAGAAAGAAGCAATCTTTGATGGTTACTAGGGAGGGAGGGGTAGGGAAGGAAAAACACTAACTAGACAATAGATAAGTGATAACTTTGGGGAAGGGTAAGACAGTACACAGTTCTGGGAAATCAGCACAACTTGACCAAGACAAGGTCATGGAAGCCTCATAGACACATCAAACATCCGAATTACTGGGCTGAGAGCTGGGGGCCATGGTCTGGGGAAACATCTAACTCAACTGGCATAACCTAGTTTACAAAGAAAATGTTCTACATCCTATTATGGTGAGTAGCATCAGGGGTCTTAAAAGCTTATGATCAGCCATCTAAGATACTACACTGGTCCCACCCTGCCAGGATCAAGGGAGAGTGAAGAAAACCAATACAGAAGGGAAAGATTAATCCAAAGGGCTAATGGACCACAACTACCACAGCCTTCACCAGACTGAGTCCAGTACAACTAGATGGTGCCTGGCTACCGCCACTGACTGCTCTGACAGGGATCACAATACAGAGTTCCAGACAGAGCTGAAGAAAAATATGGAACAAAATTCTAACTCACAAAAAAAGACCAGACTTACTGGTCTGACAGAGACTGGAGAAACCCCGAGAATATAGCCCCTGGATGCCCTTTAAACTCAGTACTGAAGTCGCTCCTGAGGATCGTCTTCAGCCAAAGATTAGACAGGCCCATAAAACAAAACAAGACTAAATGGACACACCAGTTCAGGGGCAGGATGAAAAGACAGGAGGGGACAGGAAAGCTGGTAATGGGGAGCCCGAGGTCAAGACAGGGAGAGTGTTGACATGTTGTAGGGTTGGCAACCAATGTCACAAAACAATATGTGTATTAATTGTTTAATGAGGAACTAATTTGCTCTGTATAAAAAATTTAATTAATTTTTTAAAAAGATATGAAAAGATAATCCACAGGAAAAGAAATGCAAATGGCCCTTAAATATATGAAAAGATGTTGAATTTGCTTGTAATAAAAGGAAGGCTATTTAAAAAAAAAAAAAAAGAAAGAAAGATGTGCATCAGGGTTGTATCCTCTCACCATACTTATTCGATCTGTATGCTGAGCAAATAATCCGAGAAGCTGGACTATATGAAGAAGAACCAGGCATTAGGATTGGAGGAAGACTCATTAACAACCTGCATTGTGCAGATGACACAACCTTGCTTGCTGAAAATGAAGAGGACTTGAAGCACTTACTGAAGAAGATCAAAGACTAAAACCTTCAGTATGGATTACACCTCAACATAAAGAAAATAAAAATCCTCACAACTGAACCAATAACCAATATCATGACAAAGGGATAAAAGACTAAAGATGTAAAGGATTTCATTTTACTTGGATCCACAATCAACAGCCATGGAAGCAACAGTTAAGAAATCAGAGGATGCATTGCATTGGGCAAATCTGCTGCAAAAGACCTCTTTAGTGTTAAAAATAAAGATATCACTTTAAGGACTAAGGCATGCCTGACCCAAGCCACAGTGTTTTCAATTGCCTCATACGTTTGTGAAAGCTAGACAATGAATAAGGAAGTCTGGAGAATTAATGCCTTTGAATTATGGTGTTGGTAAAGAAATATACCATGTTTCAGGGGACATCTAACTCAACTGGCATAATAAAATCTATTAAGAAAACATTCTGCATCCCACTTTGGGGACTGGAGTCTGGGGTCTTAAACACTAGCAAGCGGCCATCTAAGATGCATCAATTGGTCTCAACCCACCTGGAGCGAGGAAGAATGAAGAACACCAAGGACACAAGGTAATTACGAGCCCAAGAGACAGAAAGGGCCACATAAACCAGAGACTACATCAGCCTGAGACCAGAAGAACTAGATGGTGCCTGGCCACAACCGATGACTGCCCTGACAGGGAACACAACAGAGAGCCCCTGAGGGAGCAGGAGAGCAGTGGGATGCAGACCCCAAATTCTCATAAAAAGACCAGACTTAATGGTCAGATTGGGGCTGGAGGAACCCCGGAGGCCATGGTCCCCAGGCCTTCTGTTATTCCTGGACAGGAACCATTCCCAAAGCCAACTCTTCAGAAAGGGATTGGACTGGAATAGGGGACGAAAAATGATAACTGGTGAAGAACAAGCTTCTTGGATCAAGTGGACACATAAGACTATGTTGGCATCTCCTCTCTGGAGGGGGGATGAGAGGGCAGAAGGGGCTAGAAGCTACCCAAATGGACACGAGGGGAGAGAGTGGAGGGAAGAACTATGCTGTCTCATTGGAGGGACAGCAATTAGGAGTGTATGGCAAGGTGTATGTAAATTTTTGTATGAGAGACTGACCTGATTTGTAAACTTTCACTTAAAGCACAATAAAAATTAATTAAAAAAAAAAAAAGAAAGAAATGTACCATGGACTGCCAAAAGAACGAACAAATCTGTCTTGGAAGAAGTACAGCCAGGATACTCCTTAGAAGCAAGGGTGGTGAGACCACATCTCATATACTTTGGACATGTTATCAGGAGGAAGTAGTCCCTAGAGAAGGACACCATGCTTGGTACAGTGTCATCAAAAAAGAAGAAGACCCTCAACAAGATGGATTGACACAGTGGCTACAACAACGGGCTCAAGCATCATGATTGTGAGGAGGGCGCAAGACAAAGCAGTGTTTCATTCTGCTGTACATAGAGTCAATATGAGTCGGAACCGACTCAACGGCACCTAACAACAACGACAAGATGGCACTTCCCCAGGAAACATGCTGAAATGGAGGTTCACAGGTACCACGCTTAGAGATACGGCCTCACTGGGTCTGTGCTGGAGCCCAGGAACCTACATTTTTACTCAGCTTCCCATATGAAGTCCACTACAGTAAACTCTCAAGGCCACACTTTGAGCCACTCTGGCTATTCTTAAAACCAGTTGTCAGGTCAACTCTGACTCATTGCAACCCCATGTATGTCGAAATAGAAACTGCTCCGTAGAAGTTTTCAGTGGCTGATGTTTTGGAAGCAGATTACAGGCCTTTCTTCTGAGGTGGTCTCGAACCACCAACTTTTCCATTAGCAGCCAAGCACGTTAACCTTTTGTACCACCCAAGGAATCCTGACTACTCTCAGCAATAGACTCCCCTCGGCTTTCCCCAGTCTGTGGAACAGACACTCTAGTCCTGGGGAGGATTTCTGAGACTATGACCAGAAGAAAAATTACGGGGTAATGACTTAGCTATCTCATGACAAAAGCATTCTTCATTTCTGGATTGAATTTGCTAATAGATACTTTTATTTTTTCAGGCTCTTGCCTTTAAGCATGTGTTTGTCGCATTAACAGCATGAGGGAGAAGTTTGGCAGCTGGAGTTGGGGGAGAGACAGAGCATTCAGGAGCTGTGGCACACTCAATATCACTGAGCACTGAAGATAAAATGAGAATCATAAACTAAAGCTGAAGAGAAAATAGAATTTGACTTACATACTTACCAAGGACTCATCTATTTGCAACTGTACTAATAATGATGACAGCCTCATGGGCCAGGCCCTGTGCTAAGTGCTTTATTCATTAATTCATTAAAAATATACATATTTACATATAAACAAGTACAACAATATAAACAGAAGCCACACTTGCAGGGGGTCACAGGCCAGCCAAGCAGTATAGCCTTGCCAGGAAGGTCTCCAGACCTCAGTTTCCTCATCTGTCAAATAAGGAAGCAAGGGGCGACCAGTTACCTTCCTGGGCTGTTGTAATGATTAGATGAGGTCGTACATGAAGATCTCTTAGCACAGCTGCTTCATGTGTGTAGTAAACGCCTTAGGAGTATCTCTAATTGTTGTTGTTGTTATCAGTTTTGTTGCCATAGCAGAGTGTGAATTTGTTCCCTGTCCTGAAGTAGGATGACTTGGATTCGAAGCCCCCTTCTGACTTTGCACATCCCCAGGAGGTTGCAGAGGGATCCAGAGAGCGCCACCAGGCCCACGTAGTCACTGAGGTGGAGCTCTGAGCAGGAAGCTGTCTGCCATCTTCTCCTCCTTGTGTCTGTCCCTCTGACCCCTGTGAGGGCACCAGCCTTTGTCCCGGATGACTCTTCCTGCACCAGAGAGCATGTCCTAAGACCTATGGAGACTTACAAAATAGGTGTGAGGTTGCTTTAAGAATTAAATGAAGTAGTAGACATAAAAAGAAGCCCTGGTGGCACAGAGGTTAAGGCTGCTAACTCAAAGGTCAGCAGTTTGAACCCACCGGCTGCTCCTTGGAAGAAAGATGTGGCAGTCTGTTTTTGTAAAGATTACAGCCTTGTAAACCCTATGGGGCAGTTCTACTCTGTCCTATAGGGTTGCTATGAATCAGAATCAACTTGTCGGCAATGGCAATGGGAAGTAGACATAAAGTGCCTGGCACACAGCAAATATTCAATAAATATTTTTTAAAAACCCGTTGCCATTGAGTCAATTCCAACTCGTAGTGACCCAAGAGGACAGCGTTCTACTTGCCCCATAGCGTTTCCAAGGAGCTCCTGGTGGATTTGAACTGCTGACTTTTTGTTTAACAGCCATAGCTCTGAACCACTACGCCACCAGGGTTTCCAAAATTTCATTTGGCATTATCTATAAGGTCCCTGGGTGGTGCACTTTGTGCTTGGTTGCTTACCCTAAAGGTTGCTAGTACAAACCCAACCAGGGGCTCTGTGGAAGCTAGGCCTGGAATCTGTTTCTGTAAAGGTTACAGCCAAGAAAACCCTATGCAGCAGTTCTACTCTGTAACACATGGGTCGTAATCGATTGGACAATAATGGGTTTGGTTTTTTTTTTATTATTTATAATTTGTATAAGATATTTGCGGTAGTGTCTCTAAAAATATGACCTCATTAATAACCATCAACATAATTGAGCACTACTGCCAAGTTCCCTCTTTTGGGTCTGGATGCCCAATACCTTGCCTACTTTTTCTGCTCAAGGCATTCCATTTTCCATGGGGACCTGCCCCGCCCTTGCTCAATGGTCCTGGCGGGGCTGCCAAATACAGTTTTCAATTCCAGATTAATCCACCAAAGACCACCAGGAACGAGACTATAGTCTGACAAAATCAGATTTCTGGACCCGATGCAGCAGTAGAGGGTACTCCGGATGACTCAGGTAATGTCACTTACTGGGCAAGAGGGTGGAGGGAAGCTCTTTTGTATGGTTGGATTCCTGCTCAAGTATCCAGAGGAGGGCTTAAGGGAGGCAGGATCAATCCTGGATTGGTTGCTGTTTTGACAACATATTAAGAAATACAGAGGACTGATGCTGTCATGAGGCGAGGGAGGCCGGGCATTTGGGTATCCCTCATAATAGATGAGAACAGACGTAGATAAGAAAGCAGTGGTCACTCAAAGAGGGGTCGATATGGCATTTCCCAGCGGCTGTATGACTTTGGGAGAAACGATGTTTCCTGTTAACTTTGCAGCTGGCTTTATCTTTGCTGCCCTCCCCGACTACTTCTTTCTTTTTCAGTCCAAGCTGGTTTTACTCTTTGAGCCTAGTACTGGGTTAAATAGTGTCCCCTCAAAATTCATGTCCTTCCCAGAACCTCAGAATGTGATGTTATTTGGAAGTAAGTTCGCTGCAGATGTAATTACTTCAATTAAGATCATGTCAGACTAGAGTAGGGTAGGTCTTTAATTAAATATGGCTGGTATTCTCATAAGAAGAGACACAGAAACAGAGACACAGGGAGAACACCATGTGACAACAGAGGCAGGGATTGGCATCATCAAGCTACAAGTCAAGGAATGCCAAGGTTTGCTGGCAACACCAGCAGCTGAGAGAAAAGCAGGGAACAGATTCTCTTGAAGAGCCTCCAGTAGGAACCAACCCTGCTGACACCTTAATTTCAGACTTTCAGTCTCCAGAACTGAGAGAGAACAAATTTCTGCTGTTTTAAGCCAACTGGTGATAATCTGTCATGGCAGCCCTAGACACTAACACAAGCCCCAACAGTGCCTCCGTACAATTAGAGAGGACAACCTTCCTCAAGACACTTTACTGTGATTTGCCAAAAATTGTCATAACAAGTATTCAAACCTCTGATGACTATGACATGAAAGGACCCTCTGAAGTTGTGCAAAGCGTAACCTGCAACCATAGGCAACAGCCCTGCCCCACACACTCTCAGCTGGGGCAACTGGGCATTGGGGGCTGGGGCAAGACACTCTCAGATTGGAGGTGCAGGTTGGAGCAGATCCCCAGGGGAGGCTGAGCTACAAGCTGCTGTTGCTGAGAGTCCTATCACTGCCTAGGCTCCTCCTGACCTTCCAAGGACTGATAGCATGCTCTTCTTTTCATTCTGAGGGTAGCCCAATCTTTTTTCAGTAACCTTTTCCAGTCAGTTTCTGTTGCTTGCAATCTCAGAACCCCTATCCTGTGTGGAATTCACATGCTGGGAGCCCTCTGCTGTTGATGGAGATGGAAATGCAAAGAGTCCTGAGAAGCTTCTTTGGAATTTCATCACACAAGGTCTTCTCATTTGGAAGTCATCTGTTTTTAGGATAATAGCGCCTTTCCTGTCAAAAACAGATATTTGCAGCCCAAAATGTATTAGAGATAGTATGACAAAAAAAAAAAAAAAAAAACTGGAAAAATGGAGGGGTGGTGAGTGATGCAACCCACTAGCAGATAATCACCATCATCATAGCAGCTAATATTTATCAAGAACTTACTGTGTCCCAGGAACTGTCCCAAGTGCTTTGCGTGCACTGTCATCTCATTGAATCCTTAGAACAATCCCATGAGTAGGCACAGTTATTATCTCAATCTTACAGATGTCTCTTCCGGCATATCTCTTCCTGTAGGCCCTGTGTTCGGTGCTGAGGGTAGAGAGGAACCAGATGCAGGCCCATCTGGATGTACGCACTCTTTATCTGTGATGTAAGAGAATGATTTTTCCTGTGACAAAATGATTCCTCCCTTTGCAAAACAATTCCTCCCTCCTTCATTCTGTAAATTCCATGATGGTTCACTGTATTCTCAGTGCCTGACTCACAGTAAGCCCTTAACAAATACCTGTTGAATGAATGAATAGTGTGATCATCTCCATTTCTACAGGTAAGGAAACTAAGCCTCAAAGAGGCTCATAACTCTCTCATGTGAATGTTATCAACAAGTGGTAGAGCAGAGATTCAAAACCAGGTCAGTCTGCGTCTTTTCTCCACTGTACCACACTGTGTTTATCTACCCTAACTCTATGGGGCAGTTCTACTCTGACCTGTATGGTCTCTAGGAGTCAGAATCGATTCAACGGCAATGGGTTTGGTTTGGATTTTTAAAGATGGCTCACTCCTTTATTTGAATAGGAGAAAGCCAATGTGCCAAGGTAAGGCTCTAAGATCAAAATATCACATTCTAGGAGCTTCTCTGGCACACAGAGACAACAGATGTTTCCCATGGTGCATTGCCCAACACTGAGCACGTAGTAAGTAGGTGCTCAATGATTGCTTGCTATTTTGAATTGGGTTAACAGTTTGAATCCACCAGCTGCTCCGTGGAAACCCTATGAGGCAGTTCTACTCTGTCTTATAAGGCTGCTATGAGTTAGGATCAACTGGATGGCATTGAGGCTGGAGAAAATTGGAGGCAGTATGGTCAAATGGTTAGAAGGGCAGACAGCCTGGGTTCAAATCCCAGGTTTCTGTGCCAGTTTTCTCATCTGTAAGACTGAGATAATAACTGTGCCTACTCATGGGATTGTTCTAAGGATTCAGTGAGATGACAGTGCACGCAAAGCACTTGGGACAGTTCCTGGGACACAGTAAGTTCTTGAAAAATATTAGCTGCTATGATGATGGTGATTATCTGCTAGTGGGTTGCATCACTCACCACCCCTCCATTTTTCCAGTTTTTTTTTTTTTTTTTTTTGTCATACTATCTCTAATACATTTTGGGCTGCAAATATCTGTTTTTGACAGGAAAGGTGCTATTATCCTAAAAACAGATGACTTCCAAATGAGAAGACCTTGTGTGATGAAATTCCAAGGAAGCTTCTGAGGACTCCTTGCATTTTCGTCTCCATCAACAGCAGAGGGCTCCCAGTATGTGAATTCCACACAGGACAGTTAGAGTGGCGCCTGTTCCTTTGGGCTGCCTGTGTAATTTGGCACATTTATTATGAGCTCTGATTCTCAGTCATTTCCTTTGTGGGATGACACTGCTCCACCACTGGGGGCGAGGCTCCCCCTCTTCCAATGCCCAGGCTATTTCCTGTGCTCTGTTGTGCTGAAGAAACTCAACATGAAAGACATCCCACACAGGCTGGTTGGCCAACCTCAGAGGTACACCTGCTGCAGAGGGTCACCAGGCTCAGAAAACATCCCGTGAGCACCTCCAAACCTAGCTGTGCCTCTTGTCCACACCAAGGCCATGCATTCGATTTTTCAAATAATAGTTTGAAAAATAATTAAAACTGTATAGGTAATGCATGCACAAAGGATAAATCAAATCAAACAGCATCAAAAGGATATGCCATGAAACAGATGACTCCTGCTCCCTGCCTCTCAGCCTCCAGCCTTCCGTACCTTCCCCCAAGGAGATCACCAAGGCCTGTTTCTTGAATATCCTTCTAAATATGACTATGCATATGTTGTTCCAACTCACACTGACCTCACGTGTACAGAGTAGAATACTCCATAGAGTTTTCAAGGCTGTGACCTTTTGGAAGCAGATTGCCAGGCCTATTCCCCAAGGTTCCTCTGGGTAGATTCAAACCACCAACATTTTAGCTAGTAGTCCAGCACTTAACCTTTTATGACACCCAGGAGCTTGTTTATGCATATACCCAAAACCCACTGCCATCGAGTCAATTCCAACTCATAGGGACCCTACAAGACAGAGTAGAACTGCCCCATAGGGTTTCAAGGCTGTAAATCTTTACAAAAGCAGACTGTCACATCTTTCTCCCGTGGAGCGATTGGTGGGTTTGAACCAACAACCTTTCGGTTAGTGGCCTAGCATTTTAATCACTGCACCACCAGGGCTCCTGTCCTATGCATACGGGTGCATATACTTGTTCCTACCTCTATGGCCTCCACACATACTCTAGCATGAATGATACCAACCATGGAGTTCTGCATCTTGCTGTTTTCACTTAACTATCATCGTAGTTTTCGTATCAGTTCATGAAGCTCTGCCTCCTTTTTTTAATGTCTACATTGTATTTCGTTGTATAGGTGTCAATACTTTATTTATCTAGGTCCTGATTGGTGGACATTTAAGTTATTCCCAATATTTTCCTTTAAGAAGCAGGACTAGAATAATTGCCCTTCTAAAAGGCAATGGGAATCAAACTTCCTTCTGTTGGGATTGGGCCTGTTATGAATTGAATTGTGTCCCCCAAAAATGTGTGTTAACTTGGCTAGGCCATGATTTCCAGCATTGTGTGGCTGGCCACCATTTTGTGATCTGACATGATTATCCCATGTGTTGTAAATCCTAACATCTGTGATGTTAATGAGGCAGGATTAGAGGCAGTTATGTTAATGAAGCAGGACTCAGTCAACAGGGGGTATTGTTGTTGTG
Organism: Loxodonta africana; assembly: GCF_030014295.1. Lineage (NCBI taxonomy): Eukaryota > Metazoa > Chordata > Mammalia > Proboscidea > Elephantidae > Loxodonta > Loxodonta africana. Next base: position 154,969,905 of record NC_087343.1, on the reverse strand, counting down.
TGCTATCAGGTCAATTCTGACTCATAGTGACCCTATAGGACAGAGTAGAACTGCCCCACAGGGCTTTTAGGGAGCGGCTGGTGGATTTGAACAGGTTAGCAGCCTAGTTCTTAACCAACCACTGCACCACCAAGGCTCTGCAGGAGGTATTAGGTTGTATTTTGAGTCAATCTCATTTCAGATATAAAAGAGAGAAGCAAGCAGAGAGGAGAGGGACTTAATGCTACCAAGAAAAAAGTGCCAGGATCAGAGCACGTCCTCTGGACCCAGAGTCCCTTGTGCTGAAAAGTTCCTAGACCAGGGGAAGATTGATAACAAGGACACTCCCCCAAAACTGACAGAGAGAGAAAGCCTTCCCCAGAGCTGATGCCTTGAATTCGGACTTCTAGCCTCCCAAATTGTGAGAAAATAAACTCCTGTTTGTCAAAGCCTTCCATTGTTGTATTTCTGTTATAGCAGCACTAGATAACTAAGACAGGGCCCTCACTCCCCTTGCTTTCTTTCTCCTCCAACCTTCCCCACAGAGTTGCCAGGCATCCTATATATACAGGATATGTCCTGTACTTTGTCCTGTATCCTGTGTTGACTTTGTCAGGATGCCCTAAGTGTTCTGGATTCAGCTTTTTTCAATAAACTGCAAAAATTCACCCATTAGAGCTATTTTTCCTCCATAGTAACTGGCACTTAAATCCCTTAAATGGCAGCACTTGCTGAAAATCATACCTTCACAAATAAAGATCTGGACAATCCCTTAGGATCAGTCCTGTGGGTTTGGTTGAGGGAAGGCCAAAACGGGACACTGAGAATTGAACATACTTACTTTTCATGAACAAGTAGCTATCATTACAGACAACTTTAGATCAGTACTTATGGTCTTGAAAATCAGCCATTGGGTGACAGCCACACTCCAGTAACTATGCTTCTGAAAGTTAGCAAATCAATGACAGCGGTAAGCCTCTGAAAGCAGCCAATCAGTGGCAGCCCCATGCTTCTAGACAACAGCCAGTCAGCAAGTGCCTCACTCTAGTCACCTTGTTTCTGAAAGTCAGTGGATCAAAGTCAGCCTTACTCCATGACCACACTAACACAGCTGAAAGTCCGGCAACCTCGAGCTACTGCTGCTTCTGAAAGTCCACCAGCCTCTGAGCACCAGGCGTCCCAACACCTCGCATAAGATCAGCTCTAGCTTTGTCAGGGAGATTTGCTTTACAAGTACAGCTACCTCTTGCAGGCAAACAGGAAGTTCACCTTTCTTGCATCAGATATCAAGTTCAAGTTGCAAGTTTATAATCCTTTTAACAGTTTGACACCTGTTTACGGTTAGTTATGAGTTCAGACTTGTGAGTATAGATGCACTGATGTGGCAGTGTGATTATCAAATTCAATCTCTTCAAGTCTTGCAGTGGTTTCTATTGCCTATTTTTTAATCTGTGTATACTTGAACCCCAAAATGCCAAAACCCAAATGTAAATTTTGTGATGCACTTTCTGAGCAGTAGACACTTGTTAAACAAGGAAAAAGTCCTTTTGAAGCTCTTGTGCAGTATGCAATTGTTGAAAAATGGTGGAAAGTTGGGTATAAACCAACATATATTAACAGGTAAACTCAACTAGTACCAAACAAAGTGATTAACCAATTTTTTTTGTTGTTGTATCTTAGATGAAAATTTACAGAGAAAACTAGCCTCTCATTAAACAACTAGTACACGTTTTGTTTTGTGACGTTGGTTACCAATCCCGTGACATGTCAACACTCTTCCTTCTCAACCTTGGGTTTCCTGTCGCCAGCTTTCCTGTCTCCTCCTGCCTTCTAGTCCTTGCGCCTGGTTTGGTGTGCCCCTTTAGTCTATTTTTGTTTTATGGGCCTGTCTAATCCCTGGCTGAAGGGTGAACCTCAGGAGTGACTTCATTGCTAAGCTAAAAGGTTATCCGGGGGCCATACTCTTGTGGTTTCCCCAGTCTCTGTCATGCCAGTAAGTCTGATCTTTTTTTGTGAGTTAGAATTTTGTTCTGCATTTTTCTCCAGCTCTGTCTCACTGTCTGGGACCCTCTATTGTGATCCCTGTCAGAGCCGTCAGTGTTGGTAGCTAGGCACCATCTAGTTGTGCTGGACTCAGTCTGGTGGAAGCTATGGTAATTAACTAAGAAATTTTTTAATTAAAAGAAATAGCATCAGTCTTACCATTCAAATGAATGAATGTACTGTTACCGGAAGTATTTTCTGGTTCCAAAATTGTAGCAAATTTTCAAATGCTAGAATGAAATCTACTGCCATAATAATAACTCCATTCATTAGTACAGAGATTATCAAAGATCTCAATGTCTCACCTTTTTAGAGCATGTCACAGATGCAAGTAATCAGAATACAAAAACAATTTTTCCTTTGTGCAATATTGCTCCCATTAAAAAGGCTAGCTTATAAAGACTATTGCTAGTAAAATCCCTTCCAGATGAGACTTCAGAAACAACAGGGAACTTCTGCATAAACTCTCTTATTGAGATAAGAGTTAATAAGAAAATTTTACTGCTTTTGTTGGAGATAATACAAACACAAATTTTTTTTAATAATCTTTGTTGTGCTTTAAGTGAAAGTTTACAAATCAAGTCAGTCTCTCACATATAAACTTATATACACCTTCCTACATACTCCCACTTACTCTTCCCCTAATGAGTCAGCCCGCTCCCTCCTTCCAGTCTCTCCTTTCGTGACCATTTTGGCAGTTTCTAACCCCCTCTACCCTCTCACCTCCCCTCCAGACAGGAGATGCCAACATAGTCTCAAGTGTCCACCTGATGCAAGTAGCTCACTCCTCATCAGCATCTCTCTCCAACACTTTGTCCAGTCCAATCCATGTCTGATGAGTTGGCTTCAGGAAAGGTTCCTGTCCTGGGCCAGCAGAAGGTTTGGGGACCATGACCGCTGGGATTCTTCTAGTCTTAGTCAGACCATTAAGTCTGGTCTTTTTATGAGAATTTGGGGTCTGCATCCCACTGTTCTCCTGCTCCCTCAGGGGTTCTCTGTTGTGCTCCCTGTCAGGGCAGTCATCGGTTGTGGCCGGGCACCATCTAGTTCTTCTGGTCTCAGGATGATGTAGTCTCCAGTTCATGTGGCCCCTTCTGTCTCTTGGGCTCATAATTACCTTGTGTCCTTGGTGTTCTTCATTCTCCTTTGATCCAGGGGGGTTGAGACTCATTGATGCATCTTAGATGGCCACTTGCTAGCGTTTAAGACCCCAGACACCACACTTCAAAGTGGGATGCAGAATGTTTTCTTAATAGAATTTATTTTGCTAATTGACTTAGATGTCCCCTGAAGCCATAGTCCCCAGACCCCTGCCCCTGCTCCGCTGACCTTTGAAGCATTCAGCTTATTCAGGAAACGTCTTTGCTTTTGGTCCAGTCCACTTGTGCTGACCTCCCCTGTATTGAGTGTTGTCCTTTCCTTCACCTAAAGTAGTTCTTATCTACTATCTAATCAGTAAATAACCCTTTCCCACCCTCCCTCCCTCCCCCCTCTCATAACCACAAAAGAATGTATTCTTCTCAGTTTAAACTATTTCTCAAGATCTTATAATAGTGGTCTTATACAATATTTGTCCTTTTGCAACTAATTTCACTCAGCATAATGCCTTCCAGATTCTTCCATGTTATGAAATGTTTCACAGATTCATCACTGTTCTTTATCGATGCGTAGTATTCCATTGTGTGAATATACCATAATTTACTTATCCACTCATCCATTGATGGGCACCTTGGTTGCTTTCATCTTTTTGCTATTGTAAACAGTGCTGCAATAAACATGGGTGTGCATATATCTGTTCGTGTAAAGGCTCTTATTTATCTAGGATATATTCCAAGGAGTGGGATTTCTGGGTTGTATGGTAGTTCTATTTCTAGCTTTTTATGGTAGTTCTATTTCTAGCTTTTTAAGGAAGCACCAAATCTATTTCCAAAGTGTTTGTACCATTTTACATTCCCACCAGCAGTGTATAAGCGTTCCAATCTCTCCACAGCCTCTCCAACATTTATTAACAAATGCAAATTTTGATAGATGTTTGCATAAAGGTACAAGCAACATTTATTCAAGTTGCAGCAAAGCATGAATAATTTTATGGAAGGTGTTGGCCGTCCTGCCCATATTCTGCATAATGCCGTTCAGGTAGCATCTGATGTCCTTTCTATTGGCATTGAAGCAATTATTCTCCTACTTCACCATTTAGTCTGTTCCAAACTGAGCAATTTAGGATTTTTGTAATTTTTGTTGGTGTTCAGTATTCATTTCTCTCTCATTCAAAAACTCATGAGCTCTTTCTAACAAACGAAGTTAAGAGAATCCTCCATTTATCTGAGACACTGAAATCATACTTTAATTCTAAAGAAATGGCCCCTAAAATTCTTGTTAACTTTTTAAGCAATTTTTCATTTTCAATGCCTCTTTGGCAATAAACCAGTTACCATTGAGTTGATTCCAACTCATGGCAACCTCATGCGTTTCGGAGTAGAACTGAGCTCCAGAAGGTTTTCAGGAGCTGATTTGGGGGAAGTAAATTGCCACTGAAAACCCTATGGAGCACAGTTCTACTCTGACACACATGGAGTGGCCATAAATCAGAGCTGACCTGACGGCAACTGGGTTTTTTTGGTTTGTTTTAGTGAGGACTAACTCTGTTCTAAGTGCCTTACATGTATTACATGTATTTCTCTCTGAGGTCATTACTCTTGATAATAATAGTACATAAGGTAGGTGCTATTTTTCCTATTTTATGGATAAAGTAATTAAGGCAGAAAGAAATTAAGTAACTCAGCAGAAGTTACACAATTAGTAAGTGGTAGAGGTGGATTCAAACCCAAGCAGTGTGGCTCTGGAGTCCCTTTCGAACAATGTGCGCTACCACCCGGGTCTGTCTGGCTCTGCCCTGCTTGGCTCTCTCCAGCATCAGTCCGCTTTCCCATTTAAGGTTTGAGCCACACCATCCTGCAGTTTATTATATTGTCTTTCCCTTGTGATGGAGCTTAAAATTACTAAATCTATGGTCACATCCCCCCTCTAAAAGGAATTCTGCCTTTGCCTTCTCAGCTTCTCCCCTCTCTTCTGCCCTTTAAGAAGCCTGTTTCTGGCAGCTTAGTGTTTGGGTTTTTGACAAAAAAAAGAGAAAAAAGAGATACAACTGAGAAACTGAGAGGCATTTGCATCAAGAAGGACTGAGAGAAATATTCTGTAAGAAAGAGAAAAACTGAGGTAAATTGAAGGGAGAGGAAGGCGAGGATTTTGCTTTAACAGGGTATGTGGGGGTGAGGTGTTGGGGAAAAGAGATTTTTTTAGTTGGGAATTGAGAATGAGCGATGGGAAAAGTTTCTTGGTAACAATAACAGGAATGAAGGAAAGGGAATTTTAAGAGGTATTGCGACTTCTGATTTGGATCCTCTTGGACATTTTTCTGTTGTTGTTGTGTGCAGTGACTCAGAGTGTCCGTATATGACAGAGTAGAACTGCCCCATATAGAGTTTCCTAGGTTGTAATCTTTATGGGAGCAGATCACTAGGCCTTTCTTTCATGGTGCCGCTGGGTGGGTTCAAACACCAGCCTTTCGGTTAGCAGCCGAGCACTTAACTATTGCACCACCAGGGCTGCTTGACATTCTTCTAGAGACATCAGTAAACATTTTAATTGTTTTTGGTTACTGGACTGTCTCTTTAAATATAACTCTGGTGAGTTGATAATATCAGGTTGAACCCTATGAAACTGCTGATATTCGATAGTTCTTCACCTGAAAAAACAGCAGTTTCATAGGGTCCAACCTGATAGCTGATATTTATTGAGCACTTGCCATGTGTCAGGCAGAGTTCTAAATGCTTTACATGTATCAACTCATTTACTCCTTGCAACAACCCTATGAAGTAGCTACTATTACCATTCCCACTTTAGAGTTGAAGAAACCGAAGCACAGAAAGTTTAAGTGTCCCACCTAGTAAGTGGTTGATCCAGGATCTGAACCCAGGTGGTTGAGCTCCAGAGCCAATGCTCTGAGCCACATGAGGCTCTGGTTTTTATGTGCAGGTTCTGAGCTAGGTGGTATGTGAAATACAAAGATTAGTGAGATATAGCTATCATTAAGGGAGAAAACATGGCCTCAGATAATTAGAAGGTGGAAAACAGCAGGTAGCAGGAAAAAAGACTCAGTGAAAGCCTTCACAGGAGATTGTACAAATGTGGGGGCAGGAGGAGGGGAGAGTGGAAGATGTGGAAATCCATGAAGTTGATCAAATCTTAATTATAGTTCAGTACGTGTCTGCGGCAGATTGTGTTTTCTAAAGACGGCCACACTGATAAATTTGCCTCATCTTACATGCTTTTCTTTATATAGTTACTGACACTCCTCCCACAGAAAGATAGGGTCTATGTTCTCTCTTTTTGAATTTGGGTGGAGGCTTGTGACTGCCCTGACCCACGGAGTTCCGCAGAAGTGATCTTACACGTGATTTCTGAGGTCATAAAAGGATACATCTTCAGCCTGGCTCTGTCTCTCAATGTTTGCCCTTAAGAACCCAGACACCTTCCCAGCCCACAAGAAGAGGCCACATATGGGTGTTCTGGCTGACAGCCAGCTTTGATTGCCAGACATGTGAGTAAGTGAGCCTTCGGCCCTCATAAGATGCCAGCCTCAGCATTGGAGTCTTTCATTTGAGGCCCCAGACAACATCTTCATTGTGCCCTGTCTAAATTTTGGCCCACCAAAATTGTGAAAGATAATAAAGGGCTATTGTTTTAAGCCACTAAGTTTTGGGGTAATCTGTTATACAGCAGGAGATAACTAATAAAGTATCCTCCTAGAATTTCTTCTAACTAGCTTCAGAAAGAGGTTCCTGGGTAGTACAAACAGTTTGCACTTGCTAAAGATTGGTGGTTCAAACCCACCCAGTGGCACCATGAATGAAAGGCATGGTGATCTGCTTCTGTAAAGAATTATAGCCTAGGAAACTCTATGGGGCAGTTCTACTCTGTCACATGGGATCACTACGTGTTGGAACCGATTCAACAGCATACAACTGAAGAAGGTAAGACTACAGCTAAGAAAACGCAGTGGAGCAGTTCTATTCTGCAACACATGTGGTTGCAAAGAGTCGGAATTGACTCAATGGAAACAGATTTGTTTTGTTTTGTTTTGCAGGGGACGTTAGCTTCAGAAAAAAAAGAAATTTATATTGCATAACTCAAAGCAACGTCACTAAATTGTACACGTAGAAACTGTTGAATTGGTGTTTGTTTTGCTCTGTATATTCTCAACAACAACAAACTAAATAAAACCCAGAGGAAAAAAAAGAAATTTATGTAGTCATTCATTCATTCATCCAACTGTGAAATCCAAAAGAGTATATTCAGTATCAAACATGGCTAGATCCAGGAGTTTCAAACAATGTCATCAGGGTTCTGTACCTATCATCTTCTCTTGGTTCTGCTTTTCTCACTGGCAGCTCTAAGCTTCCCTGGACTTTACAGCCTAAGATCCCAGTAGAAGTGTATTTCTCCAAAATACCAGCATAAACCCTGAAGAAGACCTGAGTCAGCTGCGGTAAGTGAATTATTTTCAATTTCAAGTCACAAAAAACTTACCTAAAGTAGCTTAAAGTTTAAACCATTTATTACTTACTTAGCAAGGAGTCTAGAAGTTGGAGGCCCCAGCACTATCAGATATCAAGAACTCAAGTTCTTTCTATTCTTTATTCTATCCTTATGTTTGTTGCTTCATGGTCACAACATGGCTGCCCTAGCTCCAGGGGCCACATCTGTCCTCAAGAAAAGAAGGGAAGGGAAGGGAAGGCAGGGGAGGGGAGGGGAGGGGAGGGGAGGGGAGGGGAGGGGAGGGGAGGGGAGGGGAGGGGAGGGGAGGGGAGGGGAGGGGAGGGGAGAGGGACAGAGTGCCTGTGAATGGCTTTTGGGTTAGCCAGTCGACAGTGTCTTCCATGCCTGTCCAGTCCTCAACCAATCATGGCCAGGGGCATGGAGGTCTCTAATTGGTTAGGCCCTAGGTCAGAAGGGTAGGGCTAGCTCCACCAAACCCACACAAAGCCCATGGACTGCGCAGGATTATTTGGGCATTGCTGTTGTTGTTAGGTACCATCGAATTGGTTCTAACTCATACAGAGGTGAGATGTTTGACCAAAGGAAGAACATACTAAAAAAGAAACAAACCACTGAGTCAATTCTGACTCATGGCGACCACATGTGTTACAGAGTAGAACTGAGCTCCATAGGATTTTCTTGGCTATAATCTTTACAGACATAGATTGCCAGACCCTTGCTGCTGGATAAGTTTGAACCATCAACTTTTCAGTTAGTATACAAGCACCCCTGGTGGTGCAGTGGTTAAGAGCTACGGCTACTAACCAAAAGGTTAGCAGTTCGAATCCATCAGCCACTCCTTGGAAACAATATGCGACAGTTCTACTCTGTCCTATAAGGTTGCTATGAGTCAGAATTGACTCAATTGGCAAAGGGTTTGGTTTGGGGTTTAGACAAGCACAAATGGTTTGTGCTACCCAGGGACCTAAGGACATATTAAACCTTAAAAACAAAATCAAACCAGTTGCCATCCAGTGAATTCTGAGTAGGACTGCTCCATAGAGTTTTCTTGACTGTAATCCTTATGAAAGCAGATCACCAGGCCTTTCTTCCATGGTGCCATTGGGGGCGCCAACCTTTAGGTTAGTAGACCAGTACAAACCCTTTGCACCACCCAGGGAACGAGGCCATATTCCAAAAAACCCACTGCCATGCAATCAATTCCAACTCATAACAACAGAGTAGAACTGCCCGCTTAGGGTTTCCAAGGCTGTAATCTTTACAGAAGCAGACTACCACATCCCGCAGAGCGGCTGTGTGTTCAAACCTTTGGGTTAGCAGATGAGCACTTAACCACTGTGTCACCAGGGCTCCTTAAGAACATATTGTTGTTGTTAGGTGCTGTAGAAACAGCGCGGGGGCAGTGTCTGACCTCCTTTAACTTCACACGGGGGATGGAGAATCAAGATCAACACCCAAGGCTGATTCCTATAGCATACCTCCTCTCACCAGCCATTTTTACCAATTCTGACGCCATCTGTCCCTCCCACTACGCAATCTACTTCTCTGCTGAGCTCAATAATTCATTGCAATGGCTTACACAGAACTCACAGGCAATACTCACGATTATGCAGTTTATTAGGGAAGTAACAGGTTACAATTCAGGTTCAGGAACATTCAGGATACAGTTCTTCCATCAGGACAGCCACTTCTCAGCTGTGGCCCTTGGCCCCTTGGCCTGGGCTCTTCTCTGTTGGGGGCAAGTGTTACAAAGCTCTTTTAGCTTTGCTGATAAGTGCTCAGAGGCACCCCACTCTGCCAGTAAACCTCAGCTTAAAGGCGCTCAGCTCTAGCTCTGTGGGTCAGAAAACCTAGCTCGGCAAGTGCCTGGAGGCACCCTACTTCACCAGCAAGGCTTCTGCCTGCAGGCACTCAGCTTTCTCGCTCCCTGGGCTCCCTGACGGCATCGTCTCCTGCTGGTCTCCTGCAGTCTCCTACCAGTCTCCTGGTTCTGCTGCCACCAGTTCTCTGGCACTGCTTCTCACAGTCTCCAACACTACAGCTCTCCTCCTCTGTCTTCTGTGTCACAGCTCCTATCCCTCTGTGTCTCCCTTTAAGCCTAGTGGTATGGCAAAAAAAAAATAATAAGTTTCCATATACCTCATTTGCATAGTCTACCAAGTCATTTGGTGGGAATTACAATGACTGGTTGGAAGAGCCATAATCCATATGAAGTAATTCACAGCACCACAGGTGTGGTCAAGTAGGTTCTGACTCATAGTGACCCCATGTATAACAGAATAAAACACTGCTCCATCCTCACAGTCATTGCTATGTTTAAGCCCACTGTTGCAGCCACTGTGTCAATCCACCTCATTGAGGGCCTTCCTTTTTTTTCTTTTGCTGACCTACTTTACCAAGCGTGATGTCCTTCTCCAGTGACTAGTCCCTCCTGATAACTTGTCCAAAGTGAGTGAGACAAAGTCTCACTGTCTTCACTTCCAAGGAGAATTCCACTGTACCACTTCCAAGACAGATTTGTTTGTTCTTCTAGCAGTCCATGGTCTGTTCAATATTCTTCACCAACACCATAATTCAAATGTATGAATTCTTCTTTAGTCTTCCTTATTCATTGTCCGATTTTCTCATGTATATGAGGTTACTGAAAATGCCATCACTTCAGACAGGCGCACCTTAGTCCTCATGTGACATCTTTGCTTTTTAACACTTTAAATAGGTCTTTTGCAGCAGATTTGCCCAGGGCAATATGTCGTTTGATTTCCTGACTGCTGCTTCTGTGGACGTTGATTGTGGATCCAAAAAAAAAAAATTAGTAAAACGAAATCCTTGACAACTTCTATCTCTTCTTTGTTTATCATGATGCTGCTTATTGGTCATATTAAAACCAAAATCAAACCCATTGCAGCCAGGTTGGTTCTGACTCATAGCAACCCTACAGGACAGAGTAGAACTGCCCCATAGGGTTTCCAAGGAGCAGCTGGTGGATTTGAACTGCCGACCTTTTGGTTAGCAGCCAAGGCTTAACAACTGTGCCACCACCAGGTCCCGAGCTCATATTAAAAAGAAAAAAAAAAAAAACATCTCTGTCAAGTCAATTCCAACTCATAGTGACCCAATAGGACAGAGTAGAACTGCCCCACAGGGTAACTGCCCCGCAGGGTTTCCAAGGAACACCTGTGGATTTGAACTGCCAACCTTTTGATTAGTAGCCATAGCTCTTAACCACTGTGCCACCAGGGTTTCCAACCCTATATTAGAGGGTACAAAAACATTTTTCCACTACAAGGGTTGCAGAGGTTCCATTGTAAGGATGAATTCAGAAGGCTTTTAAATAGCCAACTTTTGTTTGAAGACAAGAGGGTGGGAGATGGGTGTGGTTAACAGTTTAAGCACAAACCAAGAGGGAGGAGCACATGGCAGGGAAGGGATTAGGACTGGAGAGCATTTCAGTGTGGCTGGAGAATGGACTGCAAGAAGGGTAGGAGAAAATAAGGGGCAATCACGGCTGTTCATGAATGCCAAGCTATGCTAGTATTTTAATACAATAGCCATAGACAACATTATTTAATTTCTGCAAATTCCCATGTTCCATGTAAGAAAATTGAGATCTGGATCTAGAAGGGAGTGTTGACCTGTCGTGGGGCTGGTAACCAATGTCACAAAACAATATGTGTAATAATTGTTTAATGAGAAGTTAGTTTCTTTTGTAAACCTTCATCTAAAGTACAATAATAAAAAAAGGAAAACTAAGAAGTGGAAAATTTGAGTCTTTTGCTTGAGTCACTTGCTCAATAACTGGTGACTGGCCAGACGAGAATTCGAGCCTAGGTCTTTGTCTTTCTGGTTAGACTCCAGGCTGTCTGACTCTACAGCCTCGGGTTTAAAAGAGGTCCTGCACTGATTCCCTATAAATGGAGTAACTCAGGGGAAACAGGTCCAATTAAAGTCTCACGAAGTCACTGTCCTCCTGGAAAGATTCGGATGCAGCTTCTACGTGCAAGCCTTGGCCCGTGTTTAGAGATTGGGGTTGGAACTTCATTGTGAAATGTTTGCAATCCTCAAATTAAGATTTCTGACTGAATTTTTAAATTACACCAACACGGAGGCCAAAGAATAGGTCACTTGAGCTATAAACCTATCTGCTCCGCCACTCCTGGTCTCATCAGGGTCTCACCAGATGAAGCACACCCCTATGAAGCTGAGCTGGTGTTATAGCTGGGCCCTCAGGAAGGGGTGAGCCCCTGGGGCTGCCCACAGTGAGCAGAATCACGGGAACTGCAAAATATAGCCACCCAGCTGACTGATCTTGGGCATGAAGTCAGGGTTCCTATGGCCCGTTGACTGCTAGAAGGCCTAGGCCAATTCAGGAGGTCTCTCCACTGGCCCTAAGGCTGATCATGGTCCAGAACGTCTGAGCATTGTGAGACCACATGCCACAAATCTCTGCACCTCTCTGAACCCCAGTTGCCACTGTTATAAAATGACAATGATCATATCTATTGATAGGGATCATATGTTATCAAGGGCATCAAGCTCTTGGCAAGGAGCCCTGGTGGTACAGTGGTTAAAACACTCAGCTGCCAAGTGAAAGATCATCGGTTTGAATCCACCAGATGCTTCCTGGCAGTCTGCTTCCATAAAGATTTACAGCCTTGGAAACCTTCTGGGGGCACTTCTACTCTGTCCTGTAGGATCGCTATGAGTCAGAATAGACTTTACAGCAGTGAATTTGGTTTGGGGTTTAAGCGTGGTATCCAAGATCTGTTGTCATACAAGTTGGAAGGCAATGTAGGCTAGTGGCAAAAAGTATGGCCTTTGGACTTGGACAGATACCCCTGAATGCAAGTCTTATAGGAACCATTTGTGTCCCTGGCCAAATTAACTTCTCTCTCTAAGCCTGTTTCCTCATCTGTGAAAGAGTAATGGCAAGCCTACCTCATGGGGATGTAAATAAAGATTAAATGAAATAGTAAGCCCATCTTCTTACCTGACAAAACCATTTTAATTCTCCTGGAATTCAGATTTCTCGGTTAATGGAATTGGGGTGACCCACCCAGGCCATTTGCCCTTAGGCGTCCTTTTTGAACCTTGAAACTTTAAGGAACTATTCCCTGAAGTCACTTTCAGGTCAAACAATAGCCTAGTTTGCCTTAGGCGTTGAGTTCTTAAGGAAAATTGTCTATGTGCAGCCAGCTGCAAGAAGCAGGAACTCCAGGGTCTGACTAGAGGCTGTGTTTTAGGATGTGCAGTGTGTGCTTGGTGACTCTGTAACTGACCCGGAAACCCTGCACTATGCTTGGATGCTATTGCCTGAGAAATTAACATACCAGTGACCTATACAACCCACTTTTGCTGTCCCCTCCTCCCATCTCTTCCCAGTAGCTTTGAGGTGACACCTTATTTGAAGCACATCTATTCAACGATGAGTATATTCTGTTACTCTAATTTTTACTGTTTCTCTGTGCATTTAGGTTTTTGACACACTTGCTCCAGTGATCAAGTATCTGAACCCTAGTAAACTATGTGTATAGTGTATTCGCATTTCTATACAATAATATTGTAAGTATACTTACAGAAAAACCATTCAGAATGTACTCTAAACTGTCAGCACTGGTTATCTTGTGTTTTGGGTGCGGGGTTGGGCAAACCTTTTTCTCTACAATAGATTGCTGCAAAGTTTGATCTTTGAAGAAAAGGGAAGAGAACAATTATACTTAAAACCAAAAAGTTGTAATAACTAGGTAAATAAATAACATCTAAATAACAAACTGGAAACCCTGCTGTAGTAGTGCTACGGCTGCTAACCAAAAGGTCAGCAGTTCGAATCCAACAGACGCTCCTTGGAAACCCTACGGAGCAGTTCTACTCTGTCCTTTACGGTCGCTATGAGTTGGAATCCACACGAGGGCAACGGGTTTGGATTTTTTTTTTTTTTTTTTAAATAAGAAACTGAAGGCAGAGCCAGGCCCACTACTGGGAATCCCCGAGGAAACGATTCAGCACTTTTCCCCCACCCCCACCCCCATCCCCAGGACTGAAAACAGCTGGGCCCCAGCCCCAGGCATGAGGACCGCATTCCAGGGAGCGACCGTGGGCACCCAAGTCTCCCTCCTCCACAAAGCCCATCTCCGACCCCCGCCTCCCACCCGTTGAGTGCGTTTTTCACCGTCTGGTGCCGGGCCTGGAAACCGCTGGAGGCCCACAGGAGAGGGTGCGCGTTCCCGGCCCAGGGCCCGCCCAGTGGCGGCAGCAAAGTCTAGTCCTGGGAGCCCCTGCGGGGCGGCCGCGCTGAGTCAGCACCGGGCGGCGCGAGCGCGGCCTCGTGACCTGCGGCCACGTGATCTGCTAGGGGCGTTGAAGAGCCGGCACTGTCGCTGCAGCCACTGCGGAAGGTGTCCTAGTAAGTAGGGAACGGGACTGATGGGGATCCTCCTCGGGGACCCTCCTGGCGGGCAAAGCGGGGGTCTCGGGGCGCTGCCCCAGTCCTCCGGCACCGTGGGGGCCGGGACCCCTGCGAGCTGCTCTGGCCCTTTCCCCACGCGGGGCCGGAGGGGCGGTGGCCGCCTCTGCGACGAGTCTTCTCACTCAAGCAGACCTCAGTGCATGGGGGAGTTAAATTCCTCCTCCCAGAGCGATGACCATTGCTCGGTTGTGATTTGGGAACACTGAGGACAGAAGGCTTCACAAAGCTAGGAGGGCCAGTAGGAGCACCACTTCCCCAATACTGAAAGAGACACACCTAGGCAGACAAAACCCTTCTCTTCACCTGTTTTAGTGGCCCAAGGTGATCCCATGACCCCTCTACTTCTTGAGGAAGAGTCCCTGGGGTACAGAGTACTAAGCCTGGGACTAGAAGCATGTAGAACTGGGTGTAGCTACAAGATAATAGTAACAGTTAATATATTGAATATTATATGCTTTACACGCCTTATTTCATTTAATATTCACCATCATGAAATCTGTGAAATAGGTATTATCATCTCCATTTTACATGTGAGGAAACAGGCTCTGAGAACTTGTGTCATTTGACCAGGATCTTGCTGTTAAAAATGGGGCAACTGAGATTAGAACCCAGGTGTGTCTCCTAGTGTCACCTCCTGGTGGCTGTGGAGGCACTCCACCCAGCCTGTTAATTCCTCTGTGAAATGAAAGTCAGGGCCTTTCTCTTCACAGCCCTGACAGCTTGAGGAAGGGGTTGTTGCTGGATTGAGAGGGCCTTTCCCTCTCCACCTTAACTACCCCATCCCTTTTTCCGCCCATGTCCCTTACCAATAACTCATTTTTGTCACCCCTTGCAGGACAAGATGAAGCTCATCATCCTGGAGAACTATTCTCAGGCCAGCGAGTGGGCAGCCAAATACATAAGGAATCGCATCATCCAGTTTCACCCAGGGCCAGACAAATACTTCACCCTGGGGCTTCCCACAGGTGTGTAGTGTGATGGGTAGGGTGCCAAAGATGCAGGAGGAGGAAGTGGGCATCAGGGGTCTTTGAGAGCCCAAGATAGGTTGGGCTCACTCAGGCCAGGGACTTTAAGGAGGGCTCTGAGATACTTGTGCTTTGAGAGAGAACCTCCCATGCCCCTCAGGCATGCAAAACGGAAGACCCAGTTTCCTTATGGGTCTATTTAGTTGCTGCCCAGACCTGAAGGTCCTGGAGCAGAAGAGATCTTGGTTAAGCAGAAAGAGCTTGATTTTTAGGCTGTATCCTAAGTCAATCCTTGTTAACTAGAATTAATTGAATTAAGTCCTAATGCCCTAAGGTAGCCGTTTTGTGTAGTGAATTAATTTATCTTCTGTGCACCTAGAGTGGTACCATCCTTGGGAAAATTGAGAAGGTAGTCACTCAGATAATTTCCTGTAAGGCTTAATTATGCAGAGGACCTAAATGGAAAACAGTCCTAGTTTCTTTGAGAAAAAATCAGAATGTTGGCTTTATATGAAGATAAAATTTTTGACTCCACCTTCTCAAGGCAAATGTCCTCCGTCTTCAGGTGTGGGTGTACTTGCCCCAGGGCTTCCATATGGCCCTGCCTGACCTATGCGTTAGAGGAAGGTTCTCCACACTTTTTCTGTAAATGGCCAGATAGTGAATATTTTGGGCTTTGCTGTCCATGTGGTCTCTGGCACAGCTCTTCAACTCAGCCATAGACAGTATATACATGAATGAGCATGGCTGTGTGCCAGTAAAACTTTATTTATGGGCACTGAAGTTTGCATTTATATAATTTTCACATTACAGGATAGTCATTTTTAAAATTTTTTTCCAAAAAAATTTTTATATTCTTGTAGGCTGTACAAAAACAGGCGACACACATTTTGCCTTTGGGCCAACATTTGCTGACCCCTGCACTTGGAAGTTTAAGGAAGTGGTATCTGCCTAGACCTGTGAAACTGCTAGCATGTCAGGCCATATGGGAGCTGAACTAACACCCTGTCTTCTAACTGTGGGGTGACCCAACCTCCACCTGGGTCAGAGTCTGGAATTCTGCTTAAATCCCTCCCTAGCTTCCCATCACTTGCAGAATCAGATCAAAGCTCCTCCGAGTGGCATTCAAGGCTCTCTAAGACCTGACGCCTTCTTACCTGTCACAATTGAACCAACACAGCATTACCACGGGTTCCTTGGATCATTCCGTTATGTGAAGCACCAGTCGAGTTCTGGGTGGAAACCACAGAAATTAACTCCAACCAACTTAAGTAGAAGAGGAATTTATTGGCTAAGTATTGGAGAGCTCACAGAATTAATGGGAAGGCTAGAGGTTTGGAAAATGGCAGAACAGGGGAAGCTGTGTGGTCTAGGCATAGCTAAGGCCTGGTCACAGGGACAGGCTGAAATCATGGTCCCCAAACCCCTGCCCCTGCTACACTGGCCTTCAAAGCATTCAGCTTATTCAGGAAACTTCTTTGCTTTTGGTTTAGTCCAGTTGTGCTGACCTCTCATGTATTACGTGTTGCCTTTCCCTTCAGCTAAGATAGTTCTTGTCTGCTAATTAGTGAATACCCCTCTTCCTCCCTCCCCACCCTCGTAACCATCAAACAGTATTTTCTTCTGTGTTTAAACTTTTCCTAGAGTTCTTAAAATAGTGGTCTCATCCAGTATTTGTCCCTTTGGAACTGACTAATTTCACTCAGCACAATGCTTTCCAGATTCCTCCATGTTATGAGATGTTTCACAGTTTCATCATTGTTTTCAGTTGTTGCATAGTATTCCATTATGTGAATATACCGTAATATATTAATCTATTCATCTGTTGATGGGCACTTTTGGTTGCTTCCATCTTTTTGCTATTGTAAACAGTGCTGCAGTGAACATGGGTGTGCATATATCTGTTAGTGTGAAGGCTCTTATTTCTCTAGGATATCTTCCAAGGAGTGGAATTGGTAGCTCTATTTCTAGCTTTTTAAGGAAGTGCCAAATCGATTTCCAAAGTGTACCATTTTACATTGCCACTAGCAGTGTATAAGTATTCCAGTCTCTCCACAGCCTCTCCAACATTTATTATTTTGTGTTTTTCCTCCTGCCTTTTTTTAATGCATGTGTTTTATAACACTGACTTTTAAATGAGCCTCAACTTGAGAGTTTGCTGCTCCTCGGGGATGCCTTCCCTGGGCCCTGAAGGTGAACCTGTGCTTGCTGTTACCACGACTGACATGACTGTCCCACCTCTTAGACAGGGAGCTGTTTTGGGACAGGTGCTATGTTTTTTGCTCTATGTCCCTGTCACGGAGCTCTGGTGGTGCAGTGGTTAAGAGCTTGTCTGCTTGCCAAAAGGTGGGCAGTTTGAATCCACCAGCTGCTCTTTGGAAACCCTATGGGGCAGCTCTACTCTGTCCTGTAGGGTCACTGTGAGTCAGAATTTACTTGATGACAATGGGTTTGTTTTTTTTGTTTGTTTGTTTTTAGTCCCTGTCACAGGCCCCTGTGCTTCACACACAATAATAATTAAGCCTGGCGTTCACTCAGGCTCTAGTCACAGTCCTTTCAGGTGTCACTCTGCTGGGCACTGGGGATTCAGCAGTGAACAAGACAGACACAGTCCTGCCTTCCTGGAGCTTACAGTCTAGTGGGGAAATAGGCATTAACCAAGCAGTTAATGGATGACAATTGGGACTGGAGCACTGGGGCAGTACATCAGCTCCAGCTTGTTTCTCTCAGATCTGGCAGCTTCTCCTTCCAAGCTGTCCTGACTTGTTCTTGGGTGTGCAGAGGGCACCCAGGATCTGGGGGCTGAAGGGACATTCATGTGTGTGGCCTCTTGTAGGGAGCACCCCACTTGGCTGCTACAAGAAGCTTATTGAATACTACAAGAATGGGGACCTCTCCTTCAAATACGTGAAGACTTTCAACATGGACGAATACGTGGGTGAGTTTCTCAAGTCCTTAACTGATTGCAGGAGAATCATGGGCTTGACCCTAAGGAGGAGGGGGAATGTCTCAGGGAGCTAGTGATAGGCTCAGTTGTCAATATCTATCTCTTCCTGGCTTTGGTTTGTTCAACTGAAAAATAAATAAAGTTGACCTCACAGGTTGTAAGCATTAAATGGCATCATAAGAGATGTGGAAGATAACTCTTAAAATATCTCCTCCTCCTCTGCCCCCTCTTAACGCCATGCTGTTTCTTCCTGGGACAAGTGATCGTGAATAGGGTCATGGCTTAGGTCAGTGTCTGGGTCTGGACTTTATCTCCAGCATTCACCCTCCAGCTGCCCTTTCTCTCTGGTACACTGGGAGGGGAGCTGAGACTGATGTCCTTTCCTTTGCTGCTAAAAAGCTACACCTTGATCTTCCATCATTTTATAATAGCCCCACTTTTAAACATTCTTTTAGTTTTCTTCCTGACTGAAGAGATCCTTTTTAGGAAGCCCTGAGATAATTCACTCCAACCACATGGTGTTCAAGTTGGGACTCAGGCTGAGCTGGTCACAAGGGCATAATAGGGTAGGTTG
The DNA here is from genome assembly GCF_030014295.1 of Loxodonta africana. Taxonomy (NCBI): domain Eukaryota; kingdom Metazoa; phylum Chordata; class Mammalia; order Proboscidea; family Elephantidae; genus Loxodonta; species Loxodonta africana. The sequence continues at coordinate 154,951,375 of NC_087343.1, read as the reverse complement.
AGAGGCACAGGGTAAAGGGTGTGCTGGCTTCCCTCCCCAGTTGGACACAGCCCACCCACATAGCCCATTTTGTCTAGGCTACATCCGGAAGCCCAGAGTGACCCCAGCCTCCAGCTCATGTGAAAAGGAGATCATAATGAGGGGATTCACAAGGGCCTAATGTGTAGCTATTCTGGCTCTGGTTCCTTGGTCATAGGTAGTAGCAGAGGATAGATACTCATAGACACCAGTTTAGCCTACCCTGAGTGGTGGGGATTAGGGTGCTGGTGCCCAAGGCCACATGACAGGCCACCGAGAGCCTCTGTGGGTCTGAGGGCATCCCAGCGTCACCACTGGTAGCAGGGCTCTGGCTCAGCCTGGGTGTGATCAAGTGTGGCCCTGGCTCTGCAGGCCTTCCTAGAGAACATCCGGAGAGTTATCACTCCTTCATGTGGAAGAACTTCTTCAAGCACGTTGACATCGACCCAGAAAACACCCACATTCTGGACGGCAATGCAGCCGACCTGCAGGCCGAGTGTGACGCCTTTGAGGAGAAGATCAAGGCTGCAGGCGGGATTGAGCTGTTTGTTGGCGGTGAGCTTGGCACTCCACAGCACATGTGCTGGACCAGGCCCTGGGTGGTTGGAACACATGGGAAGGAGAAGGACAAGATACCATGACTGTCCCCACACAACTTTTCCTCTGTGCCAGTGACAGTGGGGGGACCCTTATAACCCTGTGGAGGCAGGGAACATGCTGAGAGAGTGGGAGCTCTAGATCCCTGCCCCTGCTCTGTCCCGTTTCCCTTCTATGCACTTTGACGCCTTGTCTGTGATTTGAGAGGTTTGGATTTGGACTCTGAAATTCTGTCTGCTTCCCAGTCTTAAGGTTTTGTGGATCAGTCATGGAACTTATCCAAACATTTAAAATCACAGATTCCAGAGGGTTCCAAGGTCAGCCAGCCAATGAACAGCAACACAAGGGCAGGAACCTGAGGCGTCTCCCTCTCAGATGTGTGCCCTTTTCTCTACCCTGGGCTGCCCTTTTACGTCTCTATCTGTTGTCACCTCCAGAGTCACCCGTGGGGTTGGACTTGCTTTTACTGCTTTTAACTCGTCAATACTTAAAAAAAAAAAAATTTTTTTTTTTTTTTTTTTTTATACTTGAAGGTTGAGGTGAGAGGAGCAGAAGCTTTTCTGAGATTTTATAAACTTGGCAGCCTCTGTCCAGGCCCTATGTGAGTTTTATTCACTGCAACTCTGCCCAGAAGCTGGGTTCTCTAACCACAGGCAGGAGAGACAGAGAAGTTAGATTTCTCTGATGATTCAGGGTGGCAGAAGCTATTTGGAGTAGTTCTTCACTGAGCTTTTGGAGGGCACTAGCAAGTTAATGATGTCTTTGTGTGCCTAACATAGAGATGGGGCAGAGGTCATATGCTGAGGGTATACCTGCCCAGAGGTTGAAATGGAGAAAGAGACACCTTGTTCAGGGATTTTTTCAGACCCCAGTTGGGCAAGGACAGATTGTCTGTTCTTGAAATCCTGGACCCCTGGGACTCACCGGGCTGCTCTGGCTTTCTCTCCCGGGCAGGCATCGGCCCCGATGGACACATCGCCTTCAACGAGCCAGGCTCCAGTCTGGTGTCCAGAACCCGTGTGAAGACACTGGCCATGGACACCATCCTGGCCAACGCTAGGTTCTTTCATGGAGATCTTGCCAAGGTGCCCACCATGGCCCTGACAGTGGGCGTGGGCACTGTCATGGATGCTAGAGAGGTAAGGGTGTGGGGTCCAGGGGCCTTCATGGGGGCTGGAGTTAAGGGTTTTTTTTTTTTTTTTAAGTTTCAATTATACAGGTACCCACCTGAATACATTGCTAATAAAAATAAAGACATTTTATATAAGGCTGAAATCCTAACCAATTCCTATCAACAGTTTCTTCTTCCTCTTCAGAGGTAACCATTGTTCATAGTGTGAGGTGAATGCTTTCTATATGTTTTTTATGCCTTGGACTCCCTAAGAGGCCACAGACACCTGACCTTGGCATCCATACCCCTTTCATGCTTCTCATGGTCAAACAAGAGTCCAATACCGTTAATACTGAATCATGAGTTCATACCTGCCCAGGTACTAAGAGGGACTACGTTGGTAGTGGTCACCGTTTGAAGGGAAGCTCCCCCTGCCACCCAAGGATGCTTATGGTTGTACCCCAGTGCTCAGGGGTTAATAAACGTGGCAAAGATGGAAATGTAATTGTGTCTTGAACTGAACTGAGGTTTTCCCCCCTAGAAAGCAGAGTATCTTTTGAATTTTTTGTGGTTCCAGTGTTCTTACTATCTTTCATTTGAATTTTAGAAGCATTTTATCTTACTTTCTGAGGTGTATTTAGTGGGAAGCAGCTGTAAGTTTAGCTTCAAGCTTCTTTGCCCAGGTCTGTAAACAAGCATCTAAATCAGTGAAAAGGTTTCCTGTTTAAAGTGAACTTCTGTGAGATCAATGATGGCCTCCAGATTTCTCTTGGGTAACCTTGGATCAGTACCTAGACAGGCCACTCTGCTGGTTCTGGCTCTGCAGCTTGCAAAAAGGACTTGAGGGCAGTCCTTACCATGTGAGAGAGTATCTTGATCTAGGAAAGGATCTGGAGCTGGAAATCAGGAAATTCTTTTTTCGAAAATGAGCTCTGGTTTGCTGAGGCGTCCTGAGCAAATAGTTAACGTTCTTTTTATGCCTCTGTTTTCTCACTGATTGAATTCTGTCCCCCAAAAATGTGTGTCAACTTGGGTAGGCCATGATTCCCTGTATTGTGTGGTATCCACCATTTTGTGATCTGATGTGATTGTCCTATGTGTTGTAAATCCTAACCTCTATGATAACGAGACAGGATTACAGGCAGTTATGTTAATGAGACAGAACTCAATCTATAGGATTAGGTTGTAACTCAAGTCAGTCTCTTTTGAGATATAAAAGAATAGAGCAGAGAGAGAGGGACTTTATTACAACCAAGCAGGAAAAGCCAGGAGCAGAGTGTGTCCTTTGGACCTGGGGTCCCTGTGCTGAGAAGCTCCTAGACCAGGAGAAGATGATGATAAGGACCTTCCCCCAGAGCTGCCAGAGAGAGAGAGTCTGCTCCTGGAGCTGGTGCCCTGAATTCAGACTTCTAGCTTCCTAAACTGTGAGAGAATAAATTTCTGTTTGTTAAAGCCATCCACTTGTGGTATTTCTGTTGTAACAGCATTAGATAACTATGATAGAGTTTAGTACCAGGAGTGGGATACTGCTCTAACAGATAGCTAAAATGTGGAAGAAGTTTAAAATATGAAACTGAATAGGTAGATGCTGGAAGAATATTAAGGTGCCTGACAGTTAAAGCCTGGAATGCCTTGAAGAGACTATTGGTGGAATTATGGACATCAAAGGCAGCTCTGGTGAGGACTCGGAAGGAAGTGAGGAGAGCTATAACTCTGGAGATGGCATAGACAGAAGCGGCACCAACAGAACCAGGAGAATGGCGTGAGACAGTGCAGGAGGTGATCAACAGAGCAAGAGAGCCGAGTGCCTTCAGGCAGGCACTTATCAGTAGAGCTAAAGAGCTTTGGAACACTTGTCTGAGCAGGGCAGACATTTGGCTGCCCCAAGAGCTCCGAGGATCCAAGAGGCCAGGAAACCAGGAAGGAGACCCTGAAAAGACAAGGAGCACAGGAAACAAAGCTGCCTCGGTAAGAGTCAGATCTTCACCAACTCATTTCTGAAGTTGAGGGATGGGCCCAGATTCACTGTCTAAAGCTGAGGGAGTGGGGCTGCCACTCAGGCACACTAGGAGAATGGGGCCACCCAAATCTGAGGAAGCAGAGTTGCAGTACCAGTGGGCCTGGAAGGCAAATCTGAAGCCCAGAGCCGAGGGGCCTCTAGCCAGAAACTGGAGGATATGGCCAAAAACCAGATATGGAGGGCAGGGCCATTGCCTAAATGGTCTCAGAGAACAGAAGATTATTTTCAAGGCTTGAGAACTAATATAACGTGTTCTGCTGACTTGCTTGGTGCCTGTTATCCTTTTTTTCCTTCCAGTGTCTCCCATTTGTAATGGAAATGTCTACCTTGTGCCTGTTCCACCATTGTACTTTGGAAGCAGATAACTTGTACTCTAGATTTCACAGATGAAGAATTTTTCCCCAGGATGGAATTTGGACTTTGAGTTGATTTAAGACTTTTGGGATGATATGATGGGGTGCCCCATGCATCTGTCAGCTTGTCATACTGTGGTGGCTTGTCTGTTGCTGTGATGCTAGAAGCTATGCCACCAGTATTTCAAATATCAGCAAGGTCAACCATGGCGGTCAGGTTTCAGCTGAGCTTCCAGACTAAGAAAGATTAGGAAGAAGGACCTGGCAGTCTACTTCTGAAAAAATTAGCCAATGAAAACTTTATGAATAGCAGAGGAATGTTGTCTGATATAATGCTGGAAGAAGAGCCCCTCAGTTTGGAAGGTTCTCAAAATACAACTTGGGAAGGGCTACCTCCTCAAAGGAGAATTGACCTTAATAACGAATGGAGTAAAGATTTCAGGGCCTCCATCTGCTAATGTGGCATGACTCAAAATGAAAAGAAACAGCTGCAGATATCCATTAATAATTGGAGGGTAGAATATATGGTGTATAAATCTAGGAAAATTGGAAGTCATCAAAAGTGAAATGCAACACATAGACATTGACATCCTAGGCATTAGTGAGCCAAAATGGACTGGTATTGCCCATTTTGAGCAGGGCAATCATATGGTCTGCTATGCTGGGAATGACAAAGTGATGCATTATACTTCAGCACCACACTGTCAATGACAGGATAATATCCATATGCCTACAAGAAAGACCAGTTAATATGACTATTCAAATTTATGTACCAACCACTAAGGCCAAAGATGAAGAAATTGAAGATTTTTTACCAACTTCTACAGTCTGAAATTGATCCAACATGCAATTAAGATGCATTGGTAATTACAGGTGATTGGAATACAAAAGTTGGAAACGAAGGAATGGTAGTTGGAAAATATGGCAGTGGTGATAGAAACCATGCCCAAGATTGCATGATAGAATTTTGCAAAACCAACTACTTTGTCATTGCATATAACTTTTTTCATCAATATAAATGGCAGCTGTACATGTGGACCTCACCAGATGGAATACACAGAAATCAAATGGACTACATCTGTGGAAAGAGACAATAGAAAAGCTGACTATCATTAGTCAGAACAAGGCTAGGGGACTGCTGTGGAACAGACCATCAATTGCACATATGCAAGTTCAAGTTGAAGCTAAAGAAAATTACAAGTCCATGAAAGCCAAAGCATGACCTTGAGTATATCCCACCTGAATTTAGAGACTATCTCGAGAGTAGATTTGATGCATTGGACAATAATGGCCGAAGACTAGACAAGTTGTGGAATGACATCAAGGATGTCATACGTGAAGAAAGCAAGAAGTCATTAAAAAGAAGACAGGAAAGAAAGAAAAGGCCAAAATGGATGTCATAAGACACTCTAAAATTTTCTCATGAATGAAAATGGCTAAAGCGAAAGGAAGAAATGCAGTAAAAAGAGCTGAACAGAAGATTTCAAAGAGCATCTCGAGAAGACAAAGTATTGTAATGAAATGTAGAAAGACCTGGAGTTAGAAAACCAAAAGGGAAGAACATGCTCGGTGTTTCTCAACCTGAAAGAACTAAAGAGAAAATTCAAGCTTCAAGTTACAATATCGAAGGATTCTACAGGGAAAATAATAAAACAACGGAGGAGACATCAAAAGAATATGGAAAGAATACGCAGAGTCACTGTTCCAAAAAGCATTGGTTGTCGTTCAGCCATTTCAGGAGGTAGCATATGATCGAGAACCAATGATACTGAAGGAAGAAGTCCAGGCTGCATTGAAGGTATTGGCAAGAAACAAGGCTCCAGGAATAGACGGAATACCAGATGAGATGTTTCAACAAACGGATGCCACGCTGGAAGCATTCACTCGTCAATGCCAAGAAATCTGGAAGACAGCTGGCCAACTGACTGGAAGAAATCCATATTCATGCCCATTCCAGAGATAGGTGATTCAGCGGAATGAAGAAATTATCAATGTCATTAATATAACACGCAAGTAAAATTTTGCTGAAGATAATTCAGAAGTGGTTGTAGCAGTACATCAACAGGGAACTTCCAGAAATTCAAGCCAGATTCACAAGAAGACGTGGGATAAGGGATATCATTGTTGATGTCAGATGGATCTTGGCTGAAAGCAGAGAATACCAGAAAGATGTTACCTGTGACTATGCAAATGCATTTCACTGTGGATCATAACGAATTATGGATAACATTGCAAAAAATGGGAATTCCAGAACAGTTAATTGTGCTCACGAGGAGCCTGTACACAGACCAAAAAGAAGTGCAAACAGAACAAGGGGATACTGCGTGGTTTAAAGTCAGGAAAGGTGTACGATAGGACTGTATCCTTTCACTGTACCTATTTGTCTTAGTCATCTAGTGCTGCCATAACAAATACCACAGGCGGATGGCTTTAACAAAGAGAAATTTATTTTCTCACAGTCTAGTAGGTTACAAGTTCAAATTCAGGGCGTCAGCTCTAGGGGAAAGCTTTCTCTCTGTATCAGCTCTGGAGGAAAGGCCTTGTCCTCAACCTTCCCCTGGTCGAGGAGCTTCTCAGGCGCAGGGACCCCAGGTCCAAAGGACGTGCTCTGCTCCTGGTTCTGCTTTCTTGGTGGTATGAGTTCCCCAACTCTCTGCTTGCTTCCCTTTCCTTTTATCCCTTGAGAGATAAAAGGTGGTGCAGGCCACACCCCAGGGGAACTCCCTTTACCTTGGATCAGGGAGGTGACCTGGGTGAGGGTGGTGGTACAATCACACCCTAATCCTCTCAACATAAAATTACAATCACAAAAGGGAGGACAACAATACAATACTGGGAATCATGGCCTAACCAAGTTGATAAACACATATTTGGGGGGACATAATTCAGTCCATGACACTATTCAGTCTGCATGATGAGCAAATAATCCCAGAAGCAGGACTATACGAAGAAGAATGGGGCATCAGGATTGGAGGAAGACTCATTAACAACATGCATTGTGCAGATGACACAACTTTGCTTGCTGAAAGTGAAGAGGACTGAAAGGACTTACTGATGAAGATCAAAGACTACAACCTTCACTATGGATTACACCTCACCATAAAACAAAAATCCTCACAACTGGGCCAATAAGCAACCTCATGATAAAAGAGAAAACATTGAAGTTGTCGAGGATTTCATTTTACTCCATCCACAGCCAAGAAATCAAAGGACGCATTGCATTGGCCAAATCTGCTGCAAAAGACCTCTTTAAAGTGTTAAAAAGCAAAGGTGTCACTTTAAGGACTCAGATGCGCCTGATCCAAGCCATGATATTTTCAGTCACCTCATGTGCGTGTGAAAGCTGGACAATGAAGAAGAATTGATGCATTTGAATTGTGGTGTTGGCGAAGAATATTGAGTATAACATGGACTGCCAAAAGAACAAACAAATCTGTCTTGGAAGAAATACAGCCAGAATGCTCCTTAGAAGCAAGGTTGGTGAGACTTTGTCTCACATACTTTGGACATATTATCAGGAAGGAGTAGTCCCTGGAGAAGGACATCATGCTTAGTAAAGTAGAGACTCAGCAAAAAAGAGGAAGACCCTGGGTAAGATGGATTGACACAGTGGCTGCAACAATGGGCTCAAACAGCAATGATTGTTAGGATGGCACAGGATTGGGCAGTGTTTCCTTCAGTTGTACACAGAGTCACTGTGAGTTGGAACAGACTCGATGGCACCCAACAACAACAACATTATTAGAGGAATGTGTTTTACATGTGGCAAGGACATGAATTTGGGGGCTAAAAGGTAGAATGTTATGAATTGAATTGTGTCCCCCAAAAATGTGTGTTAACTTGTCAAGGCCATGATTCACTGTATTTTGTGATTGTCCACCATTTCGTGATCTGATGTGATTATCCTACGTGTTGTAAATCCTCATCTCTATGATGTTAATGAGACGGGATTAGAGGTAGTTATGTTAATCAGGCAGGACTCAATCTACAGGATTAGGATGTATTTTGAGTTAATCTCTTGAGATACAAAAGAGAGGAATCCAGCAGAGAGGAGAGGGACCTCATTACCACCAAGCATGAAAAGCCGGGACCAGAGTGTGCCCTTTAGACTTGGGGTCCCTGTGCTGAGAAACTCCTAGACCAGGGGAAGGTTGATGACAGGGACTTTCCCCCAGAGCTGATAGAGGAAGCCTGCCCCTGGAGCTGGTGCCCTGAATTCGGACTTCTAGCCTCCTAGACTGTGAGAGAGTAAGTTCCTGCTTGTTAAAGCTTCCCATGTGTGGTATTTCTGTTATAGCAGCACTAGATAACTAAGACACTCATCTTTTAAGAAAGGAACAGTAAATCCTCTTCACAGCTCCGTGGTACAGGTGAATTACAATGAGAGGAAACCTTAGAGTTGAGCTCTTTAGGATCACTTCCCTGCACTCACATTCTTCAGAGGAGCCTGTGCCTTTGTTTTACTTACACAAAAAGCAGTATAGCCCAGAGCATTACCACAGATGACATGAGCAGGTCAAATGCACTGAACTGAAGATGACCAGATTAAGAGGCTGCCTTTTTGGGCTTCAGCCTTACCAGCTCCACAGATAACTCACCAGTGCTTCCAGGCCCTCTTTTAGGTATGCAGATTTCAACTGTGAAAACTTACCCAACCTAGGACTCCTGGGATCCCAATGTGAGACTATTGGGATGAGAAATGTGGGCCTTTGTGTGGCAAGCCCCTTCATAGGGCACTTTCACACCCATCATCAAAGATGCCAGGAAGCACCATTACATGGTAGTCAAGAGCACAGTCTTTGGGGTCAGAAGCACCTGGTCTAATCCCAGGTCTCCTGTTTCTTAGCTTTGAGACCTTGAGCAAGTCGCTTAACCTCCCCGGGGCCCGTTGCCTTATATAAAGTGGAGATAATGATGCTACCTCATGTGTGTGATAAAGCTTGTGGAGCACTGCATGGAGCGTTATGTAACTACTTGGTACACATGTTAAAAATAATAGCCCATACACTCATTTGGGGTGACTCAACTAGAATTCAGGGGTCTGGGCTCCCAGGTCTAGTGCTTGCTTTCCTCCATCGTTGCCTCGTTTCTGACCCCCAGGTGATGATCCTCATCACGGGTGCTCACAAGGCATTCGCATTGTATAAGGCCATCGAGGAGGGCGTGAACCATATGTGGACCGTGTCTGCCTTCCAGCAGCATCCCTGTGCAGTGTTTGTGTGCGATGAGGACGCCACTCTGGAGCTGAAAGTGAAGACCGTCAAATATTTCAAAGGTGAGTGGGGAGGCCAGGTTCAGTGTGCTAGCGTGAGGGGTGGACCTGGCTTTCATTCTCTGGCCATTTTAATAGGCAACTGTGGTTTTAATAAAACTCAAACCCTACTGTCTCACAATACACAGTCATTCGTTCTCTTGCATGGCTGCAAGAATCCATTTCTGGAGATCTGTTTTCTTGGAGAAGGAGGGGGAGAAAATGAAAGCTGTGGTCCAAGGGCTATGTGGTGATCTCCTTGCAGTGATATTGAGCCTCAGGATTTGCTTTTTCTCCAGAAGTTTTATTTAAAACACATCTGCTGAAAATTTGATCTCTTTTGTTATTTTGAAATATGCATAATTTCATTTATGCTTCCTCCACCCCCCCAGGGCCTTCCCCCACCCCCTCAGTTTGTTGCAGAAAATCACATCAGTGGTCCTAGTCAGAGAACTGTAAGACAGTGAGCCTCAGGGGTTTTATCTTTCCAGATCTCATAAGGCCTTTCCCCTCAAGACAAGGCACTGAACTACAGATCATGAAAATCTTTTTTCCTTTTACTTTTAAGCGAATGTCTCTGAAAATTCCCATTTACTATGCAGGTAAATTAAGAATTAGTTCTTTGCTGAAAAAAATTAACCTTTAAATAGCCATCCCCCCTAGCGATTGAATTTGCAAAGTTTCTGTGAACTGTAGCACTCATTGGGATTAATAGATTCTTTTCCTCTTCTCAGGGCTTTGTCATTTGGGGGTCACAGAGAAAAGATGACGAGTATCAATCAGTATTAGAACAATTTGAGAGCCTCCTGGCTGTTACTGTTGGTAATCATGGAACTCTGCCTGTGCTAACCAGTTTCTGTTGTTAATTTTTTGTAGGTTTAATGCTTGTTCATAGCAAGTTGGTGGACCCCTTGTACAGTATAAAAGAGAGAGAAGCAGAGAAAAGCCAGTCTTCCAAGAAACCATACAGTGATTAGCCTGTGTTGGCAACTAGTGTCAAGTACCTCATTGGGCTGGGTGGGTCTTTCTAGAAATGGTCTTTAGGAGAACAGAATTGTATTTCTTTTATCTAGTACAGTTACTCCAGATAAGTGGGTGAACATTTATTGTTCTTTGCTATGAGGCTTGGAGCCTCATCATGAAGTTTAGTCACAGGGAGAATGACTTGATTAAAACTTATGGTTAATCAGAAGGAAAATCTCTGGGAAATGTATTCCACCATCTTGATATCCACAACATCTAGATCAGGGGCTTGTAAATTTCTGTTCTGCCTCTGACAATGTTTACATGTACAACACACTCCTGTCAGGAACCTCTGTCATTACATGTACTGACTGTCCATTGGGACGGAATTAGCACTTGTGTATATTGAACAGAACCTCTTTGGAGAGTCTTGAGAGCCTGTCTTGTGCAGGTCTGCCCCCTTATTTGAGAATCACTATCCTAGCTTAAGACACAAACTCTCTCATTGTCTAAAGTCAGTGGTCAGTGACAAGTGTCATGGAAAGAAAAGTCTCTCTTCCTCTTCCAACCCCAGTTGTTTTTTCTGCTCTCACAGCTGACCTTTCTGTGAACTTGGAGGACTCCCTGGGGGAGGATTTAGTAGAGAAGGCCTTTGCAGATAAACCCAGGTCCCCAGTGGGTCCAAACACGTCAAACTCCTCTCCCTCAGGGTCCTTCTGGCACCAGGAGGAAGAAGGTGGAAACCCTTTTCCCATCAGAGCCATGTGTTTTTGTTAAAAGGTCTCACTGTGGCTCCTCTCTTACTCTACACGCAGTAAAAGGTAGGAGGTCCCTGGGGCAGCAGACACTGCCACCATTTCAGTGTTAGTGTTCAGCCAAGGTGATGCGGGCCAAGGCAAGCAGCTGGTATGAGTTTAGTCCTAAAACATGAGTGCCATGCTTCCTGCTTCCATGAGAGGTGAGTGCCAAGACAACAAAGTAAGTGCTTCTAAAGCTGCATAGTATCTTTTCCTCCACTTAAAATACACTGCCCTTCTAGCTCAGGCTCACGTGGTGTGGTCTGATGTTCCCTGAACGTCAGGACATAAATACAGCCCTTTTGTCCATTTATCCTTCAGCCCTTATTCAAAAGATGAGTCTATTGCTCTGCCTTCCTTTTATACTTTTAAGCTTTTGTGAAATGGATGCTGCCTTCTTCTCCCTGTTTTCGTGCCTGTTTGAAGCTGCTAGTCCCTCTACTCTAGAACGACCTTTCAGAGCCTGGTTCAGACCTCTTTTAAGTGGTGTGTTTAGTACCAGCATTTCGTCTGTAGCTTTTATACGTGATTGTGCTCATTCTGTTTTCAATCTGATGGATTAATGAACTTGTTTATAATGTGGTATTTTCTATTAAATCTGATATTTTCAAATAAAATGTGTCATTTGTGGACTTCTATCCCCAAAGGACGGAAAACGTTGCCTGGGCTGATGGTGATAGATTTTGGAAATAGCTGGTGAGCAAAGCTTCACACTCATACCTCACAGCAGCTCTGTAGGAATGTCACAGTCATAGCGACTATCTTTTGATCTCATCTTTAACCACCAAGGTAAAAAATAAAGCATTTTATGAAAATGAAGCACCTATGTGAAAAAGTAGGAAATTGTCATGTTTGGGCTCTACTTGTGATCCAAACAAAGATACAGCTGTAGATTTGTGACAAGGAGGGATATAAAAAAAACTGCTAGGTATGGAAAAATAGGTATGATCATTAAGGTTGTGTGTCAACTTGGCTGGGCCATGATTCTCAGTGATTTGGCAGTCACGATGTAGTTTGGCAGTCGTGTGATGGTGTGATCACCTCCATGATGGGATCTGCTATGAGTAGCCAGTTAGTCGAAAGGGAATTTGCTTGGGCGTGTGGCCTACATCAAATATAAGTGGACTCTCTGGCAAGGCTGGTGGGCTTTTGCTCAATCTGGATCCTGCATCTGGCTCCTGTTCATCCGACCTCTGGTTCTTGGGCCTTGAGCTAGGAACATACCTGTGGTCTTGCCTGCTGATCTTGAGATTTCATCAGTCTTCATAGCTTGTGAGCAAGAGCCGTGCTGTCTGACCTGCCGATCTTGGGTGTGCCAGCCCCTGCAGCTGCATGAATCAGAACAAGTCTCTAGCCTGACCTACTAATTTGGGGTGTTCCAGCCTCTACGGCCACATGAGCCATTTCCTTGGTATAAATCTCTTCATATAGATATTTATATGCTTTGCTGGTTTTGCTTCTTTAGAGAACCCAGCTTAAGATATTTAGTACCATGTGTGATACCTTTCTATAGTTTTGTCAGAACGAAAAGTATAAGGGAGCTGGTCGGTTTATCCTACTTTCACTAGACAAACTGGTGAAAGCAAGAGATGAGCTCAGGGCTTCCGAGTCAAAGCTCAAGTGCCACATAAATGACCTCAAAGTTTCCACTTGTGCCTTGAAAGAAAACCTTATCTCTTGTAGTAACACAGCTGATATTGCCAAAAACCAAACCCAAAGTCTTGTTGTAAGAGTAGCTGAATTACAATGCCAACTCAACTGCCAACCTCAAAAGGTGTCTGAAATTAAAGTGAGGGCATTGACTGAGAAGAAATGGGATCATGAAACTTGGATTGGGGACATTGGGACAGATAATGAGGAAGCTTGGAAATACTAAGCCCCTGAATTCTGTTGAATCATTTTGCCAAGAGAACCATCCCTCTTACTTCATCTGAGGAGATTACTCCAAATTTGACCAAGAAACCCTCCCCAGTAAAACAATTAGTCCCTCTACCCCCATATGATGAGATTAACCCAGCTGTGTCTAGAGAGCTTTTGTCTGAGTCATTGCCTGGGGCATTGCCTGAGGCAGATGATTTACAAGACAAAGCTGAAAGTTCTCAAAACACTTCCTCGCTTCTAGACCTATAACTAGACTTAAGCCCCAAAAGGTAAAGTACGAAGTGTGAATCAGGAGGAGTTATGCTACACTCCAAAAGAACTGCTTGACTTTCCTAATATGTACAAACAGAAGCCTGGGAGCTTTGTGTGGAAATGGCTATTAAGGGTGTGGGATAATGGTGCAAGGAACGTAAAGATGGATCAGTCTGAGTTTATTCATATGGGCCCACTAAGCACAGATTCTTCATCCAATATTTCAGCTCGAGAAGTTAGGAAAGGATCTAATGGTTTATTTGGTTGATTTGCTGAAGCATGGATTATGAGGTGGCCTACACTAAATCAAGTAGAAGTACCAGACCTGCCTTGGTATACTGTAGAAGAAGATATCCAAAGGCTTAGGGAAATAGGCATGTTAGAGTGGATTTATTAGGTTAGACCCACAGACCTACACATGGAGTGCTCAGAGGACACACCTTTTACCAAAACCGTGAGAAATTTGTGAAAGGAGCTCCAGCATCCTTGAAAACTGCCGTGATGGCTATTTTATGTAAGATTTAACAGGGGGACTGCCCTGATGCAAGATACCTAACTACAACGGGGCTAATTGGAACCCATGGTAGTAGGGGCCAAGTGGCAGCATTCAATCTGCAAAGACAAGGTGGATGTAGTTACCAGAAGGGACAGCGGAGTCAAAGCAGTAATCAGAATAGTCTGACTCGTATAGACTTAAGACACTGACTACTTAGTCATGGTGTCTCTAGGAGTGAAATGGGTAAGGAAATCTACTAAATATTTACTTGATCTATATAAGCAGATGAATTCTAGGTCAAGTGAACAGCAGTCTAACTCCAATCAGCAGAATAGTCACAGCCTCTCAAACTCACCCAGACTTGAGTGAGTTTAAAGACCCACAACCCCTTGAATGAAGGGGTGGCAGAGTCCCCTTGAGGAAGGACTCCAATACACTGCCAAAAACTTACACTGTTAATCTTTCTCCCAACCTTCTCCAAAGGTATCTAGAGCCTTGTACTGTTCTCTGGGGAAAAGGAAATAATCAGACTTAGGGGATTACTGGATACTGGCTCTGAACTGGCACTAATTCCAAGAGACCCAAAACATTACTGCACCCACTAGTCAGAGTTGTGGCATATGGAAGTCAGGTTATTATTGGAGTCTTAGCTCATGTCTGTATCACAGTAGGTCCAATGGGTCCCAGAATCCATACTGTAGGGATTTTCCCAGTTCAGGAATGCATAATTGGAATAGATATACTCAGCAATGACAGAACCACCACACTGAATCCCTGACAAATGGAGTAAGGGCTATTATGGTAGGGGAAGCCATTAGAACTGCCCCTACCTGGGAAAATAGTAAATCAAAAGCAATATTGCATTCCTGGAGGGATTGCAGAGATTATTGCTACCATCAAGGACTTGAAGGATGCAGGGGTGGTAATTCCGGCCACATTCCCATTCAACTCACCTGTTTGGCCTGTGCAAAAAACAGATGGATCTTGAAGAATGATAGTGGATTATTGAAAACTTAATCAAGTGGCAACTCCTATTGCATCTGCTGTTGCAGATGTGTGTGGTTTCATTGCTTCAACAAATTAATACATCTCCTGGAACCTGGTATGCAGCTATTGATTTGGCTAATGCCTTTTTCTCCATATGTGTTTTGAAGGACCACCAGAAGCAGTTAGCCTTCAGCTGGCAATACCAGCAATACACCTCAGTTGCCTACCTCAGGGCTACATCAGGTCTCCAGCCCTATGTCATAATTTAGTTCTCAGGGACCTTGATTGCCTTCCACAAGACATCACACTGGGTCCATTACATTGATGACATTATGCTGATTGGACCTAGTAAGGAAGGCAATGACTCTGGACTTATTGATAAAACATTTGCATGCTAGAGAGTGGGATATTAATTTCACAAAAATTCAGGTGCCTTACACCTCAGTGAAATTTCTAGGGGTCCAGTGGTGTGGGGCATGTTGAGATAGTCCTTCTAAAGTAAAGGATAAGTTATTGCATCTGGCCCCTCCCACAACTAAATGTAATACACAATGCCTAGTGGGTCTCTTTGGATTTTAGAGGCAACATATTCCTCATTTGGGTGTGCTACTCCAGCCTATTTATCAAGTGACCCAAAAGCTGCTAGTTTTGAGTGGGGCCCAGAACAAGAGAAGGCTCTGCAACAGGTTCAGGCTGCTGTGCACGCCACTCTGCGACTTGGTCCATATGATCCAGCTTATCCAACAGTGTTTTAAGTGTCCGTGGCAGAAAGAAATGCTGTTGGGAGCCTTTGGCAGGACCCTACTGGTGAATCACAGAGCAGATCCTTAGGATTTTGGAGCAAAGCACTGCCATCCTCTGCAGGTAACTACTCTCCTTTTGAGAAACAGCTTTTGGCTTGTTACTGGGCCTTAGTAGAGACCGAACACTTAACCATGGGCCACCAAGTCACCGTGCAACCTGAGCTGCCCATCATGAATTGGGTGTTGTCTGACCCACAGAGTCATAAAGTTGGACGTGCACAGCAGCACTCCATCATTAAATGCAAGTGATATATATGAGATTGGGTCCAAGCAGGACCTGGAGGCACAAGTAAGTTGCATGAGGAAGTGGCCCAAATTCCGGTTGTCTCCATGCCTGTCACGTTACCTTCCATCTCCCAGTCTGTACCTATGGCCTTATGGAGAGTTCCATATGATCAGTTGACTGAAGAAGAGAAAACTCGTGCCTGGTTTACAGATGGTTCTGTGCAATATGCAGGCACCACTCGAAAGTGGATAGCTGCACCACTACAACCCCTTTCTGGGACCTCCCTTAAGGACTGTGGTGAAGGGAAGCCCTCTCAATGGGCAGAACTTTGAGCAGTGCACCTGGTTATTCACTTTGCTTGGAAGGAGAAATGGCCAGATGTGGGATTATATACTGATTGGTGGTGGCCAATGTTTTGGCTGGATGATCAGGGACTTAGGGGGGACATGACTGGAAAATTGGAGGCATGGGGAAGAGGCATGTGGATGGGCCAGAAAGTAAAGATATTCGTGTCTCATGTGAGTGCTCACCAAAGGGTGACCTCAGCAGAGGAGGATTTTAACAAGTGGATAGAATGACATGTTCTGTGGAAACCAGTCATCATCTTTCCCTAGCCACTCCCGTCATCGTTCAATGGGCTCATGAACAAAGTGACCATGGTGGCAAGGACGGAGGTTATACGTGAGCTCAGCAACATGGACTTCCCCTCACCAAGGCCGACTTCTCTACAGCCACTGCTGAGTGCCCAATCTGCCAGCAGCAGAGACCAACACTGAGTCCCCGATATGGCACCATTCCTCAAGGTGATCAGTAGCAAGTTGATTACATTGGACCACTTCCATCACGGAAAGGGCAGCGGTTCTTACTGGAACAGAAACTTCCTGTGAATATGGATTTGCCTTCCCTGCATGCAATCCTTTGCCAAAACCACCATCCTTGGACTTACAGAATGCCCTATCCACCATCGTGGTATCCCACACAGCATTGCCTCAGATTAAGGGACTCACTTCACAGCAAATGAAGTGCAGCAATGGGCACGTACTCATGAAATTCACTGGTCTTACCATGTTCCCCATCATCCTAAAGCAGCTGGCTTAACAGAATGGTGGAATGGCCCTCTAATGACACAATTATAGCACCAGTTAGGTGGCAGTACCTTGTAGGGTTAGGGCAATGTTCTTCAGGAGGCTCTATATGATCTAAACCAGTGTCCAATATACGGTGCTGTTTCTCCCATAGCCAGGATTCATGAGTCCAGGAACCAAGGGGTGGAAATGGGAGTGGCACCACTCACTATTACCCCTAGTGACCCACTCACATGATTTTTTGCTTCCTGTCCCTGCGACCCTATGCTCTGTGGGTCTAGAGGGCTTAGTTCCAAAGGGAGGAATGCTCCCACCTGGAGACACATCACTGATTCCATTGAACTGGAAGTTAAGAATGCCACCTGGCCACTTTGGGCTCCTTTTGCCTCCGGATCAACAGGCAAAGAAGGGAGTTACTGTATTGACTGGGGTGTGATTGATCCTGACTACCAAGAGGACATCAGACTGATATTGCATAATGGAGGTAAAGAAGAGTATGTCTGGAATGCAGGAGATCCCTTAGGGTGTCTATTAGTACACCATGCCCTATGATTAAAGTCAATGGAAAACTACAGCAGCCCAATTCTTACATGACTACTTAATGGCCCAGACTCTTTAGGAATGAAGGTTTGGGTCACCCCACCAAACAAAGAACCACAACCAGCTGAGGTGCTTGTTGAGGTCAAAGGGAATACAGAATGGGTGGTAGAAGAAGGTAGTTTTAAATACCAGTTATGACCACAATGACCAGTTTCAGAAATGAGGACTGTAATTGCTATGAGTATTTCTGCCTTATATGTGCACATCAAATATTTTGTTTTCTTCACTTATAAAATATGTCATGGATTGAATTAAGTCCCCCCAAAAATGTCTGTATCAATTTAGCTGAGCCATGATTCCCAGTATTATGTGATTTTCCTATATGTTGTAAATCCTGCCTCTATGATGTTAATGATGGAGGAATGGCCGGCAGTTGTGTTAGTGAGGCAGGACTCAATCTACAAGATTGGATTGTGTCTTGAGGCAATCTCTTGAGATATAAAAGAAAGAAGTGAGCAAAGGGAAAGGGGCACCTCAGACCACCAAGAAAGCAGTGCTGGGAGCAGAGCATGTCCTTTGGACCTGGGGTCTCTGTGCAGAGAGGCTCCTGGTCTGGGGGAAGATTGATGAGGAAGCTGACAGAGAAAGCCTTCCCCTGGAGCTGACACCCTGAATTTGAACTTTTAGCCTACTTTACTGTGAAGAAATAAATTTCTCTTTGTTAAAGCCATCCACTTGTGGTATTTCTGTTATGGCAGCACTAGACGACTGTCTCAAATTCAGGGCATCAGCTCCAGGGGAAGGCTTTCACTCTCTGTCGGCTCTGGAGGAATCAGTCTTCCCTTGGTCTGGTTGCATCTCAGTGCAGGAACCTCAGGTCCAAAGGACGTGCTCTGCTCCTGGCACTGCTTTCTTGGTGGTATGGGGCTCCCATGTCTCTCTGCTCACTTCTCTCTTTTATATCTCAAAAAAAGGATGGCTTAAGACACTCCCTGATCTTGTAGATCTCATCAGTATAACTGCCACTAATCCATCTGATTACATTGTAGTGATAGGATTTACAACACATAGGGAAATCATATCAGAAGATAAAATGGGAGACAATCATACAAGGAAATCATGACGTAGGCAAGCTGACAGATATTTTTGGGACACAATTCAATCCATGACAATGACTAAGATGGATGTTAACAGGGCTAGTGCTTTTTTGGTGGTATGTGTGTCGTATCATGTTAGGCACAAGCATGACTTTATAATTGTCTTTATTCAGAGATTATGGTTTAAGGAGATGTGTACAGCTGTCAAGTTGTCAGGGGTGAAGTGTGATTGTTAAGATTGTATGTCAACTTGGCTGGGCCATGATTCTCAGTGGTTTGGCAGTTATGATGTAGTTAGGCAGTCATATGATGATGTGACCACCTCCATGACGGGATCTGCTGTGAGTAGCCAATTAGTTGAAAGGGAGTTTCCTTGGACGTGTGGCCTGCATGAAATGTAAGTGGAGTCTCTGGCAAGGCTGGTGGGCTTTTGCTCACTTTGGATCCTGTAGCTGGGTCCTGTTCTTCTGACCTCTGGTTCTTGGGACTTGAGCTAGCAGCTTACCTACTGTCTGACCTGCTGATCTTGGGTTCGGCAGCCCCTGCAGCTATGTGAATCAGGAGAGGCCTCCAGCCTAACCTATGAATTCAGGACATTCCAACCTCAACTGTGTGAGCCATTTCCTTGATATAAATCTTTTTATATAGATACTTATATGCTTTAATGGTTTTGTTTCTCTTGAGAACCCTGCCTAAGACAATAGGTAATATATCCCATTTTAGTTTAAAAAACTGTCAATACAATAGAACATCTTGAGTTAATTTAATATAACCTATTAAGGAGGTGGAAACTCTGGTGGCGTAGTGGTTAAGTGCTATGGCTGCTAACCAAAGGGTCGGCAGTTTGACTCTGCCAGGTGCTCCTTGGAAACTCTAAGGGGGGCAGTTCTACTCTGTTCTGTAGGGTCGCTATGAGTCAGAACTGGGTATTAAGGAGGTACAAGTAGAAGTTGAAAGAAAGGTTTAATTTTTTTAACAGATTGAGATAGGATTAACATACCCATAAAATTTACCCACACTAAATACGTTTATAGAGTTTTTATTAAGTTTATAAAAAAAAAAAAAGAGTTGGGCAATTTATCACTACAGTCCATCTCTATCATCCCCAAAAAGCACCCTACTACACCCTGCTTTATGTCTACACATTTACCTTTTCTGGATGTTTCATACAAATGGAATCATACAACATAAAATCTCCTATGTCTGGCTTCTTTCACTAAGCATAATGTTTTTGAGGTTCATCCGTACCCATGTAGCAGTAGTCTGTTTTTCTTGCTTCATTGTATGGATATACCCCATTTTGTTTATACAGTTAGGAAAGGCTTAAATTTTGAATAGGTATGTTACAGAAAAAAATATTAGAATGAAATGAAAAAGGACCTAGGGATGACAGCTAAACTGGAAATGTCTACATGGACTCAAGACCCTAAAAAGGTGTTTTTCCCAAGCTGGGCTGTGTCCCAGGGGCCATCTTGCTACAGCCAGTGCTTGTGCAGATTGAGAGGGACAGATTTGCACTTCTAATACTACTTCTCAGGGCTCCATCCAAAACCAAAACCACACCCAGTGCCGTCAAGTCGATTCCGACTCATAGCAACCCTATAGGACAGAGTAGAACTGCCCCATAGAGTTTCCAAGGAGCACCTGGTGGATTCGAACTGCTGGCCCTTTGGTTACCAGCCATAGCACTTAACCACTATGCCACCAGGGTTTCCCAGGGCTCCATAGACAGGAGTTAATTCTATGTTTGGGGGCAGGACTCATAATGTGTTTGGAACCTTGCCACCAGAAAGCAATTGAGCTTTCAAAAATGTCTAAGGCAGTGCTGAGAGAAGAAAGCCAGTTTAATGGGGGTCCCACTGGCCAGGTTGTGACAATTTGATTAAAAAAAAAATTATAGCTAATTGGAACAAGTTGAATCTGTAAAACACCAAGTCTGATAATCAAAAAGGGAAAAAGTAGTATTACGTGTACATAGAGTTGTATTATAGGAGGAGTAGATACCAAAAAAACCAAACCAAATCCAATGCCGTCGAGTCGATTCCAACTCATAGTGACCCTATAGGAATATGTTTAAAGTTTTATTTCAATTAGTAGTGGCAGAATGTTGATGTCAACCTGAGTGTCACATTTCTCCTATTAAGCATGTCTGTTTACTTTTCTCTTTTACTCAACGCTCATGAAAGCGTAGGAGATCCACGGGGCAACCGTATACAGCAAGAGCCTGGCCCACTCTTCCCCCTAGACAGAGCCATGGCTTACTCCCATTCTTCAGGTCTCTGCTCAGATGTCATTTTTCAGAGACATCTCCCCCAACCCTCCAGTGTAAAGTAGCAGTTCGCAATTCATTATCCCCCTTACTCTGCTCTATTTTCTTAGAACCATTTATCACCTCACGTGTATTGCTTCTCACTACGTGGCAACTCAATGAGGGTAAACCTTTTAAATACTGCTATATCCCTGTAACAGTGACTTGATATCTAGAAGCACCCATTATTCGTTGAACTATAAGCCTGACAGTAATCCTACGCAATAACCTGGTAAAAATAATAGCATGTTATGTGATAACGGGTTAACCAACCGGCCTACTGAGGAGATCTAACTTTGTAAATTTGGTTCCTAGGAACCAAAATCTTTAGTGACTGTGATGAGATGCTGGTCAAGCATGCCTAAGTTTTTAATAGGAGATACTGGGACAGCATGCTGAGTTATGTAATGATGGGCAAGTAAAACAGAACATATTAATTTGGACTTCAAGGGAGCCCTTAACATTAGCTGGCAACCATACTATTCCCCTAGTTAAGTCAGTCTCCTAGAAGATGAATTCATAGTTTCAAACCTCTTAACCCCTCCCTCTCCCTCTAGCTTTTCTCTCAGCCAGCGCTCTAGAAAATAGCAACAGTCAGAAAAGAACTTCCACAAGTTCCCACTATCATGTATGCCGCACCTGCCAGCCCTGCTGTCATATTCTGCCTTCTTCCTGTTACTTGCTCCTTGCTCTGTTCCTCCTGCACTTGCTCCTGCACTCTCTGGCCTACTTAAGCACGTTGCTTCAACAAGACTCCTCTCTCACCCGCAGAATCAAATTGTCCTTCTCTTTTGCATCACCTCCATCAGCATAGAAAACAAGCTTTTAAAAAAACTTTAACAAAACCCATTTCGCCCCTTCAGCCACAGCCTCTTTTCTCTGGTCCATTTTGGAGCAAAATTTGAGTTACCTATACTATTCTCTTCCCATTCTCTCTCAAACACTCCCTACAGGCTTTCACTCCCCTCCACTGCAACAACACTTGTGAAGTTATTGGTGACCTCAGCATTGATTGCTAAATCCTATGGTCAATTCCTAGTCCTCATACCACCTGGCCTATCTACAGCACATGACAGTTGATCACTCCTTCCTTCGAACTTGGCTTCTAGCACTTCACACACTGCTTGTTTTCCTACCTTACTGGCCACTCACTGTCTGCCTTGCTAATTCCTCTCCATCTCCCTGACCTCTTAGATTTTGCAGTGCCCAAGACTCAGTCCTTGAACGTCTTCTCTATACACAACTCCCACCCTTGATGACCTCAACCAGTCTCATGGCGTTAAATATCACCTATCCATTAACTGGGAGCCCTGGTGGCATGGTGGTTAACAGCTCAGCTGCAAACCAAAAGGTCAGTAGTTCAAATCCACCAGCACTCCTTGGAAACTATGGGGCAGTTTTCTGTCCCATAAGGTCGCTATGAGTTGGAATTGACTCAACTGTAATGGGTTTGGTTTTGGTATATGTTAACTCTATACGTCCAAATCTCAGCCTAGAATATCCAACTGCCTATTTAACATTCCCACTGGGATAACTACTAGGTGTCTCAAACTTAACATGTTCACAACTGAATTCCTTATCTTTTCCTGAAAACCTGTGCTACCTACAGGTTTCTTCCATTTCAACTGCTCAAAAGCACCTGGAAATCAACCCTGATGCCTCATTCTCTCACATTATACATCCAATTTATTAGCATGTCCTCCTATTATCTTGACCTTCAGAATAAGTATAGAATCTGATCACTTCTCAAGATTCCAACTGCTAGCACGCTGGTATATGTCACCTGCATTTCTCACCAGAGTTACTGCAATGGTCCCCTAACTGATCTGTTCCCACCCTGGCTCACCTAGGTCAGTCAGATCTATCACCCTCTGCCAAGACCCTCCAACACCTATCTCAGAGTAGAAGCCAAGTTCATACAAAGCCAATCTGCAGCACCCCCACTCCCACCCCATCTCTTACTATTCTCCCTCGATCTGCTTCAGCCCTCACGAGCCACATGCTGTCCCTGGAGCCCTCTAAACATGTTCCCATCGAAAGGGCCTTTCCCTTCCTATTCCCTCTGCCTGGAATTCTCTTCTCCCAGGTGTCCACAAGTTCATGCCCATACCGCTAAGCTTTTGTTCAAATGCTACCTCAATGAAATCTTACTTCTCCACTCTAAAATTCCAACATCACGCTGTCACCCCTAACTCCCTATTCCCTCCTCCAACTCTTCTCCATAGCACTTATCTTCTGCTGAACCATATAATTCACTTATTGTCTCTTTCTTTTCACCA
This sequence comes from Loxodonta africana, assembly GCF_030014295.1. Classification (NCBI taxonomy): domain Eukaryota; kingdom Metazoa; phylum Chordata; class Mammalia; order Proboscidea; family Elephantidae; genus Loxodonta; species Loxodonta africana. The sequence goes on along the minus strand of NC_087343.1, from coordinate 154,928,311 downwards.
GAATATGGAGATGTCAGCTATGCTTCAAATACTTTTGAGTGGTCTTAAATTATCTGGCAGTACTTCAGTTCCTGCCTTGCTGGTATCATTAGATCCAGTCTGTCTCCCAAGGTATATAATAGACTGTAATAAAACAAAATAAGGACAATTAAAATCCCAGAAATTAAACCTACCTCTTGCAGCAGAGCAAAATACTAACAACCTGCCATCAGCAGTTACTGTATTTTTATAACATGGAACTGCTGCCATCTGCTGGTGATGCTTATAACAAAATTAATTTTGAGAAATCCAAAATTTCACTCAAAATTTTAAAAATCCCTTCGAAGTAGGTAGCCATATGGATAGCTTTATAATTATTATATCTGATTAACTCTCATTTCTCTTGACAGAAAAAGAAATAGTAAGTACATTAAAGAATTTCAAATATAAACTAGAATCCTCTACAATTGAAAAACGGCCTTACTGACAATGCAACAGTTCTGGAAGTGTGGTTGCTGAGTCTTCTCCCGAGAACCCACATTTCCTTCATCTCCTTGAAAGGAAAGGTACGTCCACTAGATGCTTGCTTGCTCACTCACTTGCCTGAGTCCATATTTAGCTGAGATGGAAGGCTAGTCCTGTCATGCTATGTGGAGCTTCATGGGTCCAGCTGACCCACAGAATGTTCTGATCAACTTATTCAATGTTTAATGATTTCCTCATGAAGCTGAGCAGGGAAATGATCACAGCAGGTACACTGCCTAAGACTGCACACATACAGCCAGTGAAGTGTCCTGAAAAATAACTAACTTGAAGTTACAAAAAGACCTCAATTGAAACAAATTTCATTGATTTGTTGAGCCTGCTAAAATTAAGTAATCAGTCTTCAAGAAAAAATTTCTAGCTCCTGACCAATCCAGGTGCATACAGATATAATGGATGTTTACATAACACTAATAATAGTTAATAATCAATAGCTAATTGCCTCATATGGGTCTGAAAGCTGGACAATGAATAAGGAAGACCAAAGAAGAAGTAATGCCTCTGAATTACGGTGTTGGTGAAAATATTGAATATACCATGGACTGCCAGAAGAATGAAAAAATCCATCTTGGAAGAAGTATAGCCGAAATGCTCCTCAGAAGGGAGAAGGGCAAGACTTCGTCTCACATACTTTGGACATGTTATCAGGAGGGACCAGGTCTGGAGAAAGACATCATGCTTGGTAAACTAGAGGATCAGTGAAAAAGAGGAAGACCCTCAACGAGATGGACTGACACTTAGGGTAGTAGTTTCAGGGGTTCATCCAACCTCCATAACACAGTAGCTACAATAAAAGACTCAAACATAGCAGTAATTGTGAGGATGGTGCAAGACCAGGCAGTGTTTTGTTCTGCTGTATATAGGGTCACTGTGAGTCAGAACCAAGTTGACGGTACCTAACAACAACAAAAATGGATAAGACAACTGTCACAGCCAAGAGGAGCCTAGCGAGACATTACAACTGAATGTAATGTAGTAGCCTGGATGGGATCCTGGAACAGAAAAGTTTTTCAGCTCTAGTTAATGGACTCTAATTAATAATAATGTTATCTATTATTAATTGTGACAAATATACCATACTAATGTGAAATGTTAATAACAGGGCAAACAGTGTGCGGTATAAGGGAGCTCTCTGTACTATCTTCAAATTTTTCCATAAATCTAAAACTAGTCTAAAATAGTTTATTTTGAAAGATGGATGGGACAAGATGCATCTCAACTGACAAAGGCAGGTCCTGAAAAGTTAGTTCAATCACGAGCTTAAAAAGTTATTTAGTAGATCATTTTCATTTATTAGCTCTAGACACAAAACTTTATATAAAAACCAAGAGGTACACACACCCTTTTCAAACTACTGTTTTGGGCAGAATGAATTATCCATCTGCAAAGGGCCCCTCACTCTCAGCAAAAGGACCCATGAGGTTCATGTCAATGTATGGCAAATCTCAATCCACTCATAAAAATCACCTCCATGAAACTAATCTAGGAACAAAACTCTTTATCTTATACTTTCTTGACATAGCAGTCTTGCACAGACCATTCATTTCTAGGGCATTCGGAAGGTTACCCCAACCTTTCATTTATTCAGAGACAGAAGTACTCTACCAAAACAGAAGTCATCTTCAAATTAACTCATAACTCATGCTACAAAAATAAGACTTAAAAGTCATACTTTGTTAAAAATGAGCAGTGAAGATTTTGTACCTAAGGAAGAAAGGAAGAAACACTCAGGTGAACAAACAAGTCTTTGAGACTAACCACATTTGTTGATTTTTTTAATCATAAATGGGCAAAAAAAAAAAAAAAAGCCCATTTCTTTCACGAATTGCATTATGAAGGCTTCTTGCCTTCTGCTATATCAACATAATGTGCAACAGCCTAAAATAAAATGACCTCTAGAGAATATCAATCAACCCATGAACTAAAGGAGTGACAACTACTGAAAAGAGCCAGAACTGGGAATCCTGTTCACTGTAGTCACTGTTCTCCGGTATATATTGTATAATTAGTCTTTTTTATTCCCATTTATTATCTTCAACTTATCCTTTAAAGTAACTTTAGTTCTTATATAAAATACACTGAATAAAGTCCATGAAAATACATGGTTTAAATAAAATATGCGCCCTAAAACTAAGCTCAGTCACAAGCCAAGGATAAGAAAAGGTGCTGTTCAGAGACTTTTTTTGTTCTCACCTTAAGAATATGTTATATGCCAAACAGAGTTTTTAAATGTGATCAGTTGCTTTGGCAACAGAACAAATAGCAGCAACTCAGATCTAATTAAAAGATAACGTCTTTCATTATCTTTATTGTTAAGGCTGAAGAGCCCAGGTGGCACAGTGGTTAAACACTTGGCTGCTAACTGAAAGGTTGGAGGTTTGTACCCACCAGCCACTCCGTAGGAGAAAGATGCAGCGGTGTGGCATTCTGCTTCCGTAAAGATTACAGCCTTGGAAACCCTATGGTTTCTATCCCGTACTATAGGGTTGCTATGAGTTGGAACCGACTCAACGGCAATGGGTACTGTTAAGATTAAGCATCCTCAGTGACAATCCAGAAACACAGACCCTGCTGACTCTTTGGCCAGGGCACACTCACAAAAAGGTTGAAAGGGTTTCCCCAATTTTCAATGACAAGGTAAGAAAAAAGAAGATGTTCACAAACTGCTACTGAATTCCTCTGTCCTCTTTTTCAAAAAATTTTATTTTGCTACCAAGCCACTCCCCAAACAATAAGGAAAGACAATTTTCCAAAAAGCCAACAAAAACCCAGGTATTTTGGTATCTAAGAATCAAACCAAAATTATCCCCCAAAACACTGCTGTTAAAAAAAAAGGCGGGGGGGGGGGGAAGGGTAGGAGCTAAATTCCCATAACTCATTAGAGAATATCTTTAAAAAGAAAAAGAATCTTGAATTACAGTGGTGTGGACAGGGAAGTTCAGCTTGGCAATATATTGGGCTTTCTCCTATTCCAGCAGAGGAAATACAAACATGAGCGGCTGGAATTATTAAAATTGTCCTTCCCAACCAACGGTGGATGGGAGTAAGGGGACGGGATGAGCAACAAAAGGTAGCAAAGACAAGTCGTTTTGAATCTAGGATCTATTGCTCAGGGAAGTTGAAAAGGGCTGAAATTCTTCTGGATTTGGCTCAGAACCAGTGGACTATGTACCACTAATAAATATCAGGTGTCACATGGTGTTTGTGGTATTAAAACATATTTTTTAAATTATCTATATACATCTCTATTCTGGAAAGCAGAAGATCAAAATGACACTTGGGCCATGTAAGCAGTTATAAAATGTTCCCTCCAAGGAAAACTCAGAAGAAATTTAGGTTGGAAGGAATGTGAATAACACGGAGGAAATAAGATCATGCTTGTAATAAGTTACAGCTCTCAGTACAATTTTAATAAAGCTTCTACCCACCCCAGCTGTAAGCAGTAGTCCTGAGGGAGCCTGAACAGGAATGCCTTAGAGGGATCCTTCTCAGAGATAAAAGGGTCAGTAAGTTAAACCTGTGACCCCTCTTCTTACCTGTAGCTTGGGGAAGAAAATATTTAATTTTTAACTATGCAGAGCTGGCATACATTGTAATATTTAATATTCTCTAGTTTTCATTGTTTAATCCTTTGGCTTATAATTTTCTCAATTTATGTTACATTGAGAAATATATGAATATGCCTTAATCAGTAGTATCAAATGAAAATATAAACCTTGTTCTTCCGTATCTTCTACATAGGAAGACTAAATGGATGATACCCTAAATATCCTGCAAGGTAACTCTATGTAGTCAACAAAAGATTAGGGAAAACCATTCCACTTCCATATCTTGAACAGTAGGAGTTAACTAGTCTTCAATTTCATCTAAAATGTCTCCATTAATATCCACAGCATGGAACAACCTGGAAGCATAAAATAAGATACATTTTTTTTAAAAAACTTATTTTGCTTTTTTTCTTTTGAAGATAAAGTCCTATGTTTAGTATTTCTGCTAGGAATTTTCCATGTATTTTTTTAATTGTGCTAGTATTTTACTGGAATTGTTACTGTTTTTGTTAGTGTTCTCTCTTTGAGTTGCCTGTTTTTCCCATATGCCTGTTATTTTTCATGTGCAATTAAATATTTTCTCCACTCTTCTGATAATATCTTTGTATATTTCTCTCCTTTAATCACTATACTGAGGAGGGCTGAAATCTGGGTGTCTCTGGATAAGCTGTCTTAAAGTTATTAAGAAGAGCCCTTCTAGGATTCAGACCACTCTTTTGGGTCTAGGATAAAACAATAATAATGGGGAAGGAAATCACAAAGTACTGATACTCAATGTACACAATATGTGGAATAAGCCAAGGTAGGGGAAGTCAGGCAATTTTTAGGGGAAGTCAGGCAATTTAGGAGAAGCTGAACTCCGTCAAGACACGATAGCTCTATTACATGCCAATCATTCCATGTTTCTTTATCTTCGCCATCCATGCACCCTCCATTTGTAAAATGTTTTGTAGCTACCAACTTTGTCATCTTTCCTTTAAGTTACCTAAAATACATGCAAATCCCAATTCTAAATTCAAGGGGCAGGGCTTGTTTCTTCAACTTCTCTTATAGCTTCTCTTATAGTCATGTAATACAAATGATTGTAGATACTCTACAGATGTCTAGTAACAAGGGTCATCAATTGATGCTGAAACTGGAAAGACGCTGGAGAAAACAATATTGACACCATGCCAAGGAATTACCCCCACAGGTTCCTTATTAATAATGAAAAGGAAAACTTAACTCTACAGTGAAGCAAATGATCAAACCGAGCATCACTGACAGTTGGGAGAACCTGACACTTTGGGCCTCCGCAATGGTTAAGAGCTATGGCTGCTAACCAGAGGGTTGGCAGTTCGAATCCACCAGCTGCTCCTTGGAAACCCTGTGGGGCAGTTCTACTCTGTCTTCTGGGGTCACTATGAGTCAGAATTGACCCAAGGGCAATGGGTTTGGTCTTTTTTTTTTTTTTTTAAATGTGATAGAATATCATCACTTCCCATCAAGTATTCTTGTCAAAAACGTTTACCCTAAACCTAATCAAACCTCAATCTGGATCTAACTTCCAGTTTACAGAAATAGGATGGAGAAACAAGATAGCATGGGGGAAAAAACTCTGGAAAGTATGATGTCATACAGGGCAACTTGCCTAGGCTCCTCAAAAAATTAATGTCTCCACCCAAAACACATCAAAAAGGGGGTGAATCTATTCTATATTAAAAAAGACTAAAGATACAGAACCAAATAGAATGAGTGAACCTTGATTAGATCCTGGTTCACTAAAACAGCTTACAAAGACATTTTAGAAATAATTGGGATGTTTTAAATACCTACTGATAGTATGACATTATTGCTAAATTTGTTTTTAAGTACTTTGGTTATGCAGAAGAATTTTCTCATCTCAGGAGATACATGTGGAAGGATTTAGAGTTGAAGTGTCATCACATCTCCGATTTAGCTTCAAGTAGTTCAACAAAAAAGTTAAATAAAACAAATACAACAAAATGTTATCAATTGTTAATTTAGGTGTAAGGTGTTCTGCTATTCACAATGCTATCCTTTCAACTTTTCTGTATATTTGAAAATTCTCACTATAAATGTTGGGGAGGTTAAAAAATAAAAAATTCTAGATAGTGTTATGTTCCCAATCTAAAACTCATTTTTGAGAAAGTAATATAGAAATTCATATGTATGGGAAAACAGGTCAGAGAATTCTCTCTAATAAGTCCAAGTACTTAAGTAAAACATTAGACTTGTGATCTGCAAATCAAGTACCACAAATTGCTGCCATGCCTGGGGAGGTCTGTGTATACATACCGGTTAAAACAGGGGGAAGCAGGATCATTAAAATGTTTATATGGGTTTGCTCTAGAGAGAGAACCCATGCAAATCCAGCAGAAATACTGCATACAGCCAGTACATGTCATCTTGTTACACCCATCTAATTTCTGGTGGGAAGAATAGAAAGAGAAAAATATCCAGGCTGTAAAAGCAAAAGAGAAACACACTTGCCAAAAAGATTTAGTACAACATTTTCCTAGTCTTTTCCCTTTGCTCATACAAGGTCAAGATATACAGGTAACACTTCAAAAACTATATTACTTATAATGCAAAATAAGCATTAAGGAAAATATGTAGCAGGTGCTCCTACCACTAGACACTTAGCAAAATCTCTTCTAATAAACACTAGATAAAAGCCACACATGCATATTATATGCGGAATGTGTAGTAACAGATTAATGTTAAAATGTTTGGATTTAAAACGTGTGATTTTATGTTTTTTACATAAATCTAAGTATCAAATTCCCACTCTATTACAGGACTCAGGCGTGCCAGAGGTGACTAAACATAATGCCAGTTTCCTTCATGGAGTAAGTAGAGAATCACCTCATTAGGTTCAGTTCAGACATAGTAGAATGGAACAGTAGATCAAAGGCAAAATACATTTCAATTTTAAAATGAATTAAGACTTACCTAATTATTTTGGCTCAGATTAATGGAAAAATTGCTAAACAGGTGTTCTACATCTCAGCATAGTTTTGAGGAAAAGTCAGACTTGATTTTTTTTTTTTTTTTTAAATCATAAATGAGTTAAGAGTTGTTTGTAGCTCTAGTATGGCCTCCTTATAACCTATTCAATTTTCAGGTGGATATAATGTGAGAAGCATTCCCTGGGTGGTGCAAACAGTTTAAGCACTTGGCTACTAACTGAAGAGTTGGCGATTCAAGTCCACCCAAAGGGACCTGGGAAGAAAGGCCTGGTGATCTACTGCTGACAGATCAGAGCCATTGAAAACCTACAGGGCAGTTCTACCCTGACACACAAGGGGTGGCCCTGAGTTGGAACTGACTCCACAGCAACTGGCTTGGTTGGTTTTTGTGTGTGTATGTGTGTGAGGACAATTGTCACTGTGTAAAAGCACTTCAAAAAGGAAGCCTACATACATTTAAGGTAAATAACAATATCTAGTAATAAATTTGCATCTGCTAAGTAAGAAGGCTCAATAGATACCAGAACGTGTTTTCTTAATAAGTCATAAAATTGACTATCAGGCTTCTTGAGGCAATCGTAACATGCTTGCAAGTCTTGTTGACATTCAAGTCTGTCCAGAAATATTTACCTCTATGGGAGTTCCACAGCACGGGCAGCTCTTTGAGTTCTTTTCTAGCCACTCCTTACTTTCCATCTCTTCCAGTGCCTTCTGAATCACCCTCTTACCATACCTCTGTTCCAAAAATCTTTTACTGGCCTCATCTGCTTTCAGGTACTCATTTCGCAAGTCCATTAACTTCTCTAGAAAGTGAAATGGAAAATTAACTTTTAAACAATTTTGCAGTGCTGACTAAAAAATATTAAAAACGACCATAACCTTTGACTACTCAATAACGCTATTCCTGGGGCTTTATCCTAAGGAATTAATCCAAAGTAAAGGCATACGGGTAGAGATGTGTATAACTACGGCAAACAGGTTAAACGTCCCAGGGGGCAATTACGTGTGGGAGAGCCATTTAAGGACATAATAGTCAGTTATTAGAAACTTGGAATGGCTGTAACGCAATTAAAATGCTCATTATAGAATTCAGAAAAAAATTACACTTACATTACAAATGTGTAAATTATACACGCACAGCTCACAAAGAACGGAAGGGAGTGCCCCAACTAAAAAAACATGGATTTGCTAATGGTAGAAGACTAATGGAGTTTTTTCCCCTTTGATTTATTAATGTTGATATATTTGTGCAATTAATAGTACACAGTTTTTTTTTTTAGTTAAAGACTGACTTACCTAAAAGACACAAAGGTTGAAACAGACATGTTTACTGATTTTCCACTAGGTCAGCATCACCTACCATCTGGTAAGCAAGGCTTGGCCAATACACAAAAGCGTCTGTGGCTTAAGGGCAAAGACTAACTGTTCAGTTTTGTATTTTAAAAAATCAGTGAATACAATTTACCACCCTCAGTCTCACCCTGTGCTATGCTTTGTTACAGGTGCTAAGAGGTTCCTCCTGCCAACTGATTTCTATTGCTCTGTTACTTAACGCAGATGAACCAGGCATCCATTCACAAAGGTTTTACTTACAGACGAGAGGCTTTTTTCGTAATTCTATTACCTTAATTTTTCAACGCCACTAATTAGCTTCAAAAACCTCTCTCAACAATGTTCTTGTTATTTTATTAGTTTACTTTCCCCATATTACTTAAAGGTCTGTCTCTTTTTACGCAGTGGACATCACCTGGGGCAGAATCACAGCCGCATTCTTTTCCTTCACCTGTTAATCCCACGGCTCCATCACCTCTAATTCAAGATAGCAGACATGGACCGTTTCACCCCTCTAATCATTCAAAGCATTTTTGTGTTCCTAGACATCTTAAGCACAACAGGTTATTGCTCTAATAGTCTCAAAATAATAAAATTGTTAGTAGTTCATATATTTTATGTGGTAGTATTGTGTGTGTGTGTGTGTGTCTTCCTAATTTTGCTGAAGGCCCTGAATGCTGTGAAATGCCTCAAATGTATTTCAGCCTCTCAATAATAAGGTTACTAAAGTAAAGGTTGATAATATACTTAGGTGAGTTCTCCAACCCAGCTCCTCCTGCCCACAAGACTCTGCCCTGGACAAGTGGAATGTCTACTCACTCCTTCCTCTTATGGTACTTCCTAGGAGATAATGACACTCTGCTAACAGTAGCAATTAGTAACTTAGTAATAATTAAAAAAAAAAAAAATTTTTTTTTTTTTATTAACACTTTGTATTTTGCATGTATTTGCTCACTGTTTCTCAAACTATTTATGGTGAAGGACCAGTTTTTCCCCCCAACCTGTCATGGGCCAATACTTTGGTAAATTACAATGATAATGAATTACTAGAAAAATTAAAGACAAAAAATATAAGCCTAAATTTTTATAATTAGATTTGACGGACAGAAAATTACTCTGTTAAATTGCCATAAAAGTTTCTAACCCTGACGGTCATTTTCTACACTTACCTCATCATTGATCGGGAAAACAAATTTACCTACTCTGAGTAGCACTACATCGGTTTGTTCATCCTCACGATAACCTATGAAGTAGCTATTATTATTATCATCCCTGTTACGTATGAGAGTGAGACTAAGTCAAACTGGACCAAAGTCCAGCTAAACCAATGTCAGGGGCCTGATTTCCCAGTCCTTATCTAGATCAGAAATGGCAAACAGGTTTCACCTCCTATGCCTACTTCAATAGATGGTGACTTTCTGAAGCACTACATTGAGGAAGATGCTGAGGCTTTCATAGGCTCAGTGAGAGAGCACTTGATGACTGGTCGGACACATGTGCCATGGAAACACGAGTGGCAGCTTAGATACTCGACATGTGCCACCCAGGATCTAGATTATTCCATGGTCTTAGGTAGAAAGTACCTTGCCGTTCCTTCTCCTGGAATGTTCCCCCTGATATCTGCATGGCTTGTTTCCTTACTTCAATCAAGTCTTTACTCAAACCGTTTTGCCAGTAAGGCTTCCCCTTGCTTTCCTAACTAAAATCCCAAACCCTCTCCCACTCAGAACATTTCATATCCTCCCCTTGCTTTATTTATTTTTTCCTACTTAGCACTTTAAACCAAAACCAAACCCGTTGCCATCCAGTCAATTCCGACTCAAACCAACCCTGTAGGACAGAGTAGAACTGCCCCATAGAGTTTCCAAGGAGCAGCTGATGGATTTGAACTCCTGCTTTTCGTTAGCAGCCAAGCTCTTATCTACTGTACCACCAGGGCTCCCCTTAGTACTTACCACCACCTAATACTCTTATTTATTTTGTTTGCCTGTCTCCTTCACTAGAATATAAGTTCCATGAGGGCAGAGATTTTGTTTCTTTTGGTCACTACTCTATCACCAGTGCCCAGGACAGTAATTGTTCCCAAAACGTTTATTGAATGAATACTTCCAAACTGAAATGATATGACTTTCTTTGGGGTGGGAGCTGGGGAGGGGGGAGGTAAGGGAGTTCAGCTCACTTGGCTACAACTTACCTGCTGTCACGTTACAGGGAGAGACCCCATGGTAGGTCAATCTGCACAAGGTACAGAAGGCAAAATTGCAGCTGGGGCAGATGGCCATGGTGCAGCCAGGCTCTTGCATTACGGGCAGCTGGCAGCATGGGCGGGGGCAGTATACCACATCTGCCATCAGGTCCAAGGTGGACTGGAGGAGAAGGTGGTCATAACGGGCAAATAACTCTGCTTCCACTAGCTCTCTGACCTGAAGGAAAATACAAAACACCATAGGTCTAATGATTCCCCAACGAGTTTTGATCCTCAGGAGATCCTTGCGATGCTGGGGCAAACCAGATGGGCACATAAATGAAAACCCCGTCTCACTTCAAAATCAGATCAAGTATGAAAATAGTCTATATCTTGACTGAGGTGGTAGTTACGAGGGTCTACACATTTGTCAAAACTAAGGAAACCGTGTACTTTAAGTGGGTACAGTTTATTGTAATAAAAATGATGCCTTAGGGGCGGAGCCAAGATGGCGGACTAGGCAGACGCTACCTCGGATCCCTCTTACAACAAAGACACGGAAAAACAAGTGAATCGATCACATACATAACAATCTACGAACCCTGAACAACAAACACAGATTTAGAGACGGAGAATGAACTAATACGGGGAAGCAACGATTGTTTCCAGAGCCTGGAGCCAGCGTACCAGTCAGGTACGGCACAAGCACAGAGACCTGCTCCACCCTCCTGAACTAACCCCGGGAGGGGGACCAGCCGGTTCCACGGGCGGCGTGGGACGCAGCCGGTAGGAGAAGTCCCTGGGAGGCAGTGACTGGTCTTGGAGCAGAAAGAGCAGCATCCGAGCCGGGGAACCGTCCCGCACGGATTTGGACTGGACGCAGGTACGCCATAAACACGGAGAGTTGCTCCACCCCCCTGAACTAACCCCGGGAAGGGGACCAGCCGGGTCGCGCGGGCAGCGTGGGACGCAGCCGGTAGGAGAAGTCCCCGGGAGGCAGCGACTGGTATTGGAGCGGGGAGAACAGCGTCCCAGCTGGGACACTCGGTCACGGCACAAGCACGGGGACCTGCTCCACCCATCTGAACTAACCCCTGGAGGAGGCTCAACTGGTTCTCGGGGCGGCACGGCCACGCGGCTGGAGGGAGGAGAAGTCCCCGGGAGGCAGCGACTGATTTTGGAGTCGAGAGTGCACCGTCCCAGTAGGGGTGCCTTGACGCTGGGCGTGGGGCTGGAAGCGGAGGATCTGACCGTGACTCCAGCGGGCCAGACCCCCCGGGGGCAATCTCCACACAGCCAGCACACATAGGCGACGCGCCCGCGGGAATCTCAGATATAACAGTCATTCCAAGCAAGACAAGCAACTCTGGCTATACTCTGAGGTGCTACTCTCCTATCTCTCTGTTCCCTCCCCCACCCTCCCCAGACGGCTTCATTAACATCTGAATAGCCTGAGCCAGAGGGAGAACTCTGATAGGGATCTGACTGCATTTTTTTTTTAGCGGATTTTCTGGAAAAACTAGTTTCCCAGTGATGGCTCGGAGACAACAATCCATATCAAACCACTTAAAGAAGCAGACCGTGACAGCTTCTCCAACCCCCCAAACAAAAGAATCAAAACCTTTCCCAAATGAAGATACAATCTTGGAATTATCAGATACAGAATATAAAAAACTAATTTACAGAATGCTTAATGATATCACAAATGAAATTAGGATAACTGCAGAAAAAGCCAAGGAACACACTGATAAAACTGTTGAAGAACTCAAAAAGATTATTCAAGAACATACTGGAAAAATTAATAAGTTGCAAGAATCCATAGAGAGACAACATGTAGAAATCCAAAAGATTAACAATAAAATAACAGAATTAGACAACGCACTAGGAAGTCAGAGGAGCAGACTCGAGCAATTAGAATGCAGGCTGGGACATCTGGAGGACCAGGGAATCGACACCAACATAGCTGAAAAAAAATTGAATAAAAGAATTTAAAAAAATGAAGAAACCCTAAGAATTATGTGGGACTCTATCAAGAAGGATAACCTGCGGGTGATTGGAGTCCCAGAACAGGGAGGGGGGACAGAAAACACAGAGAAAATAGTTGAAGAACTCCTGACAGAAAACTTCCCTGACATCATGAAAGACGAAAGGATAGCTATCCAAGATGCTCATCGAACCCCATTTAAGATTGATACAAAAAGAAAAACACCAAGACATATTATCATCAAACTCACCAAAACCAAAGATAAACAGAAAATTTTAAAAGCAGCCAGGGAGAAAAGAAAGGTTTCCTTCAAGGGAGAATCAATAAGAATATGTTCTGACTACTCAGCAGAAACCATGCAGGCAAGAAGGGAATGGGACGACATATACAGAACACTGAAGGAGAAAAACTGCCAGCCAAGGATCATATATCCAGCAAAACTCTCTCTGAAATATGAAGGCGAAATTAAGATATTTACAGACAAACACAAGTTTAGAGAATTTGCAAAAACCAAACCAAAGCTACAAGAAATACTAAAGGATATTGTTTGGTCAGAGAACCAATAATATCAGATATCAGCACAACACAAGGTCACAAAACAGAACGTCCTGATATCAACTCAAATAGGGAAATCACAAAAACAAACAAATTAAGATTAATTAAAAAAAATAAATAAAAATACACATAACAGGGAATCATGGAAGTCAATAGGTAAAAGATCACAATAATCAAAAAGAGGGACTAAATACAGGAGACATTGAACTGCCATATGGAGAGTGATACAAGGCGATATAGAACAATACAAATTAGGTTTTTACTTAGAAAAATAGGGGTAAATAATAAGGTAACCACAAAAAGGTATAACAACTCTATAGCTCAAGATAAAAACCAAGAAAAACGTAACGACTCAACTAACATAAAGTCAAGCACTATGAAAATGAGGATCTCACAATTTACTAAGAAAAACGCCTCAGCACAAAAAAGTATGTGGAAAAATGAAATTGTCAACAACACACATAAAAAGGCATCAAAATGACAGCACTAAAAACTTATTTATCTATAATTACCCTGAATGTAAATGGACTAAATGCACCAATAAAGAGACAGAGAGTCACAGACTGGATAAAGAAACACGATCCATCTATATGCTGCCTACAAGAGACACACCTTAGACTTAGAGACACAAACAAACTAAAACTCAAAGGATGGAAAAAAGTATATCAAGCAAACAATAAGCAAAAAAGAAGAGGAGTAGCAATATTAATTTCTGACAAAATAGACTTTAGACTTAAATCCACCACAAAGGATATATAATGATAAAAGGGACAATTGATCAGGAAGACATAACCATATTAAATATTTACGCACCCAATGACAGGGCTGCAAGATACATAAATCAAATTTTAACAGAATTGAAAAGCGAGATAGATACCTCCACAATTATAGTAGGAGACTTCAATACACCACTTTCGGAGAAGGACAGGACATCCAGTAAGAAGCTCAACAGAGACACGGAAGATCTAATTACAACAATCAACCAACTTGACCTCATTGACTTATACAGAACTCTCCACCCAACTGCTGCAAAATATACTTTTTTTTCTAGCGCACATGGAACATTCTCTAGAATAGACCACATATTAGGTCATAAAACAAACCTTTGCAGAGTCCAAAACATCGAAATATTACAAAGCATCTTCTCAGACCACAAGGCAATAAAACTAGAAATCAATAACAGAAAAACTAGGGAAAAGAAATCAAATACTTGGAAAATGAACAATACCCTCCTGAAAAAAGACTGGGTTATAGAAGACATCAAGGAGGGAATAAGGAAATTCATAGAAAGCAACGAGAATGAAAATACTTCCTAACAAAACCTCTGGGACACAGCAAAAGCAGTGCTCAGAGGCCAATTTATATCAATAAATGCACACATACAAAAAGAAGAAAGAGCCAAAATCAGAGAACTGTCCCTACAACTTGAACAAATAGAAAGTGAGCAACAAAAGAATCCATCAGGCACCAGAAGAAAACAAATAATAAAAATTAGAGCTGAACTAAATGAATTAGAGAACAGAAAAACAATCGAAAGAATTAACAAAGCCAAAAGCTGGTTCTTTGAAAAAATTAACAAAATTGATAAACCATTGGCTAGACTGACTAAAGAAATACAGGAAAGGAAACAAATAACCCGAATAAGAAATGAGAAGGACCACATCACAACAGAACCAAATGAAATTAAAAGAATCATTTCAGATTATTATGAAAAATTGTACTCTAACAAATTTGAAAACCTAGAAGAAATGGATGAATTCCTGGAAAAACACTACCTACCTAAACTAACACATTCAGAAGTAGAACAACTAAATAGACCCATAACAAAAAAAGAGATTGAAACGGTAATCAAAAAACTCCCAACAAAAAAAAGCCCTGGCCCGGACGGCTTCACTGCAGAGTTCTACCAAACTTTCAGAGAAGAGTTAACACCACTACTACTAAAGGTATTCCAAAGCATAGAAAATGACGGAATACTACCCAATTCATTCTATGACGCCACCATCTCCCTGATACCAAAACCAGGTAAAGACATTACAAAAAAAGAAAATTATAGACCTATATCCCTCATGAACATTGATGCAAAAATCCTCAACAAAATTCTAGCCAATAGAATCCAACAACACATCAAAAAAATAATTCACCCTGATCAAGTGGGATTTATACCAGGTATGCAAGGCTGGTTTAATATCAGAAAAACCATTAATGTAATCCATCACATAAATAAAACAAAAGACAAAAACCACATGATCTTATCAATTGATGCAGAAAAGGCATTTGACAAAGTCCAACACCCATTCATGATAAAAACTCTTACCAAAATAGGAATTGAAGGAAAATTCCTCAACATAATAAAGGGCATCTATGCAAAGACAACAGCCAATATCACTCTAAATGGAGAGAACCTGAAAGCATTTCCCTTGAGAACGGGAACCAGACAAGGATGCCCTTTATCACCGCTCTTATTCAACATCGTGTTGGAAGTCTTAGCCAGGGCAATTAGGCTAGACAAAGAAATAAAAGGTATCCGGATTGGCAAGGAAGAAGTCAAGTTATCACTATTTGCAGATGACATGATTATATACACAGAAAACCCTAAGGAATCCTCCAGAAAACTACTGAAACTAATAGAAGAGTTTGGCAGAGTCTCAGGTTATAAAATAAACATACAAAAATCACTTGGATTCCTCTACATCAACAAAAAGAACACCGAAGAGGAAATAACCAAATCAATACCATTCACAGTAGCCCCCAAGAAGATAAGATACTTAGGAATAAATCTTACCAAAGATGTAAAAGACCTATACAAAGAAAACTACAAAGCTCTACTACAAGAAATTCAAAAGGACATACTTAAGTGGAAAAACATACCTTGCTCATGGATAGGAAGACTTAACATAGTAAAAATGTCTATTCTACCAAAAGCCATCTATACATTTAACGCACTTCCGATCCAAATTCCAATGTCATATTTTAAGGGGATAGAGAAACAAATCACCAATTTCATATGGAAGGGAAAGAAGCCCCGGATAAGCAAAGCACTACTGAAAAAGAAGAAGAAAGTGGGAGGCCTCACCTTACCTGACTTCAGAACCTATTATACAGCCACAGTAGTCAAAACAGCCTGGTACTGGTACAACAACAGACACATAGACCAATGGAACAGAATTGAGAACCCAGACATAGATCCATCCACGTATGAGCAGCTGATATTTGACAAAGGACCAGTGTCAATTAACTGGGGAAAAGATAGCCTTTTTAACAAACGGTGCTGGCATAACTGGATATCCATTTGCAAAAAAATGAAACAGGACCCATACCTCACACCATGCACAAAAACTAACTCCAAGTGGATCAAAGACCTAAATATAAAGACTAAAACGATAAAGATCATGGAAGAAAAAATTGGGACAACCCTAGGAGCCCTAATACAAGGTATAAACAGAATACAAAACATTACCAAAAATGATGAAGAGAAACCCGATAACTGGGAGCTCCTAAAAATCAAACACCTATGCTCATCTAAAGACTTCACCAAAAGAGTAAAAAGACCACCTACAGATTGGGAAAGAATCTTCAACTATGACATCTCCGACCAGCGCCTGATCTCTAAAATCTACATGATTCTGTCAAAACTCAACCACAAAAAGACAAACAACCCAATCAAGAAGTGGGCAAAGGATATGAACACACATTTCACTAAAGAAGATATTCAGGCAGCCAACAGATACATGAGAAAATGCTCTCGATCATTAGCCATTAGAGAAATGCAAATGAAAACTACGATGAGATTCCATCTCACACCAACTAGACTGGCATTAATCCAAAAAACACAAAATAATAAATGTTGGAGAGGCTGCGGAGAGATTGGAACTCTCATACACTGCTGGTGGGAATGTAAAATGGTACAACCACTTTGGAAATCTATCTGGCGTTATCTTAAACACTTAGAAATAGAACTACCATACAACCCAGAAATCCCACTCCTAGGAATATACCCTAGAGATACAAGAGCCTTCATACAGACAGATATATGCACACCCATGTTTATTGCAGCTCTGTTTACAATAGCAAAAAGTTGGAAGCAACCAAGGTGTCCATCAACGGATGAATGGGTAAATAAATTGTGGTATATTCACACAATGGAATACTACGCATCGATAAAGAACAGTGACGAATCTCTGAAACATTTTATAACATGGAAGAACCTGGAAGGCATTATGCTGAGCGAAATGAGTCAGAGGCAAAAGGACAAATATTGTATAAGACCACTATTATAAGATCTTGAGAAATAGTAAACCTGGGAAGAACACATACTTTTGTGGTTACGAGGGGGGGAGGGAGGGAGGGTGGGAGAGGGTTTTTTATTGATTAATTAGTAGATAAGAACTGCTTTAGGTGAAGGGAAAGACAACACTCAATACATGGAAGGTCAGCTCAATTGGACTGGACCAAAAGCAAAGAAGTTTCCGGGATAAAATGAATGCTTCAAAGGTCAGCGGAGCAAGCGCAGGAGTCTGGGGAACATGGTTTGCGGGGACTTCTAAGTCAATTGGCAAAATAATTCTATTATGAAATCATTCTGCATCCCACTTTGAAATGTGGTGTCTGGGGTCTTAAATGCTAACAAACGGCCATCTAAGATGCATCAATTGGTCTCAACCCACCTGGAGCAAAGGAAAATGAAGAACACCAAGGCCACATGACAACTAAGAGCCCGAGAGACAGAAAGGGCCACATGAACCAGAGGCCTACATCATCCTGAGACTAGAAGAACTAGGTGGTGCCCGGCCACAATCGATGACTGCCCTGACAGGGAGCACAGCAGAGGACCCCTGAGGGAGCAGGAGATCAGTGGGATGCAGACCCCAAATTCTCATAAAAAGACCAAACTTAATGGTCTGACTGAGACTAGAGGAATCCCAGCGGCCACGCTCCCCAGACCTTCTGTTGACACAGGACAGGAACCATCCCCGAAGACAACTCATCAGACATGAAAGGGACTGGTCAGCGGGTGGGAGAGAGATGCTGATGAAGAGTGAGCTAATTATATCAGGTGGACACTTGAGAATGTGTTGGCAACTCTTGTCTGGAGGGGGGATGGGAGGATAGAGAGAGAGGGAAGCAGGCAACATTGTCAAGAAAGGAGAGACTGAAAGGGCTGACTCAAGAGGGAGAGAGTAAGTGGGAGTAGGGAGTGAGATGTATGTAAACTTATGTGTGACAGACTGATTGGATTTGTAAACGTTCACTTGAAGTTTAATAAAAGTTATTAAAAAAAAAGAAAAGAAAAAAAAAATGATGCCTTAATAAAGCTTATAAAAAAAAAATCAAAGCAAGTAGGCTGTCCTAATCTTAAAGTCTGTAAATGATTCAATTAACCACTCCAAGGGATGTCCCCTACAGATCCCAATCACATAAAAAAGACAGGCTAGCAATTCCCCAAGGTTGATGGGATCCTAGCAGATATACAAAATAAATAATCAGAATTACTTAACACTCATCTCTGCCTATGACCACCCATTCCAAGGTCAGCAAAGGAAGCATTTACATTTGCCTAAAGGGACCCCAGAATTCTTGATAGATACAGTGAAACAACTTGTGGGCTGGCTCCACGGCCTCACACTGCCCTGATACGCCCTATCAAGGGAGCTCCTGAGAAGACTGCTTCTCTGTGAAAGAGAATTAGAAGGCAGCTGCCAGCAGAGTAAGAAGTTACCTGACCCGGGGTGGCCACCGAAGGGCACTTTGGTTCTGGGCAGTTGAGGCACTGAACTTGGCCATCTCTGATCTGGATTTCAAAGTAGTCCTTCAGACAGGCTTTGCAGTATACATGCCTACACTCCAAGAAATACATGCATTCACTACCCAGCTTGTCACAGAAACAGATACTGCACAGGAACAATTTACTGTTAAAGCATTTTTTCTGCTGTGCCTGATCAAAGTCCAAGATTTCCTGGATCAAACTTGACAACGACTCCACATCCTGGACGGCTCTCTCATCCACAATTTCCTCTTGGTCTACATCACAGCCAGCAGCTTCTCCAAAATCCAGCTCTGTGTTGGATGAGGCTTGTGCTGCCCTTTTCTGCACTTTTCCCTGAGAACCCATCTTGAGCTCAAAAGGAGAGACGATATTCAGGTACGCTAGGGTATCTTCCTTAAGAAACTGCACCCAGGCGAACAGGACCACACTGCCACGGTGCTCTTCCCACAGATTGTCCAAGTGTTTGCACAGAGCAGACAGCTAGGAGAAAACAAATGAGGATGCTGGTGAGCTGAGCAAGTAAAGATGATGATGCCAACTCCTGATTACCCTTTAAACCTTTTTACCTTACACTTCCTGGCGCTACTTTTCACTGCTGCTGTAAACTGTGCTGCAAAATGACACCAACATTCTTATCAGAGCATTTCTTAACCTATTCAGTGACATGAACCACAGGAGAACACAAACTCAGAAGCTAGAAGGACCATGAAAACAAGAGGAATGGCAAGACTCCAAAAGTGAAGAGGGAGAACTAAATTTATATTAACAGCCACTGTCATGGCTTGAATTGTATCCCCCCAAAATGAGCGTTAACTTGGCTAGGTCATGATTCCCAGTACTGTGTTCCTGTCCACCATTTTGTCACCTGATGTGATTTTCCCATGTGTTGTAAATCCTACCTCTATGATGTTAATGAGGCAGGATTAGAGGCAGTTATGTTAATGAGGGCTAACACCTGTCTGTCGGTTTGTAGTTTGTTGTACTGCGGGGGGGCTTGTGTGTTGCTGTGATGCGGGAAGCTATGCCGCTGGTATTCAGATACCGGCAGGGTCACCCATGGAGGACAGGTTTCAGCTGAGCTTCCAGACTAAGACAGACTAGGAAGAAGGATCTGGCAGTCTACTTCTGAAAAGCATTAGCCAGTGAAAACCTTATGAACATCAGCAAAACATTGTCTGATATAGTGCTGGAAGATGAGCCCCCCCGTTGGAAGGCACTTAAAAGATGACTGGGGAAGAGCTGCCTCCTCAAAGTAGAGTCAACCGTAATGACGTGGATGGAGTAAAGCTTTCGCGACCTTCATTTGCTGATGTGGCACGACCCAAAGTGAGAAGAAAACAGCTGCAAACATCCATTAATAATCGGAACCTGGAATGTACGAAGTATGAATCTAGGAAAACTGGAAATTATCAAAAATGAAATGGAATGCATAAACATCGATATCCTAGGCAGTACTGAGCTGAAATGGACTGGTACTGGCCATTTCGAATCAGAGAATCACATAGTCTAGTATGCTGGGAATGACAGCTTGAAGAGGAATGGTGTTGCATTCATCGTCAAAAAAAATGTTTCAAGATCTATCCTGAAGTACAACGCTGTCAGTGATAGGATAATATCCATAAGCCTACAAGGAAGACCAGTTAATACGACTATTATTCAAATTTATGCACCAACCACTAGGGCCAAAGATGAAGAAATAGAAGATTTTTATCAGCTACTACAGTCTGAAATTGATCAAACATGCAATCAGGATGCATTCATAATTACTGGCGATTGGAATGCGAAAGATGGAAACAAAGAAGAAGGATCAGTAGTTAGAAAACATGGCCTTGGTGATAGAAACAATGCCAGAGATTGAATGATAGAATTTTGCAAGACCAACGACTTCTTCATTGCAAATGCCTTCTTTCACCAACATAAACGGCGACTATACACGTGGACCTCGCCAGATGAAACACACGGAAATCAAATTGACTACATCTGTGGAAAAAGACGAGGGAAAAGCTCAATCTCATCAGTCGGAACAAGGCCAGGGGCTGACTGTGGAACAGACCATCAATTGCTCATATGCAAGTTCAAGCTGAAACTGAAGAAAATCAGAGCAAGTCCATGAGAACCAAAATATGACCTTGAGTATATCCCACCTGAATTTAGAGACCATCTCAAGAATAGATTTGACGCACTGAACGCTAGTGACTGAAGACCAGATGAGTTGTGGAATGACATCAAGGACATCATACATGAAGAAAGCAAGAGGTCATTGAAAAGACAAGAAAGAAAGAAAAGACCAAGATGGATGTCAGAGGAGACTCTGAAACTTGCTCTCGAACGTCAAGCAGCTAAAGCAAAAGGAAGAATTGAAGTAAAAGAACTGAACAGAAGATTTCAAAGGGCGTCTCGAGAAGACAAAGTAAAGTATTATAATGACATGGTTAAAGAGCTGGAGATGGAAAACCAAAAGGGAAGAACATGCTTGGCATTTCTCAAGCTGAGAGAACTAAAGAAAAAATTCAAGCCCCGAGTTGCAACAGTGAAGGATTCTATGGGGAAAATATTAAACGGCGCAGGAAGCATCAAAAGAAGATGGAAGGAATACACAGAATCATTATACCAAAAAGAATTAGTCAATGTTCAACCATTTCAAGAGGTGGCATATGATTAGGAACCGATGGTACTGAAGGAAGAAGTCCAAGCTGCTCTGAAGGCATTGGTAAAAAACAAGGCTCCAGGAACTGACAGAATATAAATTGAGAAGTTTCAACAAACGGATGCAGCACTGGAGGTGCTCACTCGTCTATGCCAAGAAATATGGAAGACAGCTTCCTGGCCAACTGACTGGAAGAGATCCATATTTATGCCTATTCCCAAGAAAGGTGACCCAACAGAATGTGGAAATTACAAAACAATATCATTAATATCACACGCAAGCAAAATTTTGCTGAAGATCATTCAAAAACAGCTGCAGCAGTATATCGACAGGGAACTGCCAGAAATTCAGGCTGGATTCAGAAGAGGATGTGGAACCAGGGATATCACTGCTGATGTCAGATGGATCCTGGCTGAAAGCAGAGAATACCAGAAGGATGTTTACCTGTGTTTTACTGACTATGCGAAGGCATTCGACTGTGTGGATCATAACAAATTATGGATAACGTTGTGAAGAATGAGAATTCCAGAACACTTAATCGTGCTCATTAGGAACCTTTACATAGATAAAGAGGCACTTGTTCGGACAGCACAGGGGATACTGATTGGTTTAAAGTCAGGAAAGGTATGCGTCAGGGTTGTATTCTTTCACCATACCTATTTAATCCGTATGCTGAGCAAATAATCCGAGAAGCTGGACTATATGAAGAAGAACGGGGCATCAGGATTGGAGGAAGACTCATCAACAACCTGCGTTATGCATATGACACAAACTTGCTTGCTGAAAGTGAAGAGGACTTGAAGCACTTACTAATGAAGATCAAAGACCACAGCCTTCAGTATGGATTGCACCTCAACATAAAGAAAACAAAAATCCTCACAACTGGACCAATAAGCAACATCATGATAAACAGAGAAAAGATTGAAGTTGTCAAGGATTTCATTTTACTTGGATCCACAATCATCAACCATGGAAGCAGCAGTCAAGAAATCGAAAGACACATTGCATTGGGTAAATCTGCTGCCAAAGACCTCTTTAAAGTGTTGAAGAGCAAAGATGTCATCTTGAAGACTAAGGTGCGCCTGACCCAAGCCATGGTGTTTCCGATCACATCATATGGATGTGAAAGTTGGACAATGAATAAAGAAGACCAAAGAAGAACTGACACCTTTGAATTGTGGTGTTGGCGAAGAATATCAAATATACCATGGACTGCCAAAAGAACAAACAAATGTGTCTTAGAAGAAGTACAGCCAGAATGCTCCTTAGAGGCAAGGATGGCAACACTGCAACTTACATACTTTGCATATGTTGTCAGGAGGGATCAGTCCCTGGAAAAGGACATCATGCTTGGCAGAGTACAGGGTCAGCA
Organism: Loxodonta africana; assembly: GCF_030014295.1. NCBI lineage: Eukaryota > Metazoa > Chordata > Mammalia > Proboscidea > Elephantidae > Loxodonta > Loxodonta africana. The sequence continues at coordinate 154,905,427 of NC_087343.1, read as the reverse complement.
GAAAAGAGGAAAACCCTCAACGATGTGGACTGACACAGTGGCTACAACAACGAGCTCAAGCATAACAAGGATTGTAAGGACGGCTCAGGACCGGGCAGTGTTTCGTTCTGTTGTGCATAGGGTTGCTATGAGTCAGAACCGACTCGACAGCACCTAACAACAACAACAAGATGCTAATGAGGCAGGACTCAATCTACAAGGTTAGGCTGTATTTTAAATCAATCTCTTTTGGGATATAAAAGAGAGAAGTGAGGATAGAGACGGGGAACACATATCACCAAGAAAGCAGCATCAGGAGCAGAGTGTGTCCTTTGGACTTGAGGTTCCTGCACAGTGAACCTCCTAGACCAGAGGAAGATTGACGACAAGGACCTTCCCCCAGAACCAAGAGAGAGAGAAAACCTTCCCCTAGAGCTGGCACCCTGAATTTGGACTTCTAGCCTTCTAAACTGTGAGAGAATAAATTTCTCTTTGTTAAAGCCATCCACTTAATGGTATTTCTGTTATAGCAGCACTAGGTAACTAAGATAGCCACTGGATAACTTTCTCTGTTCTTTATTTGTTCTAATATTGCAATGTATCTCATGCAGGAGAAAGAGCTCTAGTTCTAAAATGAAATTTTTCTTTTCCTTTGAAGTCTTAATCTTGTAGGTGTCATGGAATAATGTTTAGAAAGAGAACAATTTAAAAAATATGAACCAAGTTAATTTTAAGCTAATTCTAACTTTCAGTCCTCTCAAAAAGCCAACTCATAGGAAAGAATCACTAAGAGAGTTCAACCTCAGAGTCCTTGTTACTCAGATTTACAAACTAGTTTTAACTAAGCAATCTGGGCTTACATTTGATCCTGGTTAATGGAAGGAAGCAGACTGGTATTGTACCTGGACATAATTACACACCCTCAACATGGTTTGGATGCCATAGGGAAAGCTGACGTTTCCCAAACCAAGCAACCAAAGTTTAAACTATTTAGGCTTTTCATCCTTAAAAGTGGTCTGTTCAATTTGAAAGGCAAATATAAGAGCCTTTTCCATTAGATATGTAAAATGTTCGTAAGTAGAGCTCAGGAATTATAACCAGCTTTTATTTTAAGGTAAATATCCAAAAATAACCCTTACAGATGGCAAACAAATTTTGTAAATTGAAATAACAAATGAAAAAGAACCACATTTTCTGTTCCTTGCTCTATGTAACACTCTTCACGAAGCCCTGCAGGGAACTCAAACACTTAAGGAAATATTCAAGGTTAGACAACTAGCCTTTTTCATACTTGCATGAATATGCCTATAAGATAACCTTGTTTTTGAGAAACTCTGCTGAAATCTGTGAAATGTAATAAGTACTAAAAGGAAAGCTCTGAGTGTTGTGTTAACCACAAAGTCCAATGAAGAAACCATTCTCTTCCATCTTTACTTCTTCTCCAACCCCTTCTCAAAAGAGATACACATGCACGTGAGGGAAAAGACAGAGAGAGAAGAGCTCAAGAGAGAAACAGACTGTGTATATGTGCATGGGGAGGGGCAGGGATGATAATGGAAAATATTAGAAGACTAAACCCACCTCCCTCTACCCACCCACTTCAATTCAGTGAATGGCAGGTCCATGTGTCAACTTCACTATCAACAGCTGTGATTCATGTCAATGAATCAGGGCCCAGCAACAAGCAAAAACTGAACCAAGGGACACAGACCAATTGAAATGTCAATTAAATGCACAAAAATTTGATAAAGAATCCTACTATAATATTAGCTGTAAAACATAGAATAATAAACAGCTCTTCTCCCCCCACCAAAAGCCAAAATTAAGCAAATGCTATTTGGCTAGAATCTGAAACTGCAACCACATACTGAGTTAATTCATCTTTGTGTGTGTGTGCATGTGTGTGTGCACGCACGCACGCACACGTGCATACGTGGATGAGTATAAAGCATCAAGAGTTCTCTGGGGAAATGTGGCTACAAATATCTAAATAATTCAGTCGACTCTCAGTGATCTAAATGTCAAACAGCCTTGATATTCTTGGGCAAATAATCCACTATCCTCTCTTGGATCACTTCTGGCACAGATACGAGAATATAAAGTAATGCTTCTTTTTATTCTACATGTATTGTCATTTTTAAAGTCTGATTTTGTTATTAAACCATTAGTTCCATGCAAAGGCACTCTCCTCTAAAAGATTAGACTGGTGAGTAGGGGAATGAAAACTCCATGATCAAAAAGGAAAAACTGACAGGCTGTTCCTTCGGGTCAGCAACTTTGACAGCTTTTGTCTTAATATACATCAGTCTATCAATCTTCATCATGACTTCTAGAAAAGTAGCTGCTATTGATCTATTATCTACCCCAGAATACTTTATATTAGCTTCAAGTCATACTTATGTTTCAATCCAGAGTTGAGGTTGTTACTAGAAAAGGATATATAACCCGGAGGAAATGAAGGCTTGTAATATCCTGTCTCTGGCCTTCATCAGATTGTCCACAGGAACTGGACACATTTCCATTTCTGTGCATTTAGATCTACGTGAGCCCAGTCCACAATGATTCGTTATTAATACACAGGTCTTTAAAAATAAAATGATTTATTATGTTTACTTAGGAAATTTGTTTGTTATAACTGCATTAGCTTAATTTACAGCCCTTCTAATTACAATTAAATCTGTTCATTTAAGGAATGAATAAGAAAATGAGGGAAAACAAGGAACACCAAAATCTGAGGAAAATGAGGAAGGCCTTATAGTCTTCATTACAACACAGATTAAAACAGGAAAATAGAAACAATGTACTTGATTAAAAATTATTCCTACTGAAAACCATAATGATTAATAGCTTTAATTACTGTCATTCCATTCCAAAACACCAAAGTATTTTCAATTCATTAGCATTAGGATTCATGAATGCAAGGGAAAAAAATTACAAAATCAAAGCCATTTGTTCATGCACTGAATTCAAGATCATCAAAGGTAGTTTTCCACTAACGATGATTTTTGTAAGGTTCCTAAAAATGGATAGGAGAAACAAAGTTTCGAGTCTAACCTGAGTTGGTGACAGCCATTTGCCACTAAGTGTGAATGAAGGTGGGGAGGAGGATGGATAATCTGCTGGCAGTTCAAAGTTCAGCACAAGTGGAGGCAGAAAGCAAATGGTATATTCAAAGCCACTATTCTGGAGACACTCATTTGAATTGCCTGAACGAAAAACAAAGATTAGACAGGATCAGTTGGTCAGCACTTGAGTGTCCACTACTATTAAGCAGTGCTCAAGAAAAAAAAAGCTACAGTTGAAAGGATAAAAATTCTCCCCAAGGCACTCTCTATTCCTTAATTTTAACTTTGCAGTCATCACCTTAAAAAAGAAAAATCTTGTAACCCCTTGAAAAATCAACTAAGCACCACGAAGTGTATAATGACGATACACAGCTTATTCTTACATACTTCTGAGTACAATTCCTAATACTAATGTTGTTGTTTTATAGTAGACCATTAAAGACACATCCAGAGAAAAGGATGTTTACTTTGTCAAACAATCATGACCTACTTAGATCAGCATGTGCCAACCACCCATGAGAAAACTTATGCCAACACAATGATCTCAGATTTGAGGGCATGATACAACACACAACGCTCTTACAAAGTTTTGCTTAAATTATCACATTTACATTCTTTACTCAATGGCTTTAGAGTAAGAACATTTTGAGAAAACATGTATCAAGGCCTTCTGTGAATGTGTGTATCAAAGGCAGCGGTTTTGTTTTTGTCTGAAGCAGAGGTCACAGAGTAAAACATGTGTCACATGTGAACAGCAGCTGAAGTGATTCTGGAAACCAAATAGGAAAACCACCACCATGGTACTTAAAAGTTTTCCAAGTGTTTTCACATACATCTCATCTACTCTTTGATTATCCCTATTTGACAGCCAGTGACTCATGGCTGATAAATTCCTAGTTAGGGGAAGATTATAATGTAAGGAAAAAGCAGGATAATACCCTAATTCAGGGGTCAAAAAGTGATTTCAAGGATTAAGTTCCAATTTTCAACTAAGACAGAAATATGCATTACATCTGTAATACTATCAGCTATTGCTAATGTCTATAAACACAAGATGATGAATAGTTTAGGGTATACTCTAAGAAATAGAGAATAATCTTTATTTAGGGGGGAAAAAATCTGTTCAAGAAAGTATCATGACTAACCGTTCACAAATATCTTGAAATTTTGTGGCAAATCCAAATAGATCCTGGTTTCTCCGCCTTGCACAGACTCTGCTTTTCTAAATTCATCTCCATCATAAATACTCGCCAAGGCCAGCAATTCATCCTCCTGAGCTTCTCGGTCCTCTGACGACATTTAATTTTCTGAGGAACTGAAGACAATCATTCAAATCAGTTGAGATTAGAAGAGGTACAGGGTTGGGAAAACTTCAGTGGCACTTAAAAAAAAAAGTTCCTCACAAATAACTGCAAAGGATTAATTAATGTACTCACTTTTTTACTCAACTAAAAGTGACAGGCATATTATCTAGCAACCCACTAGCCCTCAAAAAAAAAAAAAAAAATAGCATGGCTTTTATCAAAAAATACGTTTGTGGTAGTTCTAATTGTTAGCTTTGATCAATTAGGTATTTTATGACTGATTTGGGGGGAAAAAAAGCAATTATTTTAAATTATTTTTGAAAAAGGACAAATCACAACTACTTTGATTTCTCCACAGAACCTGGCAAAGTACCTTCTTCACAATTGGGGTCATTGATACACTTCTTAAAAATAAATGAATGTTTTAAATTCACAGACATCTCTACAACAGGGTTTCTCAATCTCTGCACTATTGACATTTTGGGCCAAATAATTCTTTGTTGTAGGGGACTGTCCTGCACATTGTAGGATGTTTAGCAGCATCCCTGGCCCCTCTACCCACTAGATGTTAATAGCACCTGCCCTCAGTTGTGGCAATCAAAAATGTCTCCACACATTGCCAAATGTCCCTTGGGAAGCAAAATTGCCCCTGGTTGAGAACACTTTGTTCTAGGGGATGTTTCAGGAACAGATACTACATAAGATAGCTAGATAACTGAGCACGCAGCAAAATAACATTAATTTTTTAACACAATCCCAGATTTTGTCAAATCTAAGAAACCTTTCATTTTCAGATTTACCAATATTTCAGATAACACTAAGAATGAAAATATACTAAAACAGAAGTGCAAATCAACGTTTTTTTTTAATTGCAGTGACTGTACGATGCAGCACAATTTTAGAGAATAAATATGAAAAAACATGCAATGAGAATCTATGAAAACCACTTTAATAAAAAAAAATTACCATTGTCAGTTAAAATACTGGACTATGATTACATTTGCAAATATGCTCTCTCAACTAAAATTTAAAAAATTGGTGTGTACAAAACTGGAAAGTTAGGACATGGTTTTTCACGTTATAAGAATTCATGCAAATCCTATTTATTCTCCAGTCAGTGGAGCTGAAACTGCTGAAGTTGGATAAGAGATGGAGATGTGGGACTCATACTAGATACACTACGCAGATCTGCCATCTCAGAAAAGAAACACAGAAGAGGTATTAGGACTTCCTCCAAATTTAAGTTCTGAATTCCAAATATCACCATTTAAGTGGAACACATTCCAACACACACTCAATTCTAATCTATAGCTGCATACTACTCTCCTAAAACAGCTTAACTAAGCACAGCCATGTGGTTAAATGGGCATCTGTATGCCCCCAGCAATGACAGAGGCCTTCTTATCCAACTGCCCTCGGCCACAGGAGATGCGTAGGAGAACACTAAGGTTATATGAGAGGACAGGGCACCATGCCCCATGACAAACATCTTCTTAGGGAGGTGGTCCACAGATAGGTTATAGAGAGTCCTATGAAAGACCCAGAATCCCTGGTGGCGTAGTGTGGTTAAGAGCTACAGTTGCTAACCAAAAGGTTGGCAGTTTGAATTCAACAGGTGGTCCCTGGAAACTCTATGGGACAGTTCTACTCTGACCTGAAATTATATGCAAAAGTGTTGTATGAGATCATAATTTTAAAAGCAGACTCTCAGACGTGTGACTCCCAAATAAGATAATGAGATTCAGAATCAATTTACATTTACTGAATACCTACTATGTACTGTATTAGGTCCTCTCATGTTATTTAATCTTAAAAACAATTTTACCACGTAATAGTACATGATGATAATGTGATTAAGCTTTTTGTTTCTTCCTATTAAAACATTTACAAATGGAATGAGAGATGAATTTATAAAGTTTTTTGGTTTTACGTTAGTGTTCTCCGCTTGCATCCAGTATTCTCGATTTGCACCTCTATTTGCACACAAAATCTCCTGAAGAGCATCTATTAAAAATCTCAATACTGACAATTCACTCAACTGACATAATATAGTTCATAAAGTTTATGTTCCACATCCTAGTTCAGTGAGTAGTGTCTGCAGTCTTGGAAGTTTATGAGCAAACATCTAAGATACAACTGTTGGTCTCTATTTATCTTGAGCAAAAGAGAAAGAAAGAAACCCAAGAATCAGAGAAGGAAACGGACTGCAGGAATAACTGTCTCCATGAATCACAGCCTTGAAACCAGGGGAGCTGGATGGTGCTGGCTACCACTACTGATTGTTCTGATGAGGGTTCAAATAGATGGATCCTGATAGAAAGAGAAAAATGCAGAACAGAATTTCAAATTCTCAAAAGAATCCAGACTTACTGAACCCACTGAGGCTGGAAGAATCCCTGAGACTGCTGCCCTGAGATACTCTTTAAACCTTGAACCGAAACTCTTCCCTGAAGTTACCATTTAACTAAATAGCAGATCAGCTCAAAAAGTAAAGAAATGTCATGTTTGAATAGTGCACTTTTTAAAAAAGTTATCTGTACGAGACCAAATGGACAACAGTTACACTAAAGCATAGATCAGAAGGTTGGGGGACAGTGAGACTAGGGTAATGGGAAGGGAACATCTAGAATGGAAATAATGAGAACAATGACACAATGTAAAGAATGTAACCAATGTCACTGAACAGTTTGTGAGGACACTGTTGAATGGGAGCCTGTTTTTGTTGCATATTTTCAGCAAAAGTAAAATAGAACATTAAAAAATCCTAAAACTCAGGTCTCTCCCCAGACCAATCAAATCAGAATCTGTGGAGTTGGCCTTAGGCATCAATAGTTTTCCAAGCTCTCCAGGTGATTCCTATATGCAGTCAGGGTTGAAAATTTCTGCTCCAAGCAGTGTTTCCCTTCAACTCCTCATGACCAACCCCCACCAAGTACCAATCCCTTAATTCAGGAGGATGATTTGCATTTCCTTTTACCTGATTGCATCCACCTAGCTTTCAAGGCCCACCTCCAAAGCCCTTCTTCTACATACCATTTTCCAGCTGGAAGTGGAATATTCGAAGTATGAATCAAGAAAAATTGGAAGTTATCAAAAATTAAATGGAACACTTAAAGATCGATATGTAGGCATTGATGAGTTGAAATAGATGGTATTAGCCATTTTGAATCAGACAATCATACGGTCAGCTATGCCGGGAATGACAAACTGAAGAGGAATGGTGTCGCATTCATTGTTAAAAAAAGAGCATGTCAAGATCTATTCTGAAGTACAATGCTGTCAGTAACAGGATAATATCCATATGCCTACAAGAAAGACCAGTTAATACAACTATTATTCAAATTCATACACCAACCACTAATGCCAAAGATGAAGGAATTGAAGATTTTTACCAACTTCTGTAGTCTGAAATTGATCAAACATGCAATCAAGATGCACTGATAATTACTGGCGACTGGAACGAGAAAGTTGGAAAAAAAGAAGGATCAGTAGTTGGAAAATAGGGCCTTGGTGACAGAACCATGTTGGAGATCACATGACAGAATTTTGCAAGACCAGCGGCCTACTCCTTGCAAGTACCTTTTCTCAACAACATAAACTGCAACTGTGCACACAGACCTCACCAGATGGAATACACAGGAATCAAATCGACTACATCTGTGGAAAGAGACGATGGAGAAGTTCTATATCATCAGTTAGAACAAGGCCAGGGGTCAACTGTGGAGCAGACTATCAATTGCTCATACGCAAGTTCAAGTAGAAGCTGAAGAAAATTAAAACAAATCTACAAGAGCCAAAGTGTGACCTTGAGTATATCCCACCTGAATTTATAGAGACCATCTCAGGAACAGATGTGACGCAAAGAACACTAATGATCAAAAACCAGATGAGTTATGGGATAACACAAGGATATTATACATGAAGAAAACAAAAGGTCATTAAAAAGACAAGAAAGAAAGAAAAGACCAAAAGGGAAGTCAGAAGAGACTCTGAAACTCGAACGTACACTAGCTAAAGCAAAAGGAAGAGAAGACGAAGTAAAAAAGCTGACCAGAAGATTTCAAAGGGTGGCTCAAGAAGACAAAGTAAAGTATAATGAAATGTGCAAAGACCTGGAGTTAGAAAACCAAAAGGGAAGAACAAGCTCGGCATTTCTCAAGCTGAAAGAACTGAAGGAAAAACTTCATGCTTCAAGTTGCAATAATGAAGCACTCTGTGGGCAAAATACTGAACAACACAGGAAACACTGAAAGTAGATGGTAATAATACACAGTCACTATACCAAAAAGAATCAGCTGACGTTCAACTATTTCCGGAGGTAGCATATGATCAAGAACTGACGATATTGAAGGAAGAAGTCCAAGCTGCAGTAAAGGCACTGGCAAAAAACAAATTTCCAGGAATTAAAGGAACACCAATTGAGATGTTTCAACAAATGGATGCAACCCTGCAAGTGCTCACTCGTCTATGACAAGAAATTTGGAAGACAGCTATCTAGCCAACTGACTGGAAGAGATTCATATATGTGCCCATTCCAAATAAAGGTGGTCCAAAAATGCAGAAATTATCAAACAATATCATTAATATCACACCCAAGTTCAATTTTGCTGAAGACAATTTAAAAAACTGTTGCAGTAGTACATCAACAGGGAACTGCCAGATACTCAAGCTGGGTTCAGAAGAGGATGTGAAATGATGAATATCATTGCTGAAAGATGTTTACCTGTGTTTTATTGACTATGCAAAGGCATTAGACTGTGTGGATCATAACAAATTATGGATAACATTGCAAAGAATGGGAATTCCAGAACACTTAATTGTGCTCATGCAGGACTTGTATATAGGCCAAGAGGCAGACATTCGAGCAGAACAAGGGGACACTGGGTAGTTTAAAATCAGGAAAGGTGTGTGTCAGGCTTGTATCCTTCCACCATACTTATTCAATCTGTATGCTGAGCAAATAATCTGAGAAACTGGACTATATGAAGAAGAATGCAGCATCAGTACTGGATTAAGACTCATTAACAACCTATGATATGCAGATGACACAACCTTGCTTGCTGAAAGTGAAGAGGACTTGAAGCACTTACTGATGAAGGTCAAAGACTACAGCCTTCAGTATGGATTATACCTCAACATAAAGAACAAAAATCCTCATAACTAGACCAATAAATAACATTATGATAAACTGAGAAAAGACTGAAGTTGTCAAGGATTTCATTTTGCTTGGATCCATAATCAACGCCCATGGAAGCAGCAGTCAAAAAATCAAATGACATATTTCTTTGGGCAACTCCGCTGCAAAAGACCTCTTTAAAGTGTTAAAAAGCAAAGATGTCACCTTGAGGACTAAAGTGTATCTGACCCAACCCCTAGTATTTTCAGTTGCCTCCTACGCATGCAAAAGCTGGACAATGAATAAGGAAGACTGAAGAAGAAATGATGCATTTGAATTATAGTGCTGGCTAAGAATATTGAATATACTATGGACTGCCAGAAGAACAAATAAATCTGTCTTGAAAGAAGTACAGCCCTGATGCTCCTTAGAAGGGAGAACAGTGAGATTTCATCTAGTGTACTATGGACATGTTATCAGAAGGGATCAGTCCCTGGAGAAGGACATCATGCTTGGTAAAGTAGAGGGTCAGCAAAAAAGAGAAAGACCCTCAACAAGATGGACTGACACAGTAGCCGCAACAATGGGCTCAAACATAGCAACGACTGTATGGATGGCACAGGACAAAGTAGTTTCATTCTGTTGTACATAGGGTTGCTATGAGTCAGAACCAACTTGATGGCACCTAACAACAACCATGTCTTTCTTAAAAATCCAGCCAAACTTTTTTACTGTAACTTTCCTATGACACTGTCACATCCCACCTAGCATTAGTTTGTGAACTTGCATTTCCTCTCTGCTCTTTAAAGGCAATGACCAAATCTTTTGCATCTGTGTATTGTTCTCAACAACCAGTATTGTTCTGCATTAAAAACCCAGTGCCGTAGAGTCGATTCTGGCTCATGGCGACCCTACAGGACAGAGTAGAACTGCCCCATAGAGTTTCCAGGGAGCGCCTGGCGGATTCAAACTGCCGACCCTTGGGTTAGCAGCCATAGCACTTAACCACTAGAAAAAATTATAACTGAGTTAAGAGTGAAATGCTATGTGCTGGAATGGGGGACCAGAAGCACAGAGCTCAGTCACTGCTCTGCCACATCCCACTAGAAGCAAGGAGTATGCTCAGTGGTCACAACTACAGTAAGAAGGAAAACACTTACTGAGCTCTTACCCTGTGTCAGGCACCGTGCTAAGCCTCTTAAATGCATTAACTCATGTTACCCTCCTACAACCACACAAAGCAAGTCTTATTACTATCTCCATTACACAGATGAGAAAAATGACAGTTGAGGTCTCTTTCTGGTCCAAGGTCACACAGTTAATATATAACTAAATCTGAATTCGAACCACTCAGTTTCTTCATCTGTAAACCAGAAACGAGAATAAATCCAGGCATCTCCAGTCAAGAGATAATTCAAATTTAATATTCATTTTAGCAAACTGGAAACCGCTACGCCAGTGAAGGAAGTCCCTTCCCCGCCCTCCCTCCAGCCTGGGAAAATCCTACTTATTCTTCCAGGTCACAGCTGCGGACTGCAGCTCTGGGGTCAGCGCTCGCCTCCCGGCGTGCTGTCCTCGTTTGCGTGGCTCACTCACCAGGCGGGGCGGGCCCGACCTCGCTATCAGCCCCAGCGCTCGGCTCACAGAGGGCGCTGTGCGGGGTGGGGGAGAGGTGCGGGCTGGCCTGGGGCGCCCCGAAGAAGCAGGACCTGGACCTTCCCCCTCCTTCTGTGAGCACCGCGGAAGCTCTTAGCCGGGCCGGGCTGGAGGCACCTGCCCCGGGTTGGGGGACTGAGGCCCGCTGAGCAACCCAGGCCCGGCCGCCATGCCCAGCCTCGCGCGCCCGGAGCACGATCCTCAGCGTACCTTCCGGTCTCCCCGACGCGCAAGGCCCAAGAGTTCCGCCCCTACCCTTGCCCCGGGCCCCCTCACCGCGACTCGCCTGCACAGCCTAGCGACGTTGGCCTCACCCAGCGCGCCGCCTCTTCGGTCCTCAGAGCTGTCACCTGAGCCAGGCGGGGCGGAGTAAGGCGGCAGGCGGGGCGGAGTAGGGCGGCAGCCGGCGTGGGGAGGGATCCACGCAGCCGCCGTGACCGCCCCAGTCCCTCGGGTGCCCTCCGCTGGCTGGAGGCGGTGCTGCAGGCGCGACCGCCCTCACCCTCACCCTCACCACTACCGCGAGCTGGGGATTTAAGTATGCCTCTGGAGAAAAAACAAAAACCGTTGCCGTCGAGTAGATTCCGACTCATAGCGACCCCATACGACAGGGTAGAACTGCCCCATGGAGCTTCCAAGGAGCGCCTGGTGGATTTGAACTGGTGACCTTCTGGTTAGCAGCTGTTGCACTTAACCACTACGCCAATGCCTCTGGAGTTGATAAAAATGCAGGCTCTGGGGCGCTGCCCTCAGGAAGCTTCTTTCAGTAGATTTGGGATGGGGCCTTGGAATTCGAGATTTTACCAATTTAAAGATGATCATGGAGCCCTGGTGGCACTGTGATTAAGAGCTCCATTGCTAACCAAAAGGTTAGCGGTTCAAATCCACCAGCCACTCCTTGGAAGCACTATGGGGCGGTTCTACTCTGTCCTATAGGGTCGCTGTGAGTCAGAATCGACTGGCAACAGGTTTGGTTATTTTTTGAAAGATGATCGTAGTCCCTAGGTGGCGCAAACGATTTGCCCTCCACTTTTAACATGAAGGTTAATGGTTCAAAGCCACCAAGCGATGTGGTGATTTTGCGATTTGCGTCCGTTAAGATTACGAAAAAAAAAAAAAAAAACTCTATGGGAAAAAAAAATCTACGGAGCAGTTCTACTCTGTAACACATGAGATCGCCGTGAGTTTCAATAGACTCCTCGGCAACTAACAACAACCACAGAGGTGATCATGGAGCTAGCCATCAGGTGAGAGCACGATCTGGGATTGCTGCCCTGGTAGATGAAGCAAGTCTCCCCACTCCCATCCAAGCTACTCTCTCAGAAACGCAGCCCATCTTTCTAGCACCTCCACTATGAAATCATTCATTTAGTTGTTCATTCATTTAGTTGTTCATATTGTAACAATAATAGCTACGACGTTTATTGAGCAGTTCTTTGGCTGCATTTTCTCTATCTTTACTATAACCTTATGGTTTAGATACTATTTGTGATTCACTTTGCAAATTAGGAAAATGAGACTTAGAGAAGATTAAGAATTTACCTAGGGTCACACGATTATTAAGAAGCTTAGTGGGAATTAAAATTATATGCTCTGTGTCTCATATCGTAAGGAGCCCTGGTGGTACAAAATCCTTAAGCACTTGGCTGCTAATCAAAGTCGACAGTTTGGGAAAAAGAACTGGCGATCTACTCCCATAAAGATTCCAAAAACCAAAAAGCAAACCCGTTGCTTTTGAGTTTATCCTGACTCATAGCAACCCTATAAGACAGAGTAGAACTGCTGTATAGGACTTTCAGGGAGCGGCTGGTGGATTTGAACCGCTAGCCTTTTGGTTAGCAGCCGAGCTCTTAACCACTGTGCCACCAGGGCTCTCCCATAAACATTATAGCCTAGAAAATCCTGTGGAGTGGTTCTACTGTCACATGGGGTTGCTATGAAGGCACTGAACAACAACAAAAACTTCATACATACCATATACAAAAATTAACCGGAAATCTAAATGTAAGAACTAAATCTTGATGACATCGGATTAGGCAATAATTTCTTATATATGACACCAAAAGCACAAGCAACAAAAGAAAAAATAGATAAATTGAATTCATCAAAATAAAAAACATTTATGCTTCAAAGGACACCATCAAGAAAGTGAAAAGACAATCCACAGAATGAGAGAAAATACACTGACTGCTCTGACAGGGATCAAAATAGAGGGTCCCAGACAAAGTGGGAGAAAAATGTACAACAAAATTCAGATTCACAAAAAAAAAAAAAAAGACCAGACTTACTTGTCTGACAGAGACCAGAGAAATCCCGAGAGTGTGCCCCTGGACACCCTTTTAACTCAGTACTGGAGTTACTCCTGAAGTTTATCCTTCACCCAAAGATTAGACAGTCTTTTTTTTTTTTTTTTTTTTATAAAACAAGCAAACAGAAACCCTGGTGGAGTAGTGGTTAACTGCCATGGGGTCGCTATGAGTTGGAATCCACTCAACAGCAATGTGTTTTGGTTTTTTGGTATAAAACAAAGAATAACACATGAGGAACATGCTTTGTAGTTCAACCATGTATATGAGACTAAATGGGCACACTAGCCCAAAAGCTTTGTCTTTACAAGAAGGCAGGAAGATACAGGACTAAAATGGGCACACCAGCCCAAAAGCTTGTCTTTACAAGAAGGCAGGAAGATACAGGAAAATTGGATGAATGGAAATGGGGAACCCGGAGTAGAGAAGAGGAGAATGTTAACACATCCAGGGTTGGCAGCCAACATCACAAAACAATTTGTGTATCAATTGTTTAATGAGAAACTGATTTGCTCTGTGAACTTTCACCTAAAGCACAATTAAAAAGAAAAAAAAAATGAGAGAAAATATCTGCAAATCATATATCTGATAAGAGTCTAGCAACCAGAATATATTTAAAAGCTGTTACAACTCAGCAGTAAAAAAGACAACACAATTTAATACTGGGCAAAGGACTTGAAAAACACTTCTTCAAAGAAGATATACAAATGACCAATAAGCACACAAAAAGATACTCAACATTATTAGTTATTAGAGAAATGCAAATCAAAACTACAATGAGATACCACTTCACACCTACTGGGATGACTATTTAAAAAAAGGAAGATGATGAGTGTTGGCAGTGATGTAGAGAAATTGTAGCACTCATCCATTCCTGGTGAGAATGTCAAATGGTGCAGCTGGACCCATGAGTAACGTACTCCCTTAAACAATCAACTGTAAGACACCAAATGGTCAACATTTACCCAAAAGCAAAGAAGAGAAGGCAAGGAGAGACAGGGAAGCTAGATTAATGGAAACAGATCAAATAGAATGGAAATAACGAGAATGCTGACACATTATGAAAAATGTAACCAATGTCATGGAAGAATTTGTGTAGAAATTGTTTAATGGGAACCAAATTTGCTGTGTAAACTTTTACTTAAAACATAATAAAATATTAAAGAAGTAGAATGACCTCTGACATGCTCATTCCAGCACTGTATTGGAAATTGGTTGTGAAATCAAATCAGAGTAAAAGCATTGTTTCCACACAATAATATCCTTATATCTGTGCTTTCTTCTTATATGATTTAATAAATTCCAGGATGTTCCTGATTTTGGTATCAAAGAAAAAAAAAAAAAGTGCAGCCAGTATGGAAAACAGTTTTGCAGTTCCTCACAAAGGCAAGCCTAGAGTTACCATACAACCCAGCAATTCCAATCCTAGGATTCACTACAAAGAGAATCAAAAATGTATGTTCACGTAAAAACTGGTACACAAATGTTCATAGCAACACTATTCATAATGCCAAAAAGTGCAAATAATCTCAATGTCTATCAATGAATAAATGGATAAGCAAAAATGTAGTATACCCATACAAGCCTGCAGGATTCTAAAGCTTGTGTTCTTAACCACCACTGCCTCCCTGTCAGGGCTTGCTTCATGGGCCAGCAACTTGCACAGGTTCACAGGGCTCTTCTCTTGAAGGAGCTTATGCTTAGAAAGATCCATCCTTGGTTTAATGCTCTGCTGTAGCCATCTCGAAATTCTTGATTTTTGAAAAAAGGGGCTCCAAGTTTTCATTTTGCGCTGGGCTTCATGAATTATATACCTGGTCCTGCTCCCCGGGGAGAGGATAACCAAGTGATAAATCAGGGCACCTGTGGGTGGAGGTGAGTGCATTCACCTGGCTGGCAGATATAGACAAATTTTGAAATGCAAATAATCACTCCTAATTTTTCTGTATTATTAACCTTAATTGTCACAGAACAGAAAACCTAACTACCCTGTGATAGATACCAAACCAGAAACATGTCCCTAAAAATACAAAGGAGGAGAAAAGTCTTTGAAGTCATTCATTAATATCATTATTCATACTTATTCAAAGGAAATAAAACCAAGAGTAAAATGCATGGTACCTCTACCCCCAAGTGTTCAGAGAGATCAGATCAAGAATCCTTCCAGAGTCCTCCCCAGAGACACTCAGATGCAAAAAGTGAGGGACCTCAAGACCCAGCTCAGGAAATTCTCGCAAAGTTGGAGCAGGAGGTAAATTGTGACATCATGTTGTAACCTCATGTCAGAGGTCATCTGGTGGCAAAAATAGAAGTGGGAATTTGAGAGCAGTGGTAATAATTTTGATGAATGTTTAAAGTGGATTGAAGATTTACATTCTATTTTTGAGGTCAGTCTGAGATAAAGAGCTCTAATAAGTTTTGGTTTTAGACTCCGTAAAAATAACAGACTTTTGTATCTTTGGTTTAGTGTGCCTGCTTAGTCTTTTAAATTTCCTCGTGTGTCAGCACTGCATTATGCTAGGTACACTGCATGCATTATCTCATTTAAATGCCCAGCAACCTCGTGATTTAGGTAATTTTGTCTCCTCATTTTACAGATGAGGAAATTAAGGCACTAAGGTATAAAGTGGTTTGACCAGTGTCATACAGTGGAGGAGCCAGAATTAGGACCAATTCATTATGGGTCTTACCCTCTCCCATAGCAAGTAAGAGAATTAGGGTTTGTTTAACAAAAAATACAGAGAAAATGAAATAGTTCTGGCCTTAAGAATCAAAAGGGAAGGCCCTAGGAAAGCTGGGATTAGAGTTTATCCCTTAACAGTAGATGAGAATAAGAGAGGGACAATCCCACTCCCATGTGTGTCCCTAGGGTTACTAGACGAGGGGGTCCAGGGCTGGAGAGTACAGGGTATGTGACCTAGACCAGAGGCCAAGACCCAGGCCAGCTAGTAGAGAATAGGGAATGAGTAACAAAGCATGGCTGATTACTGTAGGGACAGGCAGGCCTTCCATTACTCCCTACTCTTTTCCCCATTCGTCACTAGCATCCAGTGGGTGCCCAGAGACTTTACTGAACCCATCCAACCTTCCCAGTGCAGAAAACCTCCTTTTCAATGGCCACCACTCCCAAGCACCCCTGAGAAACGTTCTTGACATACAGAGGGGAAACCCCTGCCCCAATCCTTGGATAGGACTAGACGGTAGTGAGCCCCAGCCCTTGCACAGAAATATCACTAAATTTCTGCTGGTCTCTTGTCCTTGTGTGTCTGCTCACCAAATCTTAAACGTTTTACTATTATCATGTGGAAATCTGCAAAAATGATTTTTCTTTAAAATGGGGCTTTATCCTCAAAAACTTAGAAGCCACTACACTAAAAGTACAATTATAAATGGCTAACAGAGTGCTCTACCACTTGTTTGTCAGTTTGTCATACTGTGGTGGCTTGTGTGCTGCTGTGATGCTGAAAGCTATGCCTCCAGTATTTTAAATACCAACAGGGTCATCCGTGGTGGACAGGTTTCAGAGGAGCTGAGACAGATAGCGTTAACTATGCCCATGGCTGAACAAAAAAAAAAAAACCAAACCAGGTGCTGTAGATTCTGACTCATAGCCATCCTATAGGACAGGGTAGAACTGCCCCAAAGAGTTTCCAAGGAGGCTGAAAAAAAGAGCCTTTAAAAGATTATCATCTAGAAGCTGGGTAAACAGTAACCACACCCTATCGTGAGACAGATAGGGTTAACTGTGCTGGTGGAACAAAAGAGCTTTTAAAAAGATTACCATCTAGAAGTTGGGTAAACAGGAGCCCACCCTGTCTACATGAGATAGGACTGGGTTACTGTCTCCTTCTTAGTGTCTTTCTAGTCCCCTCCTCCTTCGCATGCTCCGTATGCACAGAAGGGCAGAGTGTGACTGCTGTTTGACCTTCCTTACCCTCTGAAGATGGTGATATAGTGCCAAAGATCAAGTGCACTTGTGCTATATCCCATAATAAGTGATGCCAAGGGCTGCCGAGAGGAATCCATCTTTAATATCAGCAGGTTCCATCTTAGATTCCAGATACGCACGCAACCTAATTAACAAACGCCACCATTCTGAGAAGTGCCCGCCCCCTGAAAGAAGCCCACTAAATATTCATTACTCTGATGTCTCCACTGAACCCAGATAAGACCTAGCCTTGCCTCCCTTTTTGAGTTAGTCCTTTGGAGAGGCTTAGATCCCCCCTGACTCCTTTTGCTTGACTCAAGCAAAATACAGCTTGCTAAAGATAAAGTTTGTCTTTCACATGTATTCTTACTCAGGAAAGGACGAGGACCCTTTGTGTCAGATTGTCAGTTGGTAACAGAGCCTCCAGACTAAGACAGACTAGGAAGAAGGAACTGGTGATCTACTTCTAAAAAAATTGGCCAGTGAAAACCTTATGAATAGTAGTGGAACATTGTCTAATTTAGTGCTGAAAGATAAGCCCTTCAACTTCGAAGGCACTTGAAATACAACTGGGGAAGAGCTGCCTCCTCAAAGTAGGGTGGACTTTAATGATATGGATGGAGTAAAGCTTTTGAGACTTTCATTTGCTGATGCGGTACAACTCAAAATGAGAAGAAACAGCTGCAAACATCCATTCATAATCATAACATGGAATATATGAAGTATGAACCTAGAAAAATTGGAAGTTGTCAAAAACGAAATGGACACTTAAAGCACAATAAAAATTATTAAAAAGAAAATGAAATGGAATCCATACATATTCATATCCTAGGCATTAGTGAGCTGAAATGGACAGGTAATGGCCATTTTGAATGAGATGATCAAATAATCTACTATGCCAGGAATGACAAATTGAATAGAAGTGATGTTGCATTCAGCATCAAAAGGAACATTTCAAGATCTGTCCTGAAGTACAGCCTATGTCTTTGTTATCTACTGCTGCTATAACAAAAATACCACAAGTGGATGGCTTTAACAAAGAGAAGTTTATTCTGTCACAGTAAAGTAGGTTAAAAGTCCAAATACAGGGCATCGGCTTCAGGGAAAGGCTTTCTCTCTCCGTCTGCCTTCTCATCGATCTTGCCTTGGACTACAAGCTTCTCTGTGCAGGAACCTTGGATCCAAAGGACATGCTCTGCTCCCAGCACTGCTTTCTTAGTGGTATGAGGTTTGCCCTCTCTGTTCACTTACCTTTCCTTTTTATCTCTTGAGAGATCAAAGGTGGTTCAGGCCATACCCCATGGAAACTCCCTTTACATTGGATCAGGGATATGACCTGGGTAAGGGTGTTACAATCCCAACTGAATACTCTTTAACATAAAATTACAATCACAAAATGGAAGACAACCACACAATACTGTAAATCATCGCCTTACCAAGTTGACATATATTTTGGGGGGACACAACTCAATCCATGACAGTCTACCCTTTGGACCCCAAAAAATCACATCCTTGCAACATGTAAAACATATTCACCCCATCATATAGCAAAAGTCTTAACTCCAAGTCCAAAGTCCAAAAATTCCTCTTCAACTGTGAAATCTAAAATATAAGCTATCTGCTTCCAAAGTACAATGGCAGAACAGGCAGGCACAAGCTAGACATTTCCACTACAAATGGGAGAAAAGAAGGGATAACAGGCACCAGGCAAGTCAGCAGAACACATTGCATTAGCCCTCAAAGCTTTGAAAATAATCCTCTGTTCTCTGAGACAATTTACACAATGGCCCTGCCTTCCAGGCTCTAGGTATTAGACACAATCTCAGGATTCTTAGTGGAAGCCCCTCAGCCCTGGGCTTCAGCTCCACCTTCCAGGCCCACTGGGACAGCAACTCTGCTCCCTCAGCTTTAGACACACCATTCTCCTAGTCAATCTGAGTGGAGACTCCACCCCTAGAAACACCAGAGGCCATGGCTCCACCTTTTGAAACCCCTGAGGTCATGGCCATACCTCCTGAGACGAGGCAGCTCCACTTCTTGTGTTCCTTGGGTCATGGCCATACCTTTGAGACTGAGACAGCTCCACTTCTTGCGTTCCTTGTCTCTTCAGCTTCTGCTTCCTGTGGCCTCTCAGCCCTCGGGCCTCACACCGACATCTGCTCTGCTAGGGCAAGTGTCCCAAAGCTCTGTAATTCCACCGATAAGCCCCTAGAGGCACCTCACTCTGCTAGGAAGCCTCCTGCGCACAGGCACTCAGCTCTCTCGCTCTCTGGGTTGGCTCCAGTGCTGTCTGGCACTGATCTCCTGGCTCTGCTGCTGCCGGTTCACTGCTGCTGTTGGATCGCTGCTGCTGCTGGTGGTCCTCTGCTTCTGCTTCTCACCATCTGTTCCTTCTCCAGTGTTAACAGTTCTCCTCACTTCCTTATGAGTCTTCTATGCATTCACAATTTCAAAACCACTTCCACATTTTAGGTATCTTTTTTTTTTTTATTAGAGCAGCACCTCCCTCTCTCTAGGTACCAAATTCTGTCTTGGTGATATGAGGTCTCTCCTCTCTGCTCACTTACCTTTCCTTTTTATCTCTTGATAAAAGGTGGTTCAGGCCACCCCGCCTTGGGAACTCCCTTTATATTGGATCAGGGATACGACCTGAGTAAGGGTGCTACAATCTCACCCTAATCCTCTTTAACTTAAAATTATAATCACAAAATGGAGGACAACGACACAATATTGGAAATCATGGCCGAACCCCGTTGACACATATTTTGGGGGGACACAATTCAATCCATGACAGCCTACAAGGAAGACCAGTTAATATGACTATTATTCAAAATTACGCATAAAAGCAACTAACGCCAAAGATAAAGAAACTGAATATTTTTATCAACTTCTGCAGTGAAATTGACCAAACATGCAATCAAGATGCATTGATAATTACTGGTGATTGGAATGCAAAAGTTGAAAACAAAGAAGAAGGACCAGTAGTTGGAAAATATGGCCTTGGTGATAGAAATGATGCCAGAGATCTCATGATAGAGTTTTGCAAGACCTTTGACCCATTCATTGCAAATACCATTTTTCAACAACAAAAAGGGTGACTATATACACGGACCTCACCAGATGCAATACACAGGAATCAAATCGATTACATCTGTGGAAAAAGATGATACAGAAGCTCAATATCATGAGTCAGAACAAGGCCAGGGGCTGACTGTGGAACAGACCATCAATTGCTCATATGCAACTTCAAGTTTAAGCTGAAGAAAATTAAAACAAGTCCATGAGAGACAAAATACAACCTTGAGTATATCCCACCTGAATTTAGAGACCATCTCAAGAATAGATTTGACACATTGAACACTAATGACCAAAGACCAGACAAGCTGTAGGTTGACATCAAGGACATCATATGTGAAGAAACCAAAAGGTCATTTAAAAGACAGGAAATAAAGACCAAAAGGGGTGTCATAAGAGACTCTGAAACTTGCTTTTGAACATAGAGTAGCTGGAGCAAAAGTAAGAAATGATGCAGTAAAAGAGCTGAACAGAAAATCTCAAAGGATGGCTTTAGTAGACAAAGTAAAGTATTATAATGACATGTGCAAAGACCTGGAGTTAGAAAACCAAAAAGGGAAGAACATGTTCGGCATTTCTCAAGCTGAAAGAACTGAAGAAAAAATTCAAGCCTCAAGTTGCAATACTGAAGGATTCTATGGGCAAAATATTGAACAAGGTAGGAAGCATCAAAAGAAGATGGAAGGAATATACTGTCACTGTACTGAAAAAAATTGGTTGACATTCAGTCATTTCAGGAAATAGCATATGATTGAGAACTGATGGTACTGAAAGAAGAAGTCCAA
Source organism: Loxodonta africana (assembly GCF_030014295.1). Classification (NCBI taxonomy): domain Eukaryota; kingdom Metazoa; phylum Chordata; class Mammalia; order Proboscidea; family Elephantidae; genus Loxodonta; species Loxodonta africana. Next base: position 154,884,213 of record NC_087343.1, on the reverse strand, counting down.
GCTGCGCTGCAGGCACTGGCAAAAAACAAGGCTGCAGGAACTGATGGAGTATCAATCAAAATGTTTCAACAAATGCATGCAACACTGAAAGCACTCACTCATCTATGACAAGAAATTTGGAAGACAGCTATCTGGCCAACTGACTGGAAGAGATTCAAATGCATGCCCATTCCAAAGAAAGGTGATCCAACAGAACGTGGAAATTATCTAACAATATCACTAATATCACACACAAGTACAATTTTGCTAAAGATATTAAAAAATAGTTTCACAAGAGCCTTCACACAGACAGATATATGCACACCTATGTTTATTGCAGCACTGTTTACAATAGCAAAAAGCTGGAAGCAACCAAGGTGTCCATCAACGGATGAATGGGTAAATAAACTGTGGTATATTCACACAATGGAATACTACGCATCGATAAAGAACAGTGACAAATCTGTGAAACATTTCATAACATGGAGGAACCTGGAAGGCATTATGCTGAGCGAAATCAGTCAGAGGCAAAAGGACAAATATTGTATAAGACCACTATTATAAGATCTTGAGAAATAGTATAAACTGAGAAGAACACATACTTTTGTGGTTACGAGGGAGGGAGGGAGGGAGGGAGGGAGGGAGGGAGGGAGGGAGGGAGGGAGGGAGAGGGTTTTTTACTGATTAATTAGTAGATAAGAACTGATTTAGGTGAAGGGAAGGACAATACTCAATACATGGAAGGTCAGCCCAATTGGACTGGACCAAAAGCAAAGAAATTTCCGGGATAAAATGAATGCTTCAAAGGTCAGCGGAGCAAAGGCGGGGGTTTGGGAACCATGGTTTAAGGGGACTTCTAAGTCAATTGGCAAAATAATTCTGTTATGAAAACATTCTGCATCCCACTTTGAAATGTGGCATCTGGGGTCTTAAATGCTAACAAACGGCCATCTAAGATGCATCAATTGGTCTCAACCCGTCTGGAGCAAAGGAGAATGAAGAACACCAAGGTCACACGATAACTAAGAGCCCAAGAGACAGAAAGGGCCACATGAACCAGAGACCTACATTATCCTGAGACCAGAAGAACTAGTTGGTGCCCGGCCACAACCGATGACTGCCCTGACAGGGAGCACAATAGAGAACCCCTGAGGGAGCAGGAGATCAGTGGGATGCAGACCCCAAATTCTCATAAAAAGACCATACTTAATGGTCTGACTGAGACTAGAGGAATCCCGGCGGTCATGGTCCCCAAACCTTCTGTTGGCCCAGAACAGGAACCATCCCCGAAGACAACTCATCAGACATGAAAGGGACTGGACAGTGGGTAGGAGAGAGATGCTGAAGAAGAGTGAGCTAATTATATCAGGTGGACACTTGAGACTGTGTTGGCATCTCCTTTCTGGAGGGGGGATGGGAGGATAGAGAGAGTTGGAAGCTGGCAAAATTGTTATGAAAGGAGAGACTAGAAGGGCTGACTCATCAGGGGGAGAGCAAGTGGGAGTAAGGAGTAAGATGTATATAAACTTATATGTGACAGACTGACTTGATTTGTAAACGTTCACTTGAAGCTCAATAAAAGTTAATTAAAAAAAAATAGTTTCAGAAGTACATTGACAGGGAACCACCAGAAATTGAAGCTAGATTCAGAAGAGAATATGGAGTGAGGAATATCATTGCTGATATCAGATGGAACTTGGCTGAAAGCAGAGAATAACTGAAAAATGTTTCCCTGTGTTTTATTGACTATGCAAAGGCATTTGACTGGGGTGAGCATAACAAATTATTGGTAACACTGTGAAGAATGGGAGTTCCAGAAGGCTTAATTGTGCTCAAGAAGAATCTGTACATAGACCAGTAGGAAGTAGTTCAAACAGAACAAGGAGATACTGCATGGTTTAAAATCAGGAAATATGTGAATCAGGATTGTATCCTTTCATCATACCTATTCAATCTGCATGCTGAGCAAATACTCCGAGAAGCTGGACTTCATGAAGAAAAACAAAGCATCAGGATTGGATTAAGACTCATTAACAACCTGTAATATGCAGATGATACAACCTTGTTTGCTGAAAGGGAAGAGGACTTGAAGCACTTACTGATAAAGATCAAAGACTACAGACTTCAGTATGGATTACACCTCAACATAAAGAATAAAAATCCTCACAACTGGACCAATAAATAACATCATGATAAATGGAGAAAATATTGAAGTTGTCAAGGATTTCATTTTGCTTGGGTCCATAATCAACACCCATGGAAGCAGCAGTCCAGAAATCAAATGACATATTGCACTGGGCAAATCTGCTGCAAAAGACTTCTTTACAGTGTTCAAAAGCAAAGATGTCAGTTTGAGGACTAACATGTGCCTGACCCAAGCCATGGTGTTTTCAATTGCCTCATATGCATGCAAAAGCTGGACAATGAATAAGGAAGACCAAAGAATTGATGCCTTTGAATTATGGTCTGGGCAAAGAATATTGCATATACCATGGACTGCCAGAAAAACAAACAAATGGGTTTTGGAAGAGATGTGGCCATCATGCTCCTTAGAAGTGATGATGGTGAGACTTCTTATGTACTTTGGACATGTTATCAGGAGGGACCAGTTCCTGGGGAAGGACATCATGCTTAGTAATGCAGAAAACCCAAACCCGTTGCTGTTGAGTCAACTCTGACTCATAGCAACCCTATAGGACAGAGGAGAACTGCCCCATAGGGTTTCCAAAGAGCAGGTGGCAGATTTGAACTGTCTACCTTTTGGTTAGTATCCTGAGCTCTTAACCACTGTGCCACCGGGGTTCCCAGTAAAGTAGAGGGTCACAAAAAAAGAGGAAGACTCCCAATGAGACGGATTGGCACAGTGGCTGCAACAATGGGCCCAAACACAGCAACGATTGTGAGGATGGTGCAGGATCAGGCACTGTTTTGTTCTGTTGTACATAGGGTCACCATGAGTAGAAACCAACTTGATGGCACCTAACAGCAGAGTGCTACTCATGTCCCAAGCCATGCTCTTAACATTGTATTTTGACCCAGCTAAACCTTACAGCAACCCCATAACATGGTTAGCATCATCATCACTGTCATCCTGTCCATTTTAAAGCTAAGGCAAGTGATCCCAGAGAGGTTAAGTGACTTGCCACTGTCACGCAGCTGGTAAATGACAAAACCAGGATTCCTGAGCCCATATTCTTTTTTTTTTTTAACTTTTATTGAGCTTCACGTGAACGTTTACAAATCAAGTCAGTCTGTCACATATAAGTTTATATACACCTTACTCCATACCCCCACTTGCTCTTCCCCTAATGAGTCAGCCCTTCCAGTCTCTCCTTTCGTGACAATTTTGCCAGCTTCCAACTCCCTCTGTCCTCCCATCTCCCCTCCAAACAGGAGATGCCAACACAGTCTCAAGTGTCCACCCGATACAAATAGCTCACTCTTCATCAGCATCTCTCTCCTACCCACTGTCCAGTCCCTTCCATGTCTGATGAGTTGTCTTCGGGAATGGGTCCTGTCCTGTGAGCCCATATTCTTAACCCCAATTTTATGCTTAGACCAAGTTAACTCTTTGCTCAAGGAAAATAGTCAGTTATGTCAGTAAGGAGAAAACTCCAGACTAACCGTGTGACCGTGTGATGCTTCCCTGGTCAGTGTGGCCCAAACAATGCCTCAGGCCATCCCAGAGTTACATAAAAACAGATTCCTAAGAAGGTTTGAGGTGACTGGCAGTACAAAATGTTTTTCTGTGCTTCTGAGTCAAGGTAAAATTTGATTTACAATAATGGGCACAGAATGATCATGTTTATACTTGCAACCTGGCATTTTATTATTATTCTCCTGAATAACAGTGAAAAGAGCTTTGTAACCCCAAGGTAACACGACTCTCTGTAAGAAGGAAAGAGGGGTGAGATTTAGCAGCGGCTGCACCACGCCATCATAAATCAGTGTGTGGCTGTTTCTCTCAGAGCTCCAGGCTCACCTCCTGGCTGTCATAAACTTATAAAGGGAAGCCCCATGAGAATTTATATAATGATGGGAAGACTCATTTTGCTTCCTGCAAGAGCCTTTCTGAAGCAAGGAAAGAGTTAGGCTGATTAGATTCCATGTGAAGAAAGAAAATCAAACCAATGGTTTATAAGAAAATGTGGGTCAACTTGAGCTGTTTCCCGTGCCAAAAAACTGACCTTGTAAATAGAGAAGAACAAGCTGAATACCACCAAATAAATGAATGGTTAGATGACTGAATAAATTAATGAATGAGTGTGATCCAGGATTCCTCCAGGGTGGTTCTTTCAGTGTGAGAACAGTTTGATCCTGGAGTCACCCAGAAATGCTGAATACATAACAAGGCCAATCAACACAGTCGGCTTCTGAATATTCATGCACAGATGATGCTCCCAGTCAATATGTTTGATTCTTGTGTTTACTGATAGATCTTCAAATTCACTGTGTAAACCAACATTCTAAAAAAAGAGAGAGAAGAAAAATGTAAAATGACAGAAAGAAAAAACAGAAAAAAAACTTGTGTTGAGAGCATACGTTATTTCTGTCATATGAAAATATTTATTATAAATAAAGTACTCTTTGTTTATCTGAAATTCAAATTTAACTTGGCACCCTGTATTTCAATTTGCTAAATCTGACAACCCTCTTTCTGGGCCAATAACCCCATGCAGAAGAGAAGGCTGAGGGCAGTATTTATGGGGCGTCCCTTCACCTGGGAGTCAAGAGTAAGGAAAGCCAAAGGAAGAGTTGGAGAAGCAGACAAGAGTCCACAGAAATATTGAGGGAGAATCAGGAGGGTAGAGAATTAGCAGTGACCCGAGGGAGTTGGAGCAAGGAAGATGCTGGGTAAGAAAAGCCTGAGGGTATCGAGTTTGGCCCTTACGAGGTTGCTGGTGCTTCTGAGAAGTTCTAAACCAGTGGTTCTCAGTGAGGCAGGGGTGGAGATAGAGTGTGCACGTCAGAATCACCTGGAATATATTAGAATTAAAATCTATATTCTAGAACTGTCCCACTTTCCCTCCGATGGCTGCAGAGAAAGGCATGTCTGTGTAGCCCTTATCAACCCAGAACCCATGTTGTCCAGTTTTGGGACCATGTTGTGGTTGCTAAAGCACAAAATAAGCTTTGAAAATAACATAAATCTTTTCTTGCATTTTTCTTGAAAATCACAAAGGAGACCCAAATCCATAGTTTGCAACAGCTCATTCCCAGAAGTCCCTCCCACCCTCAGCCTACTTCCTTCACAGTCCCTGCTGTTCTCTAGCATACCCCTCTCCATAATTCCCTCCACCTTCAGCAATCCTCCTCTCCATCTCTCTTTCCTTTTACTATGTAGATCAACTTAGCCTTTCTTTTCAGTAAAAAGGTCCAACCAACTTTCCCAAATCTGTCGCAAATGACTGAAAGATGAAGCCTTTTAGGAAGGGCAGAGGAAATTGAGCCAGCAATTACAGAATTTTCTTTGGCAGGCTGGGGAAGCGAAGGGCATGAATTTTTCTGTCCCATCCCCGATATTGTGAAAAGCTTTCCAGGTGATCCTAATACCCAGCCTTTTTTGAAAAATGCCACTCTTAACAAAGACACAAAAGCTTTTCATTTCTTGGAAAAAATCCTATTTCTTAGCAAATTTCCCCCTGCAAAGTGCTTCTTCTTTCTGCACTGGGCCCAGCAAGAGGTGCCATTGTGTGGGAGTGGACATCTGCCATCTGTCCCAACAAAGACCACAGTGCCGTACAAGTAGCAGGTGAACCAGAACACCTACCTGAGCCTCCCAGGCAAAATTCCTGATCAGAAAGACTCCAATTTCAGCAAGGTCTTGCTGAGAAAAGTGGCTCACTTGGGGTGATCCAGCCACCTCCCCACAACTCAAATGATCCTGACGATGAACCTCCCCAAAGTTTCATCAAAGCTCCTTGGTGCTGTTGCCTGTGACTGCTGGGCAGAATCATGAGGAGCCAGCCCAGGAGACCTGAGCCCTGGGGGTGAGCACCCAGCCCAGCAGGACATTCCTAATGGTGGGCATAATCCCAACCTTCATCCACGTGGCCCTTGAGTCACCCAGGGCTAAGTCTTACCCTGATGGTATGACCCCTCAAGGCTTCTCAGGACTCCAGGCATTTTGAGAAGCTCCTCCAACCTTGACTCTTCCTCTGCCATTCCTCAGCCCCTTCCTGTGGCCGAGGACCCAGGTGTGAGCAGCACCAACGTTGGTGGTAAGCAAGGCCTCCATGCATCAACTCCAGCCCTGCCCTCCTTTTAAAAATATATTGGACTTGAGATGTAGGTAGATTACCTCTACCCCTTCAAATCTATTTTCTAAACTTGGGGTAATGAAGCCTTTTCAGACCAACTCCAGGGACAGCCCCATTTACCCCTTGGCTTGTGGCAGCTAATGATCCACTGAGCCCTGCAACCAAAGAGGAGATACAGTTACTGACTGGGGTGCTCAGTCTAGAGCTAATCCCCTTTTAGAGGCCTGGTGTCTTGTTTTCTGGCTTTGGATTCTTAAAGGATTGTCTTAGCTTCATGTCCCCAGTGGGAAAAAAATTAAAACAACAATAAAAAACCACTTATGAAATCCAAATTCAAGCTTTCTTGTGACCTGTGAATCCTGGGAGTCTAGTTTTTGCATCCATGGTCCCAGTCAAGGCAACACAACACACACATACCCAACAGGCACAAATATAACAACATTCTTTTAGAAACAGAAATGTTAACCCAGGCAAAATCATGAATTCCATAATTCCTTCTGTGGACATGGGTCTGCATTAAGTGTCCCTTTAAGAGATCATCTGTGTGTATCTTCTGTTGTGCTCTTCTGGGCACAGCACAGACATGGAATTGTAAAGATCTGTGAGCCCCAGGCACCCCTTTCCTGTCTAGGTGGCTGCCTCCCATCAGGCCTCTGTGCCTTTTTCTCTGCCTCTGGCCACCAGATGGCATTCTGGAAGCATTCTCACCACCAGAGTTTTCTACACCAAAACTCCCCTGGCTTGTTCCTAATTGGCCTCCTTCCTCTCTGTGCCTTCTGATGCATTTTCCAGAGCACAGCAAAAGGAGCTTTCTGAGGCGCAAATCTGCATGATCTTGGGCAAATTACCTAACTGTTTGCATTTCATCTTCTTCAGCCTGGAGGCCTAGTTGTGGGGGTGGCACGAGATGATCCAGGTAAAGCACTCAGGACAAGGAATGTAGCTGTTCTTCTCATTATCCTGCTTAGAGCCTTCCAGAAGCTTTCTATGGCTTTCAGGACAAGGCTCAAATCCTTAGCATGGGATCCCAGGCCTTCCATGGTGTGGCAGTTCACCTTCCTCCTCCCCACTCTACCACGAAGAACCTCTTGAAGTTCTGAAAGAAGCCAGCTCACCCACCTGTATGCCTTTGCCCATTCTGCTCCTCTGCCTGCTTTGCCCCTCCCCTGCCCACCCACCTTACTTTGGCTGACTCCTCCCTGTCCTTCAGGATGCAGCTGAGTACCCCCCATGAGAAGCTTTCCCTGACCCTCAAGCCTGAATCCAGAGCCACTCCACTGGTCACCCTTTCCACCTGCGCCCCACCTGCTCCTTAGACGGTAATCCCCTTGGGAGTCACTTTGTCTTACTCACTGCCTGGCACATAGTAGGATGAATGAGGCTGTCATGCAGACTGACCGTCACCATGGGGCAATGAGCACGAGGGGCATCTCTGAGCTCGGGGTGCTGCTTAGCAGCCAGGGAGCACAGACTGTCTTCCCGCAAGCACAGGCAGCACTCTGTCGATCCCCCAAGATGAGAGAGGCCTGGGAATGAGCTTTCCTGGCCAAGAAGGCAAAGAAAAAAGCAAAGGACAGGATGATACTATCCTCACCTGAACTAAACCTTGGAAAATAATAAAAGGTAAAATAATAGTCCCGTGTATTGAGTGGTTTCTCTGTGCCAGGCACTAGGCCGAGCCACAGGTGTATCAGCTCATTGACTTCTTACCATAAACTCATGAGGAGGGTGACATTAACCCCACCCTACAGAGAAGGAAACAGGCTCAGAGAGGTTCAGTGACTTGTGTGACATCTCAGAGCTTGTGAGTGACCTGTCTCCAGAGCCACATCGGGAAATGGCCCCAGGATTCAGGCCCATGGTTCAGGTGATGGTTCACAGGCTTCAGGGAGATGGTTGGGTACCCTGAAGTGTGGAATGTGGGGTGAAAGAACAGGGTTGTGCAAAAGAAAGGACAGAGGGGGAGAAGAGACCTCAGCCATGCAGACCCAAAGGGTCCCTAGGCCTGGGATGGTCCCTCTGACAGCCGGGTCCTGAAGGCCACAGGCCTTTATGCCAACAAGCCCTGCTGATTGGGGTCATTTGGATCCAGATGGGGCACCTCTGTCCCTAAGGCTTCAGGTAAAAACACCCATCTAGGGGAAGCTGGTCCTTCACCATCACCTCAAATACTTTACAGGCCTCTGGAATCAATCTCTGGGTGGAGTGAAGGTTGGGAGCTGTGGGCAGCAGACTGAGGAGGGAAATGAGAAGCAACAAGGCAAGCTCAAAGGCCACTCAAGCAAACTGCCTGCCTGCCCCCCTCCTGGGCCTCACCTCTGTGAGAAGGTGAATGGGAGCAAGGGGGCACCTCAAAGTATCTAGGGGATTGTGGGGTAGGGCAGCAAGGGAGTTATAGGCCAAGAGACTGTCTTAAACAGAAGTGGGGAGAGAAGAGTTGGAGGAAGGGAGGGAAAGACATAGACAAAAGGGCGAGGAAACTGTGGGAGAGGGAAGAGTATAAAACTCCCTGAGACAGAGGAGCAGGAGGCTGGGGGTTCCCCAGACAGGGGCACAGACTGGACAAGACTCAGAGAACAATGGACTGTGAAGCTGGGGGAAGCAGGAAGGGGAGGGGGAGAGGAGCCACAGGGTCAGGTCAGAGAGGTCTTCTGGAGGCAAGGTGATGGGGTGGGCACTCTCACGGGTCAGTGTGGGCAGGGGGCTGCCCCAGGAGCAGCACAAGAGCCAAGGCAGCCACAGGGTGGGATAGGCCATGCAGATTTCAGCAGCCACCACAAATAATGCTTTCATTGCCTATGACTCTGGCAAGGCCCAGGCTAAAGCCCTTCATGTATTACTTCATTTAATCCTTACAACTTCCTACTGAGAGAGTTACTGTTCTGATCCTTGTGCCCACTCTATCGATGAGGTTGTGGAGGCCCAGGGAGGTTAAGTGACTTGCCCCAGATGACCCAGCTGGTAAGTTTCAACCCTGGGTTTGAACCCTGACAGTTTAGCTCTGAAGACCACTCTTTTAACCACAGCTGCTTTTCAGTGAGACAAAAATCGGTGGTCAGGTCAGAGTCAAGAATGAGAAGTAGACTAGTGTGGGAAAAAGAAAAGTGTGAGAGAAGAATATTGCGGAAAAGACAGGAATGGGGGAGATGAGGAAGGGAGGAGAGACAGGGAACTTGACCAGGTGGGCTCAGGTTCTCTGCTCACTTTGCATGTTGCAAAGGTTCCTTCCCTTCCCCACAGCAGCCGCCATGCTGCGAGGACAGCACCTTCCCATCCAGCCTGTCCCTGGAGTCAGCTGCATCTTGCTCAGCGGCAGGCCACTCAGCTTCACAGGAAGTGCTCTTTCTCTAACTGGCACTGAAACTCCCAGCCCTCCCTTTTCCTGTAGGTGGGGTTTCCATAGGAAAAAAGCTGCTTCTCTATTTCCCCAGCCTACCAACTGTTTGGAAGTCAGATCCCTGCATCCTGCTCTGCTTGGTCAAGTTCCCCTTGGGCCAGCTCTTGTCCATCACTGGCTGGAGTGGACCAGCTGGTGCCTGGTGTGGGGCCTCTCTGGACAATTTTACTTCTTTGGTGCTTGAACCTCTCAGATATCTTCAGATGAAGATGGCCCTGCCTGGGAATCCTGCTTGTTCCATCATCTAACTATGGGACAAGGTCGTAGCCATGGGTTTGGGGGCAGGAGAAAGGAGCTAACCCAGCCATCTGGAAAACATTGGAGGACTTGCCCAGCCTTTAAAGGACTCTAGTGCTTTCTGAATCTACCCCACTCTGGCGGTAAGCATGATGCAACTTCTGCAGCTTCTGCTGGGGCTTTGGGGGCCAGGTGGCTATTTGTTCCTTTCAGGGGAATGTCAGGAGGTGGCCACTCTCACTGTGAAATACCAAGTATCAGAGGAAGTGCCATCTGGCACAGTGATAGGGAAGCTATCCCAGGAATTGGGCTGGAAGGAGAGGCATGAGCTGGAGGTAGCTGCCTTCCAGGTCTTGCAGCTGCCTCAAGTGCTCCCCATTCAGGTGGATGCTGAGGACGGCTTGCTCAGCACTGGGAGGCGGCTAGACAGAGAGCAGCTCTGCCGGCAGCGGGATCCCTGCCTGGTTTCCTTTGACGTGCTTGCCACAGAGGATTTGACTCTGATTCACGTTGAGATCCAGGTGCTGGACATCAATGACCACCAACCGCAGTTTCCCAAAGGTGAGCAGGAGCTGGAAATCTCTGAGAGTGCCTCTCTGCATACCCGGATCCCCCTGGACAGAGCTGTTGACCCAGACACTGGCCCCAACACACTGCACTCATACACTCTGTCTCCCAGCGAACACTTTGCCCTGGATGTCATCGTGGGGCCTGATGAGACTAAATATGCAGAACTCGTGGTGGTGAAGGAGCTGGACCGGGAAATCCACTCATTTTTTGATTTGGTGTTAACTGCCTATGACAGTGGGGACCCCCCTAAGTCAGGCACTAGCCTGGTCAAGGTCAATGTCCTGGACTCCAATGACAATAGCCCTGTGTTTGCTGAGAGCTCGCTGGCACTAGAAATCCAAGAAGATGCTGCCCTTGGTACTCTCCTCATAAAGTTGACTGCCACAGACCCTGACCAAGGCCCCAATGGGGAGGTGGAGTTTTTCCTCAGCAAGCACGTGCCTCCAGAAGTGCTAGAAACCTTCAGTATTGATGCTAAGACAGGCCAAGTCATTCTGCGTCAAACACTAGACTATGAGAAGAATCCTGCCTATGAGGTGGATGTCCAGGCGAGAGACCTAGGTCCCAATCCCATCCCAGCCCATTGCAAAGTTCTCATCAAGGTTCTGGACGTCAATGACAATGCCCCGAGCATCCATGTCACATGGGCCTCCCAGTCACCACTGGTGTCAGAAACTGTTCCCAGGGATAGTTTCATTGCTCTCGTCATGGCAAATGACTTGGACTCAGGAAATAATGGTCTGGTCCACTGTTGGCTGAGCCAAGAGCTGGGCCACTTCAGGCTGAAAAGGACCAATGGCAACACATATATGCTGCTAACCAATGCCACGCTGGACAGGGAGCAGTGGCCCAAGTATACTCTCACTCTGTTAGCCCAAGACCAAGGACTCCAGCCCTTATCAGCCAAGAAACAGCTCAGCATTCAAATCAGTGATGCCAATGATAACGCACCTGTGTTTGAGAAGAGCAGGTATGAGATCTCCACTAGGGAAAACAATCAACCCTCTCTTCACCTCATCACTGTCAAGGCTCATGATGCAGACTTGGGCATCAATGGAAAAATCTCATACCGCATCCAGGACTCCCCAGTTTCTCACTTGGTAGCTATTGATGCAGACACAGGAGAGGTCACTGCTCAGAGGACACTGGACTATGAGCAGATGGCCAGGTTTGAGTTCCAGGTGATTGCGGAGGATAGGGGGCAGCCCCAGCTTGCATCTAGTGTCTCCATGTGTGTCAGCCTCCTGGATGCCAACGATAATGCCCCAGAAGTGGTTCAGCCTGTGCTCAGCAATGGAAAAGCCAGCCTCTCAGTACTTGTAAATGCCTCCACGGGCTACCTTCTGGTGCCCATCGAGACTCTCAATGGCGTGGGTCCAGCAGATGCTGACATACTACCACCAGCCACCCACAGCCCCCCGCCATTCCTTTTGATGACCATTGTGGCAAGGGACGCAGACTCAGGGGCAAATGGAGAGCTCCTCTACAGCATTCGGAGGGGTAACAAAGCTTGCCTCTTTGTCCTCAGCCCCCACCTGGGGCAGCTGTTCATCAATGTCACCAATGCCAGTAGCCTCATTGGGAGTGAGTGGGAGCTGGAGATAGTGGTAGAGGACCGTGGCAGCCCCTCCTTGCAGACCCAAGCCCTGTTGAAGGTCATGTTTGTCACCAGCGTGGACCACCTGAGGGACTTGGCCCATGAGCCCGGGACCCTAAGCACATCCGTGCTGACGGTGATTTGCCTGGTTGTACTGGTGGCCATTTTCGGGTTGATCTTGGCTCTGGTCATGTCCATCTGCCGAACGGAGAAGAAGGACAACCGGGCCTACAACTGTCGGGAGGCTGAGTCCACTTACCGCCACCAGCCCAAGAGGCCCCAGAAACATATTCAGAAGACGGACATCCACCTTGTGCCTGTGCTCAGGGGCCAGGTGAATGAGCCTGGTGAAGTTGGACAGCCCCACAAGGACACAGGCAAGGAAGCGAATATGAGCGAAATCTGGGACCCCTACCTGCAGGCCCCCTTTCACCTCACTCCGACCTTGTACAGGACCCTGCGTAACCAAGGCAACCTGGGAGAACTAGCTGAGAGCCAGGAGGTGCTGCAGGACACAGTCAACCTCCTTTTTAACCACCCCAGGCAGAGGAATGCCTCCCGGGAGAACCTGAACCTTCCTGAGCCCCAGCCCACCATGGGCCAGCCATGCTCAAGGCCCCTGAAGGCTACAGGCAGCCCCACTGGGAGACTGCCTGGAGACCAGGATCTTGGGGAGGCTCAGCTAAGCCCACCAGCCTCCTCGGCAACCCTGAGGCGGAAGCGGAATCTCAATGGCAAAGTGGCTCCTGAGAAAGAGTCAGGCCCCCGTCAGATCCTGCGGAGCCTGGTCCGGCTGTCCGTGGCTGCCTTCGCAGAGCGGAACCCTGTGGAGGAGCTCACCATGGATTCTCCGCCTGTTCAGGTATATCAGGTGTGGGCGGTCCCTTTCTGGTCACCTCTGGACCACCAACAATGGCATCAGACACCCCTATTACCTTCACGTTCCTTCCATCCATACCTACATGGTGCATGGTGTGGGAGTGGTTCAGGGCACAGCTCTGGGGTCAACAGAACTTAACACCTGCTTGATCCTAGGCAAATCACTCACTGTCTCTGAGCCTTAGTCTCTTTATCTGTAAAAGAGGGATGATAGGAAGAGTATCCACCTTGTAGAGATGTCCTTAGGACTTGATCAGTTAATCCCTAGAAAGCATTGGCACGAGTAGATACATAGCAAAAAACAAAAGACCATTGCTGTCAAGTTGATTCTGACTTATAGCGATCCTATGGGACAGAGTATAATTGCCCCATAGGGTTTCCAAGGAGGGCCTGTTGAACTGTTGGTTAGCAGCCAAACTCGTAACCACTATACCGCCAGGGTTTCCAGACAGCAAAGGTAGCGATTAAAACCACAAGCTTTGGAGCAAGGCTGCCTGGGTTCACATCCTGGCTCTATCTCTTCCAAGCTGTGAACCACAAGGAAGTTACCGAATTTCTCTGTTGAGGGTGTTGATGTTAACAGCACCTACCTGCTAAATTTACTGTGGAGATGAAACAAGTTAATGAACTTAATGCCCTTAGAACAGTGTCTGGCAGGCACGCAGTGCTCAGCAAATGATTACTATTGTCCTAAGTACTTTGCAAAGCACTTTCTCATATTCACTACCCTCGTCTCATCTGGGCAACCTCCCTATGAAGTAGGCCTGCGTGGGCATCATTGCACCAGCTCAGAGGCTACATTTGACTTGCCTGAGATTCTATAGCCCATAGGCTGAGTGCAGTGGAAACAGCCTTGGAACTTGGGAGTTTAGGCAGATCTGGGTTCAAATTTCAGCACAGTCACTTAGAAGCTGTGCAATCTTGGACAAACCTTTTTACATTTCCTCACCTATAAAATGGGGATTGTAATTGCAAATTTTTCCTGCAACTACCTCCCAGAGGGGTGTTAGGATTAAACGGGATGATGAATGACAAAATATGTCTAGTGACTTGGGATTTCCTAGACACAAATGGGAAATCTTTTCCAGGGTTGGTGCTTGATCTCACACCCATATCCGCTCCTCTGAACCCTTGTATAATTTTCACTGTGCCAGGCTGCTTGCCCAAAGCACACTTCTGTTTGGTCAGGCCATCAGCTTAGGTTTCTGCAGAGCAAGGACACAGCTTCCTTCCCGCATTCTCTCCCCAGGAAGCCACCTGGAGTGAGCCCAGATGCTGTAGTAGAAGTCTTGCCGTGGGCTCCATGCAGCCCCAGAGGTTGCCAAAAGCCATTCATCCTTCAAGTGCTTATTGGATGAGCTCTTTGTTTTTGCCAAACACTCTGCTGGTTGCTGGTGAATAAAGACAACAGATTGAGGCACTATGGGTGATCCAACTAGGGCAATGGAAAGAAGGGTACCCATTTGGAAGTAACTTGAGGGTAAGAGGCAGCTTGCCCAATGTACATCTCTCGTGTGCTGTACAGCACCACAGGAGAGTCCAGGTACTAGGTATAATTCCAGCTCTGCCACTAATTGCTATGTAACCCCTGTGAGCCTCAGTCTTCACATCTGCGAAATGGGTGCGATAGTATCTCTTCCCTTGGGTTATTTTAAGGATTAAATGAGATTGTATACCACCCAATAAGTTATTAAGTGATTGTTATAGGATCTATTAATAAATGATTTATACACTTTGGCTCATTTCATCCTCATAACTACCACACAACCTAGGTTTAACTATTATTCCCATTTTTACTGCTGAGAATACTGAGGTTCAGAATGCTCAAGTAATTCCTCAAGATCACACAGATGGGACTTGGGGCAGAGGCAGACTTAGGGTTTGAAGCTGAGTCTGACTGACTTAGAGTCTGGGCTCTGTGAAGTGACCCTGTGTGACAGTGCCCAGCACAATGCTGGTTGCACAGGAGCGTCCCTTAAATGTCAGCTATCATTCAGACAAAGGTTGTCAGGTACCTTAGGAGGGCTTCTGGGCCTCGGCCAGAGGCTCAAGTTGGGATCAGCCCTGGGGTGGGCAATGGGACTCTGACCTTCCCAAGTCACAGTGAGACCCCAGTCCTGGCCACCCTTCTTCTAAATCTCCTTTCAGGTTGGCACTTCCTGCCTCGAACTGCCCAGAGGGGCAGAGTTGGCCTCCTCATGGAGGAATAGGGTGAGCCCGGGAGGCAGGGGCTGGGTTTCCAGGAGTGATAACCCAAACTCCTTGCCTTTGAAGAACATTCTTAACTTTTTCAAACCATCTAATTAATCACAACCTGTGAAAAAGTCTGGGTGGGGATTTCTAGCCCCACCTTAGAGATGAGGAAACTGAGGTCTGAGAAGGTTCAAAACCCTGCCTGATGTTACACAACAAACTAGAAATGGCCTGAACTAGAACTCAGCCTCCCAAGACTTGGCCTGTTGCCTTATCCCTCACAAGGCCCTGAAGGGCCTGGCCATGACATCTCACCCACCCCCACTCCATTCTCCAGCTTTCCTGAAACGCCACCATCTCTTCCGGCCTTTCAGCCTCTCGGCCTTTCCGTTTGCAGTGCTTTCTGCCTGAAACCTACCCGTCACTCCTCCCCCAGGCTCTCACCCCAACTCACCTTACCAAACTCCTGTGGAAACTTCGGGACTCAACGGAGATGCCTGGCACATAGTACGAAGTTAATAAACATTTGTTGATAAACGAATAAATTTTCCCCAGTACCCCTCTCTTGCCCCCCAATCAGGTTAGGGGCCCTCCTCAGCTTCCACAGACCCCTATCCTTTCCCAACCACCAATGCATCCTTCCTGTAGTGACCACTGCTTCCTGTCTTCCCTGAGAGACTGTGAGCCCCCTGAGGGCAGCGACTGAGTCTTGTTCTCCTTCTTATTCCCATACATACCAAGCACAGTGCCTCGCACAAACAAGTCCTTATTAAATACTTGTTGAGTGAATGAAAGGATGGATAAACAAATGATTAAATAGCACCTTTTTGCCTTCTCCACATCATACATCTGGCCCACAAAAATCAGCTGAGTGTTTGAATACTGTTGAAGGGGGAAAATAGCTGTTTGTTCAAGATAATCTTTATCAATGTAATAATAAATTTATGGTCAAGAAATGCCTTTTTCATCCCTATCCCACAGATTCCACCATAAGCAGGTCACTTTGGGGAGTGTGGGGGAGGAGGATGGGCCCAGGGGCCCCTATTCTCTCCCTCAAGCAACCCAAATCCTGGGATGACATGGCAAAGCAGGGAACCTGCCCACACAGGTCTCTGTCTGAGATACCAGGCACCATCCCCCACCTGATCACACAAACATCTGAAGCTGAAGGAAAGACTATAAAAAGAAAGCACCGGCACTGAGGGAAACATCCGGCGAGGAAGTGTGCTGGGTCGGAATTGTGTGGAGTCAACAGATTTTTCCTGTCTTGTAGCAAATTTCCCAGCTGCTGTCCTTGCTGCATCAGGGCCAATTCCAGCCCAAACCAAACCACCGGGGAAATAAGTACTTGGCCAAGCCCAGCAGCGGCAGCAGGTAAGCAGCACATAGCCCCGCAGGTTTCTGCAGCCCCTGCACCACCATGGCCCTTACCCATGTGATCACCTCTGTGCTGTGAGGAAGGGGTGAGCCCAGCCCCAGACCCTGCTTCCCTGGGAGAGTGCAGCAGACACCACTCATCCCCCATCCCAACGGGCTTGGTCCTGGCCAACTGTATTTATGGTATTTACAGGACCCAGAGTCACTAAGGAAATGACTTCATCCTCAGAGCTCTGACTGTCTTTCCCCTGGCTGCAGAGGTCCTGGGCTATCAGCTTTAAATCTGTAACTTTCGCCTGTCTTTCTCTTGACCTTAAACATAATATGAAGGCCCTCTATAAAGGTCACAGATGTGTGGGTGTGTCCCTTTGGGTAGTCCTAGAATTGAGGAGACCTCAAAAGGACATCTAATCTAACTCCTTCTTGTTACAAATGGAGAGACTGAGGCTCTAAGTAGTTTGATCCAACCTTATGTAAACTTGAGCAAGTCAGATAAGCTCTTAGGGTCTCAGTTTCCTCATTTGTAAAATGGGGGTCCCAACACTTCCCTTGTACAGATGTCGGAAGGATTTAATGATCAAATGTATTCTAAGCCCATAGTCCAGTGCCTGGCACATAGTAGGTGCTAAAGCAATAATAAGTCTTTTCCCCTTGAGGCAACTTTGCTCAAGGTCACACAGCAAGGGAGGTGGCAGAGTTGGGACTGGTTCTCAGGGCCTGGATTCCTGGTTCAGTGCTTTTGCCGTGACATCTTGTAGCTTCTTTTTAGCAAAGATGGTGAGAGGTACAGAGTAGGGGCGAGTGTACACACTCAGGCTCACATGGCCTGGGCTGGAATTCTTGCTCTATCACTTAATGCATGGGGACCTTGGGCAAGCTGCATAATCCTTATAAGCCTTGGTTGCTCATTTATAAAATGGGGGTGTTAGCAAAAGAACCCTTTACAGGTGTGAAAGGTTTAAATGAGAACGTACCCTGCTCAATCAACATTACTGTTGGAGGTAGTTGCCGTCAAGTCAGATTTCAACTCATAGTGACCCCATGTGACAGAATAGTGACCCCATGGGATGGACTGCCCCATAAGGTTTTCTAGGCTGTAATCTCTACAGGAACAGATCACCAAGTCTTTCTCCTGTGGAACTGCTGGGTGGATTCAAACCACCAACGTTTTGACTAGCAGTTGAGCACTTAACTTTTGCACTACAAGGGCTCCTTCAATCAACTTCAGTTGTTGTTATTGTTACTCACCAACTTGCCACCTCCCTACTGGTTCCTTCACAGCAGCAGAAGTGGCCAAGAAGGCCCCCAGGCCTTAAAGCCTCTCAGAAAGCCTTCCCATCTGCCAGGGGGAAGGGCCAGGTCACTGCCCTCATGTCAAGACAGTCCCAGCCGGCCTCCCCCCAGGGTTTATGGGAAAGAGCTGTAATCTCAATAGGAGCATGTCACCAGGGCTTTCTTCCACGGTATTGCTTGGGTGGGTTTGAACCACCTACCTTTGGTCAAGTGCAGGCAGCTTGCCTACAGAGCAGTTCTGCTCTACAACACACAGAGATGCCGTGAGTCAAAATCAACTCCGTGGCAACAGGTTTTTTGTGTATGTTTTTTTATACAAAAGAGGGAGCTGGATGCAGCCAGTGTGAGCAGTTTTAGGATGCCTCATCTCACATCCTCCACAGACCTGCTCTTCTGCCCTGGAATTTGACCTCCAACAGGGAGGATGGGACATTCAGCCACCCATTCTACAAAATATTCATTACCTACTATGTGCCAGGCAGAGCCCTGGTGGCACAGTTGTTAAGAGCTCAGATGCTAACCAAAAGGTTGGCAGTTCAAATCCACCAGCTGCTCCTTGGAAACCCTATGGGGCGGTTCTACTCTGTCATATAGAGTTGCTATGAGTCGAAATCAACTTCATGGCAATGGGTATATATATGCCAGGCAGGAGCCCGGGTAGCACAGTGGTTAAAGCACTCAGCTGCTAACTGAAAGGTTGGTGGTTCAAACCCACCAGCAGCTCCAAGGGGGGAAGATGTGGCAATCTGCTTCCGTAAGAATTTACAGCCTTGGAAACCCTATGGGGCAGTACTACTCTGTCCTATAAGGTCACATGAGTCAGAATCGACTTGTTGGCAGTGGATTCAGATGTGCCAGGCACTGTTCTGAGAGAGTAGGGAGTAAGACAGACAAAAATCTGCCCTCATTGGAGCTCACGTTTTGATGGATGGACGAATGACTGTATTGCTTCCCAGGCTTTGAACCAGTTTGGTCTAGTTCAAACCTCTGCTGAGAATTTGCATTTCTAACAAGTTCCCTGATAAGAATTAGCATTTCTACCCCAGATATATTGAATTAAAATTTACATTTTAACAAGATCCCCGGTTGATTCTTATGTATAACTTCCTGGGAACTTGTTAGAAATTCAGATTCTCAGCAGGGGTTTGAACCGGAGGGAACCATTTCAAAGACCTGATTGGTTCAACTGAAGTTTACTAAATTCCTCCTACTCTGTGCCAAGAGCTGCAAAGGCATTGGAAGAACAATGGTAAGTAATAGTATCAATGCATTCATAATTACCTCCATTTGTTGAGTGTTTAGGAGCTGTCAGGCACTATGCTAAGCTTTTCATATACAAAGTCTAATTTTACCCTCACAACAACCCATTAAAAATAACCTGCTGCAGTAGGTAAAAAAAAAAAAAAAAATTTTTTTTTTTTTAATTTATTATCGCCATTTTACAGATGAGGAAACTGAGATTCAGAGTAAGCAACTGGGTTGAGATTACATACCCAGGTTGGTCTGGCTCTGAAAGCTGGCCTATATATCTACTTCCCTACATGGATAAACAAATGCAGGTGTGAATAGCATGAATGAATGAATAGAATGAAAGAATCTATGCTTGCATTTCCTCACTAGCGGACTGGTTGGCTTCCTTTACAGGAGTGCAGTGCTAGACACGGAAGGCCCAGGTGCCAGGGTTGGTGGCCAGGCAGAACTAGACCAGGAAGAAGGGCTCTTGGACCCTGAAGAAGACCTGTCTGTAAAGCAGCTGCTAGAAGAAGAGCTGTCGAGCCTACTGGACCCCCACACAGGTAGGATCTCCCCATGGTCATTCCAACACTGCTTCTGCCTTCAGAGTCCTCACACTCTCCAGCTTCAGAGTTCTACTCCAATCTACCGCAGGGAAACACAGCCATTATTTTTTTAGGGAGGAACACTGGCTATATTTTACTTCCCTTGGAGACTCAGAAGGTATTCGTTTGTTTAAAGACCAGGCTCTACTTTATTAATTTTAAAAGTCATCATAAGGCAGACAATTATTGAGCTCTTGCTGTATGCTAGGCACTGGGGAAGCATCTTGCTTACATTATCTCATTTAAGACTCCAAATAATTCTCTGAGGTAGGTATTATTATTAGCTCCAGTTTACAAATGAGCTAACTAAGGCCCAGAGAGGTAAAGTACCCACGGTGATTGAAGAGAAGCTGAAACCTGGGCCTGCCTGGCATCAGTTGTTGTTTGCTGTCAAGTAGAGTTCAACTTACAGCAATCCTACTTGACAGGGTAAAACTGCCCCATAGGGTTTCCAAGGCTGTAATGTCTTTTCTCCTGCAGAGTTGTTGGTGAGTTTGAACTGCTGACCTTTCGGTTAGCAGTCCAGCTGCTTACCATTCTGCCACCAGGGCTCCTTGCCTGGCATCAGACTTTCCCTTAACTCCTAAACCATTCATTTGCATGTCTTTGGTGTGTTTAAATTTCCTTTCACCCTGGGAATTGAGTCAACTCTTTAATGTGCTAATACTTCTAACTGAAGCCAAAGGGGGTTTCTTCTGTAGTGAAACAATTAGTTTTGACATAAATACATAACCGGAACTTTAATTCAAGAATTGGCTAGCTGTCCCCCGCCACCCCCGCGCCCCCTGCTGTGAACACTGGCCTGCCTTCTCTAGGTCGCATACCACACCTTGGACAATCCTCAGGCTATGGTTTTTCTGTTTATGCAGTTAACAATTTATTTCTCATGTAGACATATCCTGTCTGCTCCATCTGGCTGCAAACAAGCTAAAGGCATAGCAGGGACTTCCTTTTTCCTTGGTTAAAAAAAAAAAAGTAGGAAACAGCTATTGAGCGCTTTCTATTTGCTAGTCTTTGTTTTAAGTGCTTCACCAAAATCTTATGAATAGGTGCTGTTCATTATTTCCCACTTATAAAGGAGAAAACTGAAGGGCAGAGTTGTTTTAACAGTTTGCCCAAGATCGTGCAGCTAATGGTTATTAACACTGGTGAACCGCTCTAAATTTTAGAGCTGAGTTGCCCAATAGAGTAGCCACTAGCCATGTGTGGCTATTTAAATTTATATTTTAATTAATTAAAATTAAATAAAATGAAAAATTCAGTTCTGCAGTCACACTAGCCACAGCTCAAGTGATCAGCCAACATGGCTTGTGGCTACCGCTTTGGACAGCACATATGTAGAAAGTTCTATAGGACAGCATTGTCTAGAATGTACAACTGTCCTGTCCAATATAGCAGCCACTAGCCACATGTGGCTACTGACATTTGAAAAATGGCTATCCCAATGGAGAAGTGCTGGAAATATAAAATACACTCCAGATTTTGAAGACTTAGTATTAAAAAAATGTAAAATATGTCATTAATAATTTTTAAAATATTAATCATAGTATAAAATGATAATCATTTTGATACAATGGGTGAAGTAAAAAATATTTTAAAAATTAGTTTCAGTTGTTTCTTCTTACTTTTTTTTTAGAAAATTTAAAATTACAAATGTGGCTCACATTCTTTCTCTATTGAACTGTCCTAGGCTTGGAAACCCTGGTAGTGTAGGGGTTAAGTGCTATGGCTGCTAACCAAAAGGTTGGCAGTTCAAATCCACCAGGCACTCCTTGGAAACTCTATGGGACAGTTCTACCCTGTCCTATAGGGTCACTATGAGTCTGAATTGACTCAACAGCAATGGGTTTTTTTTTTTTTTTTGATTGGACTAGGACCTATGTGCTAGGTTCCCACAGGGTCCTGTCTCCCTACAGCAGAGCAGGCACTTAGTGCATGGGGACTATAAGAAGTGGGGCTGGAGTAGGGGGAATGAAGAAGGAAGCAGAGATAGAAAAAGCCTTTGCTGTTCATAGGGCTGGGCTGTGATGGGGCTACTCGTGTAGGTGCCTGAGACTGGGGCCTTTCCTACTCAAAAGCCCCATCTGATGATGTGATGATAACAGTATTTTACTGATTGCATCAGCTCATTGGATTCTCACAACAACATGACAAGATGAGTGCCGCTATCTCACCATTTTATGAGGCGAGAGAGGCTCAGAGAGGTTAAGCAATTTTCCTAAGGTCACACTGCCCCTAAGTGGCAAAGCTGGAAAATCAAACCCAGGTCAGCTGGCGCCCACCTCCAGCTGGCGCTGGTGGGTGATGCCAAGTGAATTCACTGTGCGTCTTCAGTCTCACCATGTTCTCATTCGCTCCAGTGATTTTCTCATTCCAAGCTTCGCCCTTTCTGAAGTTCTCTGACCCTTGTACGAGGAAAGGCCTGATTCTGTAACACCAAAAGTATTTCCATATTATTGCCTCAAGTCTCAGGGAACTAAGGTTTACAATTCCCGAGTGTCGAGGGTTAATATTTATGTTCACTCAATCATTCAGCAAACATTCACTAAGTCTGGGGCACCAGGCGAGGCCAAAGGATCCATTAGAGGAGGGGCTCAGCCCCACCTCACTGCCTGCATAGTCTAGCACTGACCATGAAAGAAGGAGAGTCATTTATCAGTATAATTACCTTTATTTTTTTAATAACTTTTTCAAATTACAAAATAATATTTCACTAATGTAGGAAATATAGATAATCAAAAAGAATAAAATCACTTCTGCCCAAGGGTAATTTCAGTTAACACTTTGGCATATCTCCTTCTAGTCTTTTTTTTTTTTAATGCACAGATTTCAAACAACTCATCTTAAGGAAACATTACATAAATGTTAAAGTAAATTTTGTACCTCTTTTCTTTATGTTTAAATTTTTTTATAATAGTTGTAAATATATATATAACACATTTGTCAATTCAACATTTTTCAGGTATAAAACTTAGTGATATCAATTACATTACTCATGTCATACAACCATTACCCTTAACTGCTGCAAAATTTCCCATCGCCGTAAACAGAAACTCACTGCCTCCCAAATAATGGCTCCCCTCTTCCCCTTTCATTAGCCCCTGGTAGCCACTAATAAACTTTGGTCTCTATACATTTGCCTATTCTTGTTTCTACAGTTTCTTAAACACAAGGCTTCTACTTTCCTTTCTTCCCTCTGACTTGGCCTGTACAGTCAGACCAAGGGCTAGTTTTTTTAGAGCAATTTTCCGTGGAAGAGTTGGGAAAAGGAGAAGTGTGAAGATGGCATTGGTGATCTAAAACCAAAAACCAAACCCGTTGCCATTGATTCTGACTCATAGGACCCTATAGGACAGAGTAGAACTGCCCCATAGAGTTTCCAAGGAACGCCAGCAGATTCAAACTGCCGGCCCCTTGGTTAGCTGCCATAGCACTTAACCACCACGCCACCAGGGTTTCCACTGGTGATCTAGAGGACAATTTTTCAATTTCCCAGCCACCAGGCTGACTTGCCACTGCCTCTGCCTCAATCCCTTTCCTGGTCGGCCCTTCCCAGCATTTCCTGTCTGCAGCTTGAGAGGTGGAGGTGTTGAGGACATGGGGTCAGATGGTGACAGAGCAGGTCTGAGGACTCCAGAGGCCTTGGATGGGCACCTACAGCATCCAAGGGGAGGAAGAATCAGCTCTTCAGAGAGCCAGCAGGATGATGTAGTCACACGGGACTCGAAGTCATCAAACCTGGGGTCAAATCCAAGTTTGGTTGCCTAGTATTTGTAACTTCTTTGAGCTTCAGTTTCTTCATCCATAAAATGGGGATAATACTCTTGGCCTCAAAGGTTTGTGTGAAAGGTAAATGAGATAATTATGTAAATTACCTGGCACCTAAATACTTAAGAAGTGATCACTATTACTGTGGATATGAACAGAAGACAGCACCAAACCAGATACCCTAGCCTTGCCTAAGAAAAGGGATTTTTTTCCCTCAACCTCAGTTCGTGGTGCCCTGAGGGGAGATGACTCCCTGAGGGGGTGAGAATCCTGGCTGTACAGGAGTGAGTGGGATGCCTAGACCTGACGTGCACCGCGGACTGGAAAATGCTTTAGAAACAGGGCAATTTCTAATTCTAGCCCTTCCTCCTGGCTCCTCCCCACCCAGCTCACCCCAGTGCTTCAGTCAGCCTCCTTCCTGCCCAGCAAGCTTCGCTGTCAGGGCCCCTTCCCTCCCTTCCCCTTCTGTCTGCCCATCTGTCCCCTTCCATTTCCCCTCCCTCCTTTGTCCTGTGCCCTCGCCCCGCCCCCAGCCCCGCCCACCGCCTGGCGCTCCCTGGCCACCCTCACTGTGTCTCTTCCTGCCTCTGCAGGCCTGGCCCTGGACCGGCTGAGCGCCCCCGACCCGGCCTGGATGGCGAGGCTCTCTTTGTCCCTCACCACCAACTACCGCGACAACGTGTGTTCCCCAGACGCTGCGACCTCTGAGGAGCCTCGGACCTTCCAGACGTTCGGGAAGGCGGCGGGGCCCGAGCTGAGCCCTACGGGCACGCGGCTGGCCAGCACCTTCCTTTCCGAGATGAGCTCGCTGTTGGAGATGCTGCTGGCGCAGCGCTCCAGCGTGGTGCCCGTGGAGGCCGCCTCTGAGGTGCTGCGGCGGCTGTCGGTCTGCGGGAGGACCCTCAGTCTGGACCTGGCCACCAGCGGGGCGTTGGGCACGGAAACCCAGGAGGGCCCTGGTGGAAAGAAGGGGGCCAAGGGCAGGACCGGCAGCAGTAGCAGCAGCAGGGGCCTGTGAATACACTTTGGGCATCTCTGGATCCAGGAACCAGGGACCTTGGGAATTGTTAGGGAGCCCAGGCTCTGAGGATCCTGGAACATGAGCTGGTTTCTAAAATCTTTGAAACTCACTGACCAGAGGCAGCCCGAGAACTTTAAGGTGACCAATGCTGCCCCTGCAAAGGAGGCAAGGGCCCCAGGACTAACAGCTGTCTCACCAAAGCAGGCTACCTTGTTAGGGACTAGCTCTGCCTGTGAATTTCTTAGAGGAGGGGGCAGTTTGGGGCTGAGATAAGTGTTTGCTGGCAAAACACACATAGAGTGCAAAGAGTTGGTCTTTTGTTGGAACAGATGCCAAGGAGTATCCCAAGCAGGAAAAGTTGGCCTTGTGGGATACTAGGGGTGGGGAGCTGGATCCTGGGGGCCCCAGGCAATGCTCTCTGACCTACTAATAAAGGTAAAGCAGTGGCTTACTGTCTGGTTTGCACTTATCAAGAGGGAGGTGGGAAGAGTGAGGACTCTTTGTCCTCCACTGGCAAGAGAGTCTTGCTGGGCCTGGACAGGACTGGGGGAAGTTGGCACACAGTGTGTTAGGTACCCAGATGATGGACATATGTACTCTTGAGCCCACTCCTCTAGTGCTACATGATCAAATAATCTGCTCAGCTGGAAAATTGGGGTAAGAAAAACATTACTATTTACGGAACATTTATATAAGCCATGCACCAGGCTTTACAATATGATTTAACTTAATTTTCACAACCCTGGAAAGGAGGTATTATTATCCCCATTCACAGACAAGGAAATGAGGCTCAGAGAGGTTGAGTGTCTTGCCCGAGACACCCCCTAAGCAGGGAGAAGAGACAGAGCCAGTATCTGGACCTAGGCTTGTCCAGCACCAAAACCCATGCCCTCAACCTTGACACTAGACTGCCAGCCAAGGAAAAGGGAGAGCCTCCAAAGGTGGGTGTTTGCCAAAGGTAGACTGGCCTGAGGGAACATTTCTAGTGCTGCTCGGGCCTGCACATCTTTGTGAACTTCCAAGCACAGAGCAAGAGAAGCTTGGATCTGGCCTGATGCAGGCCTGGGCCTCTGCAGGCCCCTGTCCTTCCCCAGCCAGCAGCCCTTCAGGTACAGAAGTCGTCTTTTCCGACCCACTGTTTGTGGGTAAATCTTCTTCGGTCACAGCAGGCTCAGGTTGTGGATTCAGGCCCTAGAGGACAGTGTATGAAATGGGTCTATGAAATGGATGTTGACAGCAGGGGACCTTCTGGGAAGGAGTGAGTGAAGAAACAGCAAATATGTTCCCAAGGCTCAGCCTTATAATTTTCCTGGAAATTTCCAAGCAGTCAGTCAGCTAGATTCTCAATAGCACAGGACTCTCTGGATGCTGAAGGCAACATTTCTTCTCTGTGTTCCTCCTTTTGTCCTCTTTTAGAGCTCAGTACTCATGACCACAGAAATGGGCCAATCATCCTTTCAACTAGGGATAATGAAAATCAACACATACTTGGAATGCAGGGTGGCATCGTCATCTCATTTTACAGATGAGGAAAATGAGGTCCAAAGTAATTAAGTGCTTAAGGGGCAGGAAGAGAACTGGGTCTCTAATCACCCGACTCCAGGCCTGAGTGATCTCTTTACAAGATCTGTGATTTTCAAGCTGGTTCACAGAGCCGTTGGGTTCTGAAGGTCAATGAGGGAGGCCAGGGGGAGATCAAGAAGGCAGGATCTTCGGGCTATCCAGGCAGGTGCTGGGCATAGAGCTGATACTTGATGTTTGTTGAATGGATGAATGAATGGATGGGTAAATGAATGCTTCAACTAGAGACCCCTTTTATCTATATAGGAGCTCCAGGGAAGATGACATTAGGAAAAAACAAGGTTGTATGATGTAAAAGCAGAGTCTAAAACTACAGCACTTGAAGTAGACCATGCTGACTGATGCCCCAGCTACTAGAGAATTTCAGTGCAGCGCTGATGTTGGGGAGGTGGAAAGGAGAAGAGATGGAGAAGGAGGTGACCTCAGGACCCTGGGACCATGGCTGGCAGCTAGACTATTGGGAACACTAGATCACTGCATCACTCTAGTTCAGAAGTCGTAAATCTGTAGTCCTTGTGGCTCCTGAATAGTAGGCCACACATTGTGTGTAAGCATTTTTCTGTGCAGAGGATACAAAGCTCTCCTCAGATTCTCAAAGGAACATGTGACCTATAAAATGTTATGCAGCGCTGCTCTAAGACACTATCAAACCTCTGCAGACATGGGCAATTTCAGTCATAAGGAGTCCGAACATTTTTACTTCAGCTCTTCATTTTATAGCCAAGGCTATGGAAGGGCAGAAATGTTAGAGGACTTGCCCAAGGCCATGTGGCAGGTTTGGGTAGAACTAGGATTTGGATGTGGGATTTAGTAGACGCCCTTTCAAGTACATCAAGAGTTTTTTTTTTAATTGTATTTTTGTTGTTGAGAATACACACAGCAGAACATATACTAATTCAACAATTTCCGCATGTACAATTCAGTGACATTGATTACATTGTAGTTGTGCAACCATTCTCACCTCTTTTCAGAATTGTTCCTCCCCCATTAATGTAAACTTACTGCCCCCTGAGTTTCCTACCTAATCTTTCTAGTTGCTGGTACAGCAGGAGTTCCTAACCCGGGGTCTTTGCTGAGACTTCAGGATCTACGAACCCTCTGAACTGCGTGCACATCCGGAAAGATGTGCAGTTTTCTAGGGGAAGGAGTCAGCCCTTTCATCCAGTTCCCAACGGGGTCTGTGACCTAAATAAGATTAAGGACCACTACCTTGCAACCCTCTAGCTCAGTCTTCAGCTCTGCCCCCCTGCAGAAGCCTGAGGAACTCATGTGTAGATCCTGTCCTGTGAAAACAGTTCTTTGATAGGGTGGGGTGTATGTATGTGAGGGTTGGCTACACTTGGCTTGTTCTCTCCCTGCATAATACAATCCACCCCCGACCCTGCACGCTGATACCAGCCCCTTTCCCAACAATAGGCTGAGAGTGAAACAGTGTATATGGTGACAGAACTGAGAGTGCTGAACAGGAAGGTTACAGAAACTTCCTGACCTCAACCAACATGTCAAAGCTGAGACTTTGGACAGGCTCAAAACAGTTCCCACCAAGCTGGGCTCTGTCCCCTGGGAGGTTGAGGTAGCAGGCAAGCCAGCAAGCGCTCAGTTAAATGTCGTCTTAATTTGGAAAGCACAGAGGGACATTTTTTATCAATAGTCAGTCTTTCCCCAGCACCAGGAGTGCAATGCGGTGCTCACTCAGAGCCTGGGGGCAGCTCGGAGATTGACAGGCAGCCTCCTTACCTGTCACCCAGCTTCGGCTTGGCAGCTCACTGACCCTACTTCTCCTCTGGCTGAAACAAGAGTGAGATGGCAACTACTACCTTGGGACTCTGGAAGAGAACCAAATCCCCAAAAGAAGACAGGTGGGGTGGGAAGGCTTAGCACCAGTCCAGCCTGGCACATAGTGTGCGTTAGCAAATAGGTACAATGTAATGAGTGGGAGGGTGCATGATCAGAAACACTCATTCAACAAATATTTTGTATTTATTGAACACTATTAAGTGCCAGAAGTAGCACTAGAACAGTAGTGCAGAGAGGGGTATACAGAATCATTCATTCATTCACCAATTATTTAAAGCACCTACTATGTGCTGGATAGGCCTGGTGCCAGTCATTGAATGGACAGGCGAGTAGATGTATAGATTACTGAATAAATATTTACTGAACACCTACTAAGTACTTAGTACCATATTAGCACTGAAGATAAAATGAACCAAACGGCCTCGTTCCTATCTAGAATTAGGGCTCCCTGAGAAGTGTCCCCGGATAAGGAAATGGATGCAGTAGAACCTCGTATAAGGTCTCATCGCTGAGGGCACTGGGGCCTGAACCTTGAGCCACCCAGCATCCTGACCCAGGCTGGATGTTGATGGGGAGCCGCCTCCCTGTCCTTCCCCCACATTTCCTCTCAGGGTGCTGACAACAAGTCATTAATAACAGAGTTTTAATGGCAAAAGCACAGCAGCTCAGTCTGCCGATGAGATCCTTCCCCTGGGACTGTATCAAGACCGCAGTGTCTGAACAGCCAAGGATTTTTGGTCCCTTGACAACATCTCTCACGACTCTCCCATCCTTCCCTCTCCACCCAGAGAGGCCTTTCCTTTTTAAATTGGAGAGCTTAAAAATATCCCACCCCCACCTTTGGCACCCCGAACTGAATCAATGTTTAACTTGCAAGAAGGAGAGCTGCACCAGCTGTCCCCACAGGATGCCCAGTGCCCATGGACTATCTGAACTGCCCCTTGGCTCCCAGGCACAGTCAGGAGGAAGCTGTAATCAAAGAACCCAAAATGACAACATGAGGGGACAAGGCTGGTGAGTGGGGCTCTGTGAGGAGGGCAGGAGGTGACATTTTACACAGAGCCTTCCGAACAGTGCCCCAGGAAGCTTAACAGGCAACCTTCGGGGAACAGGTCTGCTCAGGGCAGTGAGGGAAACACTGGGTTAACCAAGTTCTTTACTGTAGGACTTCTTGGAACTTTGAATATGCTGATATGCAATGTGAATCTATAAAAAGGGGATGTCTAGTGCAGCGTTTCCCAAACTTATGTGACCACAGAAATCTTTTTTTTTTTTTTTTTGCAGAGTGATTAGTGCACTGCACAGCTTTAAAACCAAGCTTTGACCATGCATATTGAGCTCCTGCAGGCCCCTGCATGGGGCACTGGGCTAAGTGCTGGGGATACTGAGACACAAAGAAGACAGGGTCCCTGCTCCCAAGGAGACAGGCATGTGAGGGTCTGGTGGGGGTTAGGCCGGTGTGTAGGGCAGCTGTGGAAGAGGAGCAGAGGACCGGGGCGGGGGGGTGGTGCGGGGAGCTGCTGGGGCAAGAGGAAGCTTAAGGTACCATCAGTGAGAGCTAGGCCGGGACCACTAGAGGTGAGGGAGAGGTAAGGGTGGGCAGTAGCACGGGAAATATGGGAAACTCTCCCCCAAATCCCCCTACTTTTGAGCTGGGTGGTCCCTCCTATTTGAACAGTCACCCGTGGGTTTGGCCCTCAGTCCTCCCTGCCCCCCACCCTCAACCACATCTACGCTATTGAACTCCGGCTAACATCCAGAAACCAGGAACAGCTATTCGCAAATTCAGTAATTGGAGCCATTAGCGTTGACTCAGAAATCATTTTTTTCTAAGTCTCTCTCTTGGAGAAGCTTTTAAGACCCTTTAAATTGGTTAATGGAGAGTTTAGAGATGAGGATGGAGCCTCAGCTTTCAGCTGTCCTGCCCATCACCCTGGCACTCCACAACACACTCAAGGGCTACAGTGATGAGATAATCCAGTATCAGTTTTATTAAACACTCATAGGTTTCTGGCACACCATCCCCAAAGAAGGACCTCAAAATCTATGCTCTCCTGCCCCAAGACACCAGGTATTAAACCTCCATTTACCCCCTCACATTGGTAGAACAATCATAACGCTTTCACATAAAATCACAGCGCAAACCAGTGGGAAAGAGCCCTGGACTGGGAGTCAGGAAGCCCGGGTCCTCATTCTGGCCTGACGACTCAGAAAGCTGTATAACCTCAGGTTATCACTCTGCCTTTCCAGGCCTAAGTGAGCACCAGCCAAGGTCCCTTTCACAGTCAAATGCTGTGATGGTCTCGTTTAACCTCCACATCAGCCCTGTAAGATAGGAGGGCAAATACCGTTACTGCCCTTCGTCTACAACTGAGTGAACAATGCAGTGAGTCAGGTCACTGCTTCAAGAGGGTATGCCAGGCAAGTAGGCAAGCCAAGAAGAGCCTGGGTCTTCACATACTTTCCTCTTCTTTGCTGTGCTGAGGCAGGTGCTCAAGGTTCTTTGGGGAAGTGAGTGGATAACTGGTCTCTTCTGTGGGACTCAAGGTCTTGCCACCTCTCTGATCACCCACAGGCTCCATCTTCAGGGCTGAAGTGTGAAGGTACAAAAAACTCAAGCAAACACATCCAGGCATTTAGGTAAGAAATTCCTTCCAAATCTATGGAGAAATGAAAACGACCATGAACCCACTGGGGTTAAACAAAGGCAAATGTTGGAGCCAGTCTCAGGGATGGCCTGACTCAGTGTTTCCTGAGTTTTAGCCATTCATGGAATGACCCTCATGATTTTTGCCATGTCTCAGGATCTATACCCCCCTTCACACAATGTTTTTCTTTAAATTGGTTCACTTGTTTTTAAGTTAGCCTCATCTTAAACGTAATACCTGTGAAACTAGAGATCAATATGCTGGTCATCTTTTTATATTACATATTAAATACATAACTACAAAAATGTAAAATATTGTGTACCACCTAAAATCCTCTTGTGAACACATCAGAGGAATACAGTCTAAGCCTGAGGAAACTGAGGCACAGGGATGGAGAAGGTAAACCATTTGCTCAAAGACAAAGGCTAAGGCCATGCCCAGGGTCTCTGGACCCATCAAGAGAGTTGTCCATAGGTCACTGAATTTTTTTTTGTGACAGACCAAAAGTAACTGTGAGTGCATCCACTGCTCATCTGTGAAGCTACCAGCTGTGGGAAAAGGTCAAAGTCATTTATTAGCCATGCACTTGAAACTGCTTGGGACCCTGAGCTCCCACTGGAATTACTGCCCTGGAAAGGAATCCTGACACCCTATTTTTATTGTCATCCAACCTCCTGGCCCCCCTGGCCCTAAGAGGTACCAATGACTGTGTTTTATCTCACCTTAGCCAAAGCCCAGTCTTACAAGACTCCTTTCCAAGGAGTGGGGGTGTGGCAGGATAGCGCTGCTGTTGGCACGGGGGTTGGGTCTGAGATGCCCACTTCTGTAGAGGAGTCCAAGGTTCCCTGTGCTCCAGGCGTGTGGGAGGCGCAAGGCTCCTGCCAGCAGGGTATTCAGACTGCAGAGGGAGGGGCTGGAGAAGGACTTCAGTCCTGTAACTGCCAGGTCGTTGGGCCCGAGGGCTGCAAGGAGAAGTGAAAGCAGCTCTTACCCATGCTGTATTCTTGGACTCCTACCTTGGAGCAAGAACTTCTTAAAGGACTTGGTTCCCCCTACCATTGCTAATCCACCCCAGCCCCAGTGAGTCATCACTCAGCAGAGTTCTCAGAGCCCTAGGCTGGTAAGTCAGGGTACTGAGGCAGACTCAGGATATTATCCCACTTAAAAATCATCAGAGCAGCTACCACTTACTCAACACCTACTCTGTGCCGGGCTGTGCTAGGCCCTTTACAGTCACCTCATTTAATCCTAACAACAACCCAATGAGTTAGGTATTACTATTACCCTCAATTTTAGAGGTGAAGAAACTGAAGCTCAAAGACATGGGGTCCAAGTTCAGCGACACAGCAAGGGTTAAAACTCAGGTCTGTTGAATTCAAAAGCCATGCTCTTAACCAACACTGAGGTAGGAAATGGAGACCAGGGACCACTGCCACCCCCTTCTCTGTCACAGGGTGCCAAGCTTGGGTGGTGGGAGGGCTTTGACTTGTGACTGTACCTGCTGTCTCCATGGAGAAGAGGGTCCGCAGCCTCTCCTGGGCAGGCTCGTTCCCCAGAGCTGCCGATTGCTGGTAACATCTCACAGCCTCCCCCAGATTTCTCTGCACACCAAGGCCCTTCTCATAGCAAATTCCCAAGTGGTACCTGCTCTGTGAGTCCTGAGGAGAAAATGGACAGACACATAGACACACACATGTGCAGGACCGAGAAAACGAAATGCTACGGCAGGAGGAAGGCATGCTGGGGCTTCATCCAGACAGGGTCAAGATCCACCCCCACCTTCCCCATACCAAGAGACCTCAACTATGAAAATCCAGAGGCCTAGAGCTCAACCAACACAAAGGAGCCAGCGATCCCTCCACCCAGGGAGATTCTAGCCAGAGCAATGAGGAAGCTTCTCTCACAGAGGCTGGTGCTGAAAGCATGCACAAGTGAGGGCTGCAGGAAGCACTCAGTCCAGCTAGGGACACCTGGGAGTCAGGCTCCTACATTATCCCAAAAGAGCAAGGAGGCAAGGGTGGATGGTAGGCTTTCCAAAAGGCCTAAATGCCTTCCTGAATCTCTGTCTAAAAAAGAAAAAAGAGGGCCAAAAAGAATAAATTATGGGAAAAGTATTTCTATTCCTTTAAAAGGCTAATCCCTGTACCTACAGCTCTGGACCTTCTCACCTCTCACTGAGAACTGTGAGGAGCAGGATCAGGTAGGTGTCAGGTGCCCATCTATATACCCAGACTGCTTGGGTTCCAATCTTGGCTATACCACTTACCAGCTGTGTAACCTCAGGCATGCTATTCTACATCTCTGTGCCTCAGTTTCCTCATCTAATAACATCTACCTTACTGGGTTGTTGTGAGGATTAAATGTGTTAATATATAGAAAGTGCTTAGACTAGTACCTGGTACATAGCAAGTCCCCCACGTGTCTGTCAGTTTGTCGTACTGTTTCTCAAGCTGAAAGAACTGAAGAAAAAATTCAAGCCTCGAGTTGCAATAGTGAAGGATTCCATGGGGAAAATATTAAATGACGCACAAAGCATCAAAAGAAGATGGGAGGAATACACAGAGTCATTATACCAAAAAGAATTAGTCGATGTTCAACCATTTCAAGAGGTGGCCTATGATTTAGGAACTGATGGTACTGAAGGAAGAAGTCCAAGCTGCTCTGAAGGCATTGGCGAAACACAAGGCCCGAGGAATTGATGGAATATCAATTGAGATGTTTCAACAAACAGATGCAGTGCTGGAGGTGCTCACTCGTCTATGCCAAGAAATATGGAAGACAGCTTCCTGGCCAACTGACTGGAAGAGATCCATATTTATGTCTATTCCCAAGAAAGGTGATCCAACCGAATGTGGAAATTATAGAACAATATCATTAGTATCACATGCAAGCAAAATTTTGCTGAAGATCATTCAAAAACAGCTGCAGCAGTGTATCGACAGGGAACTGCCAGAAATTTGGGCCGGTTTCAGAATAGGATGTGGAACCAGGGATATCATTGCTGATGTCAGATGGATCCTGGCTGAAAGCAGAGAATAGCAGGAGGATGTTTACCTGTGTTTTACTGACTATGCAAAGGTATTCGACTGTGTGGATCATAACAAACTATGGATAACATTGCAAAGAATGGGAATTCCAGAACACTTAATTGTGCTCATGAGGAACCTTTATATAGATAAAGAGGCACTTGTTCAGACAGAACAAGGGGATACTGATTGGTTTAAAGTCAGGAAAGGTGTGTATCAGGGTTGTATTCTTTCACCATACCTATTTAATCGGTATGCTGAGCAAATAATCCGAGAAGCTGGACTATATGAAGAAGAACGGGGCATCAGGATTGGAGGAAGACTCATTAACAACCTGCGTTATGCAGATGACACAAACTTTCTTGCTGAAAGTGAAGAAGACTTGACGCACTTACTAATGAAGATCAAAGACCACAGCCTTCAGTATGGATTGCACCTCAACATAAAGAAAACAAAAATTCTCACAACTGGACCAATAAGCAACATCATGATAAACAGAGAAAAGATTGAAGTTGTCAAGGATTTCATTTTACTTGAATCCACAATCAACAGCCATGGAAGCAGCAGTCGAGAAATCAAAAGATGCATTGCATCGGGTAAATCTGCTGCAGAGGACCTCTTCAAAGTGTTGAAGAGCAAAGATGTTACCCTGAAGACTAAGGTGCGCCTGACCCACGTCATGGTATTTTCAATCGCGTCATATGCATGTGAAAGCTGGACAATGAATAAGGAAGACCAAAAGAAGAACTGACGCCTTTGAATTGTGGTGTTGGCGAAGAATATTGAATATACCATGGACTGCCAAAAGAACGAACAAATCTGTCTTGGAAGAAGTGCACCCAGAATGCTCCTTAGAGGCATGTAGCATGAGACTGCATCTTACATACTTTGGACATGTTGTCAGGAGGGATCAGTCCCTGGAGAAGGACATCACGCTTGGCAGAGTACAGGGTCAGCGGAAAAGAGGAAGACCCTCAACAAGGTGGGTTGATACAGTGGCTGCAACAATGAGCTCAAGCATAACGATTGTAAGGATGGCTCAGGACCGGGCAGTGTTTCGTTCTGTTGTGCACAGGGTCACTATGAGTCAGAACCGACTCAACGGCACCTAACAACAACAACATAGCAAGTGTTCCATTATCTTTATCTCCTTTAGCTGCCTGCATCATTAATCTCTCCCTCTCTACCAGAGTATTTTCATCATACTCAATATCTCAACTTAAAAAAAGAACAACAACGAAAACCTCTGTTGACTCCCAACTGTGGTCCCATTTCTCTGCTACCCTCCACAGTCACATTTCTGGGAAGAGTTGTCTATACGTTCTGCTCCCACTTCTGTAAAAGTCAGGCCAAAGTCTATGCAAGAGCTATGGTGAGCTCATGGCTACAGACCAGGTCAGAAAACAGAACCGGACATACATAAGGCCCAAACACCCACACAACACTGCTCAGTACGTGCCTAGAAAGACAACTCCCCGTGGGGTGGACAAGTGTGAGGTCTGTGCTCCGACACAGTACTGCATAAAGGGTGACACGTGTCCCTCTGTGTAGTGCTTCTCCTCGTACCATGCTGGTCTTGCCAGGCTTGCCCGGCAC
Source organism: Loxodonta africana (assembly GCF_030014295.1). Lineage (NCBI taxonomy): Eukaryota > Metazoa > Chordata > Mammalia > Proboscidea > Elephantidae > Loxodonta > Loxodonta africana. The sequence goes on along the minus strand of NC_087343.1, from coordinate 154,849,156 downwards.
ATGGACGTGCACCCACTCAGCCTGAGGAAGGTGCATGGGGGCTCTTTCAGAGGAAAGGAAGGCACAGCAGCAGGTACGGGTTGATGACATCAGTCCTGTTTTGCTAGCCACTACAGACACTTTGGGCAACACAGAGTGCCCGAGAACTCAATGAAGCTATCGATGTGTGGGCCGGGGCCAGAAACAAAGGGCAGCAGCAGGCCCCTGTGCGGCAAAGTATAGTACAAATGCATTGCTTACCTTAACCCAGCACTCTTGGTCCTTCGAGGTGCAACTCAAAACACACGTGGGTCAAATACATTTGGGGAATACAGCACACATAGATAGATCCCCTTCTCTGTGATTTGCACAGAGCTATGAGATTTCCTGCAGAACAGAAACCTTTCTAACTCTGCTTAACCCAGTATTGCCCAAGCCCAACTGACCTTTTTTTTTTTCTCATATTACTTATAAACATCCCATGGAACGAATACTCTGTGGAACACACTTTCAGTCATGCTGCTTGAATGCCATATCCCCAGTTTAGAGGAGGCATTTGCTCCCCAAAGCACTCAGTGTCTTCACCTTATGTGTCTCTGACTTCCCCAGACTGCCAACCCTTGGAACGACCCACCTTGCATGTGTACAGTTTGCAAAGTGCTTTCACACCTATTATCTCAGTTAGATTTTGATCCTCCCAGCAATTCTGTGAAGTAGTAGACAAGTAAGACAGGCATTACTATCCTGATTATTGAAACAAGGAAACGGGTTTGGATTAGGAAATGACTGACCCAGTAATGTGCTAGTAAATGTTTAACAGCTGGCTCTCCAGCGGAAAAAGCCCTGCTTCGTGGCATTTGGAAACCTTGGTGGTGTAGTGGTTAAGTGCCACAGCTGCTAACCAAAGGGTCGGCAGTTCGAATCTGCCAGGCACTCCTTGGAAACTCTATGGGGCAGTTCTACTCTGTCTTATAGGGTCGCTATGAGTCGGAATCGACTCGACGGCACTGGATTTGGGTTTGGGTTGTGGCATTTGCCAGTTTGGGGTGGGGCAAACACTCCCACTATGGCTGATTTTAAGCTACCAACAGCTCTTGCACTGGACTTGCCCCAGGGTCACACAATGAGTCAGTGAGACCTAAGGCGTGAAGCCGGCCAAAGCTCCTATGGGTCCAAGGGGTCTCCTTAGCACAGGAGAACTCGACACCAGTTCCAAGTGCCTTCACTTGTCAGACTTGATCCCCAACATGCCTGGATACCAGAGACCTCATACCCCATTGTTGGCTGCAAGCCAAAGGTACTTCACAGCTCTCTGCTCATTCAGGTGTGGCTCCTTGGTGAAAAGTACCCCAAGGAAAGCTTGGGCCTGTGGTCAAGAAGGAAGGAAAAAAGGCATCTTAGTCACTGCCAGGCCCCACATGCCCCAGGTGCCCAGCCCAGACCCCACCAAAGGCACTTGCCTCTCTTAAGCCTGAATCTGCAGCTTGCTTCAGCATGGACATGGCTCTCTGCTGCTCAGGGTCCCCCAAGAAGGCAGGGTCTTGCAGTAGGCACCTGGCATAGCGGTACTGAGCCAGGCTGTGGCCCTGGTTGGCAGCCAGCTGGTAATAAAGGACTGCCTGGCCAAAGGGAGAGATACCCAGTCAACTGGTAACTCTATAAGCAACTTTTCCTTTGAGTGAAATGTTTAAAAATTATTTTAATTAAATAATAATCATTAAAGATAAGTCCAGAAAATGCAGTTAAGCCAAAAATTAAAAATACAGATAAGGCAAAATTAGAAATACAAAATCTCCTTAAGACCACCTCCTGAAGATCACTCTCTGTTAACATTTTAGCAGGTAGCCTTGCAAATGTCTTCCCACATATATGCGTGTTTTAACACATATATAAATACGTTTGTGTGTGTATTCATATATATACACACACACACAACACATATGTATATATAAAACATTGGATACTATATTTGCCATTTTATAACCTATGTTTTCACTTGACAATATATGATAAATGTCTTTCCCTGCTAATAAATATAGATCTAGCACATTATTTTTAAGGACCAAAACCAAAAACCAAACCGGTTGCTGTCGAGTCAATTCCAACTCATAGTGACCCTATCGGACAGAGTAGAACTGCCCCACAGGGTTTCCAAGGAGCAGCTGGTAGATTCGAACTGCCAACCTTTTAGTTAACAGCCAAGCTCTTAACCACTGTGCCACCAGGGCTCCTTTTAAGGACCAGGTAGATATAATAAACTAATTCTCTACTGAAGGAACTTTAAGTTGCTCTCCTTCTTCTTTTTTTTTTGTCATCACATACAGTTCTAAGAAATATATCCTTAAATATAACATCTTTGTGTACTTACCCTAGTTTTTTTGTATCAATTCATCAAACTGCTATTCTAGGCACTGAGGATATAGCTGCAAACAAGAGAGAAGGTCCCTGCCCTCTGTAAGTTTCGAGTTTCAATTCCTAAAAGTTAATAGCCTCTTTTTTTTTTTTCTTACTTTTCCCTGGCAACTGGGCTGGAACCAAGTGGGAGAGAGAAGCTGGACTTTCCCCAAGCCCACTGCTCATTTCTGGAGATCACTGTGGGAAGCCAGGCAGAGGGGATGGGCCTGCGGGCAGGGAAGGAGGGGCAGTACCTTGCTGAGGTCTCGGGAGGTGCCTCTGCCATGCTCATGACACAAGCCCATGTTGTACTGTGCTTTGCTATACCCACAGTCTGCAGCTTTCTGGAAGTAAGAAAAGGCTGCTGGGTAGTCCCCATTCCTCATGTTCTCTGTCCCTGGAAGAAAGCACAGGGCACAAACACTTCCAGCTTCCTCTACAAACTTCCCTACATGCTCAGCCAAATACCCACAGGCTCCTTCCTTTCCTTTTTGTGTTAGACACTTTGCATATATTTCTATCCTGTGAATATTTACTGGTGAGCCATAGATGTAGACATCAGTGGGTTCTGCCCTCCTATAATTCACTCTTCCTTCTCATGGTAACTGCATCCCAAATTCCCTTTGGGAATGTCCCCTCCCTAATGCTGTCAATCAATGTGCCTGTACTCCTCCTGACCAATAAGACTCTTTCCCTAAGGAATCTGAATCAGGCTGAGTGAAAGACACAAAATAGTTTTTGCAGTTTTTCTGAAAGCAGCACTCTGAAGACACTATTAGTTGGAGCCCCCTGGATCCCTGGAGCTTCCCTGAATCCTGTCCTTTCCGAGGCTTGGCAGACCAATACATTCCTTTTTTGCTTAAGTTAGTCAGAGTGGGTTTAGGTTGCTTGCAACCAATAAGCCCTAACTGATACAAGTAATACAGTTAATCTCATTTTATAAGGAGAAAACTGAGAAAGGTAATGTAAGAAGGCTGAGACCTGAACTCAGGTATGTCCAGCTCCGAAGTCCATGTTCTTCTCATTGCCCAAGCACAAAGGAAAACAGGAAAGAAGCAGGGCATAGCCCATTCTCAACTCTAAGCCTTTGCTCAAGCAGTTTCTCCTGCCTGGAATATCTTTGTCTGCCCCTACCATCAGGCCTTCGCATTCTATTTCTGCCCAAGAACTTTCAGATCACACTCAGGCTTTAAACATTTTTTGGTACTTACTTAACATACCAAGCCTGTTTCTCTGAGCTAAACTGTTTCAAGAGTACAAGCCCTGTCTCCTCAATTAGACTGTAAAATCCTGGAGGCAGAAGCAGAAAAAGAACGTAGAAGAAATAACTCTGCATTGGGTGATAGCTCTATACAAATGCAAAACATGATTATGGCTTATGCTTCCTCTGTATTCCGCCACAGTGCCTAGCACTTGCTGAATAAATGAATATATGAATGAAGGAATGGGCAAGAAAATTCTCAGAAGGGACTGTCTGCCCATCAACATCACGAAAAGTTAATGAGGTAGAAGCGAGGTTCAATTCAGTCAGCTGTAAATTAAAGTCACCTCCTTGCTGACGGAAAGCTTACTGTCTAGGGTTGACAGAGTCCTCTTTTTCAGGGGAAAAGGCTCGAGAGGGCAAAGGATCTCATGTGTTCCCATTCCCCACGCTGGCTCCATCAACATACCCTCATCCATTCACTCTTCTAGGTTTCTTCTGCCTCTAACCTAGACCAAGCCACAATTGTGTTTTGCTTAGTCATCAGTGACAGCCCCTACCCAGTCTCCCTGAGTCCCCTGTGGCATCCCTACAATTCACATCTATCCATAGCACAGCCAGAGAGATCTTAGAAAAAAATAAATCAGATCACACGACTATCCCTCTCCCTGCTCCGGCTTAAAACCCTCCAACGGCAGCTTCCTGTCTCACTTAGAAAATCCACACCCTTTACCTTGGCTCAAAGGCCTCACCTTCGTGGGCCCTTGCTCTGACCCCATCTCCTTCCACTCTCCCCATGACCTCTAAGCTCCAACCAACCACACTCACCTTTCTTTTATATCTTTAACAAGCAAAACTCAAATCCTGCCTCAGGACCTTTGCACTTTCTGTTCACCATGCTTGGGTGACTCTTTCTCCAGATTGTCACCAAGACTGGCTCCTTTTTGTCGATCAGATCTTAGCTGAAGGATCTTCTCTTCAGTGAGGCCTTCCAATTTCAAGACACTAACACATGACTCTGTTTTATTTTCTCCATAACATTTATCATCATCTGAAATTCTTTGTTTGCCAATTTATTGTCTTTCTGTCCTTCAACTCAAATGTCAGCTCCTTGAAAGCAAGGACTTTAGTCTAGTGAATTACTGTATCCCCAGCACGTAAAGTGTGGGCTAGCAAAAGGTAAATGCTTGATAAATTTGTTCTGAATGAATCTCAACTTCTTACCCACCTGCCCACTAAATGCTACTGGGAATCTGGGTCTCCATGCTAGAAGGCCTGAAACTTAGGTCAAGTTGCTGCAGAGGACAGGACAAACGGGGGGAGAGGCATCCAGAATCTCCAGAGGTGCATCATTATTGTTGTTGTTAGGTGCCCTGAAGTCGATTTTGACCATAGTTACCCCATATGACAGAGTACAGCTGCCCCACAGGCTTTCCTAGGCTGTAATCTTTATGGAAGCAGATCGTCAGACTGGAACTTAAGATGGGCCAATCTTAAGAATGGCCAAACGAGTGTGAAAGAGAATGGGTCTGACACCACTGAGTGACCATGCCAGATACGGTCTATCTACCTGGGAGAAAACATAAACTGTTTTGTTTAAACCACTCCCCACCTGGACTCTATTTGACCCACCCCATACTCTTCCCATTTTTCTACCCATCTGCCATGAGGCAGGGTCCACTCAGTTACCCAGGAAGTTGAAAGCGATGGAAACACTGAGCTGGAAGAGCTGCTGAATAGAAGTCGCTGCCTCCTCAAGGGAAGGAATTTTTGATTTATCTTGTTCCTGAGAAAAAACATGAAGGCTCATTATGGGATAGTTCACAGGAATCGCTACCTGCCCAGGGGAATGTTATGGTCCTCCAAGTGGCCAAATCTGGACAATACCTGCTTTTCCCCAGTTGTCTGAGGCTGGGCTAGCCTTGCCTTGGACTCAAAGCTGCTGCTGGCATGCAGGGAGTCAATATCACTGGGATCTGCAAGAATGGCCAACACCCAGCCAGGGAAAAGGAGAGAGGTCTTATGTCTCCTTTTTTCCTACTCCCCCAGCCCACCCAGCCCCTCCATCCAACCCCACCGCCAGGAACCAAAATAACTGAATGGCCCCAGAAAGCATGGAACCTCACAGGAATAACAATTCCTTTATCTGGGAATATGTAGCTACAGACATGCATCTGCCCAATTCTCCCCATTCCCCTTTCTGCTGATTCTAGGAGCTAGGGACTTACCTTCCTCAGAGAAGTCCTGAACACCGGCTGCCCTCAAGGAACTGCGTGAGGGGAGGCTCCTGGGCTGAGCTGAGGACCCTTCCTGGCCCAGCCTGTACTCCCTGAGGCCAGTGTGCCCGGGGGCTGGGCCTTCAGGGCTGGGGAGAATGTGCCTCCGCAGTGCTGGAAAGAGCCAGCAAGAGTGGTCGGCAAGAAGCCTGCTCTGGCTTGACTGTGTCCTCCCTGAGGTTTTAGAAACCTGTGACGTCTCTTTCACACTCCTCTTCCTGCTACTCTGCTTCCTTTGCAGGCTTCCCTCCACAGTAGTCTAGAGGGGCCCACTTTTAGCATAAACTCACTCTATTGCTCCTCTGATTGAATTCTAGTGACAGGGAAACCAAACCCATTGCCCTCGAGTCGATTCCAACTCATAGCAACCCCATAGGACAGACTAGAACTGCCCCATAGAGTTTCCAAGGAGCGTCTGGTGGATTTGAACTGCCGATCTTTTGGTTAGCAGTCATACCTCTTAACCACTACACCACCAGGGTTTCCTAGTGACACGGAGCGAATAAGATATTTACCTTATTCATTGTTGTAGCCCCAGCACCTAGCACTTTGTTTCATGGTAATACTAGTAACGATCATCATCATCATAATAACCGAGAAGAACTAATACTTACTGAGTGCTTACATGTGCCAAAAAACAAAAAAACCAAACCCACTGCTGTCGAGTCAATTCCGACTCATAGCGACCCTATAGGACAGAGTAGAACTGCCCCATAGAGTCTCCAAGGAGCGCCTGGTAGATTTGAACTGCCGACCTCCTGGTTAGCAGCCGTAGCATTTAACCACTACACCACCAGGGCTTCTACATGTGCCAAGCACTATTATAAGTCCCTCATATGTATTAATTCATTTACTCCTTCCAAGAACCCTATGAGGTGAGTCCTGTTATTCGCCCATTTTGCAGACGAGGACACTGAGGCACAGGGAAGTTACGTGAATTTACCAGGGATATAAGACTAGCATGCAGCAGCTTTGAGGCTTGATCCCTGGCATTCTGACTTCAGAGCCTTAATCACTAGGCTATATCATCTCTGTACCATAGCACGTAGTAGGTACTCAATAAACATTCACTTATTAATGAATGACTGAGCAGAGAATGACCTAAATGGCTAAGTGGATAGCAGGAAGCCACACCCAGGATCTAGGGTAGCATGGACCCCTGTGGGGCTTCCTCCATGGGTGGTGGTAAAAGGGCATGGAAGGACACTGAGGGGCAGGTGTGGCCCACACCCTGGGTGGATAGAACTGCCCCACGTTCTCCTTCCTCTGACTTCAGATAGGAAAAGCAAGGAGCTGCTGATGGCTCTTTTCCTGAGGTGTGTCCAGAGATGCTTCCTGGCCCAGGGAAACTCCCCACACGACCCTTCTGCCCCAGGACCAAAAACTCACAGGAGTGTGGGTGCCACAAGGGAGATGAGAGGAAACGGTCCAGGGGACTGCGCCAAGAGCATGGCTCCGCTCGCCAAGGCGCTCCTGGCAGGGACGACTGGAAGTGGATCTGCCTTGCCAGCTGCAGGGCCAGCACAGTCAGAGTGCCCTGGGAAAGACAGCACATCAGGGGCACAGCCCTTAGCAGTCAACTCCCTAGACTCATTCTTTGGCTCTCAGCTCAAACATCACTTCCTCAGGAAGCTGCTCCTGACCACTGGCTGGGGCAACTCCCCCACTACATGCTCTCACTGCACTCAAACTTGTCCTGTGGAGCCCTGCTCACACTGGCACTTCAGTGATCATCTATATAATTATTCATCTAGGGTCTGTCCCTCCTGTTAGTCTCTAAGCACCACGGGGTAGGGTCCATGTCTACTATGCTCACCAGTGTATCCCAGTGCCTAGCAGAGTGTGAAGATATTTGTTGTTGTTAGGTGCCATTAAGTCAATTTTTGACTCATAGCGACCCCATGTGACAGAGTAGAACTTCCTCATAGGGTATCCTAGGCTATAATCTTTACAGGAGCAGATCACCAGGGCTTTCTCCTGCAGTGCCACTGGGGGGTTCGAACCACCAATCTTTTGGTTAGTAGCAGAGCACGTAACTGCTGTGCCACCAGGGCTCCTGTTAAGATAAAGTAGGGGCTTAATAAATACATGGTGAATAAACTCATGAAAAAGTGACAGAATAAACAAAGTCTAAGAGGGCAAAAAGACAGTGTAGTAAGCTGGGGCTTAGCCACAAATGCAGCAAGAGGTCAGACTTCCCCCTGGTTCAATCTTCTTCTCCAGCCTGGCACAGCCCTTCCCTCCGCTCCCGCCACCACACGCACATTCACCAGTGCAGGCTTGCTAACACAGAAGGTGTCTCTTCTCTGACATGTCTGCAAAAAGCCTGAGCTAGCTGTTATCCTAATGACTGCCTCTTCCTCTGTGTGCCAAATACTTACTTGTTGCAACAGGCACTGTATACAATGGCTCACAAGACAATATACAGTCTCTGCCTTATGGAGTTTATGGGGAGAAAGACAAAAGCCAAATACACAGACAATAATTTCAATAATGACAAATTATGCTAAATGCCAAGAGACAAATCAGGGGTTTGTCCAGAGCATAAGAGGAAGGCCTTACAAGGTATGGAGTCAGGGACAGCCTCACCATGGGGACTATGTGTGGGCTGAGGCCAGGAGGAATGGAAGCCCCCATCCTTGTAAAGAGTAGGGATAAGTGTCTATGGCCATTGAGAACAGTATATTTGCAGATCCTTTCACATGGGTGGTAGTGACAAAGCTGAGGGGAGGTATCAGTACTCCTGGGATCCAGGTCTAGTTCCCAAAAGGGCTCAGTGTGGGACCACCCTTCGGATCAGATCTTCTTCAGCAAAATGGAAAAGCACTCTGCTCTCTAGGATGTGTTATGTAAGCTGCTTAGCTCTTGCTTCCTGGCTACATTTGCAAGCAGGATCCTTCTTGTCTACACTGAGGGTCAAGGACAGGGCTGAAGAAGTCTCACCCATGATAACGCATCCCACAAGGTGTTTGGGGAGACACGAGTAGACATCCACTGGAAGGCATCCTTCCATCCATGAGTCCTTGGGCCCTTGCTTGTGCCTGGGCTTGGGCCATGGGGGCTGGAGCTAGAGAGATACAATAAAGGCTGTCAAACTCCGCCTGAAGCAGGTGCGGAGGGAGGCCAGGGGAGGAGATGGAAATGGAATGGTAGTGTCTCACCTATCAAGGCTAGGCACAGGGACCAGCAGGTTGGAGGAGGGAGCCTGAGGTCCACCTGGGCTTGTGGACCTGTGGTTCAACTCCCGGAGGCCAGGTCCTGGCACACGGTGAAGGGCTGTGCACAGAAAAGGATCAGTCATCTCAACAGCGACAGGACCGAGGCAAGGCAGCCCTAACAATATTCCTTCCAGCTCCCAACCCAGCCCAATCCCAGGGACTCAGGAATCACTAGCTTTGCCTCTGCAGTGGTTCTTGCACAAGGATATGTGTGGGAATCACCTGGAGATTATCTGCCAAGTACAGATTCTAGGGTGCCACCCCTAAGCAATACACCAGTATCTCTTAGGGTGGAGCATCTATATTTTGAAAAAACTCCCAGGTGATTCTGATGCTCTGCTATTCCTGACAACCACAGTTGTAAGATTACCAGACATTCACACTCACACCCCCAACCACTGTTTGGAGCGCTTGGTCTCTAAACCCTGCCTCTCTTCCTACTGGCTCCTCCTACTCCTTTCACGCTACGCCTACTCTTTCATTGGCTCCTCCTAACACCTCCTGACACTTGACTCCTCCCCCTATTAGTAGCCCCACTCACCAACTTGGAACTAAGCTCCACCCCATTCCCATTAGCTCCACCTCCAGATCCTAGAGTCTAAACCGCTCCTCCCCACTAGTCCCACCCATATGTCAAAATCCAACAGCCTCTGACTGCTTGACTGTGCGCGCCCCTTTTGAGGCCCCGCCTTTCCTCAGCTCTAACCCCGCCCACCGTTGGTTTGGCTCTATCCTCAGGCAGCCTCCTCCTCCAATTCAGAGGATCCGCTGCTTCAAGTCGCGCGGCTCGGAAGCCCCTTACCTCGGCCCAGGAGTCCCGGGAGGCGCCACATGTCTTCCCCAGCACCATAGAGAGCTAGGGGCCGAAAGAACGAGGCCGAGCCTCGGGATGGCGCCTAGAGCGGCCGCTGTGACGTCTCGGAGTGGCCGAGTCCCTGAGGAAGCTCTCAGCCAGCCAATTAGAAAGGAGCCCGAGCGGAAGAACGGCGCTCAGCGAGAGGAAGTGGCGGTGTAGGAGTCTTTGGCGGGAGCGGGGAGGTGAACTGCATCAAGGACGCGGGGGTGTGGGCCCAGTTTTCCAGGGAAAAGGTGTCATTTACTGTACCTACAAGAAGGGCGAGCGCACGGGGGGGAGGGGCGCAGGTGGCCTAGTTGAGTCACCTCGGAAGCAGGACCATTGAGAAACACGGTTAGAGCGGCCTCGGTGGAGCAAGAGGACCTTGCAGACACCGTGGAGCAGGGGAGGAGGAAAAGTCTTCCTCAAACCCTGAGGCTTGAGGTGGGGTAACAAGGCCCAGTGATCGGAGATGAGCTTGGGGCCCGACGAAGGATGCCGGCAGTCAGAACTTCCGGTCCAAGGCTGCGGCTGGGAGATGTGGCCGCGACCTGACTGGGTAGGCGATGAAGAACGGCACAAGGCAGTCTTCTGATTAGTTTGCGCCACGCTAGGTTCGGATGGAATGGTTCTCGACTGGGCCGACAGGCTGTGACGCTTGAGTTGCTCCTTTTACAATACCCTATGGGGAGAACCGCCCCTCCCCCTCCACCCATGTTTTTCAGAGCGTGGGTAGCTCAGTCGGTAGAACATCAGATTTTGGACCCCTGGTGGCGCAGTGGTTAAGAGCTTGGCTGCTAACCAGAAGGTTGGCAGTTTGAATCCACCAGCTGCTTCTTAGAAACCCTATGGGGCAGCTCCACTCTGTCCTATACTGTCACTGTGAATCTGAATCGATTCGACCTCACACAAAAACATGTGAAAGTTGCATTGATTTGTTCAACATTAATTTTTGAGCCATATGTCAGCCATCATCCTAGGAGCTGAGAAGAGAGATGAATAAAGAGCATTTGTGGCCTCCATGAACACGTGGTCCAGGGTTTTAAGAGTGGGCTCTGGAGTCCTACAACTCTGGATTTGAATCCCAGCTGTATTATTTCCTAGCTGTATGCTCTTGATCAAGTTACTTAACCTCTGTAAGCCTTAGGCTCTTCATCTATAAAATAGGAAAAATAATAACTCCTGAGATTGTTGCAAGGCTTAAATAAGATAATACATTTTGAAAATGTTTGACAAGGTTCGTGGCACATAGTAAGAACCACTTAATAAATGTAAGCTGTGATTAATTGCAGTAGTGGAGGAGGTGAGTAGGCAACTATAACATTCCAATGGAAACGTGAACAATGGACTGTGGGATACCATAGAATTCAGAGAAGTGGTTGCATTTGAGCTGGGCCGTTAAATAGGAAAGAGTTTGCCAGGTGGAGAAGGGAGAAAAGGCATTTCAAGTAGAGGAAACAGTAAAGGATTGGGGGTTTGAATATTGGGAAACTACTCAGAAATATTCTTGCTTTGATATTTGAGCAGCTACCTTTCACATTCATTGTGTTGCTGCCTCAAAATAGAATAACAAACAAGCATACAGGTCCAGCTCTGTTCTTCCTGGTACTTCTGTACCTTCTTTCTTTCAGCCTGACTGCAGTTTGTTCATTCTTCAAGGCTCAGCCCAACCCCACATCTTCAGTGAAGACTCCCCAACTGTTTGAGGCCTCACTGCTCTCTGCTTTTCCCAGTTCCTGTAGTACTTAATTTCTTACTACACAATTTAGCAGTAATTATATGTTGTCCTGTTATTTAATTATCTCATTTGTGTAAGTCTAGTTTCCCTTGTCTCCCTTAGGGCAGGGATGGCATTTTCTTATTCTGTGTCCCCCTACAGGGCTTGATATAAAGTGTCAGCCTAGAGAACATGCTGAAACAATGTTGATTGACTGAACACCTTGTGTGCATAGTGATTTCAGCCAAGAGCATCAGACCCAATCATGGGATTTATTGATTCGGTCCACATAAAAGCATTCACTGAGGGCCTTCCCTGTTTGAAGCTAGTTGAAAATTTTTGAAGCAGGTGATAGGGTGCCTGTCCCCATGTGTAAAATGGCATTATGGTATCTCTTGTCCCCAGAAGCTTGAGAATACAGACAAAACACTTGTTTGAGGAGTAGATGGCAAGAGCAGCTGGAGTCCTTAGAGTCCTCCCTGGCACACTGGTTTACCCCTTCAATGCTGCCCAGAGAACACCATCAGGGATGGCAAATTTGTTCCCTTGACCTTTAGCTTTGCCTGATCTTCCAGGCCCAAATGTTTGGCCATTCTCTTCTCCTGCTCCCAAGACTGCTCTGTGTTGCTGGATTGTGGCCCAAAGTCAAGTTGACTCAAAGTCAGGGTAAACTGTCTAACTTATATTGGGAACTTATTGCCCAGATGTCTAGTGAATCGCCTCCTATTCATGCCATTGTATACTTACCACGGTGACTGTACTAGACATTTGTTGGTGCCTTTTTTTCTGTAGACACCCTTAATTGGTGTTAATCAAATATAGGAGAGCTTATTCTGTGCTGGAGAATGTCCTAAATATATAATACTTTTTTAAAATGGATGTAGTCCCTACCTCACAGAGAAAATAGTCTAGTGAAGCAAAATAAGTCAGTAGGTAATTAAAATACAGAATGGTGTGTCAGTTATTTATTGCAGCATAACAAACACCCCAAAATTTAGTGTCTTAAAACAATCATTTTATTATCACTCACACCAATAAAAAGATGATTGTTTTAAGCCACAAATTTGTTGTGTGTTGGCTGGGCTCAGCTGGGCAGTTCTGCTGGTCTCACATGGGGTCTCTCATGAGGTTGCAGTCAGATAGCAGCTGGGGCTGGAGCCATCTGAAGGCCCAACTAAGAGTATGGACCTCTTTCCCTCTCCATGTGGTCTCAGGGCTTCTTGGCTCCACGTGGCCTCTCCTGCTGGGTAGCTGAACTTCTTACACGGTGGCTCAGGGCTTCCAAAAGTACAAAAGTGGAAGCTGCCAGGCTACCTAAGTCTTAAGCCTGGAACTGGCACAGCATCACTTCCCCTGCATTCCATAGGTTAAAGCAAGTTACAGGGCCACCCAGAGTCTGCAAAAGAGGGGAAGATATGGGGCATGAATCCTGTGAAGTGTGATTCTTTGGACACTAGCAAGTGCTATGGTGGGGAAAGTATAGGGTGCTGTGGAAATGCCCAGTGGAGGCCCATAACCGAGGCTCAGAAGTCAGGAAGACCTTCTGGAAGCAAGATATCTAAACTGAAGCCTAAGTGATGATGACCGGGAACTAGCCAGGTGAAGAAAGGGTAGGGAAAGCACAGATCAGGCAGGGGAACAAGTTGATGCAAACAAAGTCCAGAGAGGCAAAGAGCACAATTTAAGATCAGCCTGGTTGTAGACTTTCATAGGAGGGGGCTCAGTGGTGATAGCTTTCTAGGCCCCAGGGGTAAATGGGGCTGGATCATAAATCCTTGTAAGGCACTAAGCTCTGCTAAGGTGTCTGGACTCATCCTGAGGTCATTGGGACACCAAGGGGGGCTTTTCAGCAGAGGAGTGGCCAGGCCAGAGTGATCACAAAAAGGCCATTCTTGGCTGTTGTGTGGGGGATGGACTAGAAGGGGTTAAGCCCATATTTTCACCTTGTCCCTTCTAGGCCAGTGACCACACCTTTGTCACCGAGAAGGATGAGGCATCACCTCAGCACTGATACAAGTTCTTTTTGTTTTGTATTAATGGGAATTTTTTTTTTTTATCATAAAAGAATGCAAATTCCTTTATACGAGTTCCTTTCAATTTTATTTTGAAAAGAACATAGCAGAAAGCCTCCTACCCAGTAAAACCTGGACAAGGGCGGGGAAGGTGATCAGATAGTTTAACAGTTGAAGCCTAAGTGTAAAGTGGGTTAAGGAAGAGGCTACTGGCAGGGAGCATGTAGCACGCCAGGCTCAATGGATATTACCTCTCAGAAAAGTAATGTTTGGGTAAAGAGCTCTTACTCTAGGAAAAAATCAAATAATACAAAAAGGCTTATAACAAAAAACAGCAGACCCCTCCACACGCAGCTGCCTACCCTCTAGTCCGACTTACTAGAGGCAGCCATTTTCAACTCTTTGAAGCTTCAGGAAGTAGCACAGAAAGCTCAGGTTCTGGATTAGATTGCCTGGAATCCAGCGCAGCTCTCCCTCATACCAGCTGAGTGACCTCGGTAAAGTTAATTATAATAGCTTAGTATCTCAGTTTCTTCATCCGTAAGATGGGAGTGATAATTGTATCCTGGTCATGAGAAAACACATATAAATTGCTTGACCATGGTCAATAATGGTAGCTATACATAATAATGATGAAGAAGAATCTAATGTGGAGAACAGTTGCAAGTATGCTTGGAAATTAGTTGTACACTATACAAATAAATGTAAGGCATGGTTTTGACTTAAAGGAAATGACAAGAATACAGACTCAGTTGGAGAGATCTCTCCCTTTGTTCTCTGTGTTTGCTCTCAGTCCCATTCCCTTCCTGTCTCTTCTAGAATCTTGTCTTTTTAATTATCCTGACCCTCATGCCAAAGCATACATCTCTGTACTATTTTTCTTTTTGCGTGTTGTCTTAGTCATCCAGTGCTGCTACAACAGAAGTACCACAAGTGGATAGCTTTAACAAAGAGAAAATTGTCCTCTCACAGTCTAGTAGGCTAAAAGTCCAAATTCAAGGATCATCTCTAGGGGAAGGCTTTCTCTGTCAGCTCTGGAGGAAGGCCCATGTCGTCAATCTTCCCCTGGTTGAGGAGCTTCTCTTCACAGGAACCTTGGGTTCAAAGGACGCACTTTGCTCCCGGTGCTGCTTTCTTGGTGGTATGAGGTCCCTGACCGTGCTTCTCTTTCCTTTTATCTCTTGTAAGATAAAAGGCGGTGCCGGCCACACCCCAGGGAAACTCCCTTTACATTGGATCAGGGATGTGACCTGAGCAAGGTGTTACATCCCACCCTAATCCTCTTTAACCACAGGCCAAAACCAAACCAAACCCACTGCCGTGAGTTGATTTCGACTCATAGTGACCCTACAGGACAGAGTAGAACTGCCCCATAGAGTTTCCAGGGAGCACCTGGTGGATTTGAACTGCTGACCTTTTGGTTGGCAGCTGTAGCACTTAACTACTACGCCACCAGGGTTTCCAAACCACAGGCAGAGATTATGATGTATAACACATAGGAAAATGACAAAACAGGACAGCCACACAATACTGGGAATCATGGCCTAACCAAGTTAACACATATTTTTGGAGGACACAATTCAATTTGTGACAACCACCTTCTCTTTGGATCTTACATACAAAACTGCCTCATCACCCCACTTCCTTATTTCCATCAATTGTATCCTTTCCTCAAGTCATCTAGGAAAGAAACCTTGAACTTGGAATTGACCCAACTCCGTTCTCTGCCCTCCCCCATATTAATTTTGATTCTTATTAGAAACTCTGAGTAAGAGTTTTAATGCACTGAAGCTATGTTTTTTTTTTTTTTGTTTGTTTGTTTGTTTTTTAAGTTTTATGAAGACATGAAGGGGTGGGGGTAGGAGGAACAGCTAACGCACTCCAAGGGCAGGATGCAGCTGGAACCCAAGAAAGACCAGAACTGGAGACTCAAGAGCCAATAAAATGAATCCTGTCTCTCTAGCTTTTTTTCTGGCTTTCTTGTGATCTGCACAGACACCCCAAAGGTGTCAGACACTCCCACACCCAGCTAGTCACCAGGTCCTGTGAAATCTCCGTCTCTTGCGTCAGGCCGTTGAATCTTCTCCTCTCCAGTGTCCCTAGTGCTGCATCTCCCTTGTTTGCCTCCCAATAGGCTCTCTTTCTGACAGCTTCTTCCTCCTCCTGACCCCTGGTATGAGCATTTCAGTTCTTTGCCCATTGCTCTTTATTTGAACTCCCTTCTGTGCTGTTAACTCCCACATCAGAGTATAGTGGTTAAGAGTTTGAGTTCTGGAGTTCTAATGACCTGGGTTGAACCCTGTACTTTGCAGTTGTGTGAACTTAAGAAAGTTACTTAAATTTTTTGAGCCCCAATTCCTGTACTGTGAAATGGCAATAATATTGGTACCTACCTGACAGGGTTGATGTGAGGATTACTGAGCTAATGCATGTAAAGTGCTTAGTTAGCACCGGCCTAGCAAACAGAAAGTACTCAATAAAGGACAGTACTGCCAGAATGCACCTTAGGAGTAAGGATGGCAAGACTTCGTCCCATATTCTTAGGACATGTTATCAAGAGGGCCCAGTCCCTGGAGAAGGACATCATGCGTGGTAAAGCAGAGCGTTAGCAAAAACGAGGAAGACCTTCAACCAGATGGATTGACACAGTGGCTACAAGGGGCTCAAACATAGCTTGTGAGGATGGCACAGGACCTTATGTTCTGTTGTACATGGGGTTACTATGAGTCAGAACCAACTCGACAGCACCTAACAGCAACAATACTCTTGTCCTCTTTCCAGTCCTACATCACCTGCTAGACTTTTCTTTAAGAAGCCCTGCTGTGGCCTCAGACCTACCCATCAGAATTCTCCAGGTACTGCTGGAAGATGTCCTTTCTGAGAGGTGTGGGGTGGGGGACCTGAAAAAGAGGATTGTCTATGGAACACCCTGCCTGACCTCAGCCAGGCCTCAGCAGAGAAGATCCTGGGGAACAGAGTACCCCTTTAAGCCTCCATACTCTGTGCTGGCTAACTCCTTTGGGATCAGGAAGGCTGGCAGGACTTCCATTAAGACTGCAAATGGAGGATGTGAATCCAGCCTTTAAAAAAAGCCCCAGGGATGGTGAGAAGAGAGGTAGCAAGATCAGTGGAGCAGTGAGGTGGGTGTGAAAGGTGACAGCAACACCCTCAGGGCGTTGAGCCATGCTTAGGCTGGGGCCTCCCCGGAGAGTTGTAGATTTGGCAGCACAGAAACCAGAGACACTCCTGTTTTTAGCTGAGATAAAAATTTTTTTTTTTTTTATTGCAGGTCCCCTTTGCCGCCCTTGTGAACGCTCCTCATTAAGCTTAACGTGAGGAGCAGGATGTACAGCTTTCCCTGCTCAGCCCTGCTCACCCCACCTCCCTCATTGCTCCTGGGTGACACGGCATTCCTACTGGTAGGAGCCTGGTGGGGGCCTGCGCCCCATTCACCGAGTGCAGAACTGGGGTCATGGGCTGGGAGGGTAGCCCCACAGCTCTCTGCTCTGGCTCTGAAGTTAAACTTGCCCCATTCAAATCCCTCTTCTCCCATTCCTGTCTTTGTGACCCTGTTGTGGTTGTTATTAGGTGCTGTCAAGTCAGTTCTGACTCATAGCAATCCTAAGTACAACAGAACAAAACGCTGCCCAGTCCTGCACCGTTCTCTTGATCGTTGTTATGCTTGAGCCCATTGTTGCAGGCACCGTGTCAATCCATCTCCTTGAAGGTCTTCCTCTTTTTTCACTGATCCTCTACTTTACCAAACGTGATGTCCTTCTCCAGGGACTGATCCCTCCTGATGACATGTCCAAAGTACGTGAGATGTAGTCTCACCATCCTTGCTTCTAAGGAGCATTCTGGTTGTACTTCTGCCAAGACAGGTTTGTTCGTTCTTTTGGCAGTCCATGGTATAGTCAATATCCTTCGCCAACACCGTAGTTCAAAGATCTCAACTCTTCTTCCGTCTTCCTTATTCATTGTCCAGCTTTCACGTGCATATGAGGCAGTTGAAAACACCACGGCTTGAGTCAGTTGCACCTTAGTCCTCAAAGTGACATCCTTAGTTTTTAACACTTTGAAGATGTCTTTTCCAGCAGATTTGCCCAATGCAATGCATCATTTGATTTCCTGACTGCTGCTCCCATGGATGTTGATTATGTATCCAAGTAAAATGAAATCCTTGACAACTTCAATCTTTTCTCCATTTATTACGATGCTGCTTATTGGTCTATTTGTGAGGATTTTTGTTTTCTTTAAGTTGAGGTGTAATCCATACTGAAGGTTGTAGTCTTTTATCTTCATCGGTAAGTGCTTCAAGTCCTCCTCACTTTCAACAAGTAAGGTTGTGTCATCTGCATGTCACAGGTTGTTAATGAGTCGTCCTCCAATCCTGATGCTGCGTTCTTCATATAGTCCAGCTTCTCAGATTGTTTGCTCAGCATACAGATTGAATAGGTATGGTGAAAGGATACAGCCCTGATGCACACCTTTCCTGACTTTAAACCATGCAGTATCCCCTTGTTCTGTTCGAATGACTGCCTCTTGATCTATGTACAGATTCTTCATGAGCACAATTAAGCATTCTGGAATTCCCATTCTTGGCAGTGTTACCCATAATTTGTTATGATCCACACAGTCAAATACCTTTGCACAGTCAGTAAAACATAGGTAAACATCCTTCTGGTATTCTCTGCTTTCAGCCAGGATCCATCTGACATCAGCAATGATATCCCTGATTCCATGTCCTCTCTGAATCCAGCTAGAATTTCTGGAAGTTCCCTGTTGATGTACTGCTGCAGCCGTTTTTGAATGATCTTCAGCAAAATTTTGCTTGCGTGTGATATTGATATTGTTCAACAATTTCTGCATTCAGTTGGATCAGCTTTCTTTGGGATAGGCATAAATATGGATCTCTTCCAGTTGGTTAGCCAGGTAACTGTCTTCCAAATTTCCTGGCATAGACGAGTGAGCACTTCAAGTGCTGCATCCATTTGTTGAAACATCTCAATTGGTATTCTCTCAATTCCTGGAGCCTCGTTTTTTGACAATGCCTTCAGTGCAGCTGGGACCCTTCCTTCAGCACCATCAGTTCCTGATCATATGCTACCTCCTGAAATGGTTGAATGTCAACCAATTATTTTTGGTATGGTGACTCTGTGTATTCCTTCCATCTTCTTTTGGTGCTTCCCGCGTCATTTAATATTTTCCCCGTAGAAACCTTCAATATTGCAACCTGAGGCTTGAATTTTTTCACCTCATGTTGAGCTTAATGAGGAATGTTCTTCACAAGGGAACCTGTAACAGCTCAACTAAAAAATAGGAGCGCCTCTGGATTCTGTGCTGCAAGATCCCCACAGTACGACAAACTGACAGATTTGTGACCCTAGGCAAGTTTTTTTAATGTCTCATCTATACAATATGGATACTAAAGTCCTTTCTTATAGTTATGAGTTTTAATAAGATAATGCAGGTAAAGCACTTAGCATAGTCTCCTATACCTCCTGGATCCAAGGCCCTGCCCTTGCAGGAACAGCCACCCCCATTCCTCCACACACCCTGTCTGTTGTCACTGCCTCATCTGTGTTGTCCTCTGTATGTGTCTGGCTCTGTCACTCATTCAACTGTGAGCTCCATTAAGTTAGTAATGGAATTGTATGGGGCAGTTCTTCTCTGTCCTATAGGGTCGCTATGAGTCGGAATCGACTCAACGGCAATGGTTTTTTTTTTTTTTTTTTTTTTTGGCCCTTGGTTCCCTGGTGGCACAGTGGTTAAGAGCTACGGCTGCTAACCAAAAGGTCAGCAGTTCAAATCCACCTGCCGCTACTTGGAAACCCTATGGGGCAGTTCTACTCTGCCCTATAGGGTCACCAAGAGTTGCAGTCAACTCGACAGCAATGGTTTTACAGGTCCTTGGTACCCAGCACAAAACCTGGCACATAGATGAGCTTAATAAATACATGTTTTCTGTTCAGAAAAATTGGTGAAACAATGTAGAAGACGCAAGATTCCCTCTGGCCTCAGAGTCCCATCATCCACTCTGGGTTATTCACCACAGATGGAAGGCCTAGGGCAGTCACTGTCCTGGGGAACAGGAATACTGCAGTGAAGGCAGTAGGCTGGGCCCCTGGGTTCATGAAGTGAACCGGGTGGGTGAAATGGGTGATGGACTTTAAACATATAACAAAACTGGTTATATGTTTCAACTGCAATCATTGCTAGTAAGGAGAAGCCCAGACTTCTATGAGAGTGTAGAGCAGAGGGAGAAGAGGAAGATCTGGGAGAGTTTCCCAGATGATGCGACAATTAAATTGAGACCCAAAGTAAACTGGGTTGAAATAGAGAGTAGAAAAGAGCCTTCCAGGCAGAGGTCCTGAAGCAGAAGGGAGCTAAGTTGCTAGGTGGAAGACAAGGCTAATATGGCTGGAGGCTAGTGATGCAGGAGATGAGTGGCCTCTTCAAGGCCACAGAGTTGGGAGCACAGATTATACAGAGCCTTGTAGGTTTTGTAGGCCAGGATTAGAGTTTGAGCCTCTCTCCCAGTAAGGAAGCCCTGGCGGTGCAGTGGTTAAAATGTTCGGCTGCTAACCAGAAAGTCTGTGGTTCAAACCCACTAGCTGCTCAGGGAGAGAAAGATGAGGCAGTCTGTTCTGTAAAGATTTACATCCTTGGAAACCCTATGGGGCAGTTCTGTTCTGTCCTATAGGGTCGCTATGAGTTAGAATCGACTCGAGGGCAGTGAGTTTGGTTTGCGTTTTGAATCCTAGCAGTACCAAAACAAAACTAAACCTGTTGCCACGGAGTTGATTCTGACTCATGGCGACCCCATGTGTTACAGGGTAGAACTGTTCCCTGAGGTTTTCTTGGCCGCACTCGTTAAGGAAGCAAATCGCCAGGCCTTTCTTCAGTGGTGATGCTGGTGGGCTCCAACTGGCAGCTTTCAGGTTAGCAGACTAGCTGTTCCCTGGGGATTTTTATCCTAATAATAGCTACCATTTCTTCAATCTTATGTATATGTGCATCGTGCTAAGTATTTGTATTTTCTCATTTACTTTTCACAACTCCTAGGGGCTGATGCTATTATTCTTATTTACAGATAATGAAACCCTAGCTCAGGAAGATTTAACCTGCTCAAGGTCACACACTTGGCAGTGGCAGGGTTGGTCTTTGAACCCAGGCATCAGGATGCAACACCTGCGTGGTCCAGCCTAAGAGCTAAGTGTGGGCTTCGATCTACACTGTAGGTACCTCAGGGTCCAGATTGCTCTTTCACCGCATGTCACCGCTCCTTCTCCCGGAATTGGGGTACCCCAGCACAGTTTCACCTTCCTGTGGCACCTCCCACCTACGTAACGTGTCGGGGCGCGGGCATGACGGAGCCTCCGAGCGCGTCCGCAATGCGTTGGGCGGTGGGGTGTGCGCTCGTTCTGCCCTGGCGGCTGTGCAATCTGGATGTCGCGGACCCCAGAGAGAGCCAGGGGCCCGAGGGAAGGGGGCGCCCTCCGCGTCCGGCAGGGGGCACTCTCTCTCCGCGATCCCTGGCCGAGCGCCGCAGCCCCGCCGCCTGGATCACGTTCCCTTCGGCCTTGGGGAAAACAGCCTTCATCTCTGATTAAAAATGACTATTTTTTAATGGACTTCATTCTTTATTTCTTTCTGTCCTCTCCCAGGGCCAAAAAGCGACGCCTAGAATCCATTCCAACCGAGCAGCCAAGAGGAGACGCGGCAGCTCCCAGATGTTGATGTTTTGTTTTTTGACATAAATCTTTGCACTCATATGGGAGTTTTCATTGATTCATGTTCCCATCTGCTGAATTTCCTTTTATTTATTTAGTACGGCTTTTTGAGGAAATATTGCTCTGAAGCTCTGGAGGCGCATAAACTGTGGCAACCGCTACACCCCTTCTCCCACCCCCAAACCTTGGCTAGGGCGGAGGGGAGGATTCAGCGGCACCCTGCAAAGAAGAGGCTGTTCCATGTCCTCATCTTGGGGAGAAGGGCCCTAGGCCTGTGTTAACGCGGCAGTTCCCCTGCTTGGTCGCCTGCTCAAGGCTGTAAACCCGTCAGAGAAGCAATGCATGAGAGTCAAGTCACATTGAGTCTCTGTTCCTCCTCCTTCCTGCCCACCCACACCACCGCGATTTCTTCATGCTAACTCACACTTATTCTCGTTTTATTATGGGAATCAGGAAGCATCTAGCAGTGGCTACTGGCATTAAGTGTGGTAGAGTATCACCCTCTCTCTCTACTCACACTTCACCCCGATAATAATTGTTAGTCATTAAAAAGCTCCTACTCCTGGGCTACTGATGAACACTCCTGAGCCTCAGTTTCCTCATCAGTTAAATGAGAGGGTTAAATATAACAGTTGCCATAACCACTTTGGAAAACAATCTTTGAGCATCTCCATTCAAATTGAAGATACTCATAATCTATGACCCAACAATTCCACTACCAGTTATATACCCTAGAGAGTTTTGTACCCAATTACACATGTGCATGAATTTTTGTAGTGTCGGAAAGGGGGAAACAACGCCAATACCCATCTCTAGTGAATGGAAAGATAAATTGCTGTATTTCATACAATGGAGTATATAATTAGCTTCAGATACATGAAATAACATGTGTGAATTTCACAAAGATGAGTAAGCTAAAAGAAAACTCAAAAGAATAGAGACAGTATGGACTATAAGACAGAAAATTACACTGGTGAAAAGCGAGCTTCTCAGCCCAGGTAGACACATGAGACTATGTGGGCAGCTCCTGCCTGGAGGCGAGATGAGAAGGCAGAGGGGGACAGGAGCTGGTTGAATGGACAGGGGAATACAGGGGGGAGAGGGTGAGTGTGCTGTCTCATTAGGGGGAGGGCAGCTACGAGTACATAGCAAGGTGTATACAAGTTTTTGTATGAAAGACTGACTTGATTTGTAAACTTGCACTTAAAGCACTATATGTATATATATACACACGATGTAATTCCATTCATATATAGTTAAAAAATAGAAAAACTAAATTCTCTCTGTTAGCCCGGCTACCACTACTGATTGCTCTGACTGGGATCACAACAGAGGGTCCCAAACAGAGCAGGAGAAAAAATTGTCAAACAAAAAGTCAAATTTACAAAAAAGACCAGACTTATTGGTCTGACAGAGATTGGAGGAATCCCAAAGCTTATGGCCCTAAGACACCCTTCTGAACTGGAAGTGAAGCCATTGCCTGAGAACTCCTTTCAGCCAAACCATAGACAGACCCATACAAAATAAACAATAACACCCAAGAGGAACATGCTTCTTAGAACCATCAACTATACGAGATCAAAATGTGACATTAGCCTAAAAGCAAAGATGAGAAGGCATGAAGGGGTAGAAAACCAGGACTAAAGGAAACAAGGAAATGGGGAACCTACAATAGAAATAGGGAGGGTGCTGACACATTTTGAGGAAGGGAACCAAAGTTAAGGAACAGTTTATGTACAAACTATCCAATGGGAAACTATTTTGCTCTGTAAACTTTCACCTAATGCACAATAAAAATTTTTTTAAATAAAAATAAGTAAATGCTATCAGATAGGAGGAGGCCCGGTGGAGCAGTGCTTGAGAACGTGGCTGCTAACCAAAAGGTTGGAAGTTCAAATCCACCAGCTGCTCCTTGGAAACCCTATGGGGCAGTTCTACTCTGTCGTATAGGGTCACTGTGAGTCAGAATTGACTCAATGGCAACAGGTTTGGTATCAGTTAGGAATGTGTAGATGGGTATTAAACTGTAAAGAAAAGTAGGGAGGGAATGTTTTTCACAGATGTAATATAGGAGATAATTATTTGCCAAACCATTCATATATATGTTTTAGCCATCTTATGTATATATGTTCTATTTTATAATTAAGTCTTAAAAATATCACTTACCTGGTATAGTTGCATGAGAACAGAATGAGGTAATTAATGCAAGTAAATCACCAAGCTCCAGTGCCTGGCATATAGTGGATGCTCAATGAAAGCGACCTTTTTAACACCAGGGGAAAGACTTGGGGTCTTGGAGAAGGTCACATAATTAGCGAAGGATGAAATTAAGAAAAAGTCCCAGTACTTTCCTTTGAAGCACTTTGACTTCCTATTTTGTGTTATCCTATGTGTCTGGGTAAGTGTGCGCATATGTGTATATGTATGTGGGGTGATTCATTTATGGTTAATTGATGGTCAGAAACAGTGCAAAGTTGGAAAACTTCACTCTTTTCCTCAGAGAAGACACAAAGGGAAGGGGGAGAAGAATTGTTTGACTCGAGGGGGGCTAGGTAAGAGGAGTAAACATAGTGAAAAAAAAATTACATTGTGCAGGCCGCATATGAGAGGCCCAGGCACAAGGCTTCAGCCAATCCCCTGGATGTCTCACCTACACTCTCTTGGCTGCATCATGCTTCTTGCAGTGTAGATGAGGCCTCGGAAGTCAACACAGGCAGCAGTGGAGATGGCCCAGGCCCAGGCCCAGCTCGGCAACAGTGAGGGAGGTTGGGAAGACATTCTGCTGACTGTATGCTCTAAGATATTGTGGAAGCTGCTAAGAGCAAGAGTGGTCACCCAGCCAAAAGGCACTAGGATCAGTCAGGGAGGCCAGGAAAGCCTGGCCAGTCTTCCAGCCAGGTGGTGCCAACTGATGTGTGTGCCTCTGGATGGCACGCCCAAGGGTCTTAGAACTCAGTCTGCTGCTATCCAGGCTTGGCCATGAGCTCCCTACATGTCCCTCACCAAGGGGGACCCAATTTGGGGCTCTGGGGCAGGCTTCCTTTCCCAACCTTAGTGTGCTGATTTCCACACCTGGGACTAATACACTTCCTCATGCAATGGAAGTCATGGAGAGAAGGGGGTTTAAACTTCGGGCCCATCACTTGGACCATGGGTTCTTGAGCCAGAAACTCCTCAAGATTTTCCACCTTTTAGTTTGGCCTCTTCTAGGTAATCCAAATCAGTAAATCAATTCTTCTTATATCTACTGAACACCTATAATGTCTAGGTGCTTTTTTAAATGCTGGGGATATTATGATGAATAAGGAAGGCATGAACCGTGCCATTATGGGGCTTACCATCTACAGTTCACAGTTTACAAGGGAAAAAAGGTACAAGATAAGTGATTAGGATTATGAGATGTGTTATAACAAGAGATGCTTAGGGATCTATGGAAGTGGATCCACAGGAGACTTAACATAGTTTAGTGATGTTTCTCAAAATATAGTCCCTGGACCACCTGTATCAGAAGCATCTGAGGTACTTGTTGAAATGTAGACTCCTGAGCCTTGTGCCAGATGCACTAAGTCAAAGCCTCTGAAGGTGAGGCCCGGGAATATGCTTTTCTCATTGAGGTAAAGTTCACATAACATAAATTTAACCATGTTAATATAACCCTGATACCAAAAGAAGACAAAGAAAACTGCAGGACAATATCCCTATGAGTATAGATGCAAATATCCTCAACAAAATACTGGCACATGGAATCCAACAGTTTATTAAAAGAGCCATACACCATGACCAAGTAGGATTTATTTCAGGAATTTAGGGGTGGTTCAACATTGAGAAAACATTGATTAAGAAAATCAATTGATATAATATACCACATCAACAGAAAAAAGGAAAAAGAACCACATGATCATCGCTTCGGATGTAGAAAAAGTATATGTTAAAATCCAACACATTTTCGTGATGAAAACCCTCAAGAAGACTGGAATAGAAGGGAAGCCCTCAATATAATTCAGGGCATGTATGAAAATTCTACAGCCAACATTATGCTTAATGGAGAAAGACTGAGAACTTTCCCCTTAAAATCAGGAACAAGACAAGAGTGCCTGCTCTCACCACTGCTATTCAATATTGTATTAGAAGTCCTACCCAGAGCAATAAGACAAGAAAAAGAAATAAAAGGTATTCAGGTTAGGAAAGAAGAAGTAAAAGTATCTCTATTCACGGATGACATGATCCTATGTATAGAAAATTCCAAACAGTCCTCAAGAAATCTTCTAGAGCTAACAGGGGAATTTAGCAAAAGTGCAGGGGACAAGGTCAACAAATAAAAATTAGTTGGGTTTCTATACACTAGCAATAAGAAATCTGAATGGGAAATTAGGAAAGCCATACCACTGATGACAGCACCTAAGAGAATAAAATACCTAGAAATAAATTTAACCAGAGATGTGAAAGAGTTATACAATGAAAATTATAAAACACTGCTGAAACAGATTAAAGAAGCCTTAAATAAATGAAAAGATGATCTGCGTTCACAGAACGGACTGGAAGACTTAATATTTTGTAAGATGTCAATACTATCCAAAGTGATCCATAGATTCAATGTAATCCCGATCAAAATTCCAACAGCCTTCTTTACAAAAATGGGAAAGCCAATCCTCAACTTTATATGGAATGGGAAGAGGCCCTGAAGAGTTCAAACAAGACTGAAAGAGAAGAACAAAGTAGGAGGATTCACACTTCCTGATTTTAAAACATATTATTCAGAAACCCTAGCGGCATAGTGGTTAAGTGCTAGAGCTGCTAACCAAAGAGTCTGCCCTTTGAATCTACCAGGTGCTCCTTGGAAACTCTGTGGAGCAGTTCTACTCTGTCCTATAGGGTTGCTATGAGTTGGAATCAACTTGATGGAAACGGGTTTGGTTTTATACAGCTACAGTAATCAAAACAGCCTGGTACTGGTATAACAATAGACATATAGAACAAAGGAATAGAATTGAAAGTCCAGAAATAAACCCACACATCTATGGTCAACTGATTTTTGACAAGAGTGCTAAGTCAATTCAATGAGAAAAGAAGAGTTTCCTCAACAAATGGTGCTGGGAAAATTGGATTTCCACCTGCAGAAAAATGAAACAGTTATCCATGCCTCACACCATACACAAAAACAAATTCAAAATGGATTAAAAACCTTAACATGAAAACTAAAACCATAAGATTCTGAAAAGAATATGCCAATACAACATTGTTTGGCCTAACTTTTAACAATGAGTTATCTAATACGATAACAAAAACACGAACACCAAAAGACAAAATGGGACCTAACAAAACTAAAAAATTTGTTCATCAAAAGATTTTACAAAATAAGTGAAAAGACAAGCTACAGACTGAGAGAATATATCTTCAGAAACCATATATCTGCCAAGAATCTAATGACCAGGTTAAGAACCTAAGAATCAAAATATATATATATATAACTTCAACAGCTTAACAACAAGAAGTCAAATAGCCCAATCATAAAATGGGCAAAAGATTTGAATAGACATTTCACCAAAGAGAACATGCAAATTGCCACCAAACACATGAAAAGATGCTCAACATCATTAGCCATCAGAGAGATGCAAATCAAAACCACGACGAGGTACCATTTCACTCCCACCTTAGGGTCGCTGTGAGTCGGAATCGACTCAATGGCAGTGGGTTAAGATAGCTAAGGTTAAAAATAAAATAAAAAATTTTAAAAACCAGAAAATAACAAATGTGGGTGAGGCTATAGGGAGGAAATTTGGAACTCTTATCCCACAATCCCGCTGGAAATGTGCAATGGTACAGCTGTTGTGGAAAGCAGAGACTCAGAAACTTGTACGCCAGTGTTTGTTGCAGCACAGTTCACAATAGTCATGAGGTGGAAACATCCTAAATGCCCATCAACAGATGAATAAACAAAATGTGGTACATACATACCATGGAATACTACTCAGCTAGTAGAAGAAATGAAGTATTGATACTCCGCTGCCGCTAAATCTATTCTGACTCATAGCAACCCTGTAGGACAGAGTAGAACTACCCCATAGGGTTTCAAAAGCTGTAAATCTTTATGGAAGCACGCTGTCATGTCTGTCTTCCATGGAGCATCTGGTGGGTTCAAACCACCAACCTTTTGGTTAGCAGCCGAAAGCATTAACCACCATGCCACCAGGGCTCCTTGACGTGTTGATACATGCTACTATATGGATGGAACTCAAAGACATTATGCTGAAAGAAATAAGTTAACCACAAAAGGACAAATATCGTATAACCTCACTTATATAAAAAGACAAGTGAATAGAGACCAAAGTTTATTAGTGGTTACCAGGGGCAGGAGGGTGCGGGAAAGAGAGGGATTATTGCTACTGTTCATGGTGATGGCAAAATTACACTTAGGGGTAGGGTTGCACAGCCAATGAATGTAATTGCTCTCAGTAAGTTATACACTTATACAAAGTTGAATTGGCAAACGTTGTGTAATAGATATGTTTACAACAATGACAAAAAAAAAAAAAAGAGTAGCTGCTGAAGCTGCTTATGTACAACCAAAGACCTTATGGGATTTGGTTCCTTGGTTTGGAGGTTTAAAGTCATGGTTTCAGGAAACATGCCAGTTAATTGCCCTAATAAAGTGTTTAGTGCTTCTGCTCTACCTCCTAATTCGTGTTTATTGCCTGGGGTCTTAAAAGTTTGTTATTTGGCACCTGGGGTCTTAAGAGCTTGCAAGCAGCCATCCAAGTTACAACAATTAGTCTCTACTCACCTGGAGAAATAGAGGAAGAAGGAGAGTCAGAACTGGGAGGAGGAAATAGAATGTGCGACTAATTGCCTCCATGAACAACTGCCTCCTTTGCCATGAGATCAGAAGAACTAGATGCTGCCCAAAAAACCAAAAACCACACCTAGTGCCGTCGAGTCGATTCCGACTCATAGCGACCCTATAGGACAGAGTAGAACTGCCCCACAGAGTTTCCAAGGAGCGCCTGGCGGATTCAAACTGCCGACCCTTTGGTTAGCAGCCGTAGCACTTAACCACTACGCCACCAGGGTTTCCGAGATGCTGCCCATCTACCATTAATGAACATTTTGATCAAATTCTGTAGAAGAATCTTGATCAAAAAGGGGGAAAAGTAGGACAGAATTTCAAATTTTCATGGAATCCAAACTTCTGGAGCGATAGAGGCTTGATGAATCCCTGAAAACATAGCCCTAATCTTAAACCAAAAATATCCCCTGAAGTCTTCTGAAAACCAAACAACAGTTCAGCTTAACTAGTAAAGAGCGTCTGCCTTGAGCATTGTGCTCTTTTAAGATCTATCTTTACGGAATCAAATTGACAACAACAACTTGAAATATTAGATAGGAACCTTAGGGGGCAGTGAGTTTATGTTAATGGGGAAGGAACAACTCAAAAAAGGAAGGTGAAAATGGTTGCACAACTCAAAAATGTAATCAGTGTCACTGAGTTGTACATGTAGAAATTATTGAATTGGTTTATGTTCTACTGTGTATGTTCTCAACAATAAAAATAAAATAAATCATAATTTAAAAAAGAAACAAAAGTTATCTATTTTAAAGTGTACATTTCAGTGGCATTTAGTACACTCACGGTGTTGTGCATCATTACCTCTATCTAGTTCCAAAACCTTTTTATCATCTCAAAGGGAAAGCCACTCTCATAAAGTAGCCACTTCCCCTACCTTTCCCCCTAGCCCTAGGCAACCACTAATCTTTCTTTCTCTATGGATTAGCCTATTCTGGACATTCCATACAAATGGAATATTTTACAGTATGTGACCTTTTGTGTCTGGCTTCTTTCACTCAGCATAAAGTTTTCAAGTTTCATCAATGTTGTAGCATGTATCAGTACTTCATTTCTTCTTATGGCTAAATAATATTCCATTGTAGAGATAGACCACATTTTGTTTATCCATTTATCAGTTGATAGACATCTGAGTTGTTCCCACAATTTTGCTGTTCTGGATAGTGCTGCTATAAGCATTCTAGTACAAGTATTTGAGTACCTGTTTTCAATTCTTTTGGGAATATGCCTAGGATTGTTGGCTCATATGGTAATCCTATGTTTATCCTCTGTGTGTGTGTGGGGGGGGTGCTTTAGGTGAAACTTTACAGAGCAAATTAGCTTCTCATTCAACAATTTGTATATACAAATTGTTTTGTGATTTTGGTTGCCATTCCTGCGATACGTCAACACTCTCCCCTTTCACACCCCAAATCCCCATTTCCATCCATCTATTATTCTCCTCCCTTCCTGCCTTCTCGTCTTTGCTTTTGGCCAGGTGTTGCCCATTTGGTCTTGTATACATGATTGAACTAAGAAGCATGTTCCTCATGTGTGTTACCGTTTGTTTTACAGACCTGTCTAATCTTTGGCTGAATAATGAACTTTGAAAGTGCCTTCAGTTCTGAGTTAAAAGAGTGTCTAGGGGTATGTTTAACTTTTTGAGGAACCACTAAAATGTTTTCCACAGAGGTTGCACCAATTTACTTTCCCACCAGCAGTGGATGAGGTTTTCAGTTTTTTCACATCCTCATCAATACTTATTTTCTGTTTTTATTATCATTATAGTAATATATCATTGTGGTTTTGATTTGCATTTCCCTAATGACTAATGAGGTTGAGCATCTTGTGCTTATTGGCCTTCTGTAGATCTTCTTTGGAGAAATGTCTGTTCAAGTCCTTTGCCCATTTTTTGATTGGGTTGTTTGTCTTTTTGTTGTTGAGTTGTAGTTCTTTATATATTCTGGATATTAGACCCTTATCAGATACAAGATTTTGCAAATATTTCCTCCTATTGTGAAGGTCGTCTTTTCACTTTCTCGATAGTGTCCTTTGATGCACAAGTTTTTAGTTTTGATGAAAAAAATTATCTATTTTTTCCCTTTTTGCTTATGCTTTTGGTGTCATATCTAAGAATCCATTGCCAACTCCAAGGTTCCAAATACTTACCCTATCTTTTCTTCTTAGAGTATTATATTTTTAGCTCTTACATTCTAGTATTTGATCCATAGTGAATTGATTTTTGTTATATGGTGTGAGGTCGGAATCCAGCTTTATTCTTTTGCACGTGGAAATCCACTTGCCCCTGCACCATCTGTTGAAGAGACTATTCTTTTCCCATTGAATGGTCTTAGCACCCTTGATGAAAGAAAATCAATTAACCATAGATGTATGGGTTTATTTCTGGATTCTCAATTCTATTCCATTGATCTATGTCTATCCTTGTGCCAATATCACACTATTTTGATTTTTATAGCTTTACAGTAATTTTGAAATTGGAAACTGTGAGTCCTCCAACTTTGTCTTTCTAGTCAGAGTCCATTGCAATTATATATGAATTTTAGAACCAGCTTTTCCATTTCTTCACTGAGTCAAAATCCCTGAAGGCAGGTTCCAGGAATCTACTTTTTAAAAATACAGTTTTTATTTTGGATGATTTTAGATTTGCAGAAAGTTGCAAATATAGTACAGAGTTCCCATTTATCTCTCCCTCAGTTTCAGTTTCCCTTAATGTTATCCTCTTATGTTACCATGGTACTTTTGTCAAAACTGGGATTCTTCTTTGTAATAAACCTCTACTCCCTCACTGGTGATTCTTGCAAGCGCTTAAGTTTGAGAGCCACTAATCTAGGGGGCCGGGAAGTCCTTCCAGGGAAATACATTTCAGCAGTTACTTGAAAGATGAAAAAAAGTGAGTAAAGGGAGTGGATGTGATCCAGGCAGAGGGAACAAACTGTGCCAAAGCCTGGGGGTAATAAAAAAAACTTGGAGAATTTGAGAATCATCATTATAGTAATAATAATCATTTATTGAGACATATCGTATGCCAAGCTCTGGTAAGCACTTTAGAACATTATTTTACTTAGTTTTCACGACAATCCCATAAAGTGGGAAATATTATCATCTGCACTTTATAGATGATGTACCAGACTTGAGTGAGAGAAGTAACTTGTCCAAAGCGACCCAACTATAAAGTAGCAAAGGCAAGATTTGAACTCAGATCTGTCTTTTCCAGTCCTTTCTTCCCACCAGGCCCCAGTAAAGTTTATTCACCTGTTTGCAGCAAAGAACAAAGCATTGAGTACGTTAATTGCCATTCCCACCTTCTGGTTGACTCTTTCCACTCTCTTCCCCCAGCCTACTTATCCTGCAGGGCTCAGAGACGCCTTCCCATTTCAAAGCTGTTCTTTACTGTTATCCTTCCATTGAATTGATGATTGAATGAATGAGTGAATAAAGAAATACATGAAAAATTAGCATTAGCAACAGTGTGCAATTATATACTCAGTTCATATTTGTTTGTTTAATGGCTGCCTCTCCTGCTATACAGTTAACCCCAAGAAGGCAAGGATCAAATCTGTTTGGTTCCACTATTACCAGTAGGTGCTTACTAAGTATTTGCTGAATAAATGAAGAAAGGTAGGAACTCAATAAGCATTTTTTGGATGTTGAATGAGTGATTTTTTTTGTGTGTGTGTGTGTTTTATTGTGCCTTAAGTGAAAGTTTACAAATCAAGTCAGTCTCTCACACAAAAACTTATATACACCTTGCTACTTACTCCCAATTACTCTCCCCCAAATGAGACAGCCCGCTCCCTCCTTCCACTCTCTCTTTTCATGTCCATTTCACCAGCTTCTAACCCCCTCTACCTTCTCATCTCCCCTCCAGACAGGAGATGCCAACATAGTCTCAAGGATCCACCTGATCCAAGAAGCTCACTCCACCAGCATCGCTCTCCAACCCATTGTCCAGTCCAATTCCTGTCTGAAGAGTTGGCTTCGGGAATGTTTCCTGTCCTGGGCCAACAGAAGGTCTGGGGGCCATGACCACTGGGGTCCTTCTACTCTCAGTCAGACCTTTAAGTCTGGTCTTTTTACGAGAATTTCAGATCTGCAACCCACTGCTCTCCTGCTCCCTCAGGGGTTCTTTGTTGTGTGCCCTGTCAGGGCGGTCATCAGTTGTAGCTGGGCACCATCTAGTTCTTCTGGTCTCAGGATGATGTAGTCTCCGGTTCATGTGGCCCTTTCTGTCTCTTGGGCTTATAATTACTTTGTGTCCTTGGTGTTCTTCATTCTCCTTTGATCCAGGTGGGTTGAGACTCATTGATGCATCTTAGATGGCCGCTTGCTAGCGTTTAAGACCCTAGATATCACTCTTCAAAGTGGGATGCAGAATATTTTCTTAATAGATTTTATTATGCCAATTGACTTAGATGTCCCCTGAAACCATGGTTCCCAAACCCCTGCCCCTGCTACACTGGCCTTTGAAGAATTCATTTTATTCAGGAAACTTCTTTGCTTTTGGTTTAGTCCACTTGTGCTGACTTCCCCTGTATTGTGTGTTGTGAATGAGTGATTTTTATTTTTGAGAAAGAAGAAAATCAAATGAGTTGTGGGACGCTGTTTAAGACATCAGCCATAGATTCTCTCTCTCTCCAGCAAAAACCTTAGCTTCACTCCTCCAACTGTCACAAACCCATAGAAGGGGACATTGGTTTTGATTCCTTGGAGAATGATACAGAAGAGACCTTGGTCTGACCTAAGAAACACCTCTTTGACAGTTGAAAAGGTGAAATCCTGAGATGGGGTGACAAGTCTCTATTCAAGACTATCATCAAAAAGAAAATAGAAAACCATCCTAACAGCTCAGGTAGTCAACTGCCTGCAAGGAGGGAAGGGGGCCGGTACCCTCCCAGCTTTTCTCCCACTCTTGGATCCTGCTTTCTGGAGCAGCACTAGAGCAGTAGCAGAATGACCATGCTGCAGGTGAAGGCATAGTTGCTCCTTACTTCCCCTGGCACCCTCAGTGTTAAATTAGCTTTATGTCAATACCACATCAGTGGCTGGGATGAATTATTGAAGCTCATTCACTGCTATGTGCGCAGGTTTACTTGCTTTATGGAATGGAGGTGAATGTGAGCGTATTATTTCTGTTTGTCTTCTTGCCGTCAGTACATTTTCAGCCTGTTGCTAATATGAAGGGACTCGGCCCTGAGCAGCAGACAATCCCAGCCTCTGCTTCTCACGGGAGCAGCAGGGACAGGCAGAGTAGGAAGGGAGGAGCCTACAAACATGTTCGATGGCACCAAACTCACAGGGGCCCTTAGCTAGTCCCCAAATACCTATTCATATACTCATGGGCACATGCAGTCAACACTCATACACATATATGTATGAATACATACATTTAGAGTCTTAATAAAGGTATACTCACCATTGGCCCAGGAACAAAAGTATAGAGAGTGGCAACACTGAAATAAGGTTTTTCTAAAAGAGTACAGCCAGCTTCTCCTCCCCCACCTTCAACACCAACGCTTCCCCAGCAGTGGAGGCAAGTTTGCCACACCACTTGACAGAAATGGATGACCTGGGATGCCCAAGGTCAAAGGTGGGGAACCAAATAGCTGGAGGCTCCTGTGTGTATGTGGGGGAACAGCCTTTCCCCTCTGCTTTCTCCCAAACCCCCCATGAGCTGGTGCATCCCTGGACTTTAGTAGATGTTTCTGCAGCTGGGCTCAGATGCCACAATTTACTAGTTCCAGCTCTGCATTTATCCACACACATCTGCATTGATATTCAGTCATACACATTGGTTCACACTCGTACACACGCAGATACATGTGCACATGCGTACCACATACTCAGAGATAGGCCTCCTAGCCACGTGGTTTGCTTTGAAAGCTGCCGGAAAGGCCCCCTGACCCTATCAGCTGGTCACAAGCCTCTCAAAAATCCCACTATTAAATATTTACCCTTTGGGAGTCCCCAGTTAAGAATCAAATACCTCTTGTCAAGGCAACACACCATAAAGTTATCATCTAGCATCTTGGCAGGAACTCATGTCTTCCCAGGGTGCTCCCCCTCCCCTTGGCTGGCTGACTCCTGCTCATTCTTCAGGTCGGCTCTGGCTTCCCTGACCCCCTGCTACAGACTAATAAGGAAGGCTGTGTTCCCCCATTATCCACTCTCATTACTCCCAGTACCTGTCCCTGGTTGCACCTATCTTAACTGTAATTAAAAGATTATTTGTGTGATTGTATTTGTATAGTTTGTGGCCCCAGTAGACTGGGAGCTCTAGATGGTTAAGGGGCTACCTCTCTTTCTCTCTGTTCTTTACTATCCCCCCAGTGTCTAGCACAGTGACTGTAGGTGTTCAATAAAACTTGAATGAACTTGGAGGGTTTGGAGAAAGGAGACCAGAGGAGGAGGGAAAGGGGCACAAAAGGTCAGAGCAGATGGTTCCAAAACCTTTCTGATCTTGGGCCTCTCAACATCACCAGTTCTTCCCTTCCTCACCTGCCAGGGTGACATGATGTCCACCCTTTCCCACACCAGGGCATGGTAAGATGCCGAATGGAAACACACAGGGACAACTCTAGGATTCAGGGGGACAGAGCCTACTCAGCTGGAGGGAACAGGCTTGAAGGGCATCCTGCCCTGGTCTGACCACTACTTTTCCAAAATGTGACTAAGGGATCGTAGTTCCAGAGCAAGTTTGGGTGAAGAATTCCTTCTTCTAGATGTATTTTGGTAGTTAAGATGGAAAATGTGCACAGAACATATGTTATCAATAATAGTAACAAAAATACTATCAGCTACCATTTATTGAAAGCTTACTATATGCCAGGCACTGGGCTAAGCACTCAATGCATATTTATATATGCTCATCTAAATTAATCCTTATAATCACCTCATAAGGTTAGGAATATTACTGTTCTATTTTACAGATACGGAAACAAGTTCAGAGAGATGACTAAGTAATTGGTCCAAAATCATACAACCAGGAAGCAGCTGAACCAGGACAGAACTGTTGAGCCTGAGCTTTTAATCACCAGGCTACATAACCCTCCATTTCAGCCCTTGAGGTGATGTCAGACCACCCTGTATCCCTACACTCTCATACTCTCGGCAGATATAAGCTGATGCCATTGAATGGACTTGGAGTTTCTTTGGGGCCTTGGAAGCTGCCATTATTCCCTGTCCTAGAATTACCTAATCCTGGATCCTGATTCCTGGAGTCAGAGAAGGGGAAAGATGCCAGAACATCTGGAATTACAGAAATGAACAGATATAGGAAGTTGGAAGGTGCCAGTTCCTCAAAGTTCCCTAGCAACACAATCCTCAGCCCCAGGTCCTTCTGCTCGAGAGATGAGCCCAATTTGAGTCTTCTCTCTCTGTACTCTTCTCCTCCGTGTGGTGATCCTGGGGGTTCATTTTGGAATGATGATTGTCTTACTTACCTAGTGCTGCTGTAACAGAGATACCACAGGTGGGTGGTTTCAACAAACAGAAATTTATTTTCTCACAGTTTAGCAGGCCAAAAGTCCAAATTCAGGGTGCCAGCTTTAGGGGAAGGCTCTTTGTTGGCTCTGAAGGAAGGTCCTTGTCTCTTCTGACCTTACTCTGTCTTGACCTGTCTCTTCCTTGTCTCTCCTTTTTTCACTTGTTTGTTTAATCTCTTTGATATCATGAAAGAGATTGACTCAAAACATACCCTATACTAATCCTGTCTCATTAACATAACAGAGATAACCCATTCCCAAATGGGATTTTAACCACAGGCGTAGAGGTTAGTTAGGATTTACAACAACTATTTGGGGAGGGGAGGGAGGGAACAATTCAGTTCATAACAATGGTCTTGAGGAAGGTGGCAGGTGAGCCACAAGGGACACAGAAACTAAAACCAGCCACTGTGAGGGAGAAGCTGCCATTGTGGGTAGGCCCCGTTTCCTTGGCGCTGCACTCAGGGCCTTGGGTTATTCGGTACAGCCACTTCCAGCAAGTGAGAACTGTCTGCAGTGTTGGGTCGTGGTCTCTTCTTTCCCCAGTGCCCTGACTTCAGCCTTGTCTCTCCAGTGATTAGGAGAGCCTAACCTGCATAACTCCAAATTAGGGGTCAGGAGTCAATCTGAGACTACGATCTCAGACCTCATGTTTCCAAAACATGGTCACTCACAGCCACTTTCTGACTTATCTTTTCACTCTGCATTGATCCTGGTGTCTTCTCTAGTCTGTGAACTACTAGATGGCAGGGTCCAAGTTAGTCCTGAATATGGTCAATTGGCATACACTCTGTATTCCTACTTTCGTCTAATGTGCTACAGAGGCTAAAAAGTCAGTGTCATGGATTGAATTATGTCCCCCAAAAAATATGTGTATCGACTTGATTAGGCCATGATTCCCAGTATTCTGTGGCTGTCCTCCATTTTGTGATTGTAATTTTACTTTAAGAGGATTAGGGTGGGATTGTAACACCACCCTTACTCAGGTCACCTCCCTGATCCAGTATAAAGGGAGTTTCTTTGGGATGCGGCCTGCACAACCTTTTATCACTCAAGAGATGAAAGGAAAGCAAGCAGAGAGTTGGGGACCTCATAGCACCAAAAAAGTAGTACCCAGAGCAGAGAGTGTCCGTTGGACCTGAGGTTCCTGTGCTGAGATGATCCCAGACCAAGGGAAGACTGATGAGAAGGGCCTTCCTCCAGAGCCGACAGAGAGAAAGCCTTCCCCTGGAGCTGAGGCCCTAAATTCGGATTTCTAGCCTACTGGACTGTGAGAAAATAAATTTCTCTTTGTTAAGGCCATCCACTTGTGGTATTTCTGTTAAAGCAGCACTAGATGACTAGACAGAATACATTTCCCTGACTCCCTTACAGCTAAGAACCTGGTTGAGGATAACCAAACCAAAATGAACCCACTGCTGTTGGGTTGGTTCTGACTCATAGCCACCCTATAGGACAGAGTAGAACTGCCCCACAGGGTTTCCAAGAGTGGCTGGTGGATTTGAACTGTTGACATTTTGGTTAGAGGCTGAGCTCTTAACTACCATGCCACCACGACAGCATCTGTCAATTAGGTGACCTTGTATGACTGGAAGGCATAAATGAGGAAGAAGCCATCTTTCTGCTATTTTGGACTTTCTGCTGGCAAGAAGGATCCTGGAGACACAGGGTTCTTCTGTAACAGTCATTTCAGCTTCCTGGTCTCTGATTCCTAGATGGCAAATTGCTGGTGATACTTTTTTTTTAACCATCACTGTTTCCAAAATTTTTTCATCACCCCAAACAGAAGCTCTGTACCCATTAAGCAATAGCTCCCCATTGCCTCCCCAACCCCAGCCCATACCCCCTGGTAACCACTAATAAACTTTTGTCTCTACACATTTGCCTATTCTAGATATTTCATCTAAGTGAGAACATACAATATTTGTCCTTCTGTGTCTGACTTGCTTCACTCCACATAATGTTTTCAAGGTTCATCCATGTTGTAGCATGTACCAGGACTCCATTTCTCTTTAAGACAGAGTAATACCCCATTGTATGTATGTGTTACATTTTGTTTACCCATTCATTTGTTGATGAACATTTAGGTTATTTCCACCTGTCTTAGTTTTCTACTGCTGCTATAACAGAAATACCACAAGTGGATGGCTTTAACAAACAGAAGTTTATTCTGTCACAGTCTAGGAGGCTAGAAGGCCAAATGCAGGATGTCAGCTCCAAGGGAAGGCTTTCTCTCTCTGTTGGCTCTGGAGGAAGATCCTTGTCATCCATCTTGCCCGGGTGTAGGAGCTTCTCAGCACAAGAAGCCCGAGTCCCAAAGGACATGCTGTGCTCCTGGCTGCTTTCTTGGTGGTACTGGTCCCCCCATCTCTCTGCTCACTTTTCTCTTTTGTATCCCCCAAAAGACTGACTCAAGACAATCTAATTTTATAGATTGAGTCCTGCCTCATTAGCATAACTGCCTCTAATCCTCCCTCGATAACATTATGTTGTTGTTGTTAGGTGCCATCGAGTTGGCTCCGGCTCAGAGTGACCCTATGTACAACAGAATGAAACACTGCCCGGTCCTGCGCCATCCTAACAATAGTTGTTAGGCTTAAGCCCATCGTTGCAGCCACTGTGTCAATCCACCTCATTGAGGATCTTCTTCTTTTTTGCTGATCCTGTACTTTACTAAGCATGATGTCCTTCTGCAGGGACTGAAAGCTTCTGACAACATGTCCAAAGTATGTGAGACATAGCCTCACCATCCCTGCTTCTAAGGAGCATTCTAGTAGTACTTCTTCTGAGACAGATTTGTTCGTTCTTTTGGCAGTCCATGGTATAGTTAATATTCTTCTCCAAAGCCACAATTCAAAGGTGTCAATTCTTCTTCAGTCTTCTTTATTCATCACTCAGCTTTCACATGTATAGGAGGCAACTGAAAGCACCATGGCTTGGGTCAGGCATACCTTAGCCTTCAAGGTGATATCTTTGCTTTTCAACACTTTAAAGAGGTCCTTTGCAGCAGATTTGCCCAATGCAATGTGTCTTTTGATTTCTTAGCTGCTGCTTCCATGGGTGTTGATTGTGGATCCAAGTAAAATGAAATCCTTGACAACTTCAGTCTTTTCTCTGTTTATTATGATGTTGCTTATTGGTCCAGTTGTGAGGATTTTTGTTTTCCTTATGTTGAGGTGTAATCCATACCGAAGGCTGCAGTCTTTGATCTTCATCAGTAAGTGCTTCAAGTCCTCTTCACATTCACCAAGCAAGGTTGCATCATCTCCATAACACAGGTTGTTAATAAGTCTTCCTCCAATCCTGATGCTCCATTCGTCTTCATATAGTCCAGCTTCTCAGTTTATTTGCTCAGCATACAGTTTGAATAGGTATGGTGAAAAGATACAACCCTTACGCACACCTTTCCTGACTTAAACCACATAGTATGCCTCTGTTCTGTTTGAATGACTGCCTCTTGATCTATGTAAAGGTTCCTCATCAGCACAATTAAGTGTTCTGGAATTTCCATTCTCCACAATATTACCCATAATTTGTTATGATCTACACAGTCAAATGCCTTTGCATAGTCAATAAAACACAGGGAAACATCTTTCTGGTATTTTCTGCTTTCAGCCAGGATCCATCTGACATCAGCAATGATATCCCTGGTTCCATGTCTTTTTCTGAATCTGGCTTGAATTTCTGCCAGTTCCCTGTTTGTTGTCATAGACAAGAGAGTACTTCCAGTGCTGCATCTATTTGTTGAAACATCTTAATTGGTATTCCATCAATTCCTGGAGCCTTGTTTTTTACCAATGCCTTCAGTGCAGCTTGGGCTCCTTCCTTCAGTATCATCAATTCCTGCTCATATGGTACCTCCTGAGCCGGTTGAACGTCAACCAGTTCCTTTTGGTATAGTGACTCTGTGTATTCCTTCCATCTTCTTTTGACGCTTCCTGAGTCGTTTGATATTTTCCCCATAGAATCCTTCAACATCGCACCTCGAGGCTTGAATTTCTTCTTCCATTATTTCAGCTTGAGACATGCAGAGCATGTTCTTCCCTTTTGGTTTTCCACCTCCAGGTCTTTACACGTGTTATTGTAATACTTTACTTTTCTTCTCGAGCTGCTGTTTGAAATCTTCTGTTCAACTCTTTCACTTCATCATTTCTTCCTTTGGCTTTAGCTACTCAACTTTCAAAAGCAAGTTTCAGAGCCTCCTCTGACATCCATTTTGGCTCTTTCCTTTCTTTCCTGTCTTTTTAATGATCTCTTGCTTTCTTCTTGTATGATGTCCTTGATATCATTCCACAACTCCTCTGGTCTTTGGTCATTAGTGCTCAACATGTCAAATCTACTCTTGAGATGGTCTCTAATTTCAGGTGGGATATAATCAAGGTCATACTTTTGCTCTCCTTGACTTGTTCTAATTTTCTTCAGTTTCAACTTGAATTTGCATAGAGTAATTGATGGTCTGTTTCACAGCTGGCCCCTGGCCTTGTTCTGACTGATGATATTGAGCTTTTCCATCATCTCTTTCCACAGATGTAGTCAATTTGATTCCTGGGTATTCCATTTGGCGAGGTCCACATGTATAGCTGTCATTTATGTTGATGAAAAAGATATTTGCAATGAAGAAGTCCTTGGTCTTGCAAAATTCAATCATGCACTCTCTGACATCGTTTCTATCTGCAAGGCCATATTTTCCAACTACCAATCCTTCTTCTTTGTTTCCAACTTTCACATTCCAATCTCCAGTAATTATCAAGACATTCTGATTGCATGTTCCATCAATTTCAGACTGCAGAAGTTGGTAAAAAATCTTCAGTTTCTTCATCTTTGGCCTTAGTGGTTGGTGCATAAATTTGAATAATAGTTGTATTAACCAGTCTTCCTTGTATGCGTATGGATATTATCCTATCACTGACAGTGTTGTACTTCAGGATAGGTCTCGAAATGTTCTTTTTGATGATGAATGCAATACCATTCCTCTTCAAGATGTCATTCCCAGCATAGTAGACCACATGACTGTCAGATTCAAAATGGCCAATACCAGTTCATTTCAGATCGCTAATGCTTAGGATATCAGTGTTTATGTGTTCCACTTCACTTTTGACAACTTCTAATTTTCCTAGATTCATACTTCATATATTCCAAGTTCCAATTGCTAATGGATGTCTGCAGCTGTTTCTTCTCATTTTGAATCATGCCACATCAGCAAATGAAGGTCCCGAAAGCTTGACTCCACCCATCATTAAGGCCAACTCTATTTACAGGGGAAACCCTGGTGGTGTAGTGTTAAGTGCTATAGCTGCTAACCAAAAGGTCAGCAATTTGAACCACCAGGCACTCCGTGAAAACTCTATGGGGGCAGCTGTACTCTGTCCTGTAGGGTTGCTATGAGTCAGAATCAACTCGATAGCAACGGGGTTGGTTTTGGTTTTCTACTCTGAGGAGGCAGCTCTTTCCCAGTCATCTTTTGAGTGCCTTCCAACCTGAGGGGCTCATCTTCCGGCACTATATCAAATAATGTTCCTCTGCTATTCATAAGGCTTTCACTGGCTAAAGTTTTTCAGAAGTAGACTGCTGGGTCCTTCTTCCTAGTCCATCTTAGGCTGGAAGCTCAGCCGAAACTTGTCCACCGTGGGTGACTCTGCTGGCATTTAAATACCAGTGGCATAGCTTCCAGAATCACAGCAACTTGCAAGCCCCCACAGTATGACAAACTGACAGACACATGGGGGATTAACATCACAGAGGTAGGATTTACAACATAGGAAAATCCTATCAGAGGACAAAAAGGTGGACAATCACCCAGTACTGGGAATCATGGACTGGACAAGTTAACACACGTTCTTGGGGGACCCAATTCAATCCCTAACACCACCTTTTGGTTATTATAAATAGTGCTGCAAGAAACATTGGCATGCACATATTTGTTTGTGTTCCTGCTTTCAATTCTTTGGGGTATATACCTAGGAGTGGAACTGCCGGATCATATGGCAATTCTGTGTTTAAATTAACTTTTCAAGGAACCTCCAAACTGTTTTCCACAGTGGCTGTACCATTTTATAATCCCACTAGCAGTGGATGAGGGCTCCAATTTCTCTACATCCTCACAGCACCTGTTGTTTTCAGTTTTTTTGATCATAGCCATCTTGGTGGGAACGAAGTAGTATCTCAGTGTGGTTTTGATTTGCATTTCCCTAATGACTAATGACACTGAGCATCTTCTCATGTGCTGGTTGGCCATTTGAATATCCTCTTTGGTGAAATATTTATTCAAGTCCTTTGCCCATTTTTTAATTGGGTTGTCATTTTGTTGTTCAGTTGTAGACATTCTTTATATAGTCTGTATATTAAACCCTTATCAGATACAAAGTTCCCCAAAATATTTTCCAATCTGTGGGTTATCTCTTTACTTTGATAAAGTCCTTTGATGAACAAAAGTTTTTAACTTTGATGAAGTCCTATTTATCTATTTTGTCTTTTGTTGCTCATGCTTTTGGTGTCATATCTAAGACTCCATTGTTAAATGCTAGATCCTGAAGCATTGCCCCTGTGTTTTCTTCTAAAAGTTTTATGATTTTAGTTCTTACATTTAGGTGCTTGATCCATTTTGAATTGATTCCCATATATGGTGTAAGGTATAGGTCCAGCTTCATTTTTTTTGATTGTGGAAATCCAGTTGTCCTACCACCATTTATTGAAGAGACTATTCTTTCCCCACTGAATGAACTTAGCACGCTTGTTGACAATCAATTGGCCATAAATGTACAGTTTTGTTTCTGAACTCTCAATTGCATTCCATTGGTCAATATGGCTATCATTACATTAGGACCAGACTGTTTTGATTACTGTAGTTTTATAGTATGTTTTAAGATAGGGAAGTATGATGTCTTCTACTTTGGTCTTCGTTTTCAAGGTTGCTTTGACTATTTAAGGTCCCTTGCAGTTCCATATGAATTTGAGGATTAGCTTTCCTATTTCTGCAAAAAAGGCTGTTGGAATTTTAATAGGAACTGCAATAAATCTGTAGATGATTTCGGGTAGCACTGACATTTTAACAATATTAAGTGTTCCAGTTCATGAACCTGAGAAGTCTGTTTTATTTAGATTTTTAATTCCTTTCAGGAATGCTTTATAGTTTTCAGTGTACAGGTCTTTCACCTACTTGGTTAAATTTATTTCTAGGTACTTTATTCTTTTAGATGCTGTTGTAAATACAGTTTTTTTTTTTTTCAGATTGCCCATTGCTGGTGTATAGAAACAGAACTCATTTTTGTGTTTTGATCTTCTGCCCAATAAATTTGCTAAATTTGTTTATTAGCTCTTTCTTGAGGAATCTTTAGATTTTTCTATATATAGGATTATGCCACCTGTGAGTAGAGATGGATTCACTTCTTCCTTTCCAATTTGGATGCCCTTTATTTCTTTTTCTTGCCTAACTGCTCTGGCTAAAACTTTGAGAACAACATTGAATAGCAGTGGTAAAAGCAGGCATCATTGCCTTGTTCTTGATCTCAGGGAGAAAGCTTTCAGCCTTCCACCATTGAGTATAACATTAGCTGTGGATTTTTCATAAATGCTCCTTTTCATGTTGAGGAATTTTCCTTCTATTCCTAGTTTTCTGAGTGTTTCTGTCATGAAAGGGCATTGGATTTTGTCAAATGCCTTTGCTGCATCAATTGAGATAAACATGTGGCTTTTTTCCTTCATTCTGTTAATGGACTGTATTACGTTGATTGACCCTTATGTTGAATGGTATGCATTCTTTAACTTATTAGTTCCAGTGGTGGAGTTTTGATTCCTCTCCTTCCTGATTATGGCATAAGTATTGTGTCTTCTAGTGCAGTTCCTGGTAGTTCACCCCACAAGCCCTTCCAACAAGTAAGTAAGCACTTAATTCCCTATATTAAATCCCTTTCATTTTAAAATACCTAGAGTAGTTTCTG
This sequence comes from Loxodonta africana, assembly GCF_030014295.1. Classification (NCBI taxonomy): domain Eukaryota; kingdom Metazoa; phylum Chordata; class Mammalia; order Proboscidea; family Elephantidae; genus Loxodonta; species Loxodonta africana. The sequence goes on along the minus strand of NC_087343.1, from coordinate 154,805,532 downwards.
TGCCCTGCACTGAACCATGAATGATACAATGCCTCAAAGAGTTGTGAAATGACTCCTCCTTGGAGAAACTGGGTGGGGGGAGGGGGAGGAAGCCAGTATAGTGAACAGTAGGAAGCTGTTGAGCAGAGACAAAAACACGTATCATAAATCAGCCTCTCTTATTCACAAGTGGTAGGCTTTGCTATTTAGAATATAAACAAGATAGATGCAGAGGCCAAACAGGTAAGTAGGTAGACAAAAAAATAGACTTACTTTCTCAAGGGTTGTATGGCTTGTGCACAAAGAATAGACAGGCAACCAAACACACAGTTCAAATGTGGGGGATCAGAAATCTCCTACAGACTCTCTATCGAATGTGAGTTAATGCCAGCTGTCTCTCTCTCTCTCTCTCTCTCACACACACACACACACACACACACACACACGATATGATTCAGGATTCTCTCCCTTAGTTTGGAAACTCAACCCCTTTATTTACCAAGATGGCCCCAAAAGGGATGAAGAATGATGTAGAAGGTAAAATATATATATACGCATATTAGGAGGGTAAGAATCAAGGTGAAGTGGTAAGACTGCAGTAAAAACAGGAATAAAGAAGGAAGGGCTGGAAGTAGGTGGGAGGGTATAATGGGAGTGTACTTAAGTTGAAAGGAGGGAAGGAGGTGAATGAAGGTGTGTGGGAGGGAGAGATAAGCAAGAGAACCAATTTCTTCACACCTGGATAACTTAATCTCTATTACACAGGAATATAGTAGGTACTGCATAAACATTTACTGAACTGAAAAATGAAGTCAGGAAGAATGGAGGAGGCAGGATCGTGTAGGGTGGGGTATGTATGTAGTAATAACCACTAATATTTACTACGAGCCAGGCACTCTGCTAAGCACTTTACATGCATTCTTGTTTTAAATCCACACTAGCACCCTATGAGGTAATTATTAGTTAAAAAAAAAATTATTAGTATCCCCATTTAATGGGTGAGGAAACTGAGGCTCATATAGTTTAAGTAACTCATTCAAGGTCACATGAGTAGTAAGTGGCAGAGTCGGTGGTACTTGAATTCTGACTTCTCTGACTTCAAAATCAGTGTTTCTCAGAGCTGCACTGTATGTACTCACCTTTGAGTCAAGGGTAGGTCCACAGACCCCGGTACACAAGAGTTCAGACCCTAAGGGCCATGGTCTCAAACCTGGCCTATCAGAGAGGGGAGTGCTAGGAGCTGGAGAGGAGGGGTGAGGGCTGGCAGCTGGGGCCAGGCCAGGCCCCCTGTCTGGGGAGGGACCATATTAAAACCTCATCTCCAACAACACAAAGAAAAACAATTTGAAACTTAATCATCTCCCAGAATTATGATCCCTCCCCGCAGCGGGGAGCACATTAGCAGAGCTGAGAAATGATAATTCAGGAGCCCCCCAACCCAGCAGGGAGGGAAAGAGAGGAGGAGGGAGGTGAAAGGGAGGAAAATAGAAACAGAGACATAGTGAGAGATTGGGGGAGGGGGAGGGAAAGCAGGGCCTGACTACTCAAGATTCTTTCCACGCCTGGGTCAGAGACAAGAGTTCAGAGGGAGTGGCCTAGGGCACTTGACCCAGAGGCAGGCAGCTCCCTGGGTCGGTTCTGAGCACCGATGGATTTCCACGGCCGGAGCTGAACCAAGGCCACCCAGGCCGGGTGTGGTTGTGGGCTTAGCCCCGGTTGGGGAGAGCTCCTGAACTCCCAGGGCTAGACCTGAGCTCACCCTTGTCCGATGGCAGCTAGGCGAATCAGCGGCCCGTCAGGACCGAGGTGTTGGACAGCTCCCGGCACCAGGAATAGTTCTCCCCAGTGCGCTGGAGGTGTGGGGAGAGGCTTCCCCGTGCTGCGGCAATCACTACCGTCAGGAGAAGCGCGAAGACTGCTGGGAGCTCCTGGAGGAAAGGGCTGGGGTCGTCAAAGGGTCCCGATGGGGGTCTGGTGGGTACCTTGAGACTGGATCCCCGGAGGAAATTCTCCAGACGCATTCCTTCCTTCTGAGTCGGCAACCCCCTCTCCCTACACCACCCCCTGCAAGGGACAAAGGCGCCTTCAGCCCCCAGAGATAAATGGGGCCTTTGAGGACCGCACGCCACGGGGTCAGCGGCGGCCACTGGGTCCCCGGCCGGCCCAGCCTCCGGAGCCAGCCTCCAGAGCCATATGGCTAGGGCTGGTGGGAAGCTTTTGGGGTCCCAGGGTCTCTGTTACAGAGACTAGCCTCTTCTAAGGACAAGACTCATCCTGGATCAGTTTGTGGTAAAAAATGACTCTAGGGGGGTGGGAGATAAACCCCCTTCCCTGTGCCAGAGGAGGGGACAGTTGTGTGTACCCTCCTCAGGAGGCAGCAGAACAAACGGCATGGAGGCAGAACCTACCAAGCTTTTGCTAGCTCTTGTCTCTCCTCAAATCAAGGTCCCACCTTCCATTTGGATGGGGCAGCTCCCTCCCCTTTCTCTCAGTGCCTATGTCCCTTCTTCTGGGGCTGCCCCTGAGGGTCCCTCCTCCTGACTCCTGCCTTCCCTCCCCTTCCCTCACTGCACAGCCTACCCAGTTTCCATGGAAACAGCTGGGAAGGCTCTGCCAGGAGGCCAAGGCCACTACTGCTCTAGGAGGGAGGGGATAGGAATTGAAAGTGGGGAGCAGGAGGTGAGTTCTAACCATTCCCAGAAGGTGACTGAGTCCTGGTGGGAGTGAAACTTTCACTATTGGGGGGCAGCAGGAGGAGGCAACAGAGACTGAGTAATGTGGCTGAGGCAGAGTTGGGAGGCTCTTTCCAATTCCCCCAATTCCCAGGACTGCAAACATCTAGCTAAGCCCCTTCAGAGGGGAAATTAGTGGGTGGAGAAGGAAAGAAGACATGTAGCACCAGACAGCTCTGCCCCTTCCTCCTTCTCTCCTTTCACCCTTCCTGGGAACATGCCCACTTGAGAGATGGAGACCCCCAGAGAACTAGAAGGCCCAGGTACTAGGAAATAGGAGGAGAAATTGGGGTGGGATGTGAGTGTTCAGGGCTGCTCAAGAGTCTCCCCTAGGCAGGGGGAGTGAGAAATGGACAGAAGCCTAGGAGTATCAGGTACTTCTGTAGGGACCCTTCCCTAGCCCCTCCACTGAAGAGCTGGGGGTGGCTCTCGAGACTGGCAGCTTGCTGTCCTCTGTCCATCCCATCAGGATGCTGGAGCATGAAAAGAGAAAAGTGGAGGCAGCCAAGTGGAGACGGGAACAGGGAAAACCTAAAGCACGATGAGCCAGAAGAGGTTGGATGGGTGGATGCAGATATATGTGTCTGGGCCAGGTGGAGAGGTTCTCAGAACCTTCATATGTCAGCTCCTAGGAAGTGAGCCCCAGCCCTCATCCTCTCCCACCACAGGCAAAACTGCTTCTTGGGCAGAGACCACTGGAAATCTCAGAGTCCTGGGAGAGTATGCTGTGAGAGTGCCTTGGGAAGGGGCCTCCCAGGTTATCAGAATGTTCAGCAAAGCCTCCCTGGGGAAGAGGGAGGAGCAAAAGGGGTCCCCTAGGAGCCTAGAGTTTCCTGGACGTGAACCATTGGCTCTCCCTTGGCCATAGCCCCCAGCACAGCCGTCTTGGTGTTTGCTTATTTTGATTATTTTTTGATCAGATATTTTGGCACTGCGCACACTGCCTCCTGTTACCATGGCAGCCGTGACAGGGGCTGAGGCACCGTGAGAAAAATACCAAAATTAATGAGTGAGCGAAAGTGCAGCCGAGAGAAAAACAAGGTTAAAAAAAGAGTTAAAACAGTAATGAAAACAGGCTCCCCAGCTCCACAGCAGAGCAGCTGCTGAGGTCTCCCCAGAGCAGCAGCCCCCACCCAGCCTAGGGCTCCTGGCATCTCCCAGGCCTCAAGGCAGGACTCACTCACCATCCCCCGCCCAGCCAGCTGCAGACCCAACAGCCACTCAGGGACCAACTGTCCCAAGCACAGTGGTAGATCAGCTCCAACAGCAGATCACCTCTCATCTCAGGTAGCATCCAGCCCCCCGAACAGCATCCTGGGGAACAGCTGCTCAACTCCTAGGCAACGAAGTCTTAGCTACAGCCCCCACATAATAGTGGTCCAGCTATATTATCAGGAAATGGCAGCCCAGCTACACCTGAGCTTCACAGCTATAGCTGTAGGCTTAACAGCAGCCCAGCTAAAGTCCTGCACACACTAACAGCCCAGCCACAATCCTGGGCAACAGCATCTTAGCTATAGCCAATCCTCAGTATGCTGTCATCACAGCTATAGCTTTAGGACCAATAGCATCCCAGCTACAGTCATACACAACAGTAGCTCTGCTCTCATCTCAGGTAACAGCCTGCCTCCAAGGTACAGGCACCTAGCAACAACCTCTAGGATGGAGGCAATGGATTCAGCTACAGTCCTACCTACATTATATTAACAGGGAGCAGCTTCTCAGCTACGGCCAGTCTCACGTGTGCCAGCCTCATACCTATAGCTTCAGGATCAATAGCATCTGAGTTATCAGCCCTCCCCCCAACACACACACACACACAGAGCTTGGCAACAGCGTATTGCACCACAAGTTTTCCAGCTACGATCAGAGGCAACAGCCATTCTGTTACACTTCCAGGTACACACATATCACAGCACAAGCCTTGGGCCCACAAGCATCCCAACCACTTCCACACCTAGCATCACCCAGGCTCCCATCCCTGGCCTCAGTCTCAGCTGGAATCTCAGACACCATCGGTTTCAAGAGCCTCCTCCAGTGCTCCACTTGACAACCAGGCCCGTCTCCCAGTTTCGTATGAGACCAAGAGCCTGGCTTCTGTCTGTTCCTCAGAGACCACCTACCTTGCTCCCCAGCCATCCTCCTGCCAGTGCCTGCCCTCCTTCCTGGGAAAACCAGGCCCTAATTCCCATACCTACATTTCCCCAGGCTCAGGTCCCCCACAGAGCCCAGCCTGACAGCTGGGGTAGAAGGGGATGGGGTACAAGAAGAAAGGTGGGCACACTCTGGTCTTGTCCTGGCCCAGTTCTGCTCCTACAACTTGGTACAGGATTTGGGCTTGATGGTGGTGAAGCAGGGAGGACGGAGGAGAACATCTGGGAGATTAGCATTTCCTGCGTAGCTCTGCGGCTCTCTATCCCGCTCAGCCCTGAGCAAGGGAGGAGAACAGAGGAGTCTTTGAATGGCTCCCAGCAAGCTGACTGGAGAGGGTTTCTCGGGCAGTGGGCACATGCTGGGGGCAGGGAGGCTGGGGCAGCTCCTCTGCAAAAGATTTCTTCTCTCTGGGCCACTGACTCCCCTTCTCCTTGAAGCTGTGCTCAAGGATGTGGAGAGCATGGGTGGAGAGAGCATGGGATTCAGAGGGGATGAAAAGAAGCCACTTGCAGAGCAGACCCTTCAGCTCACCCCACCACCCATCCAGAGACCCCCATCTGACCTCCTGGGCTAAGGGGTAAGGGTGGGGGCTAGGGCAGGGCCCAGGCCAGAAAAGGAGCCCAATTGTGGGGGACGGCTACTCCGGAAACATCTTGGACAGTCCTTGTTTGCCCCTCTTAGCTGGCCAGAGATCTCACCTTAACCTGAAGAGTGTCCTGCAGAGAGGCCAGGCTTGGGCAGAGGAGGAAGCAGAAGAAAGAGATCAGAGACAGGGGTAAACAGTAACAACTCATGGGGACCCCACGCGTGTCAGAGTAGAACTGTGCTCCATAACGTTTTCAATGGCTGAATTTTTTTTTAAATTTTCTTCCCAAGGCTCCTGCGTGGACTCCAACCTCCTTTCAGTGAACAGCTGAGTACATTAACCATTTACAGTACCCAGGGACTCCAGAGATAGAGGTAGGGATAGGAAAATGGGGAAGGTTAGGGATGAGGAGTCTGTTGTTGTTTTTGTTGTTAGGTGCCCTTAAGTCAGCTCTGACTCATAGCACCCTATGTACAATAAAACAAAACACTGCCAGGTCCCGGTGCCATCCTATACCAAATAAAGGCGCAGCGAGCTGTCATCCCATAATGACAGCATTTCCACACTCAGTGCCAGGCCCTGCCATGGACATCCGTCCTCATTCTCCTGACCTAGAACACCTTGCTTGGGTCCCATAGGTGGCAGAAGACAGGAGGTCATATTGAACTGGGACACTTGGGGGCCTGGGGTACGCAAGCCTGCGGGCAAGGGAGTTCCCAAGCTGCTTAAAGACCTCTAGATGGCGCCAGAGAGCCGGAGCAGAGAGGAAGAAACTGAGTATTGGAGTGTGTGAGACACTGCGTGTGACACCGTGTGTGACTCGGTGAGTGTGACAGTGAGCGTGTGGTACTGCGAGGGCGTGTGACACAGGCCGTGACACTGCGCGGCCTCGCGAGGAAGGGACCCATGTGACTGTGTGTGAATGTGTGTATGTCACCGGTAGATTGTGCCCACCCGTCAGCTTTGCCTTAGGGGCAGGTGATTGGGGGACCCTTGAACAGCCCGAGTCCGAGAGCGTCACCTCATCCTCACACTTGTATAACCCCCCATCTTCATTCTAAGGGAGACCTGGGTACCACTAACCTCCTCCACGGTCCCCTCCATTGTCCCACCCCCACAGTTCACTGCGGCCACCGAAGCTGACCGCTCTGCGGCTTTGGTCAGAAGGGGAGGGGTGGATTTCCCCCCTGAGTGCAGTGGGAAGGGAGGGCCACCCGGGGTGATCCGGGGGTCTGGGAGGGAAGAGGGTTTATCTGGAGGAGCAGGTGCCCAGGGAAGAAGGCACTGAGGGAGACACTTCTCCTTTCTCGACTTCCCAGGGGCAGGGTAAGGGAAGGGTGTTTGAACGGGGTGGGGGGGTAGTTGGGGAGGGGTCCCAGATAGGGATTCCGGCGAGTGTAAGTGTAACGTGAAGATATAGGGAGAGGTAGGGGGAGGCCTGTGTGTCTCGGTCCCAGGAGGTGCAGGAACGCAAGGGGAGTGGGGGTCCCAGTATTGGGGAGAGGTGCTAGGGGTCCCCTCCCTACGGGACCACGACGGTCCCGGAGCTCCACCTCCCCGCCGGGGGGGCGGTGCGGGGAGGCGGGCAGGAGGCGGGCGGCCTGGCCGGGAGGGAGGGGGAGGGAGGGGGCGGGCCGGGCTGTGCGCTCCGCTTGCTGCTGGCTCTGCCGCCGCCGCCGCCGCCGCCGCCGCCGCTGCCGCCTCACACACTCGGGAAGCGGGAGCGCGGCGCGGACGCGAAGCCGCCGGGGCTGATGAGCCCAGAGCCAGCCGGAGCCGGAGCCCGAACTGCAGCGCCTGCCCGAGCCGTACAGAGCCGCAGCCCGGGCCGGGGCCGGCAGCGGCTCATGGACAGCAGGGCCGGCGGCCAGCGCTGCCCCGAGGCGGGTAAGAATCTGGCGGCGGTGGCAGTGGCGTCTCGGGCCAGGAGCAGCCATGGCCGGCGCGAGCTGAGGGAGGGGCGCGCAGCGAAGCAAGGCCTCGGGGACCCAGCCCATGCTCAAGGCGTGGGGGCTGGGGGGGCGGCTGGGAGCACAGAGTAGGGGTTGCAGCCGGGGCACCCCTGCCTCCGAGGTCTGCGGCGAGGGGCTGAGCGAGGGAGGGAAGTACTGAGCCGGACCCCCAGCCCCTGTGCCCCGCATCTGGGCGCACTTCGCGCCGCAGGAATAAGGAGACTCCAGGAGTGCGCGGGATGGAGGATGGTTTAGGGAATCCGCACGGCCCCCAATTGCGGGGGGGGTGCTCCCCGAGGACGAAGCAAGCAAGGACCCTCATCCACGACACACACACTTGTTGGGCGACCAGCTCGACTCACTCAAGCGCTTCCAGCTCCCCGCCTGAACCCAGAAGGCCAGATCACCGACATATATACACGCATACATACATCCGTACATATGTGCACACAGACATACCTCCCGCACACCAGCGCCCACTGGGGCACCATCACCAGCTCTGAATTCGCTTCAGTGTCTGCATGCACAACAGCACGGACACACAACCCATGGTCACTACAGAGCAACAGAACACAACCAGGTGTAACATTCGGCAGCATGGACACACAAATACAATCCCGTGCCCTCATGTACGAGTGTCACGACCACAGATCACCGGATGAACACTCAAAGCCCAGCCTCACACACACATACTCCTTTCAGGAACACACCCGAGAGTAAATTATGTCACCCACTCCTTGGCAGGAGCATAGGTACATAACACAGGTCTCGCTTGCACCCTTACACTGCACCCACAGAAACAACCCAGCGTCTCAACACACGCCTTAATGGCACACACCCTAACACGCAGGAAGTGGCACCTACAGCAGCGCCTCACGATCACAGACACAGAATCCACGTCTTCATACATCCTAGCACTGGGTGACACATACACCTTACACCAATGGTGTCACATTACACCCTGCAGCGCATACCCACAAACGCACACCCTGCCCCTCCGAGGCCAGATTCCTTCAGGCCTAGCCGCCGCGGGTGCAGCCGGCGCTGGCCAGCGAGCCCCAAGCGCCCCTTCATCTTAATCGCGACATTGTTATTGTAAATATAGGCACAACGGGAGCCCTAAGGGTGGAGGGACCAGCCTCCCAGCCGGCGCCTCCCCCACCCCCACTCCAGGGCTTGGCCGGCTGCAGCCGGTCGGGCATTCCCGGAACGAGCTGGACCTGGCAGGCAGCGCCATCCCGTCGCTCCGGGGTTCTGGGCCCTAGGTCCGTTCGCAGAGGTTGCGGGCCTGCGGCAGTGTTTGCGACCTTCTTCAGACCATACAGCTGCGTTCTCGGAGCCACCTGGGTCCCCAACACACCTGACTCCCGCACACCTGTGACCCTCTCACACCTGGGCGCCCCCTCCGCCGGTTCCCCGCTGCAGACCAGAGTGGTGTGCGCGCATAAGGCAGTGAGACCGAAAGGCAGGTTGCACCACGCGCTGGAGCAACATTGGTAGACGAGATGGAGTCGCACCCCTTCCCCCAGCTACCCTCCGTAGCCCACACTTCTGGCCTCAGTTTCCCTAGCAGCGGTCGGCCACCATGGGTCCTTCTGGCAGGAAATATTGGGAGCGTCGCTGAGGCCTCTGAGAACTGAGCGCGAGGCCGAGACCTAATCCCCCTCCCCGGCAGCGGGAGGATCAGTTTTAAGAGAATGTCCCCGCCCGGCGGGGCTCGTCGCTTTGTGACTCCGGAGCCGGCTCCCTCCCCGCCCCCTCCCGGCGCCCGCTGCGCGGCTCCGGCAGACGTAGGCTTGCGGGGAACCTAGGCCGAGGCCGGAGATGCGGAGGAGGAGGGAGTCCCCGTGGCTGCCCTGAGGGCTGCGGGCGCAAACGACCCACCGGCCGAGGCGCCCGCCTTGCGTTGGGCTCCCAGAAGCCCGGCGCCGCCGGAGTGGGGGTGGGGTGGAGCAGTCCCGGCGGGAGGATAGTGGAGGAGCTGTGACCGCCTCCTTCTCCCTCCCCTTCACCCTCACTCGGAGTCCTCTGAGAGGAGACGCCCAGCGCGCCGGGTGTGTGCTAGGAACGCCTGCTGACCATGGCGGTGCCGGCTGGGGGCTGCCTGGGCCGGCAGAGTCCAGAACTTCGTGCCGAGAAGCGCAAGGAGGTTTCCAGCACCTGCTCTGGGCCAGCCCTTGGAGGTACCCGGAAAGCGGACGCCCAGAGGTGTTTGTAGCAGCCCGGAGGGGTGTGTGGCTTGGTGATGGTGGCGGTGGTATTGCTTTCTTTACCTGAGGGACCTGGGGGAATCGTAAGCTGTAATTATACTAGACTTTTAGGGCATGGGGTGGGAATCGAGGGGAGAAGTGCCAGAAGGGACCTCCAGAGATGATTAGAGGCATCTTGGGAAGGGTGTGGGTCTGGGTTTAGTTTCAGCAGTGCTTAGTCCTGGGCAGCGGCGTCCTGCCGGTTTGGGGTCCTTCTGGCAGACGGTCTGGTGGTGTGGCTACTTCTGCCGTGGAGCTGGGCAAGAGGTAGTGAGCTAACTACTGGGAAGAGTCAGGTGGAAGGGCCAGGAGGGGGCCTGCAAGGTGAGAAGAAGCTGAGAGAGAAGTGAGTGGTGGTGAAGAATCAAGACCCAGGGAGCAGAGATGGGAAAGGAGGTCTTTCTAATGGTGAGAGCTGCCCCTGCCATGAGCAAGGGCAGTTGATGCTACAGAGAGAAATTCATTGGACAGTGTATTCAGAACCTACCGTCTGCCAGGGCCTATGATGGGTGCCATCAGGTTGCAGTGGTGAGACACATGCCATCCTTGCCTTCACAGGGCTTCCCAGTGGGCAGAGGTTTGGTTCACTGATTTATTGAACCAGTGAGCACCTACTATGTGTCTGATGGTGGAAATAAAATGCTCCAGTCAGTAATTGGAAGATTTTGTTTTTAAATACATGTAGTTTGAAACATAAAAGACCTTAGATGCCTTGGATCTCATTTAATTCCCCCCTCCCCCAATAAAAAAGCTTCAAAAGGTAGGCTTCATTATTTCCATTTGACAATGTGGAAGCAGGCTCAGAAAGATGAAGTCATTTGGCCAAGGTTACACAGCTAGGAAGTGGTGGAGTGAGGGTTCAAACCCCAACAGTCTGACTCAAGAATGCAGATGGCTGGGAGCCCTGCTGAGGCTAATAGAGGGTTGAGGAAGAGGAGGGAGTGACGCTGAAGGCTTCTGAACAGCTCCACCCCATGCAGCCCGCTTGCTTACCCTCCTTCCGTTCCCAGACATTCCCTTTGTCCCTTGATGTTTTGTGCCGGCAGCAGCTGTTGTGTAACAGGGCAGGGGTGGGGGGTCACAGCTGACCTGGTCACTGGGGCAGTGATGGCTACCTCTGTGTGTTCTCTCTCTGGCCATGGCATTCAGCAAGACCTGAACCCTGGATCCCAAGGTGGGCTAGAAATGAAGATTCCCGGTGAACCCTCATCCGTCCTCGTCCCTTCCCAGAAGTTGACACAGATGGTGTTTCCCTCTGCCCTCTCTGGACTCTGCCCCCTCACAACTTACCCCCACACCCCTCGTGGCTCTTCTGTTCTTCAGGCCTGGGGGAGGTAGGTCCTGTCCCTGCCAAGGCTCTGGGTGGCCTGGTCACTAACCTGGGCAGAGGTGGGGGCACCCTTAACAGGAAGGCAGCCAGGGCCTGGGGAAGAGCAGATAAGGTACTAATCGCTTCAAAGGCTACCGGCTGGGACTAGTGACTCCCAATAACCAACCGCCGGGGACAAAGTCCAGGGGATGGTGGGGGCAGGAATGAGGAAGGGCCTGCCTCCCACCCCTGCCACTCCAGGCCACCCTGACTCTTCCCCACCCCTATGGGCCTCAGGTGGGCCTGGAGTCATCGGTCCCTGAACCCTGGGCCCACTCCTCCCATTTTCCTCCTTACCAGGCAGGGTAGGCAGCCCGGGAATGATGTCAGGGAGGAGGGACTCAGCAAACTTCATATTCCGGCCTGGCTGATGTCTGTTGGGTCCCCTCCCCCATCCAGTCTTTTGCCCAGACTCTGGGATGCGGAAGAGGCATCCTCTATTTCTCAAATCTTGGCTGTTCCATTGAGAAGCCCCGGTGGCGCAGTAGTTAACATTCGGCTGTTAACAGAAAGGTTGGAGGTTCGAACCTACTAGCAGCTCTGTGGGAGAAAAATGTGGCAGTTCTGCTATGTTCTACAGGGTCACTATGAGTCGGAATTAACTTGATAGCAATAGATTTGTCTTTTTTTTTTTTTTTGGCTCTTCCATTAATACTTCTGTGACCTGAAGCAATTTTTTCTTTCTGAGCCTCAATTTTATCATCAGCAATATGGAGAGGGGTGTGATAATTAATAATACCCATTTCAGAGGGTTGGGGAGAATTCAATGAAAGAAAGTATGTAAAAATCTTAGCGGCACGTTGGTAAGAGCTCAGAGGGTGTTAACTGGGAGGAGGATGATGACAGCGATATATAGTTTGCAAGACCTCAGGCTCTTTCAGAACTCCTTGGACCTAGTGTATCTCAAAGTTTTCAGATGATCCTGGACCACCTGCATTGCAATTGCCTGGGCATTCTCCTCATCCCACCTCCTGAATCAAAATTCCTAAGGATGGGGCAGAAAACCCTCAGGTGTTTCAAGGGCCTGAAACCCACTGCAACCCTATAGGACAGAGTAGAGCTGCCCCATAGGGTTTCCAAAGCTGTAAGTCTTTATAGAAGCAGACTGCCACATCTTTCTCCCACGGAGTGGCTGGTGGGTTCGAACTACGAACCTTTTAGTTAGCAGCCGAGCACTTAACGACTGCACCACCAGGGCTCCTTCAAGGGCCTAAATCTTCTTCAAGTCTTATCCCTGCCTCTGGGCAACCCTCACCCCACTTTCCCCAAACCTCTCCACCTCCCAGGAACACTCCCCCGCCCCCACCCCACATACTGGCCTTTCCAATTGGAAAGTTGGATATTATAATTTCTACCTGACAGCTGACCGGAGGTGAAGAGGGGGGAGGTGGCTCAAGAAGCATGCTGTGCTTGTGCTAACTGGGACATCTGAGGGGCTGGGACTCTGGGCTGTGACCCCGAGATGGGGGCTTAATCTGTAGATCTTTGAGCTACCACAGAGTCACCCGACATGACCAGATCATGAACTCCTGAATTTGCTGCCAAAAATTTATGAGCCACCGTTTTTTCTTGGAAAATTTTGCACCGTGTTTTCCTAAAGTTCTTGAAGGAGAGATGTGATGCCAAAAGGTTATGAATCCCTGACCTGGAGAGAGTGCAGGGAGGCAGCAGCCCCTGCCACATTGCCATGTTTCTGCTCTTTGTCAGATTTAGGGTAATTTCCATGGGCTTTCCATTTAACCCCCACCCTGCTAAGACCTATGCACTGAAATTGGTGAGCGCAATTATCCCTTGTTATGTGTATGTGGGGGGTGGGTAGTGGGATGACAAGGTACGTACCTTTAGAAGGGAATGAGGTTCTTTGGAGACAGTCCTGGGACAGGGGTGGGATGTTTGGCTTGGGGCTTTGCCAGGCCCTTGCAGGTAGAGGCGAGGTGGCTGGAGGGTGGATGCAAAAGGTATCAGACTAATTCCTCCTCCCTTTAAAGAGATTACGATTGCAGCCAGGAACAAACGCACAGACTAATCTGATAAGGGCCTCACACACGTTAAGTACGTTAGTGCCTGGGCGGGCTGTGTTTTCGGGCCTGGTGTGAGGACAATAAGTGGAGAAGGATGCATGGAGGAGGGGAAGCCTTTAACTCGCGTATTGAACTTGTGCATTCAATAAGTATTTGCTGAGAGTCCACTGTGCACCCACAAGGGAGAAGACTTTTACCCCAGCGACTCTCAGTGGGGAAGGGGACACTCAGTGGGGAAGGGGAGCCGAGCAAGTGGGCTAGCAATGGCCACAAAGCAAGTGCCAGAAAGCGCTCAAATGATAACTCATTCAGGAGCTATTTATTGATTGCCTAGCTCTGCCAGACCCTGTGCTAGGCTCTGAGGATGTAGGAGTAAACGTAGCTAAAACACAGTCCCTGCTGTCCTGCTCATAGCCTTGTCAGAAAAGCAGACAATTAACCAATTATTTCCAAATAGGTACCTAATTACAATTGTGCTAAGTGCTTTGAGGGATTACTTATTGAGAACTCACAGTGTGCTGGGCATTTAGTCCAACATAATTCAAAGTCCCTACAAAACAGGTAGGATTATTCCATTTTACAGATAAGGAGATTAAGGCTTCAGATCATTTGCTGTAGGTCATGCAGCCAGGAAGTGGGCAGCTGGAATTCTCCGCAGACCGCCTAATGCCACTGTCTTCTCCACCCTGCTGCTCAGCCTCAACTGCTGTGCCAAATGCATACAGGGAGACGAACAAACGGAACTGACAAAAAGTCTTTGGGTTAGAACCATTGTCAGCTCCATGATGACAGACTGGGTCTGTCTTGTTCACTGCTGTGTTCCCAGTGCTCAGGGCAGAGCCTGGCACACAGGGAGTGCCCAATAAGCTTTTGTTGAATGCATGAATGAGCACCTGCAGTGTGTCTTACTTTGTGAGGGTACACCAGTTTGGGGCCAGGGGATGAGTGTACGGAGTCCTGTCCCTTCCTTCAGGATGCTTCATGTGTGCCTGGAGAGATTAAACACAGGAAGAGGTGTACAATGTTGGAGTTGAATAACACAGACAGGCCGTGTCCCAGGCACCCAGTGATTCATTGCCGTGGGACTGGGGCAGACAATAAGTGGCTGTGAGTTGGAGGAAGGAGAGGTCACTGTGGGCTGCAGAGGCCTGGGAAGGGTTCCTGGGGAACCAGAGCTGGCTTTCAGTGGGGTGGGTGTGGTCAATGACAGAACCTGGGCAGGTATTCCAGGTACAAGTGGAGAGGTGTGGAAAAGAGCTTGAGCCCCCTGCTAAAAATGGAGGGGCTAGCCATGGTTTTCTTGGAGAGGACTGGGGGAATCAAAACTAGGACAATAGCTAGCAAATCTGACTGGGGTCTACAAATGCACAGCCTCCAAGGTGGGGAAATGGGCTGGAAGAAGTGATTACTGTGGTGATGGGGGTGTGGCTTGTGATTGGCTAGAGCATTGCAGGACCATAACTGGGATGATTTGGGTGGGGTGGGAGAGTCAAGTGTGACAGGCCAGGGCAGCTCCCAGTGCCAATTCCAGGGCTGGTCAGCCCTGACCCCACTCTTGACCTCTGCTTCCTTTTCCCGCATACCCACCCATGTCACCCGTCCCCTCATTGGGAGTAGGGGAGGGGTGGGAGAGGTGCATTGGGAACTCTATGTGCACATATGTGTGCAAGCTCATGGGCATGTGTGTTGGGGGTGGAGTTGGGAAGAACCAACACCTACTGCTCAGCCCTAACCATTTTCACAAGCTTTGCTTGGTAACCAGTCCAGGTTGGCCCCTCATGGGGCAGAGAACACTGGACCTTGTGAGTGATTACTCTCAGGGATTAAAGACTTTATACTCCTACCCTCCCGTATGTGTACCCTGACTTGGCATCTCAGAAGGGAGAGAAAGAGACATCTTCCCCTGTCCCTCCAGCCAACTGGAGTGTGGGCAGTGATGATCCTGGGGTCTGGGGAATGTAAGGGGGCGCTTGTGTGGTTATCCTACCTTGTGGGGCGGGGGAAGCTCCAGGCCTCACTCTCCCACTGCTCTTTTCTTATCTCGGTATCAGGGTAATTTCTATGGGTGACTAAGGCGGCAAGCTGGTGAGAAGGAGGTGTTGGGCAAAGCACAGGGCAGAGAGCAGGGAGGGAGGGGGGCTGGGACTGAGGGAGCTTCAGGTGGGTAAGGGCGTTCCTTGGGCAGGAGCCACTCAGAACCTGTTCCAGGCCTCTTACTGGTCCTCTTACCGGCTCCTCCAGCTGGGGCAGACACAGCTGCTACACCCAGGTGTGAGTGAGACTCCAGGTTCCAGGCTCTGGGCTGGGACTGAGCTCTCTGTGGGACAATAGTGTGTAGGCAGGAGAGGGAGAGTCAGGGACCAGCTCTGAGAGCCCTCAGGCCTGGGTTCCTTTTCCTAGCTGACAGCATCTGTTTTGCTTCTTCCCCTTGTAGCCCTCCTGACTCTGGAGCCTGCCAGGATGGGGCCCCTGAGGCCCAGCCCAGGCCCTGGGGGGCAACGGTGGCCACTACCCCCCATGCTGCTGGCACTGCTGCTCCTGCTGGCCCCATCCCTAGGCCACGCCACTCGGGTAATATACAAGGTGCCAGAGGAACAGCCACCCAACACCCTCATTGGGAGCCTCGCGGCTGACTATGGTTTTCCAGATGTGGGCCACCTGTACAAATTAGAGGTAGGCGCCCCATACCTGCGGGTGGATGGCAAGACAGGCGACATCTTCACCACTGAGACCTCCATCGACCGGGAGGGGCTCCGTGAGTGCCAGAACCAGCTCCCTGGTGAGCCCTGCATCCTGGAGTTTGAGGTGTCTATCACTGACCTCGTGCAGAACGGCAGCCCCAGGCTACTGGAGGGCCAGATCGAGGTGCAGGACATCAATGACAACACACCCAACTTCTCCTCGCCTGTCATCACTCTGGCTATCCCTGAGAACACCAACATCGGCTCGCTTTTCCCTATCCCGCTGGCCTCGGACCGTGATGCTGGCCCCAATGGTGTGGCATCCTATGAGCTGCAGGCGGGGCCTGAGGCCCAGGAGCTATTTGGGCTGCAGGTAGCAGAGGACCAGGAGGAGAAGCAGCCACAGCTCATTGTGATGGGCAACCTGGACCGCGAGCGCTGGGACTCCTATGACCTCACCATCAAAGTGCAGGACGGTGGCAGCCCCCCACGAGCCAGCAGTGCCCTGCTGCGTGTCACTGTGCTCGACACTAATGACAACGCCCCCAAGTTCGAGCGGCCCTCCTATGAGGCCGAGCTGTCTGAGAATAGCCCCATAGGCCACTCAGTCATCCAGGTAAGAGGCCTTTTATCTGTCAGGGTGACCTACCTTTAGAAAAGGGAGCCTGTCCTAACAGGTGACAGTTCCCTTCAGTTCAGGGTAACAACTGTCCAAATACTGTGAAACCTCTTCCCCAGGCCCAGCCAGGTGAGACCTTCCCACAACTCCCACCCCCACCCCTCAGCCCCTAGCAGGTGATATTATTTCCCTCTATCAAGCCACTTAGGTGACAGTGGCATAGCATATGAACGGCAACCTCCCACCCCCGAGGCAGACTTAATTTGGGGAAACCTGAGAAGTGAAACCCTTTCCCAGGTCAAATGAGATCCTCCTCCCCCAGCCAGGGGAGCTCAGTTGGAACAAGAGAAGAACTTTTTAGCCTAGCAGAATCTCTCCAGAGATAAGAATATCTTCCCGACTAGGGGAGGTCTTCCTTTAGCCAGAAGAAATTTTCCTTAAGCTGGAAGACATAGCCTCACTTTGCCCCTCCCTGACAAAGTCACATGAGACCATTTTAGCCAGGTGGACCCTCAGAGTTCTGGGAAACTGTATTCCGATGTCTTCTCCCCTAGGCCTGGAGCACCCATGGGTGTGGGGCACTTGGCACAGTGGGGGGCCAGTTGCCTTTCTGTAGAAGTTCTCAGCACCCCTCCATGGGAACTGCCCCAGGGGCTGGGCAGCTTGGTGGGGCCGGGGCCTGGGAGGGAGCAAACAAAGCGTCCCTGCAGACAGGTGGGCGTATCTCCCACTGTCATCTGGTGCTGGCCTGATGCCAGCTCCAGCTCCTTTCTCCTTCCGCATGGGCTGAAGCTGCCTCTGTCTTTGATGTGAGGGAGGTGAGGAAGGCTCAGCCTGCCCTGGACACCGTTACCTTTCTTAGGAAACTATGCATCCTGGATTCTCAAGCTGACATAGGGGATAGGTAGGAGCTTCAGACTCCTTTTAGAGGCTAGTGACCTGCAACCTGGAGAAGGGACCAAGAAAGAGAGGAGAGACAGACAGTCAGGAGTGGCAAATAATAATAGCCTAGGTGCCAAGCACTGTTGTGAACACATTAGGTGTATTATTATACCATGTAATCTTGTAAGGATTATCTCCATTTTACAAATGGAGCCCATGGAGATTAAGAAACTTGCCTAATATCACACAGCTGATAGGTTCAAATCCTACCTTTGCCACTTCCAATAGTCTGGTTTCAGAGCCTATGTGCTTACCAGCTACATGGCCTTGCAGGGAAATGAAGCAGGTTAGCAGGGCAGAGATGAGGTAGAGAAGTTGACAAGGGCTGAAACACAGGTTGGGGAGAACATGCAATGGGAAAGAGGCATAGACAGAACTGAGCAAGGATGGGAGGGAAATAGAAACTAAGAGTCGCAGACAGAGACAAAGACAGCAGGGTGGCAAGTGACACACGGTGCGAATGATAGTCAAAATTGGTAACAGTTAGACAGTGGGTGGGGGGTAGAGGGTGGGAATGGGGAGGGGAGAGGAGATCTTTAGGGTTTAACATTCACAGGTGTGAGCGGAGACCAGGGTAGCTGGGGAACCCCTGCCCAGGGATCTCCACTGTAGAAAAAGACCTTGGCAGATATAATTGGTGTTCTCCTTCCCAAGGGAAAGAAGACTAAGAGTGTCTTGAGGACCTACAAAGTGCCCAACTCTATGTTAGCACTGATTTTTAGAGACAGATAGGAGGATGGAGAGATGGATGGATGAATACTAAACCAAACCAGTTGCCACTGAGTCGATTCTGACCCATGGCAACCCCATGTGTGCTGAGTAGAACTGTACTCTATAGGGTTTTCACTGACTGGAGTAGGTTGCCAGCCCCTTCTTCTGAGGTGCCTCTAAGTGGTGTTAACCATTTACACCACCCAGAGACTCCAAGTGGATGAATAGAGAAGGGTAAGTGCTATTGAGGGGCAAATTTCCACGTGCTAGAGGCCCTGGTGGCACAGCAGTTAAGAGCTACAGCTAGCTACGGCTGCTAACCAGAAGGTCGGCAGTTCAAATCCACCAGCCACTCCTTGGAAACCCTATGGGACAGTTCTACTCTGTTCTATAGAGTTGCTGTGAGTCAGAATCAACTTAATGGCAATGGGGTTTTTTTTGCTTTTTTTTTTTTTTTTTTTTTCCCATATGCCAAGGAGCCCTGGTGGCTCAGTGACTAAGTGCTGGGCCGCTAACGAAAAGGTCAATGATTTGAACCCACCAGCTGCTCTGTGGGAAAAAGATGTGGCAGTCTGCTTCCTAAAGATTTCAGCCTTGGAAACCCTATTGGACAATTCTACTCTGTCCTAGAGGGTTACCATGAGTTAGAATTAACTCAACAGCAATGGGTTTTTTGATTTTCCATGTGCCAGGCAGTGTAGGGCATTTTTATATGTATTATCCCAAGTCTGTCTTGAAAGAAAGAGCAGCCAGAGCGCTCTTTGGAAGCAAGCATGGCGAGACTTTGGCTTATGTACTTTAAACATATTATACCAGTCCCTGGAGAAAGACAGCATTGGTAGAGGGTCAGTGACAAAGAGGAAGATCCTGAATAAGATGGATTGACACAGTGGCCCCAACAATGGGTTTAAGCATAAAAACAATTGTGAGGATGGCGCAGGACCGAGCAGTGTTTTGTTCTATTGTACATAGGGTTGCTGTGAGTCCAAACCAACTTGACAGTACCTAACAGCAACAACATCCCGTTTAATCTTCACCACAACCCTGTGACATATATACTGTTAATTTTTCTCATTTTACATATTTATAGACTGCAGTTTGGGAAGGTTAAATAGCTGGCTCAAGGTCACATACTTATTAGGAAATTGGTGGAGCTGGAATTTGAACCCAAGACTCTTGTTTTACTTCCCAGAGAGTGCGAAATTATGCCTGCCCCTTCTGCCCCTTTTCCTTTTGAAGGCCATCAGCTATTGCATTCTGTCTGGCTATGGCCTAACTCCAACCCTCACGTTTCCACCTAATCAATGTACCACATGGTCATTCCCACCTGGTTCCTGTTGCCCTGTTACCACCCATGTTTGTGTATAGAGTTGGGCCTAGCGTGCGTCGGCATTGGTGTAGGAGGGCGTGGCCACTGCAAAGGGACAGATAGTTCATTGTTTGACACTGGGAGCCCAGCCCGCTGCCAGCCGGCTCTGTGGCCTGCACCAACCCCTCCCTCCTGGCCGCAGCTTGAGCTGGATTCCTCATGTTGGTGCCTGTTGGTGCCTCGCCAGGCCAGCACCAGCGGGAGGGGAAGGAGCTGCTGAAACAGGTTTCCCCGGTTTGACAGGGCAGTGGCTGGGGCCTCGGCCTGGCAGGCGGGCTCCCTCTGACCCACATCTCTACCTGGCTGCTTTCAGAAGAAACCCTCTCACCTGTGGTCTCTGGGCCGACATGTGGTTCTCCACTCACACTTGCAAACACATATGCCTTCTCACACAATCACACATACAAATGTTTATGTGCCTGCCTACGTATTATATACACACTTGCGTGTGTAGACGCCATCTCTGTTGCTCACACCTTTCTTTAGAAGGGTTGAAGACCAGTTCAGTGACTTGGAAGGGCTTCCCTCGCTGCTACTTGGCATCCTCATCCTGGTATTTTGGGGAACTGTTGCAGGAATGACAAGTGGATTTTAAGTACATCCTGTCCCATCTCCTGTAGTCGCCTATAGCTGCCTGTAGCACTGTTGAAGATTCACAGGCTGCATCTGAGCTCTTCAGAAAAATAGATTAGTACTGTCTGCCAGAGTCAGGACTGAGAAAAATCTCCTTTTTTTAGAAAATGTACTACTTTTCGAAGTTTGTTGGACAGGACATCGGCAGCACATTGTATCCCTGGACTAAGCCATCCCGGTTTTCCTTGTATTTCTCTCCTGCCCTGTAGGTGAAGGCCAATGACTCAGATCAAGGTGCCAATGCAGAGATTGACTACACGTTCCACCAGGCCCCTGAAGTGGTGAGGCGTCTTCTGCGACTGGACAGGAACACTGGACTTATTACTGTACAGGGCCCCGTGGACCGTGAGGACCTAAGCACCCTGCGATTCTCCGTTCTTGCCAAGGACCGAGGTGCCAACCCCAAGAGTGCCCGTGCCCAGGTGGTTGTGACTGTGAAGGACATGAACGACAACGCCCCCACCATTGAGATCCGGGGCATAGGGCTGGTGACCCATCAAGACGGGATGGCTAACATCTCAGAGGATGTGGCAGAGGAGACCGCGGTGGCCCTGGTGCAAGTGTCTGACCGAGATGAAGGAGAGAATGCAGCTGTCACCTGTGTGGTGGCAGGTGATGTGCCCTTCCAGCTACGCCAGGCCAGTGAGACAGGCAGTGACAGCAAGAAGAAGTACTTCCTGCAGACCACCACCCCACTCGATTATGAAAAGGTCAAAGACTACACCATAGAGATTGTGGCCGTGGACTCTGGCAACCCCCCACTCTCCAGCACTAACTCCCTCAAAGTTCAGGTGGTAGATGTCAATGACAATGCACCTGTCTTCACGCAGAGCATCACTGAGGTTGCCTTCCCAGAAAACAACAAACCTGGTGAAGTGGTTGCTGAGGTCACTGCCAGCGATGCTGACTCTGGCTCCAATGCTGAATTGGTCTACTCTCTGGAACCTGAGCCTGCTGCCAAGGGCCTCTTCACCATCTCACCTGAGACTGGAGAGATCCGGGTGAAGACATCCCTCGATCGGGAACAGCGGGACAGCTACGAGTTGAAGGTGGTGGCCGCTGACCGGGGCAGCCCCAGCCTTCAGGGCACAGCCACCGTCCTTGTCAATGTGCTGGACTGCAATGACAATGACCCCAAATTTATGCTGAGTGGCTACAACTTCTCAGTGATGGAGAACATGCCAGCACTGAGTCCAGTAGGTATGGTGACAGTCATTGATGGGGACAAGGGGGAGAATGCTCGGGTGCAGCTCTCGGTGGAGCAGGACAACGGAGACTTTGTTATCCAGAATGGAACGGGCACCATCCTCTCCAGCCTGAGCTTTGATCGGGAGCAGCAAAGCACTTATACCTTCCAGCTGAAGGCGGTGGATGGAGGCGTCCCACCTCGCTCAGCTTATGTTGGTGTTACCATCAATGTGCTGGACGAGAATGACAATGCACCCTTTATCACCGCCCCATCCAACACCTCCCACCGGCTGCTGACCCCCCAGACACATCTTGGTGAGACTGTCAGCCAGGTGACAGCGGAGGACATTGACTCTGGTGTCAATGCCGAGCTGACCTACAGCATCGCAGGTGGCAACCCTTACGGACTTTTCCAGATTGGGTCCCGTTCGGGTGCCATAACCCTGGAAAAGGAGATTGAGCGGCGCCACCACGGGCTGCACCGTCTGGTGGTGAAGGTCAGCGACCGTGGCAAGCCTCCACGGTATGGTACAGCCCTGGTCCACCTTTATGTCAATGAGACCCTGGCCAACCGCACATTACTGGAGACCCTACTGGGCCACAGCCTGGACACGCCTCTGGATATCGACATTGCTGGGGATCCAGAGTACGAACGCTCCAAGCAGCGAGGCAATATCCTCTTTGGTGTGGTGGCTGGTGTTGTGGCCGTGGCCTTGCTCATTGCCCTGGCAGTGCTTGTGCGCTACTGTCGGCAGCGGGAGGCCAAGAGTGGCTACCAGGCTGGTAAGAAGGAGACCAAGGACCTGTACGCCCCCAAGCCCAGCAGCAAAGCCTCTAAAGGAAACAAAAGCAAAGGCAAGAAGAGCAAGTCTCCGAAGCCTGTGAAGCCAGTGGAGGATGAGGATGAAACGGGGCTGCAGAAGTCCCTCAAGTTCAACCTGATGAGTGATGCCCCTGGGGACAGCCCCCGCATCCACCTGCCCCTCAACTACCCACCGGGCAGCCCTGATCTGGGCCGCCACTACCGCTCTAACTCCCCACTACCTTCCATCCAGCTGCAGCCCCAGTCACCCTCGGCCTCCAAGAAGCACCAGGTGGTGCAGGACCTGCCACCTGCCAACACATTTGTGGGCACTGGGGACACGACGTCCACGGGCTCTGAGCAGTACTCCGACTACAGCTACCGCACCAACCCCCCCAAATACCCCAGCAAGCAGGTAGGCCAACCCTTGCGGCTCAGCACGCCCCGGCCCCTACCCCACCCCTACCATGGGGCCATTTGGACCGAGGTGTGGGAGTGAGGGAGCAAGTGTATCATGCCTGCCACACTCAGCAGCACATGTGGGAATCGGACCACAGACCTAGGGGGGCTGGGGCCTCGGACCTTGGTTATGACCCTGCTGCCTGACCCAGGCACGGAGGGTCAGGCTGAGTGAAAGTTGAGGGAGGGTGTGCTCTGGGTCTCCTCCTCCCTGAGCCCCCTCCCCCACTGAGGAGAGGACTATGACTTGTTAGACCTTAGGACCCTGGATCAGCTGCTGAGTCTGTGGTGAGGGCTGATGGGCAGGTGAGCAGAAGGGTTTAGAAGCAGAAGTGGGAGAGGGAAGAGGGGAAGAAGTGTACTCCAAACCTAGATCTCTATTCGAAACTAGCCATAGGTGCTTTTCAGAGGAGAAACAAGGAGACCTAGAGTACTGGTGGGAAATTGGGTGGGGAGTCTGTCAGGGAGGGAGAACCTCCCCATCTGTGCCTTCTCTGTATATCCTGTGTTAACCTTTTCCCCACCTCCAGGCTCCTGGAACTGGGCCCCAACTCCCCAGCCCCAGCACCTAAACTTGTCTCTGACAATAAAGTTCTCTATTTTTGGAGTTTTGGTTTCTTATTTTCCTGGAACTGAGAGAAGGAGCGAGAGAGACTGGAAACAGCCCTTTGTCTTGCCTCAACTTCCCCATTCCTTGTCTTATCCACATCCTAGACCTGCCCACTCCACCCCATCCTATCTTAACTTCCCATCTCCTTATCCACCCCCATGGCCACATCTGGGGAAAGTGCCCTCTGACCAGCTTCAAAAGAAGATGTCTGGACCCTGTCCCCTGCCCCACAGTGTGAGGTCATCTCCATAAGAATGACACCCTTCACTGAGGAAGGGCAGGTGGGGATGTACCCAAGTCCTGTTCTTTCTCCACTGAGACTTGATACCCAAATTGAGTGGCCCCTGATAGACCTCAGACCAGAGGTCTTGTGGGGGTGGAGTCAGCCGCCTGCCTCAGGGGAAGGCAGAGAACCTCCTGATTATACCAACCACCTTCCCTCAAACTAAGATCTTCCCCCAAGTCCCTTTCCCACTCAACTCCCAGCAGTTAGCTGGCCCTGCCCTGTCTCCCCACCAGGATCACCAGCCCTGCTGGAGGGAGGGAGGGTCCAGTGAATGGGGAGGGGATTCTCAAGTTCTTTGGATTGACCTGCTCTGCATCCCCCGTTCCTAGATTGTTCCCTGCCTACTGGGGTGAGTGGGTCCCAGTTCTGCATGCTACCTCTGCTGCCACCTCCCTCCCCTTCCTTCAGCTCCTTACTCTGGCTGCCCTAGGCTGCTGGCTCTCTCTCTCTCTCCATCTCTCACTTCTTGTACTTGTGGTCTGCCCTGTCTCTGGCTGTGGCTGGGAGGAGGGACTTGGGCTAAAGTCTGAGTGAGAGCCTCAGGTCCTGGGGGAGTCTCTGAGGCCAGAGGCAACCCATCTCCATGGTGACTGAAGAGGCTTGAGACACTCCCAGGAGGTCCAAGGCGCCAACTCCGTGCTCTGATTCCATCCACAAATTCTCTAATGCCTTGGGGGTACCCCCAAAATAAGAAATTCTAGTGATTTAGGAGGAGCAGTCATGGAGGGAGTGAGGTCTAGTTACATCAAGTTATATCTCATTTCACCTGGACAAACCCAGCATCTCATGGGAGACCTCCAGCAACTCCTGACCTCCCTTTCTTCCTCTTTTTTTCCCGATTCTTGTCACTGCTGCCACCTTCTTCCTCCTGTTCCTTTAGCTCCTTGATTGCTTTCTTTCCCAGAGTCTAAGGGCTTTCCCCTTACTGCACCAAATCCAACCCATACGCGGAGCCATGTTGAATACCTTCTCCAACATTTGGACCCATCTAATCCACAACACCTATTGTCATCATCAAAACACACAGGCTATGTTCCTCCTGTGTGCTCAGCATGGTACTAGATCCTGAAGAAAAAATGGCATACTCATTATAAGATGTACAAGTGAAAAGTTGAGGCAATTGAGAATCTAAGTGTCAAATGAAAAGAGTGCCATCGTAAAGGTTTTCCCAAATTGTTCCCTGAAACTACTGCTTGAGTCTATTTTTTGAGTCCTTACTAGTTGCAAGGTACCATGCTCAGCACTTTATGTGAAGTAACTCGTTTAACACTTAAAGCTTTTTGTGGGTCGTTATAATGCTCATTTTACAGAAGTGAAAACTTGGGCTTAGAGAAGTTAATTAACTTCCCCAAGGCCATACCGGTAGTTCAGTGATGGAGCCAAAATTCAAACGCAGCACCAGGAAAACTGATTTCCAGAGTCTGCCATTATCCATTATGGTATACAAAAGGGGTTCCATGATTACGTTAGTTTTGGCAGTAGGGCATCCGCTCTGAAGATTCACTATCACTGGATATTAAAGCCTTCATGAAGTCCTACAAAAAAGGGGAGAACCTATTAAACATTAGAGTTTTCTAAATTTATTTGAACTTACCTTTCTTTGAGGAGCATAGTATGGGAAAATCTGCCATAGGACATGAGGTGGATTTCTGGGGGCAGAGTGTGAAATTTAAGCCACCTCTTCAACGAGGAGGCAGGAGGATAGCCCTGCCTAGGGTCACCATGTGAGTAAATGGGCTGAGGCTGGCATGAGTGCCCAAACTGGAGGCAGGGAGAGGGCTGAGCAGGGAGTATTTGGGGTGGACGGGAGGGTAGCGGAGAGCTGAGAGATCAGACTGGAAGAACTGTAGGTTGTAGCAGACATGGATGCCTTCCCAAAAGCTCCTTAAAAGTTTGAGTTTTTTCGGGTGAACTGAGTTTTAAAGAGTTCTCTAGAATGTGTGATGGGTTTAAAAGGGCTGGAGATGAAGGTGTAGGCTTCAACCTTTAAGTTCTGGACTAAGGTGATGGTAATGGGGGTGGTAGATGGATGGATAGATTTGGCTGAGCTTAGGGTATGGATAGCGAATGAGGGGAGAACTACCAAGATTGGGCGGATAATGATGAGATCGTTTACCATGCAGAAGCTGATTGAAGAAAAAGAAGAATTTGGTTTCACACATGCTGAGTTTGAAGGGCTAGTTGGGGTTAGTATTCAGCAAGCGTCTAGAATTTCAGAATTAGAGTTTGAGAGAGATTTTAGAGCTGGGCTTTTATGGTTTGCTAGTTGTAGAATTATAGGGAATGTCTAATGCCAAGTGTAGCCTACCCTTCCATTTTACAGAAAAGAATCATAGGAAAAGAGACCAAATGACTTACCCAAGGTCCCAGCTAATGGGCAGGACTGGAGCCCTCAGTTACCAGGTGTGGGCTCTGCAGGGAGGGAGGGGTGCAGGCTGAGGTCTTGAAAGAAGAAAGAGAAGCACTGATAACCAGGCTCCTGTATACCTCTCAGACCCATCCTGGAGCTTGTTTAACCCACCACCAGGCAGACTATGCTCCTTTCTAACCTCCCAGCCCCAATGTCCAAGTCAATTTTGGGGACCTTGTCTGACATCACCCATACCCTTTGGTGTTTTGGATCACAACATGGATCCCAAGAACGGTCACCTTTTCCTGAAGATGGGGTGGGGGCCACTGTAGAGAAGCAGTTCTGGCCTGCCTTCCTGCCAGCTACAAATCTACTCTGATAGCCTCCCCGACCCTAGCTGCCTTGAGTAGGGTTGAAAATCATGTAGGGGTATCAGAAGGGTGAGTCTGCAAACCCAGGAACCACTTCTCCTGGCTATCTTCACACCTCATAACCTACTGAGGTTTGTAAAGACAAGCTCTGCCAAAGCCATGGCGGGCTGGAGGGAGCCTGGAGACTCATCAGCAGGGCTGGATCTGTGCTGTTCCCGCCTCTGGCCTCCAGAGGCCCTGGGTCTGTGCCCTCCACAACTCCTAATTTCTGTTGGCAGGAAAACCAGTAGCAGTCCCAGGTGGGTGTATAGGTGGCTGGGTGGTTGTGCAAGTACCAAGCCAAGGTTGCCAGGTTCCTGGGATGATTGTTAACCCATGGCAGACAAACCTGGCTGCTGCCTGGAAGTTTCGTTTCCCCACTTCCCACTCCAGTCTAAGTTTCCAAGCCAGCTCCTCCTTGAATGGGTGTCCCTCCCCCAAACTGGCGGCCCCTCCCAAGCACTCCTTCCTATTTCCTAGAACGAAGCTCCATTTGAAGCCAGCCTTCCTACTCCCTGACTGATACCAGCCCTTCCCTTCCCCCCATTCCCAAGCTCCTCACAGGGCCTCACCCTCTACAGTTAATACTCTCTTTCCTGATCTGGAAGACAGGGGAGTTTCCTTTGTTCTACTGCCCCACCAAAAATCCTCACAACTGAACCAATAAGCAACATGATGATAAATGAAGAAAATTTTGAAGTTGTCAAGAATTTCATTTTACTTGGATCTACAATCAACACCCATGGAAGCAGCAGTCAAGAAATGAAATGATGTATTGCATTGTGCAAATCTGCTGCAAAAGACCTCTTCGAAGTCTTAAAAAGCAAAGATGTCAGTTTGAGGACTAAGGTGCACCTGACCCAAGCCATGGTATTTTCAATTACCTCATATGCCTGTGAAAGCTGGGCAATGGAAAAGGAAGACTGAATAAGAATTGATGCCTTTGAATTATGGTTTTGGTGGAGAATACTGAATATACCATGGACTGCCAGCAGAAAGAACAAATCTGTCTTGGAAGAAGTACAGCCAGAATGCTCCTTAGAAGTGAGGATGGCGAGACTTTGTCTCAGGTATTTTGGGCATGTTACCAGGAGGGACCAGTCCCTGGAAAAGGACATCATGCTTAGTAAAGTAGAGGGTCAGTGAAAAAGAGGAAAACCCGAGATGAACTGAAACAGTGGCTGCAACAATGGGCTCAAATATAACAAAGATTGTGAGGATGGCGTAGAACCGGGCAGTGTTTCGTTCTATTGGTCTTAGGGTTCATAGGGCCGCCAAGAGTCCGAACTGACTCAACAGCACCTAACAACTGCCCCACCCCAGGTGCCCTGGTTTGTTAGGCTCCCTTTTCACCGGTCTTCCTTCCCACCTTATTCTACTCCAAAGGCCTTTCTGGAGAGAAATGAATGTAGGACTGAGCGGGGAAAGGACTCAGGAGGGCATCCTGAGGCTGCCTGCAGGGCTACAAGCCGGGGATGGGAAAGAGGTTGGCACCTGGTTTGGATGGGACAATGAGAAGTTACACAGCAGTGAAACAGGTGAGGACCTGGGCTGGAGTTTGGAGGTGCTGTTTGGAAATTAGGCGACCGTTCTGGTACTGGTAAGCTGTTTGGCGTTAGGAGTCTGTACTGCTTTGGAGGGAGCTAATCTAGAAACTGTAGTCTGTGCCGGTGTTAGGAGGCTATGCTAGAACTAAGGGAGTTGGGCTGGTGGTGTGCTCTTCTGGTGTTGGGTTCTGCACTGTATTAAGGCTGTTCAGAATTAAGGGCTATACCAGTGTTGGGAAACTGAGCTAGAACTAGAAGAGCTGTGCTCTAACAGTGGATTGTACTAAATTAGGGTTATTGTTGTGGTCTGGGGGCTATAATAATATTGGGGCCTATGCTATGTTGGGACTTTTGGTATGTGGACTTGGCTGTATTGGAGGCTGTCCTAGAATTAAGTGGCAGCCCTCTTCTACGGCCTGTGCTTTCTTGGGGGCTGTGCTGTGTGCTAGGGGGCTGAGCCTCTTCCTGGTTGCTGCTGAGGCCTGGGGGGCTGGAAGTTCTGAGTGTGGGCCTTGCTGGGGCTGGGGTCTGGTATGGTGATGGGCCCATGGGGCAGGCTGACCAGCCAGCAGTGACAGTCCCTCTCCCAACAGTTACCTCACCGTCGTGTCACCTTCTCGGCCACCAGCCAGGCCCAGGAGCTGCAGGACCCATCCCAGCACAGTTACTACGATAGTGGCCTGGAGGAGTCTGAGACACCATCCAGCAAGTCATCCTCGGGGCCCCGACTTGGTCCCCTAGCCCTGCCTGAGGATCACTATGAGCGCACCACCCCTGATGGCAGCATAGGCGAGATGGAGCACCCCGAGAATGGTGAGGAACACCAGCATGGTAGGAAACCTTGGGAATGAGTAGGAGGCTGAGAATGGTGAAGAGATCTCCTGCTCCTTTCATTGAGCTTATTGTGTGTGCAGCAGTAATCACTGTGCTGAGTGCTTGCAGGTATATATTCACTGAATCCTCAGAACTACTCTGTGATCTGAGAACTTTTTTGTGCCTACTTTACAGTGAGAGAAACCGGGGCTCAGAGATGTTGTCTCTTGTCCAAAGTCATACAACTAGAAAGTGGCCGAGCTGGGAGGAATTCAAACCTAAGCTTCTTTAACTGCAAAACCCTTGCATTCAGCACTACATTATACTGCCTCCAGGGAAACAGGGACCCTGAGAATGATGAGGGGAACATAGGATGGCCAAAGGGCTCCGGTAGTGGTGCGGGAACCTTGGGGAGGGAGATGGAGGTAGGTTGGCGGGATCCCAGTTGCTATGAAGAGCTCTAGGACTGGTCTGATGATCCCCCTGGAGAGGACTCAACTGAGGAGGAGAAGGCTGGGAAAGCTGGGGCAGGGAAAGGCCTTCCAGAAGGGTTTGGAGGGTGATGGCAGAGGGCAGTCCTAGGCGGGAGCAGAGGTCAGCATGGGAATGGATGACACAGCGTGCTGTCAGAGTATGTGTGCATGTGCACGTGTGTGTTGTGCGTGCGAGTCTGTGTGTGAACACATACGAGGCAGCCTGGGGGAAAGGAGACAGGATAAGCTAGCCCTTGGGACGGAAAGACTAACTTGAAGCTGTCCTTGGGTCTTGCCCCCTCCCTCAGTTCTCAACCTTCCTCCCCAAAATAGATCAAAAGTGCCACTCCCCACCCCTTAAGCATAGGGCCCATGTTTAAGCTCCCAGGCCCTAGGTCTCATGCTGCCCTGTGCCCCCAAGCCCCCTCCCTGCGCGATCTCATGCCAGTCTCGTCCTTTTTGTGCCCGCGCAGAGCCGACTGGCCGGAGCAGGCCCTGAGGTGGAATGCCAGGTAGGTGGGAGCTGCTCTGGGGTCTGGGGTCTATGGGACTCACCCAGCACCCAGCCCCGCCCACCCAGTGCCCGTGCTCTGCTCCGTGCCACATTGGGTTCCCCAACTCCTCCCTGAGGTAGAGGGCCTTGGCAGTTTGAGGGTTAACAAGAGTGCTGTCCCATCCTCACCTTGCACTGCCAGGAGGCCAAGCTAGGGTGGGTGGTGCCAGGGGGCCCCCACCCCAGGCAATGCTGTCTCAGTCATGTCCCTCGGGGAGGTCACAGCCTCACGCTGTCCCTGAGTGAGGGCAGGACCAGGGCAGCTGAGGTAGGAAGTGCTCATGGCCCAGGTGTTCCCATGGAGACCCCGCTCCCCAGCAACCACACCAGCTACTGCTGATGTCAGGCGGCCAACTCCTGTTCCCGTGGGTGCTCTGGGCTGGGAGCCGGGGCAAGGCCAGGGGTGGTGGTGGTGTAGGGGAGGTGCTGCATGAGCGTGCTTGTGGGTGTGTGTGTGCTTGTATGTGAACACCCCACAAAGGCTGGCTTGTCTCCTCCCAGGCTTTAAAGCAGGGCCTCGCTGTACAGGGTGGGATTCCAGGACACTAGGAGGGCGAAGGCTTGAGGGGGCTTAGAAGAAAGGTGTGTGCCCACATTTTTTCGAGGATAAAGATACCCAGTATAGGTTTTTGTGTTTGTGCTTATCTGTGGGGAGATGTGTATGTGTGTGAGAGAGAAAGTGAGATTGTATCCTTAGATGAGGATGGGGGTTTCCTCAGCCCTATCTGAGGGTAGATTTGCATGTTGAAGCCTGTCTGGAGACAGATGACAGAGAGTGTAGTTGAGTGTGTGTGTTTGTGCACCTGTCTGAGGGCAGATTTGGTGGGTGTGTGAGAAGAGAGCTCGAGAGTGGGTGAAGATGGAAGGAATGCATCTATTTAAGGACGGATTGTGTGTGCGTGTGAGAGAGAGAGGAGAAAGAGCAGTGGGCTGGAGGGTGGATGGTGGAAGGGTGTGTCTTTTTGAAGGTGTGTGTTTGGGAGCTCAGTGGGCAGGAAGGGGCGCGCACCCTTGTTCTGAGGCAGGGTGCAGGTGCCTGCTGGGGGCTGTGGAACAGAGCTTTTTGAGGCTGACCCACTGATGACTGTCCTTTTCACCTGTCTCCTGCAGACCTGCGCCCTTTGCCTGACGTCGCCATGACGGGCACATGCACCCGGGAGTGCAGCGAGTTTGGCCACTCTGACACGTGCTGGATGCCTGGCCAGTCATCTCCCAGCCGCCGGACCAAGAGCAGCGCCCTCAAACTCTCCACCTTCGTGCCTTACCAGGACCGAGGAGGGCAGGAGCCTGCGGGCGCCGGCAGCCCCAGCCCCCCGGAAGACCGGAACACCAAAACGGCCCCCGTGCGCCTCCTGCCCTCCTACAGTGCCTTCTCCCACAGTAGCCATGATTCCTGCAAGGACTCGGCCACCTTGGAGGAAATCCCCCTGACCCAGACCTCGGACTTCCCACCCACAGCCACACCGGCATCCCAGACCGCCAAGCGTGAGATCTACCTGTGAGCCCCCCTCTGGCCGGCCGGCTGCCCCCTCCCTAGCCGCCGGCCAGCTTCCAGATGGGCCCATTCCAGGGCCTCCACTCCTGACCCCTCCAGCGTGGACTTCCTGACCAGGACCCCAAGGTGGGGGGAGTACTGGCTTCATAACCACGCTGACCTTTCCCCCACGGAGGGTCCAGGTCCTCTCCTCTCATTTCCAGCCCCCAGCCCCTGGGAGCCCCTTCTTCCCTTTTATGGGGCTCCCCCCAGCTGATGCCCAAGAGGGCTCCTTTACAATTACTGGGCTCTCTTCCCTCGGCTTCCAGGGAGCACCCCTCACTTTGGGCAGATTGTGGAGTCAAGGGCAGGCAGCACACTTTTAACTCATTGTTTCCCGCATGGCCGACGGGGCAGGGATAGAATGCCCCCATTTTAGCCCTAAAGCAGGGCTGGACTGGGAAGTTCCTCTCCCTGAGAACTCCCAAAAGAAACCCTTGACTGTCAGGGGCTCTGTGAAGGGCTTTCGTTGCCAAAGGTGGGGTGGGGATGGGGGTGGAGTGGGACGGGGCCTAGGGGCCTTGTCTTCCCGTAATGCTCCTGGGCTGGCCCACCTGCCTGCCACATGCCCTGCCTAGTCCCATCTGGGTGCCCCCTTCCCCCCGGTCATGCAGTGTCTGTATATAAGGACCTTGGAATGATGTCCCCATTTCTGCCTGATTTGCAACTTTTCTCGTTGATGTTGTGTTGTCTTGGGGGATCCCTCTGGTGAGGGGAACCTGCCCTGTGCCCCCTCTCCCTGTCGCAGTGCCCCCACCCCATGTTGTAAATACCCCTGGGGCCGTGGCGAGATAGGGGTGCAGGCCAGGGAAACAACAGGGTGGGTGGGGTGGGGACGGGAATAACATTCGCCTATCAGCAGAGCTGGGCTTTTATTTAATTTTTTTTTTAAAAATACAGATCTCTATTTTTTTGGAACTGTTGCGCTGTGCCCTGGGGGGATCCCCGCTCAGGCTGGCCCCCCACATCCAGATGAGCATCGCAGAGGGGCCCTGAGGCTGTGGGGGGCAGCTGGACAGGGGTGGGATAACTGTGCCTCTGGCCTGGTTGGGTGAGTTGGGAGCAGGAAGGTTTGTTCAGGGGGTGGCTGGTTGCTGCCCCTGGTATGGGGGGCCTGCCCCCGTCCCCTCCCTGCCCCCCACCCCCCAGCCCCTGCCATGACTGACCCGTCCGCCTGTAAAACCACCATTGCCTTGATCTCAGGGGGGTGGGAAGGGCTGCCTCAGGGCATCCCAGGATCCAGGCCCCCTTCTTCCAGTTGGGCTTCCCTTTGCCAGGGTCAGGGGTCCCATGGGGGGGGAGGGGCTAGGGGGCAGCCATGATGAGGTGGGGTTCCTTTCCTCACTTCTAGGGGGCCAGGGTATGAGGGGCATCCTGCAGAGCCCCTAACTCCCACTGTGGCCATCTCAAAGCCTCAGCCCCTCTTCTCTCCAGAAGCCCCCACTGCCTTGGCCCATACCTCTCCAGCTCCCCAGGGGTCCAGGCTGGGAGGCTGGAGACTCAGGGTATGGCCCTTGCTTGACTTAGTCTCTAAGCTTAGGGGTGGCCCAAGTGTGGGAGGGGTGGGTCAGGTACAGGCTGCTGGGTTGTCTGGTGCCTTTGGGAGTGAGCTGCGCTACTGGGGTCTTGACTCCTGTAACCCCAGAGACTCCCTCCCGCCCTGGAAAAGCCAGGGGGCTGAAGAATCACCGTTTTCTCTGCCCCTTACCCCCAACTTGGCTTGGGGTAACAGTGCTGGGAAGGAGAGCATTGTTAGGCTGGTGGCCCCAGCAAACATAGCCCTTCTATGGAGGGCAGGGGCGGAGTGGGCTGGGGTCGCAGCAACCAGGTCTAGGGGTTCGCCAAAGGCTCCTTTCCCTGGGGGAGGCCCAGGAAGTGGGCTGGGGGCTTGTTAAAAAGCTAGTCCCTTCCCCCTGCACAAACGGGACAGGTGCAATAGTGGTAGAGTCCGTAGCATGAGATGCCCAGCTTGTGGGGCAATGGCCTCGAGGGCTGTCCTGGGTCCTGGAGGTCAAGATGCAGGCAAGAAGATTGTATGAGGCCTGTTTGCTTGGTGGAGAGGGTAGTCCAAACAGGAGGCATTCCTGGGGTTAGTGGACTCCCTGGAAGCCTCTGGTGGCTTGGGCACCCTGCCCTGGTCTTGGAGACCCCTGAACACTGAGTGGAAGGGCAGAGGAACATTTTGCACAATGGAGAAGCCAGAAGGAAGGGGGTGGCCCAGACGGCTGGGAGGGCTGAGAAGCACAGAGGAGCCCTTCCCACAGGCAAAGGCAGAGCCCCCATCCCCCTGGTTGGGGTGGGGGCACTGAATCTGTCACCACCTGGGCACTTGAGAGGTGAAACCAAAGGTGGGCAGGGGATGGGTGACACTGGGGACCACCTCTATTGGTCCTAGGTCTGTGTAGGCCCTCCCCAATGCCTTGTGTCGCGTACAGTTTTATGTACAAACAGGCGACATTCGGCCAGAGGAGACCCCCCCAAACTCGGCCTGACCTAGTCAGTGTCTTCCTAGAGGGGACTGAATCGGCCCCCATCCCCCTACTTCAGGGCATGTCTCTTGGTGAGGGGGGTTATTTGGGGACATTTCTCTCCTATCCCATATCCAGGGGGATATGTCTCATACCCCAGGGGGAGGGTCTTTGGGGCATCCCTCACCTCTGGGGGTCCCCTAGGCCCTATCTCCCCCCTTGGGAGTCTCTGAGGGACACGCATTCTCCCCTGTGGACCACGGGAGCATGTCTCTCCTCCTAGTCAGGCTCTCTGGGGAGCCTGTTTTCCTCCCAGGGTTCCTGGGCATACTTAAGGCATGTCTGTCTTGGGCCATCTCTCTTCCCAGGGAAGGGGGCTATCTCGGAAGCATGCCTGGGAAGGGATTTTTCTGGCTCTCCCCCCATCTCTCTTCTGGGGGTGTCTCAGACCCGCAGCACTTTGGGATGAGGCTGGGAGTCTCTGAGCTGTCTTTTCTCCTAGGGGCTCTAGGATACCTCTCTCGCCTGAGGGTGGGGCTTCTGGAGCCATTTTTTTTCTGGGTGGGGGCTATCTCCGGGTGCTGGGAGGGCTTGTGCTGGCCGTGAGAAAGTCTCTTAGGGGTTGTCTCCACGCGGGACTTCTCTGGGAGGGGGGACTGTGTCTCGCCCATGGGGTTCCCGGGCGGGTTTTGTCTGCCCGTGGGGAGGGGGAGACTGTGTCTCCTCGGGTTATCTGAGTAGGGAGGGGGGCCGTGTCTCTCTCATGTGTAGGGGGGTGGGGACCTGGGAGGGGGGTTTTGGGCGCGCAGAGTGCCCACACTGGGGTCGTGTTTCTCTTGGTTCGTGCCACTTCCCACCGCCTCGCTCCTCCCGGGAAGGGCCCTCGCCCCGCCCCCACTCCACCCCATCCCTGGCGCTGCGAGCACAATCCCGTTGATTTGTAATGATTTCTCTGTCTTTCTCTTTCTCTGACCACGCCCCCCCGCCGCGAGCATGCGCAGGCACCGCCCCTATCCCCTCCGGTTCGGTTTGTTTCCGGTTTGTTTGCTGAGCTGTCAATGAAGAGACCCGTGTAATTATTCCCGAGCTTTACAATAAAAGTGTGAAAACCGGACCCCAGTCCGCTTCTTCCGAGCCCTTGGGGCTGCGTCCCGGGGAGAGTGGGGGGCTAAGCCTGGATAGAGGCCTCGGGGCTGGGAGACGCAGCGGGGAGAGTAGGGACCGAGACTCACACGGATTCATTGGCGTCTGAGGGGCGAGGGGGGCGTGTATGAGTGGAGAGAGGACGCTGGGCTGAGGCTAGACATCTAGTCCGCACACCTCAAAGTGCGCCACTCGGTCCGCTGAGTCCTGCCCGCCTGGGCAACTCCATCCCCACCCGGAGCTGAGCTGCAGGTCGGGGATTTGGGGGCGGGGGGGTGCTGCTGGGGAGGGTTACGATGTGTAACCTTCTTCCCTGGGGTCCTCCCCCCAGAACACGCTGGTGTCGTCCCCTGGTGTATCCATTCCCGTTCCCTCCCTCCTTTGGCGACGAATCCGAATTGCCGGAACTGGATGGGAGAAGGGGCGGGAGACATCTGTCGGTCTGTTGCTCCCTCCCACGTCAAGAACCAGGGTTGGAAGTTGATTTAGAGGACCCGAAAAGGTCGCAGCCCGATCTCCGACTGCGCTCCTTTCCCCTCCTCCTTCCGGGTCCTAGCGGCTCGGCCTCCTCGGTCCGGCTCCCGGGTAAACACCGGCTCCTCCCGAGAGGTAGAGAACAGAACCGGATCGGCGGGTTCTCGGCCCCGCCTCCCGGGCGCCCCTCCCCCTGCGCCCTTCTCCTCGGCCACCGCCCCCTCCCCGGTCCGGCGCCGCGTGGGCATCGCACAGGGACTCGGGGTCGGTCCAACCGCTGGGATTAGCCGCGCGCTGGGGCTAATCCCGGATGAGCCTCCGTGTACACCCAGATCGACGGCGGGGACGGCGGGGGGCGCGGCCGCCCATTCATCGGTCCCACACCAGGGCGCCTCGCTACTTTTGGAGAGATATGTGGTTAGTTCTCCCGGGGGGTGGGGGGTGGCGAATGAAGAAGACAGGGCAAGGATCTGGCGCCTCGATCTGGAGAAGGGAAGCCGGGGAGAGGAGGACAGAAGGGAAGGGCTCTCTGGCCAGCTCTGAATACTCCCTGGCCACAGCCCAGCACCCCCATCAATCCTCCAATTACAGAATCACAAACCCTCCCCCTACCAGTGGCCATGGTGACCGGCCCATAACCTGGAGGCCTCACCTAGTCCGGAGAGGCCTTCCAGCAGGCACTGAATCAGCACAAGGGGCCCCACCTCAACCCCACCCAAGATTTGGGCGGACAGTGAGGGAGGAGGGGTTCCTCCTGGTGAGACCAAGCCCGGGAAGAGATGTGAGGGGTCAAGGGAGCTGGAGGATATGGGGGTGGCAGGCTGAATACTAGAACCCCGTCCCTGATTGAGTCCCTCATTCTACAAACGGGGTACTGGGACACCCCAAAAATAGCACACACGGCCTCTCCGGAAAACAGATAGGTAAACAATAACCACAATCATGTGTTCAACCTGCTGTGAGCCGGAAATTCTGGCTGGAGTGCCAAAGGAGGTGTCTCCTCCAGCTCGAGTCCTGAAGACTTCCTGGGAAGGGTGGTGCTACAACTGAGTTTCTAAGGCAGGTGGGGAATAGCCAGCGAGGAAGGGGGTGAGCTGAGGGAGTAGTGTGTGCAAGCACCTTGGAGGTGGAGGAGAAGGTGAGGTCAGGCAGGAAGGCAGGAAATACTAGAGAAGAAGGCAGGGGCCAGAACTTGAAGGGCCTGCTGGTCAACCTAAAGAGCTTGGACTCAGGAGAGGGGGGAGCCACTGAAGGATTCTAAGCCTCTGAAACAAAAGGTCAAATTTACGTTCGTTACAAACTATTTGTCCTCCCTCCCTTCTTCCCTGCCCCAGGTCACGCTGGGCATGCCTGGGTTGGGAGTGGAGACCGAAAGAGGAACCAGGTTCAGATTAGGTTAGGAAATATGGCCCCCACCTCCTTCCATCACACCTGGAGTCAGAGAAACCTGCATTAGAAATCTGGCTGTATTAGTTCCTAGTGATTTGACTATATGCAGATGACTAGGCCTCAGTTTTCTTATCCGTAAAATGGGAAGAATAATACCATCAAGGAGAATTATTGTGGGGCTTCAATAAAATCATTTGTCCACTCTTTATTTAACACATTTATTTATTTTGCAAGTTTTTTTTTTTTTAGATGAAGGCTTGCAGAGCAAATTAGTTTCTCATTAAGCAATTAATACATATATTGTTTTGTAACATTGGTTGCCAACCCCAGGACATGTCAACGCTCTCCCCTTCTTGACCTTGGGTTTCCTGTAACCAGCTTGCCTGTCCCCTGCTGCCTTCTCATCCTTGCCCCTGAACCTGTGTACCCATTTAGTCTTGTTTTGTTTTATGGGCCTATCTAATCTTTGGCTGACGGCAGTGGGTGGATTTAATCTTTGGCTGAAGGGTGAACGTCAGGAGTGACTTCAGTACTGATTAAAAGGGTGTTTGGGGGCCATACTCTCTGGGATTCTCCAG
The DNA here is from genome assembly GCF_030014295.1 of Loxodonta africana. Classification (NCBI taxonomy): domain Eukaryota; kingdom Metazoa; phylum Chordata; class Mammalia; order Proboscidea; family Elephantidae; genus Loxodonta; species Loxodonta africana. The sequence continues at coordinate 154,768,458 of NC_087343.1, read as the reverse complement.
TCTCTGTCAGACAAGTTTTAAGTCCGGTCTTTTTTTGTGATGTGAGTTAGAATTTGTTCTACATTTTTCTCTAGCTCTGCCTGGGACCCTCTATTGTGATCCCTGTCAGAGCAGTCGGTTGTGATAGCTGCTTACCATCTAGTTGTGTTAGACTCAGTCTGGTAGAGGCTGTGGTAGTTGTGGTCTGTTAGTCCTTTGGACTAATCTTTCCCTTGTGTCTTTGGTTTTCTTCATTCTCCCTTGCTCCCGATGGGGTGAGACCAGTGGAATATCTTAGATGCTGCTCACAAGCTTTTAAGATCCCAGATGCTACTCACCAAAGTGGGATGTAAAACACTTTTTTATAAACTATGTTATGCCAGTTGAGTTAGATGCCCCCCGAGACCGCGGTCCCAGTCCTCAGCCCAGTAATTTGGTCCGTCAGGGAGCTTGGATGTCTGTGCTGCTTCCATGACCTTGCCTTGGTCAAGTTGTAACACATATTTATTAAGGATCTACTATGTGGCAGCCCAGAGCCCTGGTGGTTCCGTGGTTAAGAGCTTGGCTGCTAATCAAAAGAAGGGCAGTTCGAATCCAGCCATTCCTTGGAAACCCTGTGGGGCAGTTCTACTTTATCGTATAGGGTCGCTATGATTCGGAATCGACTTGACGGCAACCGGTTTGGTTTTTTGGTATGTGGTAGGCCCTGTGCCAGGTGCTGGCAATAGGGCACTGAATAAGACAGAATAAAACCAGCATGGTCCTTACTCTCTCCTGGAACTTAACATTCCACTGTAGGAGACAGGCAATAAACAAACAAACAAATGAGATAATTATAGATTGTGTTAAAGTGTTGCGAAAGAAGCAAACATGGGAGTTGAAGGAGGATAAATGGAGGTGGGACAGGGGAAGGGGCTGCTTTACTGAGGAGGAGGGTCAGGGAAGCTGCTCTGAGGAGACCTGAGAGAGTTCAGAGAACAGCATTCCAGGTACAGAAAACTGCCCTGGCAAAACAGCCTGAGGTGGGGACAATTAAGAAGGAATTTAGCCTGATTCCTCTAAGAGGTTAAGCTACTTCAAGGCAGGAACCTAGGCCTCTCACTTTGCATCCCAACCTACCTGGGGCTCTGGATAAATAATGGGTGAAGTGACTAGAAATGGAGCAGGAAGCATTTCTGGCTAGCTGAACCTAAGTACCAGCCCCCTTCCCCTGTCCTCTGGGATGGTGTTGGGGGAGTTGCTGGCCTCTTATCAGTCCAACCATCTGCCCAGCTTAATCTTCACGCCAGATGTTCTGTAACTCCACCCCACCCCATTCCAGGACTGGTCTTGGCCTATTCTCATCCCTTTCCTGGGGCTCCCCTCCTCTCTTGGGGCAGGGGCAGGTTGAGGGCCCTTCAGAAGCTGCTAATCCAGAGCTTGGACTGAAAACAGTTTAGCATCTTCCCTACAGGTGCTGACAGGGAGAATGTGTCCCAGATGAGTAGGGCCACAGGGTTTAGGGCCATTGGGGCTTTTGGAGTCTCCCTCTGGGCCTGTGTCTCACCCAGAGAGGGGGCCAGGATCCCTGTCGGATGCTCCCCCACACGTGGATACATTTCACACACAGCCGCCTGTGCTGCGGAGAGCACACAGCTCCTCTCACACACTCACCATCCAGCTGCACTGCGTCTCCATGGCAACCAGTAGGCCTGGTCCATGGGTGTTAGAAATAAGTGCCAGAGGAAGGGGGGATGGAGGGAAGAAAGAGAGAACCGGAAATAAAGAGACTTGGAAAGATAGGCCCCAAGTAGGCCCCCTGCTCTTTCCTCCTTGCACTCTTTCTGCCAGGGAGACATGAATGGACTTGGGGCCTGAGGATGGAGGGACTTGTGGGGATACTAAGTGGTGAACTGGGGGCTGTCTAGACACAGGTAATGGGGCACAGTGGGCAGTAAGGGAGGTGCAGCATGAGAGAAACTTGAGTGACAGTGTGAAGTCTTGCGCTAAGAATACTTGGTCTGAGGAAAAGGATGATGGGGGGTAGGGGTGGGAGACTTGGGGGAGCTACTTTCCCTTCTTCCTCGCCTAATTGGCTGTTCAGGCTGAAACCACCTCTTAGTCACTTAGTCTAATTAGAATTGTTCTGGAGAAGACAGTGGAGGAGGGGAAGGAGAAGCAGGGGCATAAAGGGAGGGGAAGGTGGGTGGAGACAGAGCAGGGTAGGGGTGGGGTGGTGAACATTCCTTCTATCACCCTCCATACATTCTACTATCATCCAACTGTCCATACTGTGGGTCACTGTAATCCCCTCACCTATCACCTGTCACTTAGTTCTTTTTCACACTCACCTGCTTTCTGCCCAACCCATTGTGTCTCTGTCCCTGTTGATGTGTATATGTTGTTGTTGTTAGGTGCCATCGAGTCAGTTCCAACTCACAGCGACCCTATGCACAACAGAACGAAACACTGTCCAGTCCTGCACCATCCTCACAATTGTTGCTATGCTTGAGCCCATTGTTACAGCCACTGTGTCAATCCATCTCCTTGAAGGTCTTCCTCTTTTTTCACTGATCCTCTACTTTACCAAGCATGATGTCCTTCTCTGGGGACTGATCCCTCCTGATAACATGTCCCAAGTATGTGAGACGTAGTCTCGCCATCCTTGTTTCTAAGCAGCATTCTGGTTGTTCTTCTTCCAAGACAGATTTGTTCATTCTTTTGGCAGTCCATGGTATATTCAATATTCCTCGCCAACACAACAATTCAAAGGCTTCAATTCTTCTTCGGTCTTCCTTATTTATTTTCCAGCTTTCCCATGAATATGAGGTGATTGAAAACACCAGGGCTTGGGTCAGGTGCACCTTAGTTCTCAAGGTGACATCTTTGTTTTTCAACACTTTAAGGAGATCTTTTGCAGCAGATTTGCCCAATGCGATGCACCTTTTGATTTCTTGCCTGCTGCTTCCATGAATGTTGATTGTGGATCCAAGTAAAATGAAATCCTTGACAATGTCAATCTTTTCTCCGTTTATCATGATGTTGCTTATTGGTCCAATTGTGAGGATTTTTGTTTTGTTTATGTTGAGGTGTAATCCATACTGAAGGCTGGGTTCTTTGATCTTCTTCAGTAAGTGCTTCAAGCCCTCTTCACCTTCAGCAAGCACAGTTGTGTCATCTGCATATGGAAGGTTGTTAATGAGTCTTCCTCCAATCCTGATGCCCCATTCTTCTTCATATAGTCCAGCTTCTCTTATTATTTGCTCAGCATAAAGACTGAATAGGTATGGTGAAAGGATACAACCCTGATGCACACCTTTCTTGACTTTAAACCATGCAGTATCCCCTTGTTCTGTTCAAATGACTCCCTCTTAATTCATGTACAGATTCCTCATGAGCACAATTAAGTGTTCCAGAATTCCCATTCTCTGCAATGTTATCCATAATTTGTTATGATCCACACAGTTGAATGACTTAGCATAGTCAATAAAACACAGGTAAACATCTTTCTGGTATTCTCTGCTTTCAGCCAAGATCCATCTGACAGCGGCAATGATATCCCTGGTTCCATGTCCTCTTCTAAATCTGGCTTGAATTTCTGGCAGTTCCCTGTCAATAATATCCCTGCATATGTAGTATGTATATATGTAATATGTATATAAATATAGTATGTATATGTAGTATGTACATGTGTATATACATATATATATGTATGTAAAATCTTGCTCTAGTTCTCATTCTTCTGCTCCTGCTGTCTCTCCGTATCTCTGTTTCTCCCTTGCCTTCCCTTTCCCCTTTCTCAAGGTCTCCCAATCTCTGGCCACCAATATTTGTCTAATAAACAGATGGAGTATTTAAGAGTTCTGACTGGGGCTGATCCACTTAGGAGTGAAGGTGGAGCAGAGGAGGAAATTATACAGAGAGCAAACTCATCTTTTGGAAGTAAGCAGGCATGGGGCAGATACTGCCCTGGCAAGCACATACACCTCTATCCCCATCGCCCAGCTGAGCATTTTCGCCTCTCAGGAGGCTCTTGCAGAGGACATGGTGGTATGTGAGAGCTTGGCCTCTAGAGCTGGGCTCAACTGTCTGGGTTACCTTAGACATGTTATTTAACCTCTCTGAGCATCAGTTTCTCTAGCTATGAAATGGGGATAATAGATCTTAAATTTGCAGTGTGGATTTGAGGCAATCATGCATGTAAAGTGCTTAGCACAATAAATTGTAAGTGCTCAATAAACGACAGCTTTTATCATCACTCCCAGACTCCTTTCCTTTCTTCAAAGCCCTTCAAGAGCCAAGGCATCTATCTGCATCTTTCAAACCCCCTCCTCCTGCTTCTGCTGCCCCATTCTTGGAGTCCAAATATTACCTCTCTTTTCCTAGACTCCTTAGTTTGCTTCCAAGGCTATTGAGTGGGTGTTCCTGTTGGGGGCGAGGTATGTGTGTGGGGTCACACTTGGATCCTACCCCCTACTTAGGGTCCCATCAGACCCCTCCTCCAGCCCACGGTTTTCCCTTCTCTGCCTGCCTCCACACGGAGGGAGGGAGGCAGCCATAAATGATGTAGGTGAAGTGTGCTTGCTGAGGGGGACAAGAAGGGATGAGCAACGTCCAGAAGCCTAAATATTTTATGGGGCTGCAGCACTGGGAAGAGCAAAGTCCCTGAGCTGTGTTTGTGAGTGTGCATATGACTTCATGTGGCTTGGAGCTGTTCCACATGCCCAATGCCCTCTGCACTTTCCACCTGACCCTCAAAGCATTACACGCACAGAAAGCTGCCCCGGTGAACCCCTTCCTGGCCGTGATCCCTCCAAAACCCTCTCAGCGCATGCATATTTTATCTCATACAGCTGTAGTAATCTGTACGACTTTCAGGCTGTATTTTTACGTGGCCCTGTCTTTCTGCCCCATGTATTCTGTGTCCCCTTTAAGTTCCCCAAGAACTGGTGCCCTGACCCCTCACCATTCAGCATTATGAGGAAGTTGAAGTAGTTGGAAAAATCTGGCAGACTGGAGAGAGAGGTGGGGGTGACAGAGAAGAGCCCTCTTGATTTAGTCTGTGTCTGTTTGTCATGGTTGACTGAGGAGGAAGGTATCCATCAGAGCAGGTGGGGAATGGGCAAACAGCAGTGCCTAGTGCCTTCCATGCTCACTGCCTGCAGATGAGCTGGGGGTCTGCCTTTGCCATCCTCTGCCTCCAAGTGGCCTCTGTAGGGCTGCCATCTGTGGCCTTTTCCTGGCTCTATGTCTAAGTAGGTGCCCCTTTTAATCTTTGTCCTTTTCCTTGATCTGGTCCCAATCTATCATTATTTCATTTGTTTGTTTGCTTGTTCAATTTCTGTTTCTTCCCACTAGAATGAAAACTTGCAGGAGGCAAGAATTTTGTTTAACTCATTGATCACCCCTTAGAAATGTTTGCTGAGTGAATAAATGGGAAGAAATCTGCTTGGGGATTCTGCAGCCAGAGCAAGAAAAGTGAGGCAGAGGGAGGGAGGGTCACAGGCAAGTGGAAAGTGTATACTCAATTGATCCCAGGACTGCAGTGGGAAGGGGGGAAGTAAGGGGAAGGAGTAGGGATGGAAGTGGGATGGAAACTGGGGGAAGAGGTAAGAATAAAGAGGGGACTGGGGTGGAGGCAGTTGGAGGTAGAACCAGGAGGCATGGCTTTGGTGGAGGGATCCGGAAAGGAGGGTTTTGGGTAAAAGGAGGTCAAACTTGGAAGAGAGAGCCAAGAATAGAGTTTTTAAGGGGCAAGAACAGGCCTGGAGGTGGGGGCTAGGACCACAGCAGGTGGGGTGCAGGGGCCCACCAGGAACAGCTGAGCCATAGGAGTTTCTCAGGGCCCGCAGCTGCCATCAATGTCCCTTCAACCCACCCTCGCCCCCAAATCTGAGCTGGATGCTCAGCCACAGGTCCCCCTCCCCTTGCCCTTCTAATCCCATAAACAGGAAATGCCCCAGGTTGGACTGGCTAGTGCTGCCCTCAGAAGAAGACCAAGGGACCCTCTTCAGACTGGGGGAGGTACTCAAAGCCAGCAGAGGGGTTCCTGATCCTTTGATTAGCTGTGCCAGGGAGGCCTCTTCAGAAGCCTCTATCCTCCCAAATCAAAGGTGACAGCAATATTAACTCATTAGCACTAAGCCCCCAGAGGAGATTGGGGTTGATAGAGTAATAGCTTCTAAGGGCTCTGGGCTGTCCCTTGGCCCTCTCCCCAGCCCAGGGCATTCCTGAGAAAGCAGGCAAGAGACAGGGAAGGGCAGCCTGGTTACAGGTGGGGAGATGTATCCCTCTGCCTCCCGTCAGCTAGATGGTGTCTCCCCTTGAATTGGCCAGAGTGGCTGTGTGTGTGGTGGTGGGGGGGGGGGGGCGGGGGGAAGCAGAGGAGATTGGAGATGCGCACCTGCAGTGGTTGTCATGGCAACCCGGCTTGGATCCCAAGGGGGTGGCCTCTCCCCCAAAGCCCTATGAAGCCTGTAACACAAGAGTGGAGGAGATACACACACATTCTGGGAGAGGCTCTCCCCTCTCATCTCCACTTTCCTGGGTGAGGCTGACACAGGCAGAGGCCATAGGAAGGGGATGTGTCAGAGTCCTAGGGAGGTGGAGGTTCCCCAACAAGAGGTTAGGGGCTGTGCGCATCTCCCAAATGTGTGGGTTGGTGTGGGATCATGCGTGCAGTGTGGCTGACCCACACCCGGTCCTGCAGCCAGACCACACAAGAGAGGGGTTTGGGAGGGAGATGATTATTAATAAAGACAACAATAATCACAGTTAGCCTTAATTGAGAGCTTATTAAATCCTGGCTATGTGGTGAGCATTTTATGGGCAATGTCTCATTTGATCCTCATAACAACTGTACAAGGTAGGAATTATTAGCTCCCATTTACAGATGAGGAAACTGAGGTTCAAAGAGGTTAAATAACTTGTTCTGGGTCAAGGAGCTGGTAAGTGACAAGGCGAGACTCTGCAGGAGGGGAGGAGGAAGAAGACGGGGTGCCAGGCCCTGAGCCACTAGTCCTGTCCCCAGGCCTCAAGGTCACCCATACCCATGGTGCCCCAGTGCTGCTTGGTGAGGCTGGGCTGGTGCCATGCTTAGAGGCAGGGCCAGAATCTTCAGGTACTAGTGCCTACCTGGGCTGGCCTGGGGCTGGGGCAGCTGAGGGCACCTGTGAGGGTGTGGGGTACACTGAGCAGCGGGCATTGTGATTGGCACGAGCCAGGGGAGTGGCTGGCAGCCTTGTTCCTGGTAAACACGAGGAGAGGTTACTTCACAAGGAAACAGTAATTACCTTTAATTAGCACCTTGCATCTCGGAATATTATTAACATCTCAATTTCTCTAATCAAGGCAGCAGGAGAGGGGCGGCATCAGCCTTGCTGACTCCTTCCTGGCCATGCTTCCCGGCTTGGCTTGGTTCCTGCTCAGGCCCCCACCCTCTGGATGGTGCCCAGGAGTAGCTCCTCAGAAGCTGGTTGCCAAGGGGAGCCAGGGAGTGAGGGGAACCTGGGCCTGATGGTGCAGAGAGAGCAGGGGCAGAGAGGCACCTGCTAGCCCTAGCTGGACAGGGGGCAGAAAGACAGGGGCTGGGCTCTTTATGTGGCCACCTTATCTTTCCAAATAAGGCACTGAAGGCAGGGCTAAGCCCACACTGCCTGGTTGAGAGAACAGACATGACTGCCTTGCTGTTTCCCCCTTCATCTTTTCCTACCTCCCTTCCTTCTTTCCCTTTCTTTTTGTCTCCCTCCTTCTTCCCTCTGCTTTTCTCCCCCTCCCTTCTTTGAACTAGCTCATTTTCTATCTCGAGTCTTTCTCTCCCTTCTCTCTTCTCTTTTTTCCTCCCTCCCCTCCCCTCCTCACCCTAATTTTTCATTTTAACAAGCCTTTATGAGTCAGAATGGACTTGATCAAAGTAGGTTTTGGTTTTGACAGGACAGGGGCACTGCTTCTACCACAGGGGATACAGCAATGGGCACAAGACGACACCTCCTTCAGGAGTTCAGAATCCTGCCAGGAAGATAAGGCTTGGGTCTAACTCACTGGCATTTGGGCTCCATACTGATAGGCATCATAATGGAGGTACAGATAAAGGGCTGGGGGGTGGGGGGTGGCTAGCATGGAGGCAGGGATGGGAGAGGCCAGGGTCATAACTGTGAGGCAGCAGGCATAGCCCATCGTGACCACCACAAGGGCAGGAGGATCCTGAGGCAGCAGCGAGGGCACTTGGTGCAGTCCAGCCCTCCCATCACAGTGGGAAGCCCCTGAGGGCACAGGAGGCACTGTCTCTTCATTACACCCACCCTCAATAGCTGTTAACCCTACTGCCTGTGTGTCTGGTATTAATAACTGTTTTTTGTCCTCCTTGGTCTAATTACAGTGGCCTGCTGCTTGCACGATTTGTTATTTATTTGGCAGTGTCTTCATGGCTATCTCTGCAGTCCCTCTAGTTTATATTTATTGAGCACCTACTAGGTCTTGAGGGCTTCTGTTGTGGAATAAGTGCCAAGTGATGGAGCCTCTCTGTACAGGCCTGGAGGGGATGGGTCACAATAGAGCTACCTGCAGGCCTGGGCATTTCAGCAAAAAACGGGCAGTGTCTGCACAGGGTCCCCCATGGGGAAGATACTGGCTCCACACTGACCTTGTCAGCACCCCTCCTTTGCTGCTGCACTTGTGCCTACGGTGTCATCTTTCAGCCCTCCCCACCTCTATTTTTGTGCCATTCAGAGGACAGTGTAGGAAGGCTAAAGTTCAACTGTAAATCCTTGTCCAACATTAATCCAAAGGGCAGGTTAAACGTTCAGTGGAGATATCAATGCTCAAACCCACCTAGTTTAGGTGGGCACTCACCATTGATTTTATTATTGACCTTGGCTCAGAAAACTGACCCCACATCACGTTGCAAGGTGCAGAATGGAACCTGGGGCAGAGTGGGACCTGCTCCATCGGACTACCCTTGCTGGTGTGGGCCATGGAACAGGGGCAAGTATTTGCTTCTCCTTTGCCGTCACACTGTTCACCAGTTAAAATCATCTTTCACTCCTCCTAGGATCCCTCTAATTCTCTAGTCACCTGCAGCGGCAGGAACTATTATGCCCATTTTATAGTTGAAGAAACAAGACAAAGAGAAGTCACACAGCAGGTTAGAAAGTGAAAGCAGAGCAGGGACAAGAGCTGATGTGGGTCAGACCTGGGGTCATGTGCCTAATCAGGTCCCCCCAGTGTATTGTGACCCTCCACCAGGAACTGGGAGGCTGAAGGAGGTGTAAGCCATGCTCCTGCCTTGGAAAGAACCAGAAGAAAGGCCACTAGCCTTTCTGCAAACCCAGCTCTCCCTCCCGCTCTTCCCCTCCCTCTGTCCCCCACCTATCCAGCTCCGGGAGGGCTGGGGGCTGGGCCTCCATAATTGTAGAGTAGCCGGCACAGGGCGGGGAGGAATCTGACGTTTCCAAAGGCCTTTTTGATGTTGATGATTATGGCAATGACGAGGCTGTCTTCTCCCTTCAAGACTCGGGGACTTTCTTTGTTTGCCTCTCGATCGGAGTCTCTTTTTCTCTCTGCCCTGAGAATTGGTCTTGTCAGAGGCCCGGCATTTGCTCCTCTTTCGGGGGGAAAGGGGACGTACTGAGCCCAAGTGAAACGTGGGGAATTAGCCCACCCTCTTTTTTTTTTTTTCCACCTTCAGCTCCTGGGCATAGGGGTGCGCGAACGTGCTTATTAGCTTAAAATTTGCATAAGGAACAATTGAGGAGATTGGAGTAGCGCCTCAGAGGAAACACCTGCAAGGAACTGTGAATGAAAAGCCTCTCATGCCCCCCTTCCCTGACCCCTCCGCCCCACCCCAAGATCCTGGGGAGACATGGCAGGAACCCAACGTGACAAATAATGATGATGGCGATCACGGCTTTAATTCAGAGTGCCTACTAAGGGCCATTGCAGTGGATGTTCTGTTTCTCCTCATCTTCACGACCATCCTATGGGATAGGAAGGTGGGGCCTAACCCCCCTCCCCGCACCCGCCCCATCCAAGTCGTAGATTAAGTTAACGGCTGAGCTGAGCTTTGGAATAGGGTCATGTGACTCCGCGCCCACGCTCTCAACCACGCCCTGGGGCAGGGTGCTCTGGACTCAGACGGCAAGATCCAGGGTCCGTGCGCCTGGGGGTTCCTCAAAGACAGACCACTACACACAGACACATATGCTCACGCACACACTTGCACAGCCGCTCTGCCCTTCCCCCACCCCTGCTTCTGGAGGCTGAGAAGCTGGGCTGACTAGGCCCATAACCAGGTTAGCCAAGATCCAATTAACTAGTTAGCGCAGGCAGAGCTGCGGGCAGGCAGGGCGCGCAGGGGCGCGGGACGGATGGGTCCGGTAATGCGCAGAGACAGCCAGAGACAGCGGCTCCGCTCTAACCTGATAAGCAGCTCCCAACATCGATGCGGCCCGGCCCGGCAGGCAGTGCGCCCGCAAACCCGGAGCGGCTGAGGGGGTGCCCTGATGGCCTCCGACCCCCATCTTCTCACCCGCCCCCCACACTCACTACTGCCCTGCCTCCTCTAAGGGCTGTGAGGCAGGCAGCTTGGGGGGATGCATTTCCTTCCAAATGAGACTAAAGTAGAAAGCTGGGAATATCTGTCTTCGTGCAAGGAACATATGGGAGGGGTGGGGTAAAGCTGCTAGAGTTAATGGGGGGAGAGGGATGAAAATAACAGTATCCACCGTTTGTGGACTTCACCATGCACCAAGCACTGTACAAACCGTTGATGTGGTACTATTCATTTCATTTAATACTCACAATAACCCTTTGCTGGAGGTACTACTGTAATCCTCATTTTGCAGATGAGAAAACTGAGGTTTAGAGAGGGTAAGAAACTTGCCCAAGGTCACAACTGTCAAAACGCCTCAGGCTCAAAACCACTGCACTTCATACTACTCATGAGCCAGGTCTAGAAATAACAAAAATATTACTGATAGCTATACTTGTTGCTTTTGTATATCACTTTAGAGTTTACAGTGGAAACCCTGGTGGCGCAGTGGTTAAGTGCTACTGCTGGTTGCTAACCAAAAGGTTGGCAGTTCTAATCAGCCAGGCGCTCCTTGGAAACTCTATAACGCAGTTCTACTCTGTCCTATAGGGTCACTGAGTCAGAATCGACTCGACAGTAGTGGCTTTGGTCTTTTTGGTTTATTGTTTACAAAGGTTTTTCAGATTTATTCTGACCGCAAGCCCATGGAGTAGATGTTTTATTTCTAACCCCTTACTTTACAGATAAATGAAACTGAAGCTTGGAGAGGGGGTGTGGCTTGCTAGAAGCCTCACAGCTAGTCAGTAAGCGTCAGAGCTTGAATCCTGGTCAGGCCTTGCTGACTCCTAGTCTAGTGCTCTTGAGGAGACAGGGGAAAAGGAAAGAGACACCCTATCCCTAAGTCAAGAGTGGGTTGTTCATCTGTTTATTTATCCCATGCTTATTGGAAGCCAGTTGTGTGCAAGACACCATCCTGGGCATGCTTATTCAGTGGTGGGAAAGCAAATGGCTTCCTGCCCCCTTACAGCAGGAAAAGAAGAAAGCCCTGAGATTCAGTGCCTGGGGATCTGGGGCTGCCTTGGTCAGGGAACTCCAGGGAATGCAGGGCCCAGAGACTCCCCTTCTCTGTCACTTGCTGCACCAGACCATCTTCTGGTCTGATTTCCTCATGCTTTTCAGAGACAGGAACACAGACCGGGTCTCCTGACATTGAGCCATTCCCCTTCAGCCTTGGGCACCCCCTTTCATTGCACAGTAGGGATTTCCTAGCCCTAAAGGCTCTTAAGGAAACAAACCTTGGTGGTGTAGTGGTTAAGAGCTACGGCTGCTAACCAAAAGGTCGACAGTTTGGATGCACCAGCCGCTCCGAAGAAAGACGTGGCAGTCTGCTTCCGTAAATATTACAGCCTTGGAAACCCTATGGGGCAGTTCTACTCTGTCCTCAGGGTTGCTATGAGTTGGAATTGACGCAAAGGCTTTGGTTTTGGACAGGCTCTTAGTTCTGTCTGATGTCCCTTCACCACCCACTAATAAAGAAACCAAAAGCTATGCCAACTATCCCAGAAGAAGGGCCCTGTTTCTCTTCTTCTGTGCTCTGGAAGAAGAGAATCAGCTGAATTCTTGCAGCTTCCATCAATCTGGGGCCTTGGGGTTGGGATGTGGGGATGAGCCTGCTGAGGAGGGCAGAGCAAGGGAAAGGCCTGCACCTGTGTGAAGCACAGCGTTTGGGCCACACCTGCAAGAACATGTGTGCGCATCCATGCTGCTCTCTGCTTTCTCTGATACCAGCACCAGAAGGGTTAAGACGTCCCCAGCTCAGGGGACTGTGGAGTTGTCGGTGCAGGAAGCTGCTCTCCTAGTCCCTAAGGCCTCCAGGGAATGGGGGAGGGGAGTGACTTACCCAGTCTCTTTCCCAGGCTCCTCAGCCTCTCTGGGGACCCAGCTACATGCCAGAGAGGTGACCCTTGACCCATCTCCTTGCACAAGCACTCTCCAGCCGGGTAAAAACACCAATTCCCTGCTCAGGGCACTGGGACAGCAAGACCCCCCTACTTCCCCACCTCCATTTTTCCCACCATCTCACAGTTCCCCTTAGCATCTAACCCCACTTCCTTCTACCCCATAAACAGACCCCCTGAGCTACTTCCTCTTCTTCAGGGCTCTCCTTCCAGTCCCCGTATTTGTAATCTTCTAAAAATAAAAGGCTGTGATTCAAGTAGGCAACTCTGGGGATATACAATCCAGCCCAGGCATCCGCTGGGTGGGGGACAAGGAAGGGCCTGTGTACTGAGAGACATCCAGACACAGCAACCCCCTACCCAAGGTAAACAGATGAACCGGCTTAGAGGTAAACAGAGGAACACAGCCTGCTACAGCAGAGAAATAAGGCGAGGGATGGAGGATGGGGTTGGGGTGGGGGGGCTCTGCTGGATGGGGCAGTTGAGCTGGGCTCCCAGTCCTCTAACAAAGAGGGTCAGGGTCTCCTCATGGCTCCCCTCCTCATTTCACAGCAATTGCTTGGAGAATTGGTGGGCTGCCTCTGCCCATAACCAGCCCTAAGTTCCCAAGTCAGGACTGAAATCTAGAGGAATTCTTGCAGGCCTGGGCCCTATCCGCTGCAGTTGGTATTTCCCAGGAATGGAGAGGAGGGTCACTTTGGACAAGGTGCTCAGAGAGTACTAGCCCCTATTTCTCTGCCTCCTCCTGGACCTGGCCAGGGCAGAAGCCAAAGAAGGTTTAGGGGTGCTGCCACCTAAGATCCTCCTTGTCTTTTCCTGCTCTGTGACCAGGTGGCCATGGAACATGGTGGCTACGCAGTAGCCTGAAGGGACAGCCTACCCCTCTGTGAGTCACATTCCCAACATGGCAGAAGAACTGGGACTGAAACACATTGGACTTTGGTAAGATTCAGAAATGCCAACAGCCAGGTCTCTGAGAAATACTTCCACACTGGGTCCTGCAGAATTCCTTGCTGGGATTAGTGTAGCTGCTCAATCACAGTACATATTGGGACCTCACAAACAATAGTAATAATTAATTAGACAAATAATAGCTAACATTTTTCAAGCACTTACTATGTGTCAAAGCTGGGCTAAATACTACACATGCGTCTTTCTCACTTAATCCTCTCAGAGGCCCATTTTTATCATCCTTAACTTCTCGGTGGGAAACAGGCATAGATTGCTCTCAGAGCTGGACCTAGGTTACAGGAATAAATGGCAGAGCTGGGAATTGAACTCATGGCTGTCTGACTCCACAGCCTTTTCCTCTTAACCTCGGTGTCACAGCTTAAGGGCGGGGCACTCTGCTGAAGGGGTGTCTTGGCAGGGACTGTGGTCTCAAGGTGTAGGTAGGCACCACTCACGTTCTGGGGGTAGCGACCTGATGAGAGGCTGTGGTTTTTTCTGCTTTGGCCTGGGCTTCCTCTTTGCATCATGTGATGTGGGCAGAGACAGTGAGCACAACACAATGGGGTCAAATGATCCCTGGCTCCTTCCACCCTGCACCGCCTTCAGCTCAAGCCTCAGGAAAGCAGCAGGGGGTTGGCTGTAGGGAGTCTGAGAAGCCACCCATCAGCCTTATCCCTGAGTCTCTGTCCCCACCTGACTGGCATCCTGACTACTGGCCGGTAGGCCTAGCTGACCTCTACTGATCCCAGCCTGGCCAGCCTTCTGCAGCAGCCTTAAGTGAAGCAGCAGAAGCAACAGCAGAAGTCTGGTTCATCTTCTCATTTCCTTCAGCAGGGGCTGGGTGGGGCTGGCAGCCTTGTAGGGTCTCCCAGAACCATTGTGAAGCAAACAAAGATTGACTTGAGAGCCAGCCCCTCTCTGGGCATCTTTGGGTCCTTTCCCAGCTCTGTTTCCCCTATGTATTCTTCCACCACACCTGGCTTTTGCATCCTAGGGAAGAATTAGTCCCTCCTCTCAGGTCCCCAGTGAGTGAGCTGTCCAGCTCTTCCTATACCATAAACAATCCCAGCCCAAGGGCAGGCAGGTGGTGATTCCACCCTTTTTGGTTTAGACAAAGCTTATCTATCACAAAGGAATTAGATGGTACACCTGGGAGGATCCTTCCTCTAAAGTCAGTAACACAGGTAAAGGCTTAGTCCAGTATCTGCCATAAATACAGTGAGTGTATTAGGGTGTCACTCAGGACCCCTCAGACGAGTTGCCTGTGATGATAATGATAATAACGCTAACAGTACCAGTGACCATTTGTCATCAACCACGTGTGACACTGTGCCGAGCACTTTACATGCATTCTTACTTAATCTTCACAATGACCGTGTGAATTCGGGGCTACTCGTCCTCATTTCACAGATGAGGAAACTGAGGCCCAAAATCTCACAGTTAATAAGTGAATGAGCTGGGATTTGAACCCAGGTCTGTATATTATGGGACTCTCTTGTGGTCACTTCACTCCTGCATTATTGGCTTTTGTTCATATCCCTTAAGTGCACGTACCCCTCAGGTAAAGTTGGCAACATTTCCTGAGGTTCTAAAACTGCTCCAGGAAGTTCTGATGGGGTAGACATGTCCTGCAACCTGGGTCAGGCTTTGCTTTAGCCTCTAATTGGCCGCTGGCCAGCACCCACCTTCCTGAACCAGACTCTTCTGATCAATAACAATTGGATGCTTTTACACTCACGCAGCCCCATAAGTCCAATCACATTAGCACAATTCTCAATACTCCCCCCACCAAAGAGCCCCTATGTCCCTTTAATGTTTGTCAGCTAAGCTACTAATCTATATGCTTCCTTTGTCCTTTGCTTTTCTATCCAAGATAAATTCCATTCTGACCCCCACCCCTCCATTCCAACCAGAATGGCCTTGATACAGAAGTTTAACTCTAGCCCATCTGTCTGCCCACCCCGTTATCTCTGTCTTAATATTTCTCTGACTCAGTCACTCCTGCTCCTCCTACAGCTGTCTCTGGTGTTCCTATCACTGCTTCCCTCCCCTGAGCCAATGCCACAGAACCACCCAACATATGTGAGTGTGACTGCCTGGAAAATGTAACTTTCAAGAAGACTGAAGTTGAGTGACGGTAAACAGAACCTTGGAGACCCAGACATCATCTGGGGTTTACATGGACTCTGCAGCAGGAACTTGGAAACAAGGAAAGATGGGAAAGAGGGAGGGATAGGCGTGATCAAAAGAATGAGCTGGAGAGGGAAATGGGAAATGGGGGAAGTGATATAGATTCAACCAGGCCAAAAGAATCCTCAACTGTCAGTGACTGCAGGGCCCTTAGAGATCAGCCAGTCCAGGAGTGGCAAAGATATTTCAAGTAATGAGCTAATGCTGAATGATGATAGCAGCTGCAGACCGAGAAGAGCATGCTGCTGTTGATTAGCAATGTCTGCCATGGGTGCCAGATGAGAAGTTGTGGTACATGTGCTAGAATTTACATCCCTGACCTAGTTTCAACCTCTACACTGTAGAGAAAATGAGGAGGCCAGAGGAAAAGAGACTTGTCCAGGGGTTTTTACTCAGTGAGTTGAAGGCGGATTGCGGTGCTCTTGCTGTCTCCTAAAACACAGTGAAAGTTGTGAAACTAGATGTAGAGAAGGGACCCAGGGAGAATGAAGAATTTACGAAGTCCTGAGTGTGAGGTAGCCAGTAAAGGGGCAGCTAACCTGAAGCTGTGGACTTGTGCTCAGTTCTCACTGAGTGATGGCTGACCAGATCCGCCCAGCAACCTGGCTGTAAGTCCTCTGACCTCTGATCTCTTCCACCTTTGTCCTTCCAGGGAAAATAAGGAGGCTTCCTGGAGCAAAGGTCGCGCCTCTCTCTAGAAAAGAGAAGAGAACTCAAGTCAGGATGCGAGAGGAGGAGGGGTACGTGGGCCTGGGGCAGGAGTGGCACTCATAGGGGCCAAGGCCCAGACTTTGGGGCAGTGGCAAGGGCCCTGCAAGAAGGTGGTAATTCGGAGGAGCCAAGGCCTTGGCAGGAAGTGAGCTTTGAGGCCCCTGTGCACAGAGTTGGTGTGTGGGCCAGAGGAGAAGAAAGAGCCTCCAGGTGTCAAAGAGCTGGAGAATGGGGATAATGATACCCTGATGATGCAACGGGGGGCTTGGAGCCTAGCCCAGCCCGGGCACTAGCGCAGCTAAGCCATGACGCACCACTCATGGGCAGGGAGGGGGAAGCAGGCCAAGGTGGCCCAAGATCAGTGCAGCCTTGGAAATTTGCTCATGAGCTTCATTCTTCCTCCCTTTCTCTGCCCCTCACCCGTCCCCTTGCTCTTCCCGTCCTTTTCCATCTCTCACTTTCTCTTTTCTCCCTCCCTGTCTCCCCTCTGTACCAGAGTCTCTACTGGGAGTAGAAATGGCGAAAGGGGTAGTGAAACTGGTGGTGACATAGAAAGAGCTGTTGTCATCCTCGTGTGCCGTCAAGTTGATTCCTATTCATAGTGACCTTACATGACAGAGTAGAACTGCCGTACAGGATTTCCTAGACTGTAGTCTCTACAGGAGCAAATCACCAGGTCTTTTCTCCTGCAGAGTGGCTGAAGGGTTCAATCCAATGACTTTTCAATTAGCAGCTGAGTACTTAACCTCTGAGCCACAGGGCTCCTAGAAAGATCTAGGAGCTGTTTTAATCCAGATCATCCACCCAAGGCTATGAAAAGAAATCAGGCTGCGAGAGTGTTCCATGAGCAGATGGACAGACCTGGACAATACACTCAGTGTTTCACAGAGGAAACCTAGACCTAGAGAGGTGAAAGCCTTCACAAAGTCAGTGTCATGGTCAAGTAGTTGTGTTGGTTTGCCATCCATCTTCCACCTTCTTTCTACTGGTGAGCATACCCAGGTTTTTCCCTAGGCAACCACTCTTCGCTATCTCTGCTCATGTAGTTTTTTGTTCTTGTTTTTAATATATATACATAATATTTTGTTGTATTTTCAGTGAAGATTTACACAGCAGTTTAGGTTCCCGTGCAACAATTTCTATACAAATTGTTCAGTGACATTGGTTACATTCTTCACAATGGGTGAACATTCTCATTACTTCCATTCTGGTTGTTCCATTTCCGTTAATCTAGTTTCCTTGTCCCCTTACACTCTCATCTTCATTTTAAGGTAATTGTTGACCGACCATTTGGTCTCATATAGGTGTTTTTTTAAAGGAACACAGTACTTACAGGTGATATTGTATTTTTAACCAATTTGTTCTTTAGCTACAAGGTGACCTCAGGGGTTAGTTTCAGTTTAAGGTTTTAAAGAATAACTCAGGGCAACAGTCTTGGGGAGTCCTCCAGTCTCGACCAGGCTAGTAGGTCTGTTTTTTATTTATTTTTATTTTTTTAGGAATTTGAGGTTCGGCTCCACATTTTTCTCCCATCCTTTTGAAGTCTATCTATCGTGGCCCTGATTAGAACAGTTGGTAGTAGTAGCCTGCCACCATCTAGTTCTGGTCTCAGGGTAGACGATTTTCCTACAGACTAGACTCTTTAAGTCTTTGTTTTCCTTCTTTCCCTTTTGTTTCAGACGAGTAGAAACCAATAGTTGTATCTTAGATGGCTGCTCACAAGCTTTTAAGACCCCAGACGGTACTCACCAAACTAAGATGTAAAACATAATATTATAAACTGTATTACGCCAATTGACCAAGATGTCCCACAAGACTGTGATCCTAATCCTTCAAACCCAGAAATCCAATCCTGCGAGGTATTTGGTTATGTCTAGGAAGTATCCATAACTGTGCCCCCTATGTCCATGTAGTTTTTTTTTCTTTTTAATATTTTATTGTTTTAGGTAAATGTTCACATAGCTAGTTAGGTTCCCATTTAACAATTTTTTTTACAAATTATTCCATGACATTAGTTACAATTTTCACGATGTGTCAGTAATCTCATTATTCCAATTCTGTCTGTTCTGTTTCCATTGATCTGGCTTCCCTACCCCTCCTTGTCTACTCATCTCCACTTTTTGGTAAGTGTTGACTATTTGGTCTTATATAGTTGATTGTTTAAGGGAACACATTACTCATGGGTGATATCATTTATTTTATAAGCCAATCTATTCTTCGGCTAAAAGGTGACCTCCTGGAATTGCTTCAGTGCCAAGTTCAAAGAGTATCTTAGGGCAATAGTCTTGGGGGTTCGTCTAGCCTCTATTGGTCTGGCCTTTTTTTAGGAATTTGAATTTTGTTCTACACTTTTCTTCCATTCTGTTCAGGACCTTCTATTGTGTCCCTGGTCAGAATGGTCGGTAGTGATAGCCAGGCACCATCTAGCTCTTCTGGCCTCAGGTCCGTGGTAGTTTTGAAAGGACTGGACTTACTTGGCCTCACTCCAAGATCCCAAGGTGGGCGCATGACCAAGTCTGGCCAGTCAGTTTGTGCCTTCCACCCCTTTATCACAATGATTCAATAAAAGTTGCTCTAATAAATGGAAATTAAAACTACGATGAGATTCCATCTCACTCCAACAAGGCTGGCATTAATCCAAAAAACACAAAATAATAAATGTTGGAGAGGCTGCGGAGAGATTGGAACTCTTATACACTGCTGGTGGGAATGTAAAATGGTACAACCACTTTGGAAATCTATCTGGCGTTATCTTAAACAGTTAGAAATAGAACTACCATACAACCCAGAGATCCCACTCCTCGGAATATACCTTAGAGAAATAAGAGCCTTCACATGAACAGATATATGCACGCCCATGTTTGTTGCAGCTCTGTTTACAATAGCAAAAAGCTGGAAGCAACCAAGGTGTCCATCAACGGATGAATGGATAAATAAACTGTGGTATATTCACACGATGGAATACTACGCATCGATAAAGAATAGTGATGAATCTGTGAAACATTTCATAACATGGGGGCACCTGGAAGGCATTATGCTGAGCGAAATTAGTCAGAGGCAAAAGGACAAATATTGTATAAGACCACTATTACAAGATCTTGGGAAGTAGTATAAACTGAGAAGAACACATACTTTTGTGGTTACGAGAGGGGGAGGGAGGGAGGGTGGGAGAGGGTTTTTACTGATTAGTTAGTAGATAAGAACTGCTTTAGGTGAAGGGAAGGACAATACTCAATACAGGGAAGGTCAGCTCAACTGGACTGGACCAAAAGCAAAGAAGTTTCCGGGACAAACTGAATGCTTCAAAGGTCAGCGGAGCAAGGGCGGGGTTTGGGGACTTCTAAGTCAATTGGCAAAATAATTCTATTATGAAAACATTCTGCATCCCACTTTGAAATGTGGCGTCTGGGGTCTTAAATGCTAACAAGTGGCCATCTAACATGCATCAATTGGTCTCAATCCACCTGGATCAAAGGAGAATGAAGAACACCAAGGTCACACGATACCTAAGAGCCCAAGAGACAGAAAAGGCCACATGAACCAGAGACCTACATCATCCTGAGACCAGAAGAACTAGTTGGTGCCCGGCTACAACTGATGACTGCCCTGACAGGGAGCACAACAGAGAACCCCTGAGGGAGCAGGAGATCAGTGGGATGCAGACCCCAAATTCTCATAAAAAGACCATACTTAATGTTCTGACTGAGACTAGAGGAATCCCGGTGGTCATGGTCCCCAAACCTTCTGTTGGCCCAGGACAGGAACCATTCCCGAGGACGACTCATCAGACATGAAAGGGACTGGACAGTGGGTAGGAGAGAGATGCTGATGAAGAGTGAGCTATTTGTATCAGGTGGACACTTGAGACTGTGTTGGCATCTCCTGTCTGGAGGGGGGATGGGAGGATAGAGAGAGTTGGAAGCTGGCAAAATTGTCACGAAAGGAGAGACTGGAAGGGCTGACTCATTAGGGGGAGAGCAAGTAGGAGTACGGAGTAAGGTGTATATAAACTTATATGTCACAGTTTGACTTGATTTGTAAACGTTCACTTGAAGCTCAATAAAAGTTAATAAAAAAAAAAAATTCTGCATCCCACTTTGAAATGTGGCGTCTGGGGTCTTAAATGCTAACAAGCGGCCATCTAAGACGCATCAATTGGTCTCAACCCACCTGGATCAAAGGAGAATAAAGAACACCAAGGTCACACGATAACTAAGAGCCTAAGAGACAGAAAGGGCCACATGAACCAGAGACTTACATCATCCTGAGACCAGAAGAACTAGTTGGTGCCCGGCCACAACCGATGACTGCCCTGACAGGGAGCACAACAAACAACCCCTGAGGGAGCAGGAGATCAGTGGGATGCAGACCCCAAATTCTCATAAAAAGACCAGACTTAATGGTCTGACTGAGACTAGAAGAATCCTGGTGGTCATGGTTCCCAGACCTGTTGGCCCAGGACAGGAACCATTCCCGAAGACAACTCATCAGACATGGAAGAGACTGGACAATGGGTAGGAGAGAGATGATGATGAAGAGTGAGCTACTTGTATCAGGTGGACACTTGAGACTGTGTTGGCATCTCCTGTCTGGAGGGGAGATGGGAGGGCAGAGAGGGTTAGAAACTGGCAAAATTGTCACGAAAGGAGAGACTGGAAGGGCTGACTCATTAGGGGGAGAGTAAGTGAGAGTAAGGGGTAAGGTGTATATAAGCTTATATGTGACAGATTGACTTGATTTGTAAACGTTCACTTAAAGCTCAATAAAAATTATTATAAAATATAAAAAAAAGAGGAAGATCCTCAGTGGAAAAAAAAAAAAAAAGTTGCCCTAATACAACAGGCATTGAATCTTTTGCTGAACTATTGGGAAAGGAGTGCTTCTTTCCACTGAGTTTGTCAGACTGGTAGGTTTAAGGCTGGAGCTGCTTAAACCACTTGGGGAATGGCTCCCAGAGAGTAAAGCTAACACAAAGGAGAGCAGAGCCTAGAGCTGGAGAAAGACAGAGGCCAGATGACATCTTCTGAGTACCTGGATCTAGCTCTGCCTGAAGCCTACCCCTTGGCTTTTCAGCTACATAAGCAAGACAGTTTAAGCCGGTGTGAGTTGGATTTCTGTCATTTGTATCCAAGAGACTCAAGAGAAGCATAAGGAGAGAAAGACAACACATTAAAAGAGAGAGGGCAATAACTGCAGGGACGAGGACCCAGAGTCTAATGGGAAAATAGGGGTATATGGGAGTGGTCCATTATTACCATCACTGAACTGACATTTCAACAGTAAAGCATGAACACTACAGTTTACTGGAAAGGGTACACAGGCAAAGCTGACTCTTCAGGTGGGCCAGATCTGCCCACCACACCACAGTTATGAGGTGGGTGAAAGCTTTTTTGCTGCTATGTAGGCTGTCTAGCGACATAATGACAGATGTCCGTCTGAGCCCCCTGCCTGCCCTAGGGTGGGGTCTACATGGGGTGGGAGGAAGGCAAGGCCAGTTGGAGCTTATCTGGACAGTCAACACCCAGTTGCAACCGATGTCCCTACTAACAGCTTTTGTGACGTAAACCTCATTCAAACATCAATCTTTAAAGACAAATGAAAACATTCAACCAATCCATGCTTGTCACATGCGCTCAGCGTTCCCCAGCCCCTTCCTTACCAGATATCCCTAGATTTCATATGATTTTCAGGATACAAAGCTTAGTGATAAATAAGAGAGACGGAAGGAGAAACTAAATCACAAGACTGACTTCTCCAGGTCGTACAGTTCCAACTCATCATGAGAAGTAGCCCAGAGAGGGTGACCTCAACTTGACCCTTACCCTGTAGTTTTAAGATGTTTTTCAACTCCAGTGATCTCCATCTGCACCTGCTTGCAGGAGGTTCCAGGTAGAGATGGGTATGGTGGGAGGAAGTCATGCCCAGGGCTGATAAGAAACTCACTTCCCATGTTCCAGGCACACTGTGATTTCTGTGCTGGGAATTCCCAGAAGTGAGAGGAAGGGCACGGCCCTGAAGAAAGACAGAGAGGGTGGAGGATCTTCTTCCCGGAGCTTGGGAGTCAGTCTTTCCCTCTTTGCCCTTCCCTACCATTCTCCAACTCCCCTCACTGGGAAAATATCTATACCTTAAAAGAAATAAACAAAATACAAATATGTAATACGTATGTGTGAGACATTGGTGGTTCAGTGGTAGAATTCTCACCTTCCATGTGGGAGACATGGGTGGGTTCGATGCTGGCCAGTGCACCTCACGTACAACAATCACCCGTCTGTCAGTAGAAGCTTGCGTGTCACTGTGATGCTGAATGGGTTTCAGCAGAGCTTCCAGACTAAGATGGATTAGGTGAAGGAAGAAAGGCCTGGCGATCTACCTCCAAAAATCAGCCAATGAAAACCCTATGGGTCTCAACAGTTTGATCTGCACCAATCATGGGGCACAGAGTCACCATTAGTCTGGGGCTGGCTTGATGACAGCTAACAACAACAAAATATGTGTATATATATAAAATATATGTAAATATATAAAATATTCTAGGTATTGTTTCTTTCCTCCCTAGCTCTGTATCTTAGAGAATTTTCCATGACAGGATAGTTAAGATACAGATCATTCTTTCTTACAGCTTCAACATAGTTCAGTTTATTTATCCACTCCCCTACTGATGGACATTTAGGTTGTTTCTGACTTTTTACTGTTGCAAACAGTGTCCCAATGAAAATTTAATACACTCATCTTCGTACACATGTATGAATGTTTCTTGAGGATTAATTCCTAGAAGAAAAATTGCTGGCTCAAAATGTGTATGAATTTTTCATTTTGAAAGATACTGCCAAGTTGGAATGGAGATCTCTTTCCTGTGAAGGGGCCCTCCCTGGGGCTGAACCAGAAATAAAAGTCATCCAGGGTGGAAAGAACATGGGGTTTCAAATCAGACAGATTCAGGTTCAAATTGAGACTCTGCCACCTTCTTCCTGTGTGACCTTGGACAAGTCACTTAACCTCTCTGAGCTTCTGTTTCCTTCACTGTAAAATGGAGGTCATAATAGCTGCCTCACAGCTGTTGCAAGGATCAAATGGCCTTTCGTAGATCAAGCCTTCAGTGTGGGCCTGGCACACAGTAGACTCTTGGCCAACGTTAGCCTTTTTTTCACGCCTGGACCCCCTTCTGTATTCATCATGGGAAGCCAGCTCTGGAAAGAGTCTGGGGAAGGTGATTTATTAGTTGAATGCCACACAGGAGCCAGGACTCCGAGGTGGCTCCTTCTAAAGGTCACCCAGGCAATTTTTGGAGGTAGGAATCATTTCAAGTAAAATGTAAGGATCTACCTTTCAGAACACAGCCTAGGGGGCACATGGAGGCCAGAGCCCACTGGAGGACCTTTCACTAAATGGTCCTGCCATGCTCTCAGTTTCCGCAGAGGAGGTGGGAGGGAATGCTATCTCAAGAGAAAGAGTGAGGTGGCTGTATTTTATTACAGAGCATGGCTGGACTGATTTCTCCACAGAAACAGAACAGGTAAGGTACAGCAGAAAAGACTGAGGGTACAGATCTCTGTCTTGAGCCAGCATGTGGGTGTGAGGAAAGCTATAGGGCTGCCTGACTGAAGATCCCAGCGTAGGAGGTGGCCTGCCCTTTTTCAGGGGAATGGTGGTTCTGTGAATGGGTGTGGAAAGCTAGCAGGGGCAGCCATCTTTGAGAGTAACAGCCACATTTTGTCCATAGTCCAATAATGCTTAGAGCCCCGTAGCTACAAGTCGTTATGCTCCGCTGTCTCCAGGCACCTTCCCGTGATCTTTAGAGCCAATTTTTCTTCCTTCCAGAGACTTTGAGGGACATAAGAATTCCAGGCTGGGCTGTCTTTCCTGGAAAAGGATGTGTGTGAGCCCAGGAGTCTGCTGTGATGGGGGCCAGGATGGTGACATTGGCAAGAGTGGTGGAGCTGAATAGCATGGTGACAGCAGTGGTGACAGGGACTCCAACTGATGTGGTCACCATGAGTTATAGCTCAGTTGGGGAAGCTGTGGGAGCCTGGTAAGAAAGAGCTGTGTAATTGGAGTCTGGACGCTTGACTTTTAGTCTCAGCTCCATCTTTTATAAGCTGTGTGGTCTTGGGGAAGTAGCTTGCCCTTTCTGACCTCAGTTTCTTCATCAGTAACATTGAGATGCTAAGTCCTGTCTTCCTCAGTGCCTCCAGCCAGCAGTTGTCTTTATTATGCCAAAGGGCAAGAACAAATTTAGGTGGGGGTACCTAGCTAAAAACAGCCCAGAGAGGGAGGAGATGACTGAGTAGAACTGGTCACATTATCCTTAGAATGATTTCTCCTGTCCCCTGGAGACTCCTGTTTCTGTGATTTTATTTCCCTGTTCCCAATTCCTGGACTCCAGGGTAGCTGAGATCTTTTGGCTCATGCCTCACTTAGCATTTAGTGATGTCCTGGCCTCCTGCCCAGGCGCCACTCACCAGTTGGTTCTGGAGCTGACCCTGCAGGCCCCTGGCTCCTTCCTTGCCCTTCCTTGAGACGGGGCCCAGGCTAGTTGGAAGGAACCAATAAAAGGCTTGCATGAAAGCCAAATGCTGTGCCAACAGAGCTTGATTATGGTGGCCAGGGGCTGGGCCTGAGCAATCTCACTCCGGGGACACTTCTCAGGGGTCAGGAGAGTTTCTGGCCTAAACATGATTCTAGGCTGTCAGGGTGGGGAGAACAAGGCAGAGTGTGGGTGGGGTGGAGGATTGAGCAGGAGAAGGTAAACCCTAGATTGTCCCTTATCCCATAATGGAAATGGGCCCTAGACTGAGTGATTTCCTCACCTTGCTGATGCCTTAGTATGAGACCCTACCAGGAGAACTAACCCCAGGTTGGGATTGGAGATGAAGGCCACTCAAAGTCCCCCACTGTAAAAAGAATAAAAGAAAGGGGTGGGGTTGACAAGTGCTTGCCAATAAGTGGGAGGGTCAGTGCTGAGGGCAATAGAAAGGGAAATACCCTTTATTGGGCACCTAGGAAATGCCAGAAGCTGCACCTGCATAATTTCATTCCATAGGCACATCTCAGTGAGGGGTAGGTGCTAGCATCACAATCCCATTTGGCAGATGGGGAAACTGAGGGTCTAAGAGGTGAGAGGATGTCACGCTGCTAGGAAGAAGCTGATCTACAATCCAAACCCAGGACTGTTGGTTTTGCTGCTAAATTAGTGCTTTGTGCACCTCACCTATCTTCCCAGGGTGCAAGACCATCCCTCCTGCACATTGGCCTTGCCTCCAGGCCCCCAGCCTCCCCTGGCTGCTCTGTCTCCTAAAAGCTCCTTGACTCTCCTCACTCACTCTTCACTCTGCTTCCTCTTTGGAAACCAGCCACAGGCCTTTTTCTTCCATTTGAGGGAAAGAAAATGGCCTTGTTCCCCACCCCCAGGCCTTTCCATCCTCTTATCCATCCAAGCCTAGGGATCTCTCTCCTTCCCCTCTCCTTCTCTCTCTCTCTCTCCTTGTGTGTGTGTGTTTCTTTCTGTTTATCCATCACTAGAATCCGCCCCCCCTTCCCTCTTGCCTGTAGGTTCTGTGGCTATAATCAAATCATAACTTTTATTAAATTTAAGATTACTTTTTAATGGAATCAATTTCTTGTGTGGTGCTTCTCTGCCTGCCTGCGGGCTCCGCAGGCTCCACTCTCAGCATCCCCACCTGCACAATTGTCTCTGCCGCTGGCATTTCTGGCTAAGCTGCCTTGGAAGGAGGGGCAGGCCTGCCATCTCTAAACACACACACACACACACACACACATACACATCAAGACGCACCATCCTGCAAAACCCCAGATACACAACCACTGAGCCCTCAGGCTCCCACGCAAGGAGTGGTGGGGGTGGGGGAGCCAGAGAGTGAGGTGGCAGGGATAGGAGGAGGGAGCTGCAGAGAGAACGACTGAGGGTGCAAAACAAACACGAAGCTGAGCAGACATTTCTCAGCCTGTTAATTTCCTATAGTTCTGTTTTCCAGCCTCAGAAACAAGCTGGTTGCCTCCAGTCCACCCCCTCCCCGTGACTTCATTGTGCAGCTGGTGAGCTGGGAGAAGTTGCAGGGAGGAGGGGTCCAGAGAAACAGCAAGAAGACCCAGGTCTTCATTTGATTTACCCAAGTACAGGCAAATGTAAAGAGGCATTGGAAGCTGTGACCCCCAAGGAGACGCCCAACTGGGAGATTTAGAGGCTGTGCCCATCTAACCTACAGGTCTGGGCCACAGAGGGAAGGAACCCTGGGGGTGCTGCAGGGAACATTCTGGAGGTAGGAGAAGGAACAGCGAAGAGAGAGGTTGGAGGGTCACTTTGGGAGGGGCAGGGGCTGGAGAGAGGTATAGGGAAGTTTTTGCAGGTGGCTTATGAAGGGGGGCCCTGGAGATGGGGGTTTGCTGGCTCAGCAAAGACATAGGTGCCTCCCTGAGCCATCTGGGCAGCCCTGGCCTCTGCACCAGATTTCCTGGGAGGCTCCCTGGACAGTACTAAGTGGACAGGAGGTCATCGGTGGACAGGTGAGTCTGAGGCCTGAGGGTGGCTCCTCCCCTCAGCTCTCCACACTATCCTCAGCACACCTTGTTTACTAAGCCTCAGGCAGGGGGACCTCAAGTCCATCCAGGTGGATGGTGCATAGTTTAGTGACTCTGTGGGGAAGAGCACAGCCTTAGGCATCAGTGCTTCCATGCCTCCCACGCTGGTGCTTTCTAACTAGGTGACCTTGAACAAGTGACCTAAGCTCTTTGAGCCTGCTTCTACATTTAAAAATGAGTATTCAGTGAGATGGTTCATGTAGAACATCTCCCATAAAGCCTGGCACATAGTAAGAACTCCATAAGTGGATGTTAATATTTGTACTATGCCTCACCTATTTGTATTAAGCTTACCTAGCCAAGTGCAGCAGCCAAATGTGTACATACAAACACACAGCCTTCAACCCACCATGCTAGGTTGATTGGGACCTGAGCCAAGTGGCAGACCAGAGGGCAGACACCACATAGCAGGCCTCAGCTTCTGGATGAAAATCATGCTGGGGACATAGGCCATGATGTGAGTGACAGCTCCCAAGACAGGAACCCAGGGCACCCGGGCTCTTCTCCACCCTTTGGGAAGATGAGTGGCTAATGCTGGCAGAGCCCACAGCACCTTATGGGGGGAGAGTGAAGGACTGCTGAAGGTTCCTGGAGGCAGAAGACCAAGTCCATTCCCCAGTCCTTGACTTTCAGGGACCAATGAGCTCAAAGGTGGGGTTCCCCCTGGAATAGGATGAGAAGAGAACTTCTTGTGGCTGATTCCTCCCCATCAGCCTCTGACAGCCATCTGTTGGATTTGGAGCCATTACAGAGCTCTGTCCTCCTTAGGCAAGGCCCCAACAAGGGGAGTCTACAAAGATTTAATTAGGCATTGCTCACGGGTGACCTTTGCTTCCCACTCCTGTCCTCCAACCCTAGGGGGAAGGGAGAGATTTGTGGAGAATGAGAACAATGGGAAGAACCAGAAAAAGCTGGCTCTGTCAGTGAAATTCCAGTGCACCCAGCTTGGAAGCAGAAGGCAACATGGCCACAGTCACAGTACAACCAGGATCTGCAGCTCGGCCCATCAGGGCTGCACACTGGGACTGGCAGCTGCCTGGAGTGGGTGGCAACTGGGGCCCCCTTCCAGAGGTAGGGGCTCTCTCACCTGGTCCAGCCTGTTCAGGACCGGCCTCTGTCTGACCCCTGGTACAGGCATGCTGGCTGAATCACACCTGGGCTACAGACCTGTAGGGTCTTGTCTGAGCCTAAATGTTCCCATGGGGCCATATGTCAGTTACATATCGTAGAGCTTTGCTGCTCAAGGGGACCTTTCAGGTCTGAACATTATTCTCTCCAACTCTTTCATTTTACTCACAATACAAAGAAAGCCCAGAAGGGGGGAGTCACAAAGACTAAGCGATAAGAGCCTGAGCTAAGTCTCCCGAATCTTTCAGCTTGCTCACTGGGCTTTGTGGTCCTCACTCTGGATGTAGCTGTTACCTTCATCTACACTTTAGATAGCACACTCTTACCTAGCGTTTACCATGAGCCAGATACCTAAATGAATTCACAGCAATCTTATCTCCATTTTACAGATGGGGAGACGGAGGGTCAGAGAGCTTAAATAACTTACCTAAGTCGGCAATTCAAGTCCACCAGGCGCTCCTTGGAAACTCTATGGGGCAGCTCTACTCTGCCCTATAGGGTCAATATGAGTCGGAATCGACTCGATGGCAGTGGGTTTGGGTTTTTTTTTTTGGCTAAGCTAGTAAAAAAAAAAAATTCTTTTTTTTTAAGCTAGTAAGTGGTGGAGCTTCAATTTAAAACTAAAATGTTTGGCCCCAGAATCTGCTGTGCTGCCTGTCTTCACCTGAAGCTTCACCTGCACCGGCACACATTTTCCTTCACTCCCCTCCCCCATCATTTTTCCCATCACCACCACCTTCACAATCCGTCACTTTCCATCTAAGCCAGATTAGCACCCCAGATACAAGGGTAGGCTCAGCGTCATTACGGCAGGCACCCCCCGCCTCTTTTTCTTTAACATCAACATCTCCGATACGCTCACTACCATCATCAACATCACCATTTATAAAATCCCTAATTGCAAATGGCTCCGTTCCCACAGACCAAAGCAGATCTTACTCCTGCCTTGGGGCAGGGAGTGCTGAGACAGTCTAAGCTGCATATACGTTCCTTCAGGCACACAAGTAACGGTAAGAAGGCCAGACAGTGGAAAGGCAATCTCCGTCCTAGAGACTTTTCTGAAAATAGGGGTGGGAGAATTTGCATACAGCCAGAGTGTCTGTTAAGGGAAATTAATCAATGGCCAAGGAGATTGCTTGTCATCCTTTAATATCCACACAAATAACAAGCCTCCAGGGAGGGGGCCAGACTCCAAGGAAACAGAGCACCAGAGGATGCTCTGCCTAACCCACACCTCTATTGAGCTACAGGGGAAGATGGAGCCATGGGCAGCTTCCACTCACTTTGGGTGTTGGCCAATACCCCAGCTTCCCCAGTCACAGGAGCACTTGCAGTCCTTGGAAACCAGCGACAACACTTCCCAGGAGTTTTAAAAATTAATTATTCCTTTGAGTCCAAATTCCACCCACCTCCCACCCCAAAGAGCCTGCTGGTTCGCTCTCCGTGGGTGTTGGCCGCCAGAGGTACCATTGTCCCGCACAGGAATGAAGGAGGAGAGGAGCCATGGCTTCCTGGACCACAGTCCCCACCCAGAATTCCAGCCCAAGCCCCAGAACTCCCAGGACCTAGAGGAATTTTTCCCCCTGGTAGTGTTTGAAATTGGCTGGTTTTCTGGGCACCAGGCCCAGCTCAGTTTAATTTTTGTTTATTTTTATGTACAGATTCTCTTCTGTTTGGGGAAGAGCTTTGTGTAAATTATTATTATTTATATGATAAAGAATAAATCACACCAAATAAAAAAACCCACAATCTCTTTTTCTCAATAGAATTACTAAATTAGGGGCTGAAAGGAACAGCCGATATGCTGGGGTTTGGTTTCAGGAAGCCTTTGGACATGGATTCTCACAAAATCTCTTAGTAAATGGGCTCTGTTAGCCTGGGTCTGATGCTGCTTACAGCCAGCAGAGGCATATGGGGACTCCCAGGAGGGCCGAAGTGGTGCGGGCCTAAGGGTGCTGGCTTCCTGGTCCTCCACAGATCTCATCCCTTGGAAGGTGAGTCAGGCATTTTTAAGTGATTGGTTAACTCAGAATGGGGAAGAAAGGGGGAAATAAAGGAGATGGGGATTCTTGCCAGGAACATGATCAAATGCCCCGAAATGGGCTGGGGGTAGGGTACATAGGAGTTACTTGAATAGTGGCATTATTACATCAGGGGAAAGTGAGCCAATCATTTCTTTGCCTATTCATTAAATTTGCATGCTACAAATCTATTGGTTGGAATGAAACGAGTCAGGAGACAGGGATGCAGATGGGCAGAAGACCAGCTTGGCCCAGAGTAGCCCCAAGCCCCAAGCGGCCCCCATCCCCAGCTTGGGTAGGGAGAAGAAAAATTCACCTGAAGTACCCTCCCCCCTCCCCTTGCAAGATTTAAAGTTCTATTTGGGGACTGGAGAGGGACACGCCTAGGACCAAGAATCTATCCTAGGGCTAATACCCTAAAGACCAAAAACCCACAGCCATAGACCCTATAGGACACAATAGAATGGCCCCATACGGCTTCCAAGCCTGTAAATCTTTATGCAAGCAGACTGCCACACCTTTCTCTCGTGCAGAGGCTGTTGGGTTCGAACCACTGACTTTTTGTCTACCATAACCACTGTGCCACCAAGGCTCCATATCTTAAAGGCCAGGGAGAGGAAAAAGTGGACAATAGCTTTTTAAAAAAAATCTCACAGGGCCTCAGGCTACCAGAGATTTTTAAAAACAGATTTGGCAGTGTTGCCTACCAGCTTTTGCTCAAGCTGCACGTTCCTAGAATGGACTGCTCCTGTCTGCCCATCCAAGTCCTACCTTTACTATAACCACAGTCATGGTTAAGAGCAGGGGTTCTGGAGCCCCCTTTTGAGCTTGAATAGCCACTCTGCCACTTAATAGCTGCTGAAAATGTGGGCAAATTGCTTACCTTTCCTGAGCCTTAGTCTCCCCATCTGTAAATGGGATAATAGCAACCACATGCACTAAGGCTTATTACTAGTTGCTGTCAAGTTGATTCCTGAGTCATGGCAACCCTCTTTGTGTCAGAGTGGAACTGTGCTTATAGGGTTTTCAATGGCTGATTTTTCAGAAGTAGATAGATCACCAGGCCTTTCTTCCAAGACATCTCTGGGTAGGCTGGAACTTCCAACATTTTGGTAGCAGCCTAGCACTGTTTACATTACCCAGGAAATCCACAGAGGCTTACAGTAAGGATTAAGCGAAAAGATCCATGTAAAAAGTGCCTACCATATGGTAATTGTTCAATCCATGAGGTTGTATTTTAAATAATACTTCAATAAGCTATCCCAGAGGTCCCCAGCTTGAAATTAGCCACACACACACACACACAACACACCTCATACTCTGGGAACACAAGGCTTCCATCTCTAAGGTTTCCTCCTAAACTATTTTTCACAATTTGCCCTGAATCAGCTATTGTGTGTATCTGGCAGTCCCTGGTCATGCTTTGCACTTAGTAGGTACTCCGGAAATCAGGAAATGCTTGTTTAGGTAGTTGCCCAACTCATCAAACTCCCAACCTTTATAAAATCCCACGAAATCCTAGTCTCTCTCTTCCAGCTCCCACACAATGCCTGGTTTAGTCTGTCCCAGTAGAGTAGGACATGGGGAGCAATGGGAGCTGGGTCCCAGGAGGAGGTAGGAGGCGGGAAGTAGACCGAGACTGTGAGGGGCTTTACTGCCTCCAGGCTACATGGATCAATCTCTTTCCACTGCCCCTCCCATAGGGCACGGAATATTCCATCCTCATCTTCGATTAACTAACAGCCGACCTCAGATATGTTGCCGGTCGAGGTCCTCATCCAGCCAGAGGGGATGGGTAGTGATCAGCCAGGCTAGCACGATGAACTGTACAGGCTGTTGAGTCTGGATTGTCTAGGAGGCCTCTTGAGAGTTCGTCCATGTACGGTGTGACGCAGACACACATGTTGTTGCCCCTAAGTATCTATGCATTTATATATGTACATTTATGGGTAACCACCGGTTCTTTTTATCTTGGCATACATTCAGTCATTCAGTTGCTGCTTTATTATTTATTGTGGGCGTATTCTGTGTTAGCCCTATGCCAGAGACTATAATGCAGTAATGACTGTTGTTAGGTGCTGTCCTATCAGTTCCAACTCCTAGCGACCCTATGTACAACAGAACAAATCACTGCCCAGTCCAGCACTATCCTCACAATCATTGTTATGCTTGAGCCCATCCTTCCAGCCACTGTGTCAGTCTATCTTGCTGAGGATCTTCCTCTTTTCACTTACCCTCTACTTAACCAGGTATGATGTTCTTCCCCAGGGACTGATCCCTTCTGATAACATGTCCAAAGTATGTGAGATGTAATCTTGCCATCTTTCCTTCTAAGGAGCATTCTGATTGTACTTCTTCCAAGACAGATTAGTTGTTCTTCTGGCAGTCCGTGGTATATTCAGTATTCTTCTCTGACACCACAATTCAAAGGCATCAGTTCCTCTCTGGTCTTCCTTATTCCTGGTCCAGCTTTTGTATGCATAGCAGGCTACTGAAAACATCCCAGCTTAGGTGTTGACCAGTGACCAAGACAGACAAAATTCCTGCCCATTGGTCTAACTGCCTCCATGAATTACTACCTCTATTACTGTGAGACCAGAAGAATGGGATGGTGCCCAGCTACCATTATTGAATGTTTTGATTCAAGGACCCAATAGATGGATCCTGACCAAGAGAAGAAAAAAGGGTGGACCAAAACTTCGAATTCTTTCAGAAATCGAACTTACTTGACCCACTGTGACTGGGAGAATCCCTGAAACTATTGCTCTGAGATAATCTTTACAACTTGAACAGAAACTATTCCATGTAGTCATTTTTAAACAACAGTTTAGCTCAACTAGTAAAGAATGTTTGCCTTGAGCAGTATGCTCATTTAAAGAATTATCTATGTGAGATCAAATTGACAACCTGAAACACAGAGGAGAAGCTTAGGAGACAGAGAGTCTAAGATAATGGTGGTGAAACAAGATGGGTAGAGATAGTGAGAATGGTGACACAATGGAAAGAATATAACCGATGTCATTGAACTGTATATGTATAAAATGTTGGCTGGGTGTATATTTTGTTATACATATTTTCACACACACACAAAAACAAACAAAAAATCCACCTATACAGAGCTTATTTTCTATTGAGGGGAGGGAGTAACAGTAAATGTGTAAAAAAACAAATAATTTAATTTCAGATTGTGAAAGTGCTATAAAGAATAAAACAGGCTAGGGCAATAGAGGAAACCCTGGTAGCACCATGGTTAAGCACTTGGCTGCTAACTAAAAGGCTGGCGGTTCGAGCCCACCAGCTGCTCCAAGGTGGGAGAAAGGTGTGGCAGTCTGCTTCTGTAAGAATTTACAGCCTTGGAAATGCTAGGGAGGCAGTTCTACTTTGTCCAGTAGGGTTACCATGAGTCGTAATTGGCTCAGTGTCTGTGGGTTTGGGTAGGGGAATAGAGAGTGACAGGCATTAAAGGGTGTTCCTTTAGGCTGGGTGGTTTGTCCAGAGACCTGAATGATGAGAACAAATTATCCTTAGAAAAATCTGTGAGCAGAGCATCCCAGGCAGAAGGAACAGCACGTGTGAAGGCTTAGAAGAACTGCTTTGGGACCAGTGACTCTAGGAATCTGTCTTTTTGAGGCACATACCAATCAGCCCTTATTGCACATATATCCTTGTGTCTTTCCATTGCTCATAGAATCAGACTCCTTACTGAAGTCTCTGAGCCCCCTACCTGATGGCCTCCAATCGCACTGGCCTCTTCAGTTCTTGAGTAAGCCAAGCTCCCTCCTGTCAAAAGGCTTTTGCACAGTCTGTTCCCATCACGTAGAATGCTGTTCCCCTCCTCTTTAGTTAAGTCTGACTCCTTTTAGATCTCAAGGTAGCCTAGGGTGGACCACTCCCTCCCTTCCACACTAGATCAGCTTCCTTCGTTAGATGCTTTCATATTTCCAAGTTCGTTTCATCAGATCCCTTATCTTACTTGGTAATTATGCATTAATTCCGAGCCTTACCTGATTAATATCTGACTTCCCCACCGGACTATAAACCTCAGAAAAACTGAGAACTTGTCTATATCCCCAGCTCTCAGCAGAGTGCCTGGAAAGCAGTTAATAAGTACTTGTTGAATAAATACTTGTGAATTCTGGGATCAGCTCTGGGCCCACTGCTAACTGTCCCCACCAACTCACAGGGCAGAAGAGAAGAGGGGAATAGGATGAGGAAGTGACTCAAAACCACTGACTGATGGGGACTGAGTGAAGAAATCAGGGATATTCAGCCCAAGAGAAAGAAAGCAGGGGGTTATAACGGTAGCCTTCAAATTCCAGAAGGCCTGTCATGGGCCAGAGGAAAACCAAGCCAATACAGGGGCCAGGGAGGTAGTAGGGCTCCTTCTGAGGAAGGTCTAAGAACTTTCAGGAATGGAACAAATGCCCATTAAGGTAGTGAGTTCCCAGTCCTCGGAGGTCTGTAAGCAGACAGAAGAGACAGAGGGCCCCGAAGTCTTCATTTCAGTGCCAAGTTACTGTGACCAGTAGTCCACTAGAAGATCAGGTGCCACAGCGAGTCTCTCTTCTCAGTGGTGAAATGGGGGCCCCAGGTACTTTCCAGCTTCATCCAGGAGCAGGGACTCCCGTGGCTGCTCTTCCCCCTCTTCCCCGCCTTGCTCTGAAAGGGCTGGGGAAGGAGTAGGGGGAGGCACTTCCGTATAACTTGTGTGGCTCTCCAGCTGGAGCAGTGGTGCACATTTTAAAATGAGTTTACAGACAATGGATCTCTCTAGGGCTTGGAAGGGAAGGAAGCTGAAATTCGGGACCAATCTGTGAATTCCCAAGTTCTTTGTGTCCATTGTGTGGGAACAATGCTGTTTGTTTGACACATTCACTCAAGACGGGAGGCAGGGAGGATGGTCAGGCCCCGCTGTTCCAGGGTTCTTGGAGGGGCAGGGCTGCTCAGCGATTGAAGATCCTTTTTGGGGAGGGAGGAAGCTGGCGAATCTGGGGGTTGCCACAAGGGAGGAGCGGAAGCTGCAAGTCTGGCCTGGTGGGTTTGAATTCCAGGGCCCCCCACCCAGGTGAAGAAAGGATCGCTTTCCTCCACCCCTCCCACCCTCCCCTGGAGGCTTCTGACCTTGACTTGTCCTCCAAAGACTGCCTACTATGGGAGCGGAATAGAGCTGTCACATTCTACAAGTAACCTAGGACAAGTCACTTCCTTCTTAAGGCCTCACTTTATTGTTCTCTTTCCAGGGTTGAGGGGCTGACCTAGAGATCACGTCTCACAACCCTGCCAGCTCTGGCGTTCCTGGGCCCAAAGCTAGCCTTCCCTCCCATGCCACATCCCCAATATCATCAAGTCTGGGCCTCAGACTCTCACCCAATGAGTGGCCTGCGCAGTCTTTGTTGCTGGTGGAGGCTGTGAATACACAGAGCGAAGGGAAGGAAGTAAGAGACGTGGGCGCTAACTCAGGTCACAAAATCTCATTAATAAGAACGTCTCCACTTATTGAGGACTTAGGTCTCTGGGTGGCACAAATGGTTTTTGACTGTCTGTTAACCTAAAGTTAGGCAGTTCAAACCCACCCAGGGGTGCCTTAGAAGAAAGACCTGGCAATCTGCTTCCAAAAAGTCACAGCCATTGAAGGCCCTATGGAGCATAGTTCTATGTTGACACACATGGAGTCACCATGACTCGATGGCAACTGGCTGGTTGGTTGGAAGCAGCTGCTGGACCCTGTGCATACATTATTTCATACTGTCTGCATTAAAAATTCTGCCTCCTGTTAGCTGAGTTGCCTCAGTTTCCCCTCTGTAGAACAGATCTAATAATGATAATATCTAATTCACTGGGCTCCTGTGAGGATTAAACCAAATAACCCATCTAACACACTGCATCTGGAAGAACATAGGGCTCAATAGATGCTAGCCTATATCTGATATAATTACTATCTCTTTTTTTCACATAAAAAAATTGAGGATCAGAGATGGTAAATATTTTACCTAGCATCACACAGCAAGTAAATTGCTATTGCTGTTAGCTACCATCTAGTCATCTTTCTGACTCATGGTGGCCTCATACACAATGGAAATGGACCATACTGGGCCATTGTGATCCATAGGGTTTTCACTGGATTCTTTTTTCAGAAGTAGATTGATAAGCCTTTCTTCCTAGTTTGTCTTAGTATGGAAGCTCCACTGAAACGGGTTCAGCATCATAGCAAAACGCAAGCCTCCTTTGACAGACGGGTGGTGGCTGCGCATGAGTTGCAGTGGCCAGTAATGGAGCTCATGGAAGGTGAAAATTCTATCACTGAACCACCACTGCTCTCTCAGTGAGTAAATTAGGGCATTATAATTCAAACCCAAGCTGGCTGATTCTGAAGCTGAGTTGCTGACCATAGCTGATGGGCTCCTGCAAAGATGAGACTGATGACCAAGCCTCCCACCGCCCACTCCAGCAGGCCTCTCAGGACTTTCCAACAACAACTCAAACCCATTGCCTTTGAGATTACTACTCACAGGGACCCTATAGGACAGAGTAGAACTGTCCCATAGGGTTTCCATGGAGTGGCTGGTGGATTCAAACTGCCGACATTTTGGTTTGCAGCCAAGCTCTTAACCACTGTGCCACCAGGGCTCCCATGACTTTTCTCCGACAGCCAACTTTTTTTCTCCCAGTCAGTCAAGTTCCATCGTTTAACCATAGCTGAGGTCTGAGACTCTCCTTTAGCCCACCCCATAATCTCACTCTAAGTGGAGTTCTATTCCCAACTGCCTCTGTAAGGCAATCAGCATCTTATATACAACCGGCACCAGGATCAGGGCCAGGAGTAGCCTTGGTGTTGAGTTTCAAAGCCAAAACATTGCATCTGGTCTCTGAGCCAGTTTCGTTGGTGCAGAAGAAAGGACCTAGGCCAGGAGGCTGAGACCTGGCCCTGTTGTGCTTTGGGGTCTCGGGCCCATCAGAAACATAAAACTGGGAGAGACACAGATCCAGGAGCTGAGGCAGAACTGGGAACGAGAGAAGCAGAGGCCGGAGACTTGGGGGCCCACGGGTTGCTGGGTGGGGGGGTGGGCACTGAGCCATGGCTCCTTCCCATTCATATCCTACCCCTCCATCAGCCCCATTCCCATCCCATTCCCATTCCACTCCTCCCATCCATTTCTCTCTCTCATTCATGGATCTCCACTGAATGAGAGGAGGGAGAAAGAGGGGTAGGAGAGAAAGAACTGGGGGAAGCGTTGCCCCCTTTGTCCATGTTAAGCAGTTCTTGCTCTATGAATGAAGGCGATGTGGATTCAGGGTAGAGAAAGGGGAATGGAGGCAAGCACTGGGTAGGGCAGCCTGCAGTGGAGTTGCCATGGGAACAGCAACCTGTCAGGAGCCTTGTCTTCAAAGATGAGGTGCTTGTGTTGCAGGTTCCTGGGGGAGGCAGATGGTGTATGTGTGTCTGGGGTGGGGGAGCGGTTCTGATGTGAGCCCCCTGGGACTCCAGCTCCTGGATTCAGATCAAAACCTTTACCTGAGAGGGAAGCTGAATCACGTGATGCTTCCTGGCAGACACCCCTCAGCTTCCAACCCTCTCTTGCTGAGTGTAAGACAGGGATGGGGGTGAGATGGGGGTGGGATCAATGTCTTCTGCTGACACCACCCCTTAATTTCAAGTGGAACAGAAGGGAAAGGGCTCTTAATGTGCATGGGAGGAGTGGGGGGATATGGATTTGCTTTGTCCTCTAGGCCTGGATTAGGGTGAAGCCTCACATTGACACAGTCATCGAGGGGTGCCTTGGGGTCTGGGTTAGGGCTCAGAATGAAACCAACTGGGCTGTGTGAGATCTCCTCCAACTGCACTCTTACACCCCCACCGCCCCCAAGACACTCGGCCCTTTGGCCACTAGGAGGGCTGTGGCCCAGCATCCATGGGAATTGAGGGGACAGGTGAGTCCAATGAGATAGGTAGTATGGCTGACACAGGGACTCAGGGGCACATGACATTCATGGGGTTGGCCCAGCTAATCCAGGTCCCAATTAAACCAAAGAGCCTTTAGAAACTGCACCTCTTAAGGACCCAGCACCCTGCGGCTACCAGTTCAGCCTTCTCAGTCTCAATGTCCAGCTGCCCACCCGGACCAGAGAAACCCTTCCCAGAGACCAACTAGCTGATTCAAAATAGCTTCAGGTGACTAATACCAGCGCTGTGCCGGACATTGCAAAGGAGGTGGGTGCTTACACAGTGTATTGTTGCTGTTATTTGTTGCCTTCTAGTCAATTTCAACTCATGACAACCCCATGTGTACAGCAGTGGCTAAAAATACAGGCACTGGAATCATGAAAACCTGAGTCTTAATCCTTATTTTACTATCTCTAACTGGATGACCTTGGGCAAGTTACTTAACTTCAGCATCAGTTTTCTCATCCATAAAATGGTAATGATAATAGTACCTAGCTCGTGGAGTTACAGGATTAAATAAGAAAATGTGCTTAAAGCCTTAGGTGTAATGTCTGGCACTAGGGGGAATCGTGCTAAGGGCTAGCATGGAGGTAGAAGCAAAGTGACAAGGAATTGTGGAGGAAAAAAATAAAATAAAATCAATCTGCCCCAGAGAATCTGGAAGGGCTTCTTGGATGTGGTGCCTGATGCTTGCCTCAAGGAAGGTAAGATTTCTGTAGCTAGTGAAGGCAGAGAACTTCATTCAGGGCCGAGGGAACTTCAGTGAGGAAAGGCATTTAGGGCCCTTACTTTATTTAATCCTCCAAGCATAAATTGGCAGTCCAGCGTCTCACCCCTGGGCCCTCTCTCTCCTACATCCCCGTATCTGTCCAGAGGCTGTCCCACCCACCAGCAACTCTGCCCTGGGCTCCCTCCTCCTTTTCCTTCATCTCCCACTTCTACTTTCTCTTCCTCCTCCTTCTTCCTTCCTCCCCTCGGGGAAGCTAGCTCAGAGAGAGCAAGTGCCACCACTAGTGCCCACTGCCCTGTGAGGTTCATAACTGGAGGCAATTTTGCACCCCATGGGACATTTGACAATGTCTAGAGACATTTTTGGTTGTCACAAGTAGGAGTGGGGAAAGAACGCTACTAGGTTCTAGTGGGTAGAGGCCAGGAGTGCTGCCAAATATCCTACAATGCCCAGGACAGCCCCCCACGACAAAGAATTACCTGGTCCAAAATGTCAATAGTTTCTAGATTGAGAAACCCTTACTGAGACAGAGACCTCAGCCCCCTGGCCCAGGCTCCTAACGTCCTAGTCCTACCTCCAAACCCCGTCCCAGGAGTCTCTGAGCTCCTCTTCTCCCTCCCCCATCTCTCTCCATCTTCTAGTCCAGCCCTCGGCGTCCTCTGGCCTGGCACTCCCCGCCACTCCCCCGCCTGTGCCCCTTTCCCCTCCGGTTCTTGTCCCCCCCTTTCATCCTCTCCCTCGGCAGGGGCTGCGGAGGCCTGTCAGGCAGGAGTCAGCCTGCGGCTGCACGGCTGCACGAGGCTTCGGAGACCGAGCTGCCTGCTGCACTTGGTGCTGCCTGCCCACTGATTGGCCGAGGCTGCTGTTTCCATGGTGATCCCTGGCAAAGCCCAGGCCCCCCCTCCTCGCCCCCCCACAGGCCCTATTCAGTGGCGAGAGCAGCGACAGGCAGGTTAATAAAACCGGAGCCGCGTGAGAAGCCGGGCTGTGGGCCGAGGTCCCAGCGTGGTGGCCCGCCCAGAGGAGAGAGGGATAGATGGGGGTGGGGAGCAAGAAGCTTGTTGGCTGCCCAGTCAGCGCCCTCTTCTCTCCAGCCAGTCCAGGGACTGTACCCACTGCAGGTTCTGGGGCTGCACCAGATCAGGGGTGATTGGGGTTCAGCCCCTGGAGTGCACCTTCCTTCAGTGGCCTCTGGGAACAGTGTCCCTTCCCCCATCAGGACCATGAGACCCCAGAGCTGGAGTGGAAGGAGTCCTGGGGCTGGCGGAAGATGAAAATGGGAAAAAGGAGAGACATGGCAGGGAGAGATTGGAGTGGGAATCAGGCAGGAGATTAGGATGAGATGGGGATGAGGTGAGAGTGGGTTCGAGATTGGGGACAGAGAAGAAGATGAAGAAAGGAATGAGGAAGGAGAAGAGGATGAGGATGGGGGGAAAGAATGAGTTGGGTGACATGGAGGATGGAGTAGAGTGAGGGACCCAGGAGGGTAGAGGCGAGGCCTGGAGGGGGATGGATGAGGAGGTAGTGGAGGGTGTAAGGTGGAGGTGTGGATGGGGTTGAAGGCAGAGGCAAAGATGAGAAATTGGGATGGGAGATGAGATTGAGTAAGATGAGAAGGGTGTGCAGGAAAGGGGATGGAGAGGGCAGTGAAGAAGGGTGAGATCTGGAGGCTCAGTGGGGTAGTGCTGCCTCTGACTTGTCTACCAAAAGTTCTAGGGAGCATGGGCCTGGCACAGTGTAGGTGCTTAGTAAGTGTGTACTTGTTACATAGTAGCAGGTGCTCAATATGCGTTTGCGGAATGAAAGAATGAGGTGGGAACTGGTGGTCTGTGGATGCTGGAGGCATGCTTGCTCTGGTATTGATAACCATAGCAGCACCAATGCCACCCCCTCTTCCTACCTCCCTAATATCAACACTTAGTGCTTACCATGTGGTCTGTACCCAGGTCTTGCATGGATTACCTCATCCGGTACTCCCAACAATCCTTTGACATGGGCACTATTACCATTTGACAAAGGTTCAGAGAGGCTGAGTAACTTTCCCAAGGTCACACAGCTCTGACCCCTGCCTCAGATATGACACATGGTCAGACTTAGGGTATTTCTGGCCAGAGACCTAAACCATGCAGATTGGTGGATGGGGAGGGTGAGGAGTTCTGTGGCACAGGGCCTCAAGAATGCCTCAGAGTTGCCATCCCTGACTCAGCCATTCACTGGCTCCGTGACTTAGTTTTCCCAGCTGGGGGAGATGCTGGGTTTGCTGTTGCTTAGCACATTCTTGCAGTCACAGCTGCACATGACAAGTGCAGAAACCCATAGCAGTTCTTGTAGCGCTAACCCTTAGGTCATCCAGCTAGTCATTTGAGACAAACAGAGGAAGCCCCAAAACTGGTACCTCAAAGTCTGGAGAGAAAATGTTTGTGGAATAAAATAAATACGCTTGGCTCTGCTATTTGCAGTGTGACCTTGAACAAATGATTTAACTTCCATAAACCTCAGTTTTAAACCTCAGTTTTTCCATCTATAAAATGAGAGAACTCCATCTATAAAATGATGGGAATTACAATGAGATGAAATGACTGCCACAGAGTAAGTTCTCAGTCAGTGCCGGTTCCCTCTCCTGGGGCCAGGCTGCCTTCTGTTTCTCCTGAGAAATGTGCTGTGATTCCCCCATTCCAGGCCCCAGAGTGGAGCAGAAGTGAGAAGGACCCTCTTCTGCCTCCCTGGTGTCTATATTGTCACCACTTCCAGAGGACTCAGTGTGAGAGGTGGAAATTGACTTTCATAGGTCTAGAAAATGCATTAGGTAAGCCCCATGCAGTGAGGACATTTTTTTTTTTTTTTTGTCTCCTAACAAGGGGTTGATGGATCCAGGCTGAAGGAACAAGTGGGGTTGCACCCCATAACATCTTCCTTCACAGTCCTGCCGCCTCTCCCAGCCTGAGTGAGAGAAGGCCACTGAGGCAGCAAGCCTGGAACCAGAGCACACAGAGCCTTTGAGGTCCAAGGCTGCTGCCCCTCCAGCCTGCCAGTGGCCAGTCAGGCTCTGGGGGGCATGGCCGGGCAACCAGGCCAGCTGCTAGGAGCCCAGGCCTGGGAGGGCAGAGGCGGCTACAGCAACCTGAGCATTCGATAAACCATTAATTCTTAATAAACGACAGGCTGTGCATTATTTAACAATAATGATACTTTCTGTTCCATTATAGATTAAAACACCGGCCTCTTCTTATTAATCCTGCATTTCAAAAGCTTGTAAATCCTGCGCAGCCGAGAAGATAAAAGCCGGCTCATCCCCAACCCGGGGCTGACACGCTTGCTCTGACGCTCGCTCTGACACAGTGGCTCAGCAGCCGACCTGTGTGCACACATGTGTGTACCCTGGCCCACCCACCAGTGGCCTCAGGGACAGGAGCCACTGCAGATGTGGGACTGTGTACCCTCCACCCAGCTCTCTCTCTGCTCTTGCTGTCTCTTACTGTCTCTCTGAATCTCCTCTCTGTCTCATTTTTATTTCTCCCTCTCAGTATTTTTCTCTTTTTCCTTCCCTTTCTGTTTATCGGAACCCTGATGGCACAGTGGTTTGGAGCTCAGCTGCTAACCAAAAGATCAGCAGTTTGAACCCAAAAGCCACTCCTTGGAAACTCTCCTTATGTCTGTGAGGGTCAGTATGAGCCAGAATTGACTCGACAGCAATGGGGTTTTCTGCTTATCTGTTCTTTTTTTAATCTATCTTGCCTCTCCTTCTCTCTTTGTATTTTCTCTGTTTTCACTTTCTTCTCCCACCTCTCCTCTCTCTATTTCTTTCACACACACACACACACACACACCCCAGCCTGCTTTTCATCAACAGACCCACAATATGCAAAGACTCTCTTCAAATGGTGTTTGCCTTTCTCAGGGACCCCTAAGGCCAGGTATGGAAAGGTAGGGATAGGGGAAGAGACCTCCAAACGGAAGGAAAAGAAGCAAGAGCACAGAAAAGAAGTGTGGAGACAGAAAGCCCCAGACCAAGTAGCTGGATGGCTTCTGAGCTTGATCCTTCCTGATATACGCCCAGAGCTGCATCTGTATCATTTTGTGTAATTTGAACTGATCCTCAAAGCCCCTCAATATTACCTCCAGGCTCAGTTTACATACCCCTAGGGATGGGAAACTCACTACCTCTGGAGGCAGCCTTTTTCGTTGCTGCAAAGCTTCTATTATTCAAGAGTTTTTTTTGTAAAACCGGGGCCCATATTCACTTTCAGACTCCCACTGGCATGTGATAGGCCTTTGGGAATCTGAAGGCTGCCACTCCAGCCCTCTGAGGCCTCCAGTCTCCCTGACTGAATATTCTCCGTTCTTCCTCCAGGATTCATGTGTCAGTGGGTTGAGTCTCTGCTCTGTGCCACCAAGTGTGTATCAGGGAGCTATCAAAGATGGGCCCAAAGCTGACCATAGTCCTTCTTGTGGTATGTCCAGAACAGAGGTCAGCCACAGCCTCCTTCCGTCTGGGGATCACTGTGCATAACTGGGGATTTCAGAAAATTTATTCTGACCTTGAACCTCCTCCCAAGGTCATTCCAAAAAATAATATAGTAACAAAACCTGTCATCAGTTACTGAATTTTTTTACTACATGCCGGGAACCCAATTAAATACTTTACATCCCATTCAATCCTATGAGATTTGTGCTATCATTATTCCCATTTTGCAGATGAAGACTTGGGGTGATTATGTTAACCTGGCCAAAGTCACACAGCTAAATAAATTGGAAGCCAGAATTTGAACCTGGTACTGTCTTGACTCCAGAGCCCTTGCTTTTAATCTCTGCATGTTCTCTCTCATTATTTGGAACTAAAAAGTGTCTTTTTGGTCAACCAGGCCCCAAAAGTCAGAGAGACTGGTGTCTCTAAAGCTAAGCTCTCTTTCCAGGATGGAACTAAAGATGTCCCAACATGGACTTTCCAGTCAGAAGGATGGGAACTGGGGTAGGAGGATCTCTGGTGCCTGGGTTTGCACTTGCCAGACATTTCTCCAGGTCAAGGCAAAAAGAAAGGGCCCCTAACATTTACTGAGTGTTTCTTCCTGCCAGTTCTATCATCTGCTTTAATTCTCACTACAGCCCTGTTAGACCCATTTTAAAGAGGGACATACTGAGGCTTGGGGAGGTAAAGTCAATGTTAGTCATTCTTTCCCCCTACTCGGAACTCATGGAACTTGTCTGTGATACTTATTAGGAGGGGATGAGCGTGCGTGCGTGCGTGCGTGTGTGTGTGTGTACAGACAGTAAGTAGGAGAACAACGGGGGTCATTTTCAAAAAACAGAGTTG
The DNA here is from genome assembly GCF_030014295.1 of Loxodonta africana. Classification (NCBI taxonomy): domain Eukaryota; kingdom Metazoa; phylum Chordata; class Mammalia; order Proboscidea; family Elephantidae; genus Loxodonta; species Loxodonta africana. Next base: position 154,724,431 of record NC_087343.1, on the reverse strand, counting down.
GGGAGGAAAAGCGAGCAGCCTTATTCCTTTTTTGAAATGTACGGATGGGAAATTTAACTTGATCCCTTGTGGCTTCCGGGCCAACCCCTGAGTGAAGTCAGATCGCTTTTGTAAAGGAAAATTTTATCCATTTTCTGGTTTTTATGGGGTTTCCACAATGAGCAAAACCTCTCCTGTTGGTACTTAGAGAGGATTTCTCTGCATGGCCCACAGTGATGCCATGTAATCTCCCAAAAAATATGGTACTAATATTCGCCGCGTTAGGGTTAGTTATTTTTATGTCTTTGTCATTTTGTTTCTCGGCAGCTCTTTCTGCCGCCGAGAAAGGACGCGGCGGACACTTTATTTCCAGAGTCATATTTTTTAATTTGATCAAAGCAAATTTCACTCGTTCTCTGTATAAATTATTTAACTCATTTCTTTTAGGTTAAATGTCTCAATAGGAAGATAGAAAGCCTTTCCATCACATTTTCTTCCAGGATTTTAATCAGATCCTCTAGATTGCGTGAACTTCTTAGTCTTCCATCCTTCTCTGTCTTTAAGCCCTCTCCCTCTTCCTCCTCTCTCTCTCTCTCCCATCTGCTCTGCTCCACCCTCTACCCCCAACTCCTCCTGGGCCCTGTGGCTCTGACCCAGCTTCCATTCTACTACTCCTCCTCCCCACCCCATCCCCTCCCCCCCACACCAGGCATCCCTGTGACTCTGGGTGGGAAGGGTGGGGTTTGCCCTAATGTGCAGGGCCCTGAGCCCCTCCAGTTGGACGAAGGCCACATACTGAACACCTCCAAACCAAAACCAAACCCACTGCTGTTGAGTCAATTCCAACTCATATTGATGATAGCGTCATATTGACAGAGCAGAACTGTCCCGTAGGGTTTCCAAGGCTATAAATCTTCACAGAAGCAGACTGCCACATCTTTCTTCCACAGAGCTACTGGTGGGTTCCAACCACCAACTTTTCAGTTAGCAGCTGAGTGCTTTAACCACTGTACCACCAGGACTCAAACACCTCTGGCTGGACCAGTTACCAAAAGGTGCCCTTCCTCAGTGCTGGCCTGGCTTGCCAGGGCCCAGTTTGGCCGGCAGAGTCACGGCTGACTTCCCAGCCCCACTCACCCCCTCAGTCAGGTCTCTATACAGTACACAACCTGAAGTCGCTGCTCCTGCCTCTTCTGAGACCTGTGCTCCCCACATCCCCATTCTCCCTGTAGGGCTGCAGTTACCTGCTGAATTTACATGAAAGAGTCTCTCTCCCGGAGTTCCCCATCTCTGTCTCCTGATGAAAAATCCCCTTCTACTCAATCAATTGCCCCTTGTCACAGGCCAGGTTCCTCAGCATCTTATTTCACTCTGGCCTGGCTCCCTCAGCTCTAGAGCATCTCAAGCAGCCCCTTCCCCACAGACCTAAGCCCCCACTCTGAGAATTATGCAGGGCTGAGGAGTAGGGGGTAAAGGCAGAGGTTCTGGGGCTGAGAAGTGGTGCTGCAGAGGACCCCTGTCACCTCAAGAAGGAAGGGTGTTGGGCTTGGCACCTTCTCTGGCCCCAGGCACTGTGGAGAGGAGCTGAAACCAGCAGAGCCAGCTCATTACCCCGTGAACACTCTCCCTTCTTTCACATCACATTGTTTCAGCCAAGAACAAGTCTCCGGTGGGAATTCCCTTTCCTCTTACTTTTAAAATATACAGTAATTAACAAACTAATGCTATTAACTGTGACAAGGAGGAAATTACAATAAAATCACTGCAGAGTCCACAAGCAGTCAGTCTGGGGGTAGGTGGGTCTTGGCTCAGTCTTTGGGATGGGGCCCAGCTGGGGCCCAGGTGGCATCCTCTGGGACACAGTGGGTCCCATTGGGCAGGGAAGCCTCTACAGAGGCTGTGACCCTCAGCAGGTCAAGCCACGGCCCGGGCACAGCTGCTCCACTTCCTGTGCAGGAAGAGTCAGGATCCCGGCTATTCTTCTAGCCCCAGAGGTTTTTGCTCTTTCATGAAATCCTTAAATAATAGAGTTGTGGCCTGGCGCTGACCTGGGCGTGTCTGCGAGGGCATGGCCCTTGCTCCCATGCAGACCCAGTGACTTCCCTTCAGGGTCACAGTAGGGAAGCCACTGTGGCCTCTAGGGGATGAGGCTCAAAGAAAGTCTGGGTAAGGAGCTACTGCTTCGCCACCCTTGGTCTCTGTCCCTCCTTCTATCCTCCTTCCAGCAACAACAAGCTGAGACTGCCACCTCAGGGGAGATTTTACTCAGGTACTGCCAAAGATGCCAGGATTAGTGGGCATGTTGCCCGATTGTGTGGAAGTCTCTTTTCAGTCTGACTTCAGCCCTTCATGCTGCAGCCCCATGTAATTTCCTTTGCTAAGTTCCCAGCAAGCCTAGCTGATAAATTTCCTGTGCACCCCTGTCTTCCTGTACCAGACTAACAATCTCACCAAGTAGTTCTTTGAATCACCTTCCCCCATCAGGCAGCCATGGTCACCAAAAATAACAATCTGTTCTCATTCTCCCTCCCTAGATTTCGTCTCTCAAAGGCCACTCATTCCCTTGTATTGAACAAATGCCTGCTCAGAACTTTGAGAAACCCACAGAAAATTGTATGCTTATTCCCATTTTACAGATGATGAAACCAAAGCTCGAAGAGATTGAGTGACTTGTTTGAGATCACACAGCCAGCAAGGAGCAGCATCAGAGTTTGTAATGCAGGATGTGTTTTTCCACATATCTCTACCTTCCTTGTCTCCTTTTGGCTCTTAGGAGAGTGGATACTCCAAGAGAGAGGAGGTAAACCTGATCTCTGTCTCTCTCTGTGACCAGGCTGGGCCTGGGGAGGTGAAAAAAAAAAAAAAAAGATAGCTCATCTTATTTTACAACAGCATTGGAAGCTATCGTTACACAGATTTTATGCATGGGAAAACTGAGGTTTGGAGAAGCATAATGCTTTACCCAAAGTCACAGGCTGGTGGAGACAGAGCCAGAAGGTAAACCCAGTTCTGTCTGATTCCAGAGTCCACCCCTGCCCTTAGCTGCTTGCGTGAAGAGCGAAGAGCGAGGCACAGCCTGACTTGAAGTCGGCGGCAGAGAGTCCAGCCAGGGTGAGTGGTGAGTCTTAGAACCTCATTAGGAGTGAAGCTGCCACACTTGTCAAAAACCCCAGCTGCACAGCCAGCCCCACTCGGGCTTCCAGTGCACAGTGTAAACATCCTTACTAATTCACCAAACTCAATCACGTTATCGTGATGGATTTTCCCATCATTACTCCTGAGTGAGTGACAACCTGCTCAGACACTTGCCTTCCTCACTGCCTTCGGAGGGTTTCAGAAATCAAAATGCTTTGCTCCCTAAGTTGATTTCAACTTGTCCCAAAGTCATTTTAATTGGTGATATGTCAGAGGCAATTTGGGTGACTTCCTGAGAGCCCCTCCCCGCCAGAGCTGGGCTGTGGGGGCCTCGAATGCCACTCTGCCCCAGCATGGCACTTTCTGCTCCCCTGATTGAACAGGAAGCCATGCTCCGTGCTTTATTTTTGTGTTTCTCGCTGAGGTTCCTACTGCTGGTTCCTGAGGATAACAAGATTCATTTTCTCAATGGCTCTGACAGATAGGATTGTTATTGTTATTACACTCATATACCACCTTTCCTCCAAGGAGCTTAAGGCGCTTTACAAATTTGAAAATTATCTAATAATCTTCCAACAACCCTGAGAGAGGGGGAGTAGCTAGAGGTAGAGGCACTGCAATACAGAGAGAAACCCCTGCACTCCTCGTTCCCACCCAGGGTGGTGGGTGGCAACCCTGGGTTGGGGGGAACTTGGGGCTGGAGATCTCCTGAGGGTACTGAATAAGGAATAGGAAGATGCCTGGTGGGAGGAGGTAGACAGAAGAAAGAAAGAAGGAAGGAAGGAAGGGGGAGAGGACCCACTCCAAAGGACAAAATCCAACCGGAGGGAGCCCAGGCAAGGAGAGTTTCCTTCAAAGACACAAGAAATGAGAGGAAGCTCCCAGGGTCTTAGGGGTAAGAAAGCTGAAATTCAAAATGGAAATCTACTACAGCAGCAACTAGACTGGTTGCAAAGGACCCGGCTCAGGCCTGAGAACATGGGCACAACTATCAGGGGAACCCAAATCGCAGATTTAGATGGCTGCTTTTAGGTGGGTGTGGGAAGCCTCTGGGGACTTCCTTTTTTGCACCTTTGAGCTGAGAGGTGTGGCATTAGGTCTCTGCCAGCCTGACATCCTATGATTCTGTCTTCCTTTAAATTCTCTCTTGCCTCAGGTGGCCACAGTAATTGCAGCATCTTCACAAAGCAGGAAGGGAAAGCTACTATCAAAATGACAGAAGGGCGTGACTGTATCGCCATTGTTTTCTCCAGAAGGAGGCATGCAAGACCCAGCCTTATTTGAGGCTATCCTTTCGCTTTTTCGCTGTTAGGGGTTTGTGATGGTTCTGGGCAGGAGCCTTTGGGGACTGAGTATAGCATTGTGGTTAGGAGCTGCACTGTGATCAGGCAACCTTGGTGACCTTGGGCAAATGACATACCACTCTGACCCTCAGTTTCCTCATCTGTTCAAGGACGGTGATAGTGACTACTATGGTCTGTGGCTGCTGTGAGGATGAACTGAGATGCAGTGTGTGAAGTGCTTAGTGAAGTGTCCTGCACAGCCGGCTATGAAGATGTGAAGACGAGGAGGGGAGGATGCTGATACTGGCGGTAGGGCTACCCTCCCCTTGAGCTGCTTCTAAACTCCTGTCTTCTCTTGAGGGCTGGGAAAGGACAGTTAAGGGCAGTTAGGAGCTGGGGAGTCAGGAGGATGTGGGCGAGGAGAGCGAGGCACGGCTGGAACCTGACATGATGGTTTCTGAGGCATCTATCCTCATCCTCCCCCCTACCCCAGGCCCATCAGACCATGGAGCTTACTGTAGTCCCTTTCACTGCTCTCTCTTCACTGCCCTTATTTTCCTTCCCCCTGCAGCCTTAACTGATGCTAGAGGTGTGACTGGCTGCATCCCCCTCCTTCTGCCCCAGCAGCACCTCTCCTGGAATCTCCCCTGGTGCGTGGGCCAAGGCTGCCCCACCAGGCCCACCCCTGCTGCTCGGTGAGCCCACCTTTAGAGAAAGCCGGTGCCTAAGCTTCGCCGATATGAGAAGCCTGTGGAGAAACCCAAAGGAGGACACACGAGGTGGAGGAGAAGCTGCACAGGAGTGTGAAAGGCAGGTTGGGAAGGACAGTAAGACTCAAGACAGTGAGCCACAGGAGGGCAGAGCAGCTTCTGTAGCTTTTGAGGGTCCAGGGAGAATCCAAAAGAGGGAGGCCCATGTGTTCTCTCCCTGGTCCTCCTACTGAGATGAGACCCCGTAAGTGCTCACTGAACAACTGCTCTTGAGTTGATTCAGGCTCAGGGCGACTCCCCATGCGCAGAGTAGAACTATGCTCTGTGGGGTTTTCAGTGGCTCTGATCTTTTGGAAGTAAATCACCCGGACTTTCTTCTGAGGTACCTCTGGGTGCATTTGAACTGCCAACCTTTTGATTATTAGCCAAGCACTTAACGGTTTGCGCAACCCAGTGCCTCCTAAGTGCTCACTAGATGGGAGTTATTATTAATATTTTTTAAAGTATTTAAGAAACACAAATACCTAGCCTTCCAAGATGCTACGGATCCAGCACCATTCGTTCATCCATTTAACAAATATTTATTAAGCACTTACTCCATTCCAGGCCATGTACTAGGCACTGTTGTTGTTGTTATGTGCCATTGAGTTGATTCCGACTCACAGCAACCCTAAATAATTGGCAGAGTAAAACTTCCCCATATGGCTTCTTAGGCTGTAATCTTTACGGGAGAAGATCATCAGGTCTTTTCTCCCTTGGAGCTGCTGGCGGATTTGAACCACTGACTTTTAGGTTAGCAACCAAGCACTTAACCACTGAGCAACCCGGCCGCCTTCCTGGGCACTAGGGTACAACAAGCAACAAAAACAGACACAATTTCTGCCTTCATGGAGCTGAGAGTCTAGTGAGTGACAGACATTAAACAGGTAAACATACAAATGAAGAAATTATTTTAATGTGATCTGTTCGCTCCATCAGGCATTTAGCAATATCTGGGAGAGAAAAGCCGAAAGAGCCAGTTTTGGAAGGCAGTTGGGGAAAACCTCACTGTGAAAGTACTGGTTAAAATGAGATCAAAAGACTCAGTGGAAATTGACCAGGGGCAGATTGCCGAGAAAGGAGGGAGGGGTCGGTGGTAGCCGGGGCTATATAGGGAGAAAGAACTCAACTCCCAGTGACTGCTACAGTGACTGAAAGATGACTGTGTGGCCAGTGTCCTACCACAGCGAAAGGGAGCCCCGAGAGGAGACTGGCAGATCAGCATGAGTTGGGCCATGCCGGGCCTTGGAAGGAGGTGGGATGAAATGGGAAGTTACTGAAGGGGAGTGATCTAATTTAAGTTTTTAGCAGTCTCTCTGGATGCTGAATGAAGAATGGAATGGGGAGGAGAACAAGAGTGAAAATAGCCAGACCAGTGAGGAGGCTATTTCAGAAGCTAACAGGGTTGATAGGTGCCCTGCAGTCGGTTCCAACTCATAGTGACCCTGTGCACAACAGAATGAAACACTGCTCAGTCCTATACCATCCTCACAATCTTTGTTATGCGTGAGTCCATTGTTGCAGCCACTGTGTCAATCCATCTCATTAAGGTCTTCCTCTTTTTCGATGATCCTGTACTTTACCAAGCATGATCCCTCCTGATAACATGTCCTAAGGATGTGAGAAGTAGTCTCACCATCCTTGCTTCTGAAGACCTTTCTAGCTGTACTTCTTCCAAGACAGATTTGTTCAGTTTTTTTGGCAGTCCTCATTATATTCCATATTCTTTGCAAACACCATAATTCAAAGGTATCAATTCTTTTTTGGTTTTCGTTACTCATTGTCCAGCTTTCCCACGCATATGAGGCAATTGAAAACACCATGGCTTGGGTCAGGCACACCTTAGTCTTCAAGGTGACATCTTTGCTTTTCAACACTTTAAAGAGGTCTTTTGCAGCAGATTTGCCCAATGCAACGCATCATTTGATTTCTTGACTGCTGCTTCTATGGATGTTGATTGTGGATCCAAGTCAAATGGAATCCTTGACAACTTCAATATTTTTTCCATTTATCATGATGTTGCTTATTGGTCCAGTTGTGAAGCTTTTTGTTTTCTTTATGATGAGGTGTAATCCATACTGAAGACTGTGGGTTTTTGTTTTTCTTTAAATTATTTTAATTTTATGAATTTTCTCTTCTGATTTTTTTTATTGTGCTTTAAGTGAAAGTATACAATTCAAGTCAGTTTCTCATACAAAAACTTATACACACTTTGTCATATGACCCTAGTTGGTCTCCTACAATGTGACAGCACACTCCTCCTACCCATCATGTATTTCCCGTGGCCGTTCAACCCGCCACTGTTCCCCTCTGCCTTCTCATCTCGCCTCAGAACAGGAGCTGGCCACATAGCCTCGTGTGTCTGCTGGAACTAAGAAGCGCACTCCTCGCCAGCATCATTTTATGTCTTATAGTCCAGTCTAATCTTTGTCTGAAGAGTTGGCTTCGGGAATGGCTTTAGTGTTGGGCTAACAGAGAGTCTGGAGCCCATGATCTCTGGGATCCTTCCAGTCTCAGTCAGACCATTAAGTTTGTGTTTTTACTAGAATTTGAGGTCTGCATCCCACTTTTCTTCTGCACCATCAGGAATTCTCTGTTGTGTTTCCTGTCAGGGCAGTCATTGGTGGTAGCTGGACACCATCTAATTCTTCTGGTCTCAGACTGATGGCGTCTCGGGTTTATGTGGCCCTTTCTTTATCTTGGGCTCAAGGCTGTGTTCTTTGATCTTCATCAGTTGGTGCTTCAAGTCCTCTTCACTTTCAGCAAGCAAAGTAGTGTCATGTGCATATCAAAAGTTGTTAATGAATCTTCCTTCAATCCTGATGCCCTGTTCTTCTTCATATAGTCCAGATTCTCATATTATTTGCTCAGCATACATATTGAATAAATATGGTGAATGATACAACTCTGACAGACGCCTTTCCTGACTTTAAACCACACAGTACCCCCTTCTTCTGGATGGACAACTGCCTCTTGATCTATATACAGGTTTCTCATGAGCACAATTAGGTGTTATGAAATTCTCATTCTTCACAACGTTATCCATAATTCGTTATGATCCACTCAGTGGAGTGCCTTTGCATAGTCAGTAAAACACAGGTAAACATCTTTCTGGTATTCTCTGCTTTCACCCAGGACTCATCTGACATTAGCAATGATATCCCTTATTTCACCACATCCTCTTCTGAATCTAGTTTGAATCTCTGACAGTTCCTTGTCAATGTACTTCTGCAGCTGCTTTTGAATGATCTTCAACAAAATTTTACTTGAGCGTGTGATATTGATATCATTTGATAATTTCCGCATTCGGTTGGATCACCTTTCTTTGGAATAGGCATAAATGTGGCTCTCTTCCAGTCAGTTGGCCAGGTAGCTGTCTTCCAGATTTCTTGGCACAGAGGAGTGAACGCTTCCAGCGCTGCACCCGTTAGTTGAAACCTCTCAGTTGGTATTCTGTCAATTCTTGGAGCTTTGTTTTTTGCCAATGCCTTCAGTGCAACCTGGACCTCTGCCTTCAGTACCATCAGCTCCTGATCGTACACTACCTCCTGAAATGGCTGAACGTTGACTAATTCTTTTGGTATAGTGACTTTGTGTATTCCTTCCATTTTCTTTTGATGCTTCATGTGTCGTTTACTATTTTCCCTGTAGAATCCTTCAATGTTGCATTTTGAGACTTGAATTTCTTCTTCAGTTCTTTCAGCTTGAGATATGCCAAGTGCGTTCTTCCTTTTTGGTTTTCTACCTCCAAGCCTTTGCACATGCCATTATAATACTTTGCTTTGTCTTCTCGAGGCACCCTTTGAAATTTTCTATTCAGCTCTTTTACTTCATCATTTCTTCCTTTCACTTTAGCTACTCAATGTTCAAGAGCAAGTGTCAGAGTCTCTTCTGACATCCGTTTGGGTCTTTTCCTTTCCTCCTGTCTTTTTAATGACCTCTTGCTTTCTTCTTGTATGATGTCCTTGACATCATTACACAACTCCTCTGGTCTTCCACCATCAGTGTTTAACACGTCAAATCTATTCTCGAGATGGTCTGTAAATTTAGGTGGGATATGCTCGATGTTGTACTTTGGCTCTTGTGGACTTGTTCTAATTTTTTTCATTTTCGACTTGAACTTGCATATGAACAACTGATGGTCTGTTCTACAGGCAGCCCCTGGCCTTGTTCTGACGGATGATATTGAGCTTTTCCATTGTCTCTTTCCACAAATGTAGTCGATTTGATTCCAGTGTATTTCATTTGACAAGATCCATGTGCGTAGTCGCCGTTTATGTCATTGAGAAAAGGTATTTGCAAGGAAGAAATCGTTAGTCTTGCAAAATTCTGTCATGTGATCTCTGGCATTGTTTCTATCACCAAGGCCACATTTTCCAACTACTGATCTTTCTTCTTTACTTCCAGCTTTCAAATTCCAATCATCAGTAATTATCGATGCATCCTGATTGCATGCTTGATCAATTTCAGAATGCAGAAGTTGGTAAAAATCTTCAATTTCATCATCTTTGACCTTAGTGGTTGGTGCATAAATTTAAATAATAGTCGTATTAACTGGTCTTCTTTGTTGGTGTGTTGATATTATCCTATCACTGACAGCAATGTACTTCAGGATAGAACTAACAGGGTAGAGGGCCTCAATCCCTGCCACGGTCCGCCCTTTTAGGGTCTAGAATACAGAGGTTCCCAGCCTTGGCTGAACATGAGAATCACCAGGGAAATTTTAAGAATCCTGATGTTCAGGCATTTAAGCCCTCAGCTACTAACTGAAAGGTTGGCAGTTTGAGTCATCCAGAGGTGCTTTGGAAGAAAGTCCTGGCACTTTTCTTCCAAAAGATCGCAGACGTTGAAAACTCTGTGGAACCCTGCTTCTACGCTGAAACACATGGGGTCGCCGTGGGTTGGAATGGACTCCATAGCAACTGGTTTGGTTTTGGTTTGCCTTTGAACACCCAGGCTGCACCCCAAAGCAATTAAGTCAGAACCTTTGGTGGCAGACTCAGGCATCAGTACTTTTTAAAGCTCCCTGGTGATTCCAATGGACTGTCCTAGTACAGTCTCCCTTTCCAAAGAGTTGGGCAAGGGAATTCACATACACTGAGCAACCACTGTGTGTCCGTGGCTGTGTCAGTTTAGTTTGCTTACATTAGTTCATTTAATCCTCGCCACAATTGTGAGTGATGGGTATTATTGTATTCATTTTACAGATGAGGGAATAGAGGCTCAGAGAAGTGAAATATTTTCCTTTCCTACTTCAGGGCCTTGGTCAAGCCACATAAACCTCTTTGAGCCTCATTTTTTTCACTTGTAAATGACAGATAATATCCACTTCATAGAGTTGACAGGAGAATTCAGTGAGGCAGGTTCGCCCATGTCTGGAACACATAGGAGCTCAATATATGATAATCATTATTAGCAGAGCCTACGGCTCTGTTACATAGTAAGTGCCAAAGGCAGGATTTGAACCACTGAGCTGTACGGTCTCCAAAAGAACAGGGGCAAGGCTCCATGGAAAGAGGCTGGATCTCACCCCAACATTACTGGCACTAATCAAAAAAATAGAAAATAATGTTGGAGAGGTTGTAGGGAGATGGAAACTCTTATGCACTGCTGGTAGGAATGTAAAATGGTGCAATCACTATGGAAAATGAGATGATGCTTCCTTAAAAAGCTAGAAATAGAAATGCTATATGATCTAGCAATCCCACTTCTGGGAATATATCCTAGAGAAATAAGAGCCGTTGCACAAATAGACATATGCACACCAGTGTTCATTGCAGCATTGTTCACAACACCAAAAAATGGAAACAACCCAAGTGCCCATTAACAGATGAATGAATAAACAAGTTATGGTACATACATACAATGGAATACTATGAAATGATAAAGAACAATGATGAATCTGCAAAACATCTTGCAACATGGATGAATCTGGAGGGCATTATGCTGAGTGAAATAAGTCAACCAGAAAAGGACAAATATTGTATGAGACTACTACTATAAAAACTCAAGAAAAAGTTCACACACAGAAAAAAACATTCCTTGATGGTTCGGGGAAGGGGAGAAATGGGAAGAGGAAATCACTAACCAGATAGTAGACAAGTGTCAACTCTGGTGAAGGGAAAGACAACACACAATATAGGGGAAGTCAGCACAACTTGATCAAGGCAAAGTCATCCAAACACTTTGAGGGACCAAGTTGCTGGAGCTGAGGACTGGGGACCTTGGTCCGGGGGACATCTAGGTCAATTGGCATAACATAGTTAATAAAGGAAATGTCCCTCATCATGCTTTAGTGAGTAGCTTCTGAGGTCGTAAAAGCTTGCAAGCAGCCATCTAAGATATATCTATTGGTCCTAGCCCGTCCAAAGCAAAGGAGAATGGAGAAAACCAAAGACACAAGGGAAATATTACCCTAAAGGACTAAAGGAACCACGGCTTCCACCAGCCTGACCCCGGAATAACTAGACGGTGCCTAGCCACCACCACCAACTTCTCTGACAGGGATCACAATAGAGTCCCGGACAGGAAGGGACAGGAAAACTGGACAAATGGACTCAGGGAACCTGGGATGAAAAGGGGGAGAGTGCTGTCACATTGTGGAGATTGCAATCAATGTCAGAAAACAATACGTGTATAAATTTTTGAATGAGAAACTAACTTGAGCTGTAAACTTTCACCTAAAAAAAAAAACACCTAAGACAATAAAATTAAAAAAAAACAAAAAAGGCTGGATTCTGAGCTCTCCCTGTGATGTCCCTGGTGGAGCCAGCCCAGGGACATGGATCAGAGCCCCCCACTCAGCCTTGGAGTCAGCCCCCACACCCCACACTCCAGTCTGAGTGTTGCATTTACATTTTCCTCTGAAAGTAAAGTGGTGGGATTACTATCCCCTTCCACAGATGGGGGCCCTGGTGGCGAAGTTAAGAGCTCTGTTGCTAACCAAAAGGTCAGCAGTTTGAATCCACGAGCATCTTCTTAGAAACCCCATGAGGCAGTTCTATTCTGTTTATAGGGTTGCTATGAGTTGGAACCAACTCCACAGCAATGATTTTTTTCCCCCACAGATGTGGTAAGTGGTTTGCCCAAAGGTGTAAAAAAATTTAGAGACAGAGGTAGGGAAGAACTCAGGTCTCCTGCCTCCCCATCCGAGGCATTCTCCGCTTCTGCAGGAAGTAGAAGGAAGGATGAGGCTTGACTCAGTGTGGGGGCTAGTACTGGGGCACCGAGAGGGGTTGGGAACTTGAGGGCGAGGGCTCGGGTCAATGGCCTAACACGTCAGACTCAACTTTGGTGGCGGTGTGTTCCCTGGCAGATGCTGAGTGGGCCCAGCACCATGAGGGCCCTCACTGCCATCCCTAGTCCCTTAAAAGACCCTCAGCTGACCTCAGAGTTTTGTGTCTGGGTCTACTCTTTGGGCTTCCCTGCCATGTCAGGAGAACAGAAAGGCTATGGACATAGACTCTGAAGCCAGGCAGACTTGCCTCTTTCCAGCTCTAATACCTTAGGCAAGTTTCTTTCCTTTTTTTTTTTTAACATCTTATTTTACTTCATGTTTATTTTTTTCTATAAATTTTATTTATGTTGTTGTTGTTATTGAAAATACACACAGCAAAAAAACCCCGAACTGCTTCCGCCAAGTCAATTCCTACTCACAGTAAAACATAGCCAATTCAACAGTTTCTACATGTACATTTTAGTGACATTGATTACATTCTTCAAGTTAGAGTTATGCAGCCATTCTCACCTTCCTTTCCTGAGTTGTTCCTCCCTCATTAACATAAACTCCCTGCCTCTTAAGGTTCCTATCTAATCTTTCCAGTTGTTGTTGTCAATTTGATCCCATATAGTTTTTTGTTTTTAGATAGTTTTTAAAAGAGCATAATGCTTAAACCCTTTTTTTTTACTAGTTAGGCTAAACTATTGTTAGGTTTTAAGGTGACTTCAGGTGATATTTTTGGGTTAAGGTTTAAAAATTATCTCAGGGCAATAGTTTCAGGGGTTCATCCACCCTTCGTGGTTCCAAAAGCCTAGAGTCCATGAGAATTTGAAATTCTGTTCTGCATTTTTCCACTTTTAATCAAGGTTCTACTATGGAATTTTTGATCAAAATGTTCAGTAATGCTCGCGAGCACCATCCAGTTCTTCTGGTCTCATGGCAAAGTAGGCAATTGTTCATGGAGGCAATTAGCCACACATTCTACTTCCTCCTGTTCCAGACTCCTCTTCTTCCTCTGTTGCTCCAGGTGAATAGAGACTAATTGTTGTGCCTTGCATGGCTGCTTGCAAGCTTTTAAGACCCCACGCACTACACAACAAACTAGGAGGTACAACAGAAGCACTAAATATGTCATCACACCAATTAACTGGGACATCCAGAGAAACCATGACCATAAACCTCCAAAACCAAGAAACCAAATCCCATGAGGTGTTTGGTTGTACATAAGCAGCTTCAGCAGCTACTTTTTTTGTCATTGTTGTAAATATATATATCATACAACTTCTGCCAATTCAACTTGTTGCAGGCATACAACTTATTGACAGCAATTGCAATAACCGGCTATACAACCCTACCCTTAATCAGTGCAATTTTTCCATCACCGTTAGCCCCCCTTTTCCCCCTACTTCCTGCTCCTGGTAACCACTAATAAACTTTGTTCTCTATACATTTGCTTTTCTTGTCTTTTTATATAGGTGAGGGCATACAATATTTGTCCTTTCGTGAATGTCTTATTGTGCTCAGCATAATATCTTCAAGCTCCGTCCATATTGTGGCCTGTATCAATACTTCCTTTCTTCTACTAGCTAAGTAGTATTCCATTGTGTGCATGTACCACATTCTGTTTATCCATTCATCTGCTGATGGGCATTTGTTTCCACCTTTTAGCTATTGTAAATAGTGATGCAACGAACACTGGTTGGTGTACCTGTCTCTTTTCGAGTCTCTGCTTTCAAGTCTTTTGGTATATACCTAGAAGTGGAATTGCTGGGTCATATGGTAGTTCTTTTTTTTTTTTTTTTTTTATGGTAGTTCTAGTTTTAGTTTTTTGAGGCACCGCTACACTTTTCCACAATGGCGGCACCATTTTGCATTCCCACCAGCAATGGGTAAGTGTTCCAATTTCCCCACATCTTTGCCAACATTTTTTATTTTCTGGTTTTTTTTTTTTTTTTTGTATCTTAGCCATCCTAGTGGGAGTGAGATGGTATTTAATTGTGATTTTGACTTGTATCTCTCTGATGGCTAATGACACAGCATCTTTTCACGTGTTTGGTGGTCGTTTGAATGTCCTCTTTGGTGAAATGTCTATTCAGTTCCTTTGCCCATTTTACGACTGAGTTATTTGTCTTTTTGCTGTTAAGTTGTTAAAGTTATATGTATTTTTTCGTTATCAGATTCTTGTCAGAAAAATGGTTTCTAAAGATATTCTCCCAGCTGGTGGCTTGTCTTTTCACTTTTTTGGTAAAGTCTTTTGATAAACAGAAGTTTCTAATTTTTATGAGGTCTCATTTATTTATTTAAAATAATCGAAAAAATGTATTTATTTAAAGATGTCACCTTGAAGACTAAGGTGCACCTGACCCAAGCCATGGTGTTTTCAATTGCCTCCTATGCATGTGAAAGCTGGATGATGAATAGAGAAGATTGAAGAATTGATGCCTTTGAATAATGGCGTTGGAGAATATTGAATATACCATGGACTGCCAAAAGAACGAACAAATCTGTCTTGGAAGAAGTGCGGCCAGAATGCTCCTTAGAAGCAAGGATGGTGAGACTACGTCTCACATGCTTTGGATATGTTGTCAGGAGGGATCTGTCCCTGGAGAAGTACATCATGCTTGGCAGAGTGGAGGATCAGCGAAAAACACAAAGACCATCAATGGGATGGATTGACACAGTGGCTGCAACAATGGGCTTAAGGATAAAGACTATTGTGAGAATGGTACAGGGCCGGGCAGTGTTTCCTTCTGTTGTACATAGGGTCACTAGGAGTCGGAACCAACTCGATGGTACTCAACAACAACAACAATAATTTATTTATTTTATCTTTAGCTGTTAGTGCTTTTGCTATTATATTAGATAATCCATTGTTAAAAGCTAGGCCTGACAGCGTTGCCCCTGCTAGTTCTTCTGAGAATTTTGTGGCTTTAGTTTTCACATTTATGTCCTTAATCCATTTTGAATTCATTTTTGTGTATGGTGTGAAGCATGGATCCTGTTTCATTTTTCTGTATGTGGAAATCCAATCTTCCCAGGACCACTTGTCGAAGAGAGGTTTTGTTTTCCATCAAAAGGACTTAGCACCTTTGTCAAAAATCCTTTGGCTATAGATGTGTGGGTTTATTTCTGGACTCTCAATTCTATTCCATTGTTCTATGTTCTATTTTTATACCAGTACCAGGCTGTTTTGATTGCTATAGCTATATAGTGTGTTTTAAACTCAGGAAGTGGGAGTCCTTCTACTTTGTTCTTCTCCTTCAACCTTATTTTAGCTATTAGAGGCCTCTTGCCATTCTATATAAAGTTGAGAATTGGTTTTTCTATCTCTATAAAGGAGGCTGCTAGAATTTTGATCAGGGTTGCATTGAATCTATCGATCACTTTGGGTAGTATTGATATCTTAACAATATTAAGTCTTCCAATCCATGACATGGAACATCTTCCCATTTGTTTAAATCTTCTTTAATCTCTTTCAGCAGTGTTTTATAGTATTCATTGTATAAGTCCTTCATGTCCCTGGTTAGATTTATTCCTAGGTATTTTATTCTCTTAGATGCTTTCTTAGACTGGGTTCTCTTGAGAAGCAAAACCAGTAAAGCATATAAACATGTATATAGAGATTTATATTAAGGAGATGGCTCATGCAATTGTAAAGGCTGGAATGTTCCAAGTCTGTGGGTCAGGATAGAGGCTTCTCCTGATTCATGTAGCCGAAGGGGCTGGTGAACCCAAGATCGGCAAGTCAGATAGCAGGGCTCTTGCTCACAAGCTGCAAAGATCTACAACAAATATCAAGATTGGTGGGCAAGATGGCAGGTAAGCTGCTAGCTCAAGTCCCAAGAGCCAGCTGCAAGACTCAGAGTGAGCAAAAGCCCTCAAGCCTTGCCAGAAAGTCCACTTATATTCCATGCAGGCCACATTGCCAAGGAAACTCTTGATTGGCTACTCACAGTAGATCCCATCATGGAGGTGATC
Organism: Loxodonta africana; assembly: GCF_030014295.1. NCBI lineage: Eukaryota > Metazoa > Chordata > Mammalia > Proboscidea > Elephantidae > Loxodonta > Loxodonta africana. Next base: position 154,708,088 of record NC_087343.1, on the reverse strand, counting down.
ACATTATATCAAATCTCATCATGGAAGTGATCACATCATCATACGACTGCCAAACTACATCATAATTGCCAAACCACTGAGAATCATGGCCCAGCGAAGTGGACACACAACCTTAACGATCACAGATGCTATTATAAATGGAATTGTTTCCCTAATTTTCCTTTCAGATTTCTCATTGCTGGTGTAGAGAAATCCAACTGATTTTTGTTTGTTGACCTTACAGCCCACAACTTTGCTAAATTCCTCTATTAGCTCTAGAAGTTTTCTTGTGGATTCTTTGGGATTTTCTCTATATAGGATCATGTCATCTGTAAATACAGATAATTTTATTTCTTCTTTTCCAATCTGGATACCTTTTTATTTCTTTTTCTTGTCTTATTGCTCTGGCTAGGACTTCTAATAAAATATTAAATAAAAGTGGTGAGGACAGGCATTAGAAAAATTTCTTAACTTCTGTAACCCTCAGTTTTCTCATCTGTAAAATGGAGATAAGTGAAAAATAATGTAGATCAAATCAACTGATAAAGAAGAGGTTCTAAGATATAGTATTCCTTAAAAGCAAAATAAAATCAAGATGCAGAATGGTGTGGACATAGTATGTTCCAAGCCAAAAACAATTTTTTAATTAATTTTTATTGTGCTTTAAGTGAATGTTTATAAATTAGGTCAGTCTCTGGGTTCTCGTACAAAAATTTAAATACACCTTGCTATACACTCCTAATTGCTCTCCCTGTAATGAGATAGCACAATTCTTCCCTCCACTCTCTCTCCTTGTGTCCATTCAGGTAACTTCTGGCTCCCTCTGCCCTCTCATCTCCCCTCCAGACAGGAGATGCCAACGTAGTCTCATGTGTCTACTTGACCCAAGAAGCTCATTCTTCACCAGTATCATTTTCCATCCCATATTCCAGTCCAACCCCTGTCTGAAGAGTTGGCTCTGGGAATCGTTCCTGTCTTGGGCTAACAGAAGGTCTGGGGACCATGGCCTCTGGGGTCCTTCTAGTCCCAGTCTGACCATTAAGTCTGGTCTTTTTACGAGAATTTGGGGTCTGCATCCCACTGTTCTCTTGCTCCCTTAGGGGTTCTCTGTTGTGTTCCCTGTCAGGGCAGTCATTGGTTGTGGCCAGGCACCATCCAGTTCTTCTGGTCTCAGGCTGATGTAGTCTCTGGTTATGCAGTCCTTTCTGTCTGTTAGGCTTATAATTACCTTGTGTCTTTGGTGTTCTTCATTCTTCCTTGCTCCAGGTGGGTTGAGACCAATTGATGCGTCTTAAATGGCCACTTGCTAGAGTTTAAGACCCCAGATGCCACTCTCCAAAGTGCAATGCAGAATGTTTTCTTAATAGATTTTGTTATGCCACTTGACTTAAATGTCCCCTGAAACCATGGTCCTCAAAACCCTGCCCCTGCTACGCTGGCCTTTGAAGCATTTAGTTTATTCAGAAAACTTCTTTGCTTTTGGTTTAGTCCAGTTGTGTTGACTTCTCCTGTACTGTGTATTGTCTTTCCCTTCACCTAAAATACAACTTATCTGCTATATAATTAATGAATACTCCTCTCCCTCCCTCCTTCCCTCCTCTCATAACCATCAAAGAATATTTTCTTCTCTGTTTAAACTATTTCTCAAGTTCTTATAATAGTGGTCTTATACGACATTTGTCCTTTTGGAACTGACTAATTTCACTCAGCATAATATCTTCCACATTTCTCCATGTTATGAAATATTTCATGGATTTGTCATTGTTCTTTATCGATGCGTAGCATTCCATTGTGTGAGTATACCATAATTTATTTGTCCATTCATCTGTTCATGGGCACCTTGGTTGCTTCCAACTTTTTGCTATTGTAAACAGTGCTGCCATGAACATGGGTGTGCATATGTCTGTTCATGTAAAGGCTCTTATTTCTCTAGGATATATTCCAAGAAGTGGGATTGCTGGATCCTATGGTAGTTCTATTTCTAGTTTTTTAAGGAAGCGCCAAATGGATTTCCAAAGTGGTTGTACCATTTTATATTCCCACCAGCAGTGTATAAGTGTTCCAGTCTCTCCATAACCTCTCCAACATTTATCATTATATGTTTTTTGGATTAATGCCAGCCTTGTTGGAGTGAGATGGAATCTCATTGTAGTTTTGATTTGCATTTCTCTAATGGCCAAGCCAAACTTTTTAAAAGGTGATGTAACTTATGTATGTGTTTGTATATGTATAGACTACATCTGATAGTCCACAAAAGGACTGAAACAATGCTTCTGCTCTGAGGAGCAGGGCTGGAACTAGAGTAGGAAGAAGAATGACTTTTCATTGAAAACGATTAGTACCATTTGAACTGTTTACTTGTGCAGTTTTTATTTTTTTCAGTTAAACTACTTGTTTTTTTTAATGGGGTGAATAATACTTACAGGGCTAATTCAAAGATTAAATGAATTAACACATGCACATGTAAAATGCTTAATACAATGCCTAGCACAGAGCTAGTACTCAGTTCCATACCACAAATATGTATTGAGCATGCGGTAGGTTCAACTGGTCCCAATTCTTCACTCCCCTACAGTAGTATTTCATATCCACAACATTGCCAAGGCTTCAGGACTTGCTTTAGCCAAGGGAGTGACTACGTTTGGGCTTGCTGTCTTGCATCCCTGCCTTTTGCTGTGAGAACACACCTCAGGTAGCTGCTAGTCCAACAAGGATGAGACACATGTAGAGCAGACCTGTATCCAACCCACCAGGGGCGGATAACCCAGTAAGCAAGGTATCCATGGGTTTACTTGTGCTTAGTTACTATTCTGTAGTAAACAATTTCACATGGGTTTTACCACAGATGCAACATTTTTCACTGCAGGTTAGTAAGTAAGCAAAATAAGGCCATGCTTTCCTCGATTATTGGCTAATCCATCCCTGGCTGTGGGGTTGGTTGGGAGACAGATGCCAGCCATATCTAGAAGCAGAATCTTTGATGTGGTGAAAAAATGTGAAATTATTCACTACACATGATCTGGTAAGCAAGGTAAGCACTGTGTTTACCTTACCTATTGGATAATCTACTCCCGCAACCCACAGTTTAGAAGTAAGTCTAGTGGTGCCCAGTCCAGACCAACAAAAACCTAGCCAACCTGCAGGAAAGAAATGCTTATTGTTGTGTGTCCCTAATTTGGGGGGTGATTCGTCGTGCAGCATTATTATGGCAAAAGCTGACTAATACAGAGCCCCTACTATATGCCAAAAAGGAGCCCCAGTGGCACAATGGTTAAGCATTTCAGCTGCGAACTGAAAAGTTGGGGGTTCAAACATTCCCAGTGGCTCCATGGGAGAAAGACCTGATGATCTGCTTCCATAAAGATTACAGCCAAGAAAATCCAGCTCTGTTACGGGGGATCACTATGAGTCAAAATCGACTCAACCGTACCTAACAACAACACTATATGCCAGGTCCTATGCTAAGTGGCGCAGTGGTTAAAGCAATCTACTGCTAATGGAAAGGTTGGCAGTTCCAAACCACCAGTGGCTACGCAGGGGAAAGATGTGGCAGTCAGCTTCCTTAGAGATTTACAGCCTCAGAAACCCTACGGGGTTAGAATTGACTCCATAGCAGTGGGTTTTGTTTTTGTTTTTTTTTTTATGCTAAATACTGGGGATACAGTGGTGAGCAAAAACAAGGGGTCAAATAAGCTTTGTGTTTGTGTGTGCGTGTGTGTGCTTTAGGTAGAGGTTTACAGAGCAAATTAGTTTCCATTCAATAGTTTATACACAAATTGTTCCGTGACATAGGTTGCACTCCCTGCAATGTGTCAGCACTCTCCGCATTACCACCCTGAGTTCCTTATTTCCATTCATCTGGTTTTCCTGCCCCTTTCTGCCTTTACGCCTTTACTTTTGGGTAGATATTGCCCTTTTGGAAACCCTGGTGGCATAGTGGTTAAGAGTTCGGCTGCTAACCAATAGGTCAGCAGTTTGAATCTACCAGGTGTTTCTTGGAAATCCTTTGGGGCAGTTCTGCTCTGTCCTATTCGATCACCATGAATCAGGATCGACTCAACTGCAACAGTTTGTTTGGTTCGGTTGCCCTTTGTTCTCATATAGATGATTGTTCTAAGGAGCACTTTCCTCACAGGTGTAATTGTTTATTTTATAGGCCTGTCTATGATTTGGCTGAACGGAGATTTCTAGGAATGGCTTCAGGTTCAAGTTAGAAGTGTGTCTAAGGGCCAGAGTTTTAGGGGTTCCTCCAGTCTTTCTTGGACCAGTAAATCTGGTCTTTTTCATGAATTTGAATTTTGATCTACATGTTTTTCTCACTCTAACCAGGACCTTCTATTGTGATCCTGGTCAGAGTGGTCGACAGTGGTAGCCAGGTTCCATCTAGTTCTTCTGGTCTCAGGCTAGTGGAGGCTGTGGTTCCTGTCATCCATTAGTCCTTTGGACTAATTGTTTCCTCGAGTCTTTGGTTTTCTTCGCTCCAGACAGAGACCAAAGGTTGTATCTTAGATGGCTGCTAGCAAGCTGTTAAGACCCCAGACACTACTCACCAAATTAGGAAACTAGGATGTAAAACATTATCTTTATGAATTATGTTATGCCAATTGACCTAGATGTCCTCTGAGACTATCGTCCTTAGCTTTCGAGCCCAGTAACTCAGTCCCTCGAGGTGTTTGGTTATGTCTAGGTTGTTACCATGATTGTGCCCCCTGTGTGCTCTATTATATGTATGAATATACATGCAGCATGTACAAATGTGTATGTAGAAATACTCACAGCCAAACCTATATAGGCACGTGGGTGTACCACCATAAGTCCTCCTACACCTATTCAGCACACATATCTACCTGTGTATACACTCATAAATTATTGCTTGTTATTACTGCTGTTGCAGGATTGTATATGTTATAGTGTTTGCCATCATTGCCTTTTATTCTTGTGTACCTCTCAGCATCTTCCCTGGCCTTGGTTATGTTGTACTGACTTCCCCTATATTGTATACTGCCTTTCCCTTCACCAAAATTAGCATACGTCTGCTCTCTAGTTAATAATTTTCCCTTCCTCCCCCTTTCTCCCCCTCCCATCCCTTTTAGCTATCAAAAAATGTTTCTTTCTGTGTGTAAACCTTTTCTTGACTATTTATAATAGTGCTCTCATACAATATTTGTCTTTTCATGATTGACTTATTTCACTGAGTATGATGTCTTCCAGATTCATTCATACTGTGAGATGTGTTGCAGATTCATCATTATTCTTCATTGTTGTGTAGTATTCCATCGTGTGCGTGTACCACAGTTTGTTTACCCATTCATCCACTCACTGATGGACACTTACGTTGTTTCTACCTTTTTGCTATTGTGAATAATGCTGCAATAAACATGGGTGTACACATGTCTATTCTTGTCATGGCTTTTATTTTTCTAGGATATATACCAAAGAGCGGGCTTGTGGATCATATGGTATCTCTACTTCTAGCTTTTTAAAGAAGCACCATACCATTTTCCATGGTGGTGGTACCATTTTACATTCCCACCAGCAGTGTATAAGAGTTCCAATCTCCCCACAACCTCACTAGCATTTGTTTTTGTTTTTCATTCTTTTGATCAGTACCATTATTGCCGGGGTGAGGTGGCATTTCATTGTAGTTTTGATTAGCATCTCTCTAATGGCTAATGGGATCCCTGGTGTCGTAGTAGTTAAGAGCTCAGGCTACTAACCCAAAGGTCAGCAGTTCGAAGCCACCATCCGCTCCTTGGAAACCCTGTGGGCAGTTCTACTCTGTCCTATAGAGTTGCTATGAGCCAGAATCAACTGCATGCCAATGGGTTTGCTTTGGTTTTTTAATGGCTGACGTTCATGAGCATCTCCTCATGTGTTTTTTAGATGCCTGAAACGTCTTGATAACGAGTCTGTTCATGTCCTTTCCCCATTTTTTTTTATTAACTTTTATTGAGCTTCAAGTGAACGTTTACAAATCAAGTCAGTCTGTCACATATAAGTTTACATACATCTTACTCCATACTCCCACTTGCTCTCCCCCAATGAGTCAGCCCTTCCAGTCTCTCCTTTCGTGACAATTTTGCCAGCTTCCCACTCTCTCCATCCTCCCCTCCCCCCTCCAGACAGGAGATGCCAACACAATCTCAAGTGTCCACCTAATATAATTAGCTCACTCTTCATCAGCATCTCTCTCCCACCCATTGTCCAGTCCCTTTCATGTCTGATGAGTTGTCTTCAGGGATGGTTCCTGTCCTGTGCCAACAGAAGGTCTGGGGACCATGGCCGCCGGGATTTCTCTAGTCTCAGTCAGACCATTAAGTATGGTCTTTTTATGAGAATTTGGGGTCTGCATCCCACTGATCTCCTGCTCCCTCAGGGGTTCTCTGTTGTGCTCCCTGACAGGGCAGTCATCTATTGTGGCCGGGCACCAACTAGTTCTTCTGGTCTCAGGATGATGTAGGTCTCTGGTTCATGTGGCCCTTTCTGTCTCTTGGGCTCTTAGTTGTCGTGTGACCTTGGTGTTCTTCATTCTCCTTTTTTCCAGGTGGGTTGAGACCAATTGATGCATCTTAGATGGCCGCTTGTTAGCATTTAAGACCCCAGATGCCACATTGCAAAGTGGGATGCAGAATGTTTTCATAATAGAATTATTTTGCCAATTGACTTAGAGGTCCCCTTAAACCATGGTCCCCAAACCCCCGCCCTTGCTCCGCTGACCTTTGAAGCATTCATTTTATCCCGGAAACTTCTTTGCTTTTGGTCCAGCCCAATTGAGCTGACCTTCCTTGTGTTGAGTGTTGTCTTTCCCTTCACCTAAAGCAGTTCTTATCTACTAAGTAATCAATAAAAAACCCTCTCCCTCCCTCCCTCCCTCCTCCCCTCATAACCACAAAAGTACGTGTTCTTCTCAGTTTTTACTATTTCTCAAGATCTTATAATAATGGTCTTATACAATATTTGTCCTTTTGCCTCTGACTAATTTCGCTCAGCATAATGCCTTCTAGGTTCCTCCATGTTATGAAATGTTTCACAGATTCCTCACTGTTCTTTATCGATGCGTAGTATTCCATTGTGTGAATATACCACAATTTATTTACCCATTCATCCGTTGATGGACACCTTGGTTGCTTCCAGCTTTTTGCTATCGTAAACAGAGCTGCAATAAACATGGGTGTGCATACATCTGTTTGTGTGAAGGCTCTTGTATCTCTAGGGTATATTCCGACGAGTGGGATTTCTGGGTTGTATGGTAGTTCTATTTCTAACTGTTTAAGATAATGCCAGATAGATTTCCAAAGTGGTTGTACCATTTTACATTCCCACCAGCTGTGTATAAGAGCTCCAATCTCTCCGCAGCCTCTCCAACATTTATTGTTTTGTGTTTTTTGGATTAATGCCAGCCTTGTTGGAGTGAGATGAAATCTCATCATAGTTTTAATTTGCATTTCTCTAATGGCTAGTGATCGAGAGCATTTTCTCATGTATCTGTTAGCTGCCTGAATATCTTCTTTAGTGAAGTGTGTGTTCATATCCTTTGCCCACTTCTTAATTGGGTTGTTTGTCTTTTTGTGGTTGAGTTTTGACAGAATCATGTAGATTTTAGAGATCAGGCGCTGGTCGGAGATATCATAGCTGAAAATTCTTTCCCAGTCTGTAGGTGGTCTTTTTACTCTTTTGGTGAAGTCTTTAGATGAGCATAGGTGTTTGATTTTTAGGAGCTCCCAGTTATCTAGTTTCTCTTCGTCATTTTTGGTAATGTTTTGTATTCTGTTTATACCTTGTATTAGGGCTCCTAGGGTTGTCCCTATTTTTTCTTCCATGATCTTTATCGTTTTAGTCTTTATGTTTAGGTCTTTGATCCACTTGGAGTTAGTTTTTGTGCATAGTGTGAGGTATGGGTCCTGTTTCATTTTTTTGCAAATGGATATCCAGTTATGCCAGCACCATTTGTTAAAAAGACTATCTTTTCCCCAACTTTCCCCATTTTTTAATTGGATAGTTTGACTTTATGTTGTTGAGGTGTTGAAATTTTCTACAAATTTTAGAAATTAGACCCTCATCAGATAAGTTACAGCCCCAAATTTTTTTCCCAGTCTGTAGGTTCTCTTCTTACTCTTTTGGTAAAGTCTTTTGATGAGCATCAGTGCTTGACCTTTAGGAGATCCCAGTTATCTAGTTTATCCTCTACAGTTTGTACATTTTTAGTTATGTTTGGTATTCTCTTTGTGCCATATATTAGCACCCCTAGTGTTGTCCCTATTTTTTATTCCGTGATCTTCATAATTTAAGGTTTTACATTTAGGTCTTTGATCCATTTTGACTTAGTTTTTGTGTACGGTGTGACGTATGGGTCTTGTTTCATTTTTCTGTAAATGGGTATCCAGTTTTGCCCGCACCATTTGTTAAAGAGACTTTCTCTTCCCCACTTAATGAACTTCCACCCTTTGTTGAAGATCAGCTGTCCAGAGGTGGATGGATTTACTTCTGGGTTCTTAGTTCCCTTCCATTGGTCTATGTGCCTGTCGTTGTACCAAAGAAGCTTGGAGGGAGTGACAGGAGCTGAGACCTTAAGGATGAGTAGGAGCCAACCAGGTAAACTCCTCCAGACAAAGGAACAGAATGTGCAAAGACTCTGAGGCTGGAAGGGACCATGACTCCTATACGGACTGACAGTGGTTGTTTAATAGAGGGACAAGAGTGAGATGAGGACGGGGGTGGGGGATATCAGCAAGGATGTTTTTATTTTTTTTTAAAGCAATGGAAAACTACAGAAGGATTTGGGAAGAGTGTTTCTGGGAAGGGAGAGGGTCATGAATTGAATTGTGTCCCCCCAAAATATGCCAACTTGGCTAAGTCATGATTCCCAGTGCTGTATGGTTGTCTACCATTTTATCCTCTGATGTGATTTCCTCATGTGTTGTAAACCCACCCTATCACTATGATGTAATAAGATGGATTAGTGACAGTTATAGAGATGAGATCTATAAGACTAAGTAATGTCTTAAGCCAATTTCTTTTGAGATATAAAAGAGAGAAGCAAGCAGAGAGGCATGGGGACCTCATACCACCAAGAAAGCAGCACCAGGAGCACAGCGCATCTTTTGGACCTGAAGTTCCTGCACTGAGATGCTCCCAGGCCAAAGGAAGACTGAAGACGAGGACATTCTTCCAGAGCCAACAGAGAGAGAAAACTTTCCCCTGGAGCCAGCACCTTATGTTCAAAATTCTACCCTCCTGGACTGTGAAAGAATAAACTGCTCTTTGTTAAAGCCACCCACTCGTGGTATTTCTGTTATAGCAGCATTAAATGACCAAGACAGACAGGAAGGCATGATCAAATTTATTTTGGAAGAGGTCTTTGGGCTAAGATTATACACACTGAGAGATACACACTGGAAGCTGTGTTTGTTAGTTGAGGTAGTATTAGAGGAACAGTTATAGTATCTGTGCCCCCCTTTGTGTCTCTGCCTGATTTGTGTCTATATCCATACCTGTGCACTCGCTTGTGTACCTGGCCCCAGAGGCTTCAGGGTCCCCGCCTTTCCCCAGATTACTGGGGTCCTTGAAAAGTCAGGGTCCTCTTCATTTGTCCCACATGTATATAACCCATGCATTTCCAAGACTCTTGCCCATTTTCTGGGCATCATGATCTTTCCTGGGTGGTCCTAGCCCCAAGCTGGTCTCTGGACATGCAGAGGCTGAAGGTTTCCCTCAAGGATCCTGAGCCTAAGGATGGGTGATTGCTCCTCCCAGATGGATAGGAGGGGCAGGAGGCATAAAAGGGCCTAGCATCTGCAAACTTCACATCAGTGCAAATCAATGCAAGATTAAAATTCATGATGGTTCTGGGGCACAACTGCAAACAATTTGTTAAGTAAACTTTGCTCTAATTGGCATTCGTAGAATTTCCTGTTAATCAGGCCTCTTGGGCTCTGTAGGGCTGGGATGCTCTGTCTCCCCATGACAGGACAGGGAGCATGTGTGGGTGGGTGTGAGAGGAAGGGAGAGAAAGGATGTTCAAGCGTGGGCATCTGTAATTATGTAGCTGGCTGTGTCTCAGTGTGTGGACTCAAAAGCCAGACGGGGGTGTCCATGAGCGGTTTTGCCCAGGGATGTACCCTGTGCCACTCCAGGTGGTTCCCTGTGTTGCAGAGGGTGGATCTGCCTGGGTCAGAATGTACGGGCCGGTCTTTTGGGGAGTGTGTGTCCGTCTAGTTGTCTGCGTGTGTTTTGGGGCATGTGTCCAGGTACTGAGGTTACCTGTCAGAGTATGTGTGGTGTGGGGACCTGTATCTGCATAAGTGTTTGTGTGTGTTGGGGCTGCACATGGCTATCCAGGCATGGTCTCTGGTGTGCACCTGTGGGCCAGTTACATGCTGTATGTGCAAGGTCTGAGTCTCGGTGGAGGCTGCTGGACCCACGGTCCTTAGCTTTCTCTCTGGCTCTAAGAGGCAGTAACTGGTGGGATAGCAATGAGTTGGATCCTGAACTCAGAGGGTCTTTTGCCCATGAGTCTCTGGTCCATCTATGCTGGCTGTCACCTAAGAGTACCTGGGGTTCTAGTGGCAACATTTCCCCCACCCCATGCCTACCAGCCCTTTCATCAGCTTCCTATTGTTCCCACATATCATAGGCCCAGGGCCCAGGACCTAAGATTTTTGAGGGTCCAGCTGAAAAATATTAATGACATTAAACTTTGAAGAGAACACATGTGAGGAAGTGACAAGTAACAAACACTTGGTTAAATGTCTACAAAATGTAACATTATGCCAGCTGCAAAGCTGCTCACCTCATATGGTTGGTTATATTTAAATCATATGTAATGTGGGGTCTGGGTGTGTTTTATTATGTTTGATGTTATGTGAGGTGTTACCAGTTACGAGTTGCCATTGAGCTGGTTCTGACTCATGGTGACCCTATGTGTGACAGAGTATAACTGTGCTCCTTAGGGTTTTCGATGGTTGATTTTATGAAAGGAAATTGCCAGGCCTTTCTTCCAAGGCACTTCTGGGTGGATTTGAATCGTCAACCTTTTGGGAGCAGCTGAGCACATTAACCATTTGCACCACACAAGTAAGACCGAAGACAGTTCTGTCCTGGCTAGACTCCAGCTCTGGGCAGGAGTCCCCAGCCCCTCCGATGCTCCCTGGTCCTCAACTCTTTGCTCACTCTCCCACAGTGGAGTCCTCTACCCTTGCCAAATGATAGGAGTCACCTTGGCATGCTGAGTCAGGCCGTGACACACATAGAGATGTGAAGGCGTAGCCATGTGTGTGTGCGTGTGTGTGTGTATGTGTGCATGCGCGCGTGCGCTTGTTCCAGGCTTCTGCGTGCCAGGGCTGCCTGCAGCTTGTGTCTCCAAATGGTTTTACACTGCGGCACGGAGAGCTACAGCAGCGCTTGTGTAATTGGGTGTAAGGGACTGTGTCTTATGTCCAGATGGTTATGCTGCTCCTTTCTGTGTGTGTGTGCATGCCCAAACAGATAACTCGCCTGTTCATGAGGGCGTCTGGGGGTGTGCTGGCTTGGGGGTGTGCAGTGGCCCCCAGCCCCAGCTTCAGTCACAATCATTATCTCAGCAGGAGCAGCTCTTGCCTTGGGGCCTGCCCTCACTGTTTCAAACAGCTGCTGCTTTTCCCCAAATTAACCCCTCTGCTACAGCTTCTCATTTTCTTGCTAGGGGGCCGTGGGCTGGCTGGGGAGTGGTCCCTGGAGGACAGTGACCCCAGCAGGTGAGCTGATCTTCCACAAACCCCCGCCTCCACTCCGTGTCCACAGGGGTTCTTCTTTCTTCTGGAGTCCTGTGGCTATGGACAACAGGGATTGTGTGACTGTGTGAGCTGTTTGTGAGCGTGTGTGGAGAGAGTGGGGTGGGGCGGGGGGCTGGGTCTAGAATGTGAATGGTTGAGAAGCACTGCACCAGGACCCTGGATGCCTGGGGAGGGGGCTGCTCTCTTGGTTCCAGCACAGGGGTCCTGAGCTCCTCTTGCAGCAGAGAAGGGACAGGAGAGCCTGAATTGCAGGTGGCAGGGATGTGGCTTTGCCCAGCTAGGGTAGTCGTGGGCCCACCCTACTTTTATCCAGGTCACTCAGGGAGGTTCAGCCTAGGGGAGGACATGCAGCCCCCTGCACCTGCTCACAGGGACAAATCCAGCTGAGGGAGACCCATGCTGTCAGTAGAAGGTGTGGGGGTGGGGGTGGGGAGGACTGATGAAAGGGAGAAGGGAGGAAAGAGTTAATCTCAGAGCCCTTGATCTGAGCTGCTCTGTCTGCCACTTCCCTGAGGCTGGGGAGATGGGACTAGGCTCCAGAGAATCTAAAGTGAGACCAGAGAAGGTGCAGACAAGGGAGCCCAGGGCTGGGGAGAGGGGAAGGACAGCCATCTCTGAGCTGGGCTCTCGTCCTCGCTCTTGTGGCTACTTGGAAGGACCCTATGCCATGACATAAATCTGCAGGCCATGCCAGGTGGAGATGGGGCCATCAGCCCCAGCATCTTGTCTGGGACTCCTACACTCCAACCAGTCCTTCACTTGCTCACCAGACATTTAGGTTCTACCATGTTGCCCTGGGATACAATCATGAGCAAGACCGTGGCCAGCCCTCAAGGAGTATGCAGGGTGCTGGGGAGAAGCAGGGGAGTAACCAGGGCTGGGCTGCAAGGTGCTCTGGGGCTGCAGCAGCCCAGAGCAGACACATGACCCAGCCTAGGAGTTAGGGAAAGCTTTTCGGAGGAGGTGACATCTCAGTGGAATCCTGAGTGATTGTAATAATAACAAATTATTATTTTTAATAATAATAACAAACAATACTGAGCACCTACCATATCCTAGATATATTGTCTCATTTAACCTTTATAACTGTCCTGTGAGTTAAAAAAAACAAATAAACAAACATTGCCATCGAGTCGATTCCGACTCATCCCCATTTTATAGACAAGGAAACCAAGGCTCAGAAAGGCGAAGTACTTTGTCCAGGAACGCATAGCTGATAAGCGACAGAGCCACGATTTCAAATCCACCAAAATCTGCGTGTTTACCCACACTGGGACCCAGCCTCCTGTGGCTCGGAGTCATCTTTCCTAATTTCAGCAGTAGCAGCAGCAGCAGAGTAGGCCCCCGAGCGCCCCCCGTGACCCTCGGAGGCTAGCCTGGCGGCAGTACCAGGCTCCCCTGGGCAAAATGCAAGAGAGACCTGGAGGAGCAGGTGAGTGTTTGCAGAACCTGACATCCTCCTGGCCCTGTTTTCATTTGCTCCTTGGTTGAGAAGGGAAAAGGCCCACGTTTTTATGACACCAGCTTGTGATTCTATTTTCTGTTTAAATTCTGGGTGAGGGAAAAATAAGAGACATCAGAGAAACCTTCAGAATCTCATTTTGAGAGTCTGAGCTGCAGATAAACGAGGCTCCTGCAGAAACGCTACATCAAAGCAAATTTTCTCAGCTGTATTTTCTTTCTTTTAATAGGGCCATTTACTACATTAATATTCCAGGAAGTCATTTTAATTTCGTGTTTATCATCCATTGGGAAAGTTAAACAGGATCAATATGTAACCAGTGGCAAATTTGGCAATCTTGGGGGACAAGGAGGCTATGGTGTTCCACAACTGGGAGTCGAAGGGGGAAGGAATGGAAGGGACAGGGGAGGGAGGGGAAGGAAGCACATGGGAGTTGTAAGGTGGTGATTGTCTGAACATGCGTTGGAGGAACAATTAGTGAGCATCTACTCCTGTCAGGCATTGTTCATGCCTTATGCTTTTTAATTCTCACAACAACCCATGAAGTAGGTATTCTTATTACCACTCTCACGTAGGGAAAACTGAGGCTCAGAATATCTGTCATATGCCAAGGTCTTAAGGAGAACCCTCTGATTCATTGACTGATTCATTTCTTCAATAAACATGTGTTAAGCACTTGCTATATGCCAGGCATTTACCTAGCAGTTGGAGGCTTTGGGTCAATGAAAGTTAATTTACCAAAAGCCTAAGGCTCCATGTCAAATCTACTGGCTGTCTATTTTGGTGAATTACCTGCTTCTGGGGAAACAGGGGGACCCCTGCCCTTGTGGAGGTTATAGTCAGGAAATTATAAACAGGCTTTCATGGAATAATCACATAAGTAAAGGCAAACTTGCTTCTGTGGTACAGACCATAAAATGTCCAGGACTATGACAGTCTAGGATGGAAGGTCAGGGAAGGCTTCCCAGTGGTGGTGATGCTGCAGCTGAGCTCTGAGGGATGTGTAGGAGTAGAGCGGTTGTTCGGCAGGGAGCAGGGCCAGTTCCGGGGAGCAAGAGAAGGGAGTACTGAAGCCAGGGGAACCGGGGAACTTGAGGTGGGTGGCAGACTATGATGAGATGAGGGTTTAGGGAGCCCCAGAAGGTCAGGAGGCAAGTTTTCACTCTGGGTCTAGTTGTATTCATTGAGGGTCTCTCCCGTGGGTTCTGCGAGGCAGGGGGCAGGGAGGAGGGGATCTGGCACAGAGCCCTGTGGGCTGAGGGTTGTCTTAGGCAACTCTGGAGGAAGTCAGGGAGGACAAAGCTGGTCTTAAAAGGAGGAAGGCGTGGATCTTCAGGGAACTGAAAGATGGGGCATTCAAAACCGTTGGAATCATCCTTGATTCCCTCTTACTCTCACACGCCCCACATTTGATCCGTCAGCTCATCCTGTTGGCTTTACCTTCGAAATACACCCAGAATCGGGCCTCGCATCACCACCTCCATCACTACCTCCCTGAACTAAGCCACCGTCTACTCTCGCCTGGATTATTGCAATAGCCTCCTAATTCTTCTCTCTGCTTCTGCCCTTGACCCTCAACTGTCTATTCTCAACACCACAGTCAGAATAATGCCTTTAAAACGTAAATCAGATCATTCCTAAACCCCTCTGGTGGATTCTTGCCTCATTCAGACAAAAACTGAAGTCCTAATAAAGGCCAACAAGGCCTGACGCAATCTGCACTTTCTCCATTACTTCATGACTTCAATTCCTACTACTCCCTCTTTGCTAACTCAGATACTCTGGCTATTCCTTGCTGTTCCTGTGACATGCCAGGCATGGCCTAACCTCAGAGCCTTTGCACTAGCTTTCCCCTCTCCCTGGAATGCTCCCTCACCCATATTTGCATGCCCACCCCCGTACTTCCTTCAAGTCTTTGCTCCAAGTCACTTTTTCGGTGAGATCTCTGACCACCTGGTTTTAGTTGCAACCCTCCCCATCAGCACTTCCTCTCGGGCCTTGCTGCTTTGTTTTGTTCTACTGCACTTATTTCTAATATACATTATAATTTCCTTATTTATCTTGTTTATGGTTTGCCTCTTCCCACTCAGCGTAAGCCCTATCGGGCAGGAGATTTTGTCCATGTTATTCACTGTCATATATGCCCGGTGCCTAGAAGAGTGCCTACACATATTGAAGGTGTTCCATCAGTGTCGACAGAGTGAGAGAATGGATGAATGGCACCCCCCCAGAGCCTTCTCATTTTACTTTCTGCATTTATAACCAAACTCAGTGCCTCAGTGTCCTCATCTGCAAAATGGGAGCAATCATAATACCTACTTCCAAGGGTTGTTGGGAGGATTCAATGGGACAATAGAGTACATTCCTTAGCTCGGTTCTTATAGAAGCCTCTTGCAATGTTAGCTGTTGTCACTGAAGCTGTACTCTGTTGCCTGCATCAGACCTTTGGGCTCCTCTCCACCCAGAGATCTCTGTCCCATTTCCACTGGGGAGCTCAGGGCAGTCCAGGGCTCTGCCTTCAAATGGCAGCAGCCAGGCTTGTCCAGTTCCATTTGTTTAGGCGGAATTTAATTTCTCCCTAAGCCGAGAGTCTTCTGCCCCCTCCTGCCCTCTCTCTTGCTCTCATCAGTGGGAAAATGAGCTCCAGGAGCTTTTCCCCTGGTCCAGAAATCCAAGGTGAAGAATTTCATTAACAATCAAGAGGACATAATCAACATTCTAATAATTCTAGATCCGTACTCCCCGTTTTGCAGCCCCCCTAAAGAGCCCCCACCCCTCCACCCCACCCTGTTCCTGGCTCTCTCAGACACACTCACCTTGACAAAGAAATCTCATTTCCTCTCCAGCCAAATTTGCTTTGCTATTAAATTCAGCACCTTACCTCTGCCCTGATGATGAGGGGATGTACTCCGGACTTCCTGGACTTCTGCCTCTGAAAGAAACATGAGTAGGAACAATGGTGTCCTTAGGTGGAGCTTCTCTTACACCTCCTGGAAGGTTCCAGGGTGGAGACACACTTCCCCCTAGGGACTCGGGAGCCCCCTACCTCATTGCTAGGGAAGCAGAACTCCTCCTGGAGTGGAGGGGGCAAGAGGTGCTTTGGGGATATCCTCCCCGGGACTGCTGAGTATCTGCATTTTAAACAATGCAAGGACCCCCACCTCAAACCCTCTGCCCCTCAGCACTTAGGAAGATTTAGCCTCTACCACTTCCTGGCTATATGACCTTGGGTAAATTCAACTTTCTGAGCCTCAGTTTCCTTATCTGTACAATGGGAATGATAACAATACTACCTATCTCCCAAGGTCACTGAGGGGACGAAGTGAGATATGCTTAGCACAGTGCCTGTCATAGCATATGCATGCAGTAAATAATTATTGTTGTTAGGCGCTGTCGATTCCGATTCACAGTGGCCCGATGTGACAGGGTAGAACTGCCCCATAGGGTTTTCTAGGCTGTTTTTTTTTAATCTTTATGGAATCAGATCACCAGGTCTTTCTCCTGCAGAACCACGGTGTGGATTTGAACTGCCAACCTTTTGGTTAGCAGCCAAGTGCTTAACCTTAACAGTTGAGCCATCAGGGCTACTTACAATAAATAACAGCTGCGATTAGTATGGTTATAAGTTGTAGTAGTACTCGAGTGCCTTTGGCCCTTGAATCCTGCAGCATGGTACCCACCATCCTGCCTTTCTCCAGCCCCATTCATTCCTTCATCCACTGGGAACACATTTATTGAGTTCTCATTGCTACTGTGAAGTGTGGGAGATGAATACCTTAAGCAGACATTTACAGCACAGTGTGGTCAGTGCTGTAACAGGAAGTTTGGGGAGCTATGAAAGCCTAATGTAGATGCCCACATGGTGGTCAGAGGCTTGTGGGAGGAGCTGGCTTCTGAAATGAGACCAGAGGAATGAGGTGGGATTTGCCTGGAGATGATGAGTGGTGGGGCTGAGTTGGAAACAGGCCTGGGGTGAGAAAGGGCAATGTGATTAGAGGATGGCTGGAGAGTTCCTCATGTGGTGGGGAAGAGGGGCAGTCAGGAACCTTGAGGAGCTCTCAGGAACCTTAAGAGGCTGTCAGAAACCTTGAGGGGCTCTCAGTAACCTTAAGAGGCTGTCAGAAACCTTGAGGGACAGTCAGGAACCTTGAGGGGCAGTCAGAAACCTTGCAGGCCATGAAGAGGAGTTTGGCTTTTATCCTGAGGGCAATCCTGAGGGCAATGTGAAGCCATTGAAGAGTGCTGACTAAAGGAGGGACCTAAGTTTTCTTATACAAACATCTGTCTGGCTGCAGCACGGGGACTGAGTGGAAGCAGGGCAAGGGTGGGCCCGGGAAATGTGTTATCCAGTTGCTGTGGTTGTCCAGGTGGGAGGTGACGGGAGGCAAAGGCTGTGGAGATGGGGAAGAGTGAGAGTGAGAAGAATGGAAATAGGCATCCCAGAGGCATTCTGGACCACTGGTACTGATTGGAGGTGGGGGTAAACAATGGATGGCTGGAGTCTGGCTTGGGCACCCTCATCCCTCACCACAGGGCAGGTGTAGGCTGGAACAGACACAGGGGCTGAGGGAAGAATGGGCCCTGCATGTCTGGGGCCCAGACTCCTATCTGGGAAGGTGCTAGAGGGAGCCTTGGGGAACTGGAGCCCAGGTGAGCAAGAGCACCACCCAGGTCTCCAGCAGCTCTGGCCTGGCCAGCTGAGCACACAGTTCAACTGGGCCACCAGAATTCCAGGCCCCACAGCAGTGGTGGCAGGGAGTTTAATTCGCTAATCTCGGAATCCTCCTTAAACCCCTTCTGAGCCTTGAGCAGCCCTGGGGTGCACCTCCCTTGTGCTGTATGTGAACCCCTACCCAGCCCCACAGCATTCCAGGCTCCAAACTAAGAGCCTGGAGAAGAGGGCCAGCTGAGGCCTGGGCCACTCCCCTCTAATGGGTCTGGGTGGGAAGGTGGGAGGGAGGTGGGGACTTTGAGAGACCAGAAGAGGAGGAGAGGAGGAGGATCTTAGAGGATCTTGCAGGCTCTAGGTGGTGACACTCCCAGTTCCTGCGTCTGTAGTTCAGGCAAAGATTAATCCCTTAGGAAGAGGGGAGGGGCCCTGCTGGGCTCTGAGAGATAGGGAGCTGGCTCTCCCTCCTGGAGCTTCAGCTGGGCAGCAAACATCCAGACTGCTTCCCTTCCAGCTTTCCTAGGGCAGATGACTCTTTTAGCCTCCACAGTCCTACCTTTGCCCCCTCCCAAACCAGCCCCAGGGGATCTGCAGTGAGGACGTTGTGTGTGTGTGTGTGTGTGTTGGGGGAGGAGGTGAGGTGGAGATTGTCCAGGGAAAGAAGAGGAGAGGTAAAGTCCAGCCTCCTTTTCCATTAGGGACAGAAGGGGATGGTCTTCTCATCTTCCACCCCCACCCCTCTGGCCTCCAGTCCTTCCTCCATACAGCAGCCATGTCACTCTCCTGCCCCAAACCTTTCTTTAGCTCCTCAGTGACCTCACAATAAAGTCCAAATTGTGAAGCACACCTCACCAGGTCTCTGTGTGGTCCTCCAGCCTCTAACTGATGCCCTCCCGCTACGGCCTCCCGGCGTCTTCCCACACACTGTCCCTCTGCTTGGAACTTTTTCCTTGTCCAGCTCCACACCCCACCCTCATTTACTTGGCTAATTCTTCTTTATTCTTTAGGTCTCAAACCCCAAAGGAGGCTCTCTCAGGTCACCTTCCCAAGCTAGATCAGCCAGGGCCTTGACTCGATAGAACCCTCAATGCCTAGCACCATGCCTAGCACTAATTAGCTATTTGTGGAAGGAAAGCCCCAGGAATTACCAAAATTGTAGATTTTTCCTGCTAGAAGCTGTTTAGAGATCACCGAGAACAATATTCTATTTTTTAGGCCTGGATGCTAGAAGGGACTTGCCTAAAGTCACACAGCAAGAGAGTGTCTGAGCCAGGAAAAGAGCACAGGAGTTCTACTCCCAGGCTCCCGTGTTCCTGTGATGGGAAGAACGGGAGGCCCCTGCCTGAAGGGAGGTGCACAGGGGCATGCAGTGAGGGGAGGATCCTGAGGAACCTGTGGCAGCAGGGCCTGTGATGTGTGCAGGCCTGCGTCTGACTCTGCTGGGCTGGGAACCCTCTGCTCTTTGTTGCCCCACAGAGAGGGGGCCCAGCTTCTTGCAGAAGAGCCCACCCACAACTGGGTGATGGGAGTGCTGGGGAGCCGGGGTGCTGGGGAGCCAGGCTGGTCAGGCCCTAGGATTGGGATTTATGTCATCTCAAACCCCTGTGGGAGCTGAGAGTAGGTACCCAGGGGGCAAGGCAGGCCCTGGGGATGCAATCACAGACTAATAGCCTCCCAGCTTGAGATGCAATTAGGGGCAAATTCCCATTGGGCCTGGAGGCATTAGAGAAGGGATGTTACTTGTTCCGTTCGGAGTAGGGAGTGGAGACCCACTGCTGCAGTCCTAACTCAGGATCAGAGGGGCAAGTGTGAGAGCGGGTTAAGGAAACTTCCAAATAGAAGGAAGGACAGGCGCATGTGTGGGTAGTAAGGCAGAGGCTCCCCCCACCACCGAGGTGAAGCATCACCATGGGGATAAAAGGGGGGTACTCTCCCAGGAAGGAGTGCTGGTGGCACTGTGGTTAAGCACTCAGCTGCTAAGCGAAAGGTCAGCAGTTCAACTCACCAGCCTCTCTGCGGGAGAAAGATTTGTTGGTCTGCTTCTGTAAAGGTTACAGCCCTGGAAACCCCATGGGGCCAGTTCCAGTCGGTCCTATAGGGTCACTATGAGTCTGAATCGACTCAGCGACAATGAGTTATTCTCCCAGAGCCCCAGACATAACAGTAGAGAGAGCCAAGCTGAGTGACTTTAGGCCCTTAGCCTTTCTGAGATCCAGTTTCCCTACTCTCAGATGGGAACAACAACAGAACCTATCACAGGGCAGTTGTAAGGGTTAAATGAGAGAGAGAATCATGTAGAGTGCTTAGCTCAGAACCTGGCCCTTATTGGTGCTCAGTAAATCACCATCCTGGTGGTGACCGTTTAGGGAGGGGTATCATGTATTGGGAAACCCTGGTGGTGTAGTGGTTAATGGTACAGCTGCTAACCAAAGGGTCAGCAGTTCAAATCTACCACGTGCTCCTTGGAAACCCTGTGGGGCAGTTTGACTCTGTCCTATAGGGTTGCAATGAGTTGGATTCAACTCGATGGCAACAGATTTGGTATCATATACTGGTTATTACCATTGTTATAGGGGAAAAAACTCGAAGTTTAGTAAAGCAAAAATAAAGTTTTATTCGGCATATATTCAACAAGACAAAAGTTGATAAGCAGACAAACATGTTGCCAGAGCTATGTCCGCCCGAATCTAAAGAAATATTACACAGTAAGCAAGAATGGGAAAACGGACAAGCACTTTTCACAGCCATGTCTGCCCAAGCCCAAAGAGTATTACAGAGTAGACAAAAGTGGGAAAACAGACAAGCATGTTGTCACAGCCATGTCTGTCTGAGTCAAAGGAACACTACAAAATAAACAAGAATGGGAAAATGGACAAGCATGCTGCCACAGACAAGGAAGGTTACAGAGTCATCAGTATATATTAATATTACAAATGGGCAAAACCATTGAAAGCTGCTCTTTTTCAAAGACTGGCTATAAACTGTCGTCCTACATTTTAAATGGTCTTTCTTAAAGATCATTGGTACAGATTTCAGTAACAACAGTCAGGAGGGTCTTTATTGGTCCAGCAAATTTCTAATCACTAAATGTTAATAGAAAAACTAAGAGTGGAAAGTCTTTTGTGTTCTGTTTGATTGGCACTATGTGAAAAGTTCCCTAAAAGATATTTTGCAAAATTATCCCATCCATTGTCTTTATACCTCAGGGCCCAGTTGATGTGTCTTTGTGAGTCCTTGTGAGCCCAGCTCCAGCTGGGTCACATTCTCTATGCTCAAGGACAGGGAATAATGACTCCAATATTTTTCCTAAGTTACCATGGACTTTGAGATCATACAGACCTGGGTCCGAATGCAGCTTCTCCGTGACTTTAGGCATATGACTAAGCCTCAGGTTTGTCATCAGTAAACAGAACCACTGACAGTATTTGCCTCAGTCAGAGGTGGTGAAGATTAAGTGCAATTGTTAGGTGTCTTCGAGTTGATTTTCAACTCATAGTGACCCCATGTGACAGAGTAGAACTGTCCCATAGGGTTTTCTAGGCTATAATCTTTATGGGAGCAGGTTGCCAGATCTTTCTCTCATGGAGTCACTGGGTGGGTTTGAACTGTTGGTCTTTCAGTTATCAGCTGAACACTTAAATTTTTCACCACCAGAACTCCTTAAGGGATGCAAACTGTCTAGTACCCAGCTTCTCCATAAATGGTAGCTCCTGGGACAGAGGCAGTGCTACTCTCAGGGCCCCAGGGCATAGCCTCTGCCTGATTTTCTCCAAGATCTCCTGCCCCTGAGGCCACAAGGCAACCCTCCCTGACCCCAGGTCCTGATCTCAGGGTCTCAGGCAGAGGCCCTACCACTCCAACTTGTCCAAGACAAAGGTGTGGAGAGCTGGCTACCTGCTGGAGCCTTGAGAGGGGCCAACAGCTCCATGTGACTGTGGGTGGATGGCGCATTCTGTTCAGAGCCCGCCATCAGACACACTGCAGCTCTCAGGAGCCCAGAACCTGCAGCAGAACAAGTTCAGTCTCCCAGAACTGCAGCCCCAGGCCCAGACTCAGCTCGGGGTGGGGGGAGAGGACAGTGGGCAATACTCCTAACTGGCCTTTACCGAGCACTTTATCCACATCATCCCCTTTACTCCTCACAACAATCCCATGGGGAGGGTACAGGTATCATCCTTAGTTGACAAATGGGGAAACTGAGGTCAGAGAGATGAAGTGCCTAGCCCAAGATGTCCCAGGATTTGAACTCAGGGTAGTCCCAGAGCCTGGGCTCTGAAGGGTCAGCCCAGCAGTTTTGAGCTTCAGGGGAAGCTCGGTAACAAGACATGTTATGCACATTCCTGTGGGGTCTCCTACCTCCACCCCCACTTCTGGAGGCCTAGAGGGGGCCCTGTAATATCAAACTGGTGGTGTTAACAAGCTCCTGGGACTGGGATGCTGGTGGGTCAGGGGACCACACTAAAAATTAATTCGGCCCCAGGACCCTTGGGGTAAAGCCCAGGCTGGTGTCAGTCCAGTGCTGAGGTGGAGACCAGCCTGCAAGGTCACTGACTTGACCAGAGCGCCCAAGGGCAGGTGTTGGCCCTGCTCTGGCCCCTGCATTCCAGCCTTCACATGCTTTTACCACTGGCCTCCCCACCCAGAGAATGAGCCCAGGTACTTTGAGGTAAAGAGGAAGTACAGACCTGGGCCTGCTGAGGTGGCTGCTTTGGGGAAATCTAAACCTGGATTTTCTGGCCTCTGAGTGACTCAGCACAGCTGGGCCAAAAGCGTTCCCTCAAGGTGGGTGGGAGGATGGGGGTCAGGTGGTGCCTGACTCCCTAGAAGTAGAGTTTCAGTGAAGAGGTGCTGGCCAATTCTTCCTCTCGCACCCCACCTCACCCCACCCCACCTCTGCTTTGGGAGAGGAGGCCACTTGCCACCCCCAGGGCCCAGCTGTGCAGGGAGAGCCTGTCCGGTGTGGCAGCCAGAGCACGGGCTGCGCTGGATCTAACCAGGTGCCTCTCAGTCGCCTGAGCCCTAGTTTCCTTATCTGTAAAATGGGGATAATAGGATTAACCTCTGCCAAGATTTAATAAAGAACATTTGCAAAGAAAGCACAGGCATTCTGCAAACGTTTGTTTCCGTTCCTCCCCACCTCCCAGCTCCAAGCCTCTTCTGGCAACTGAAATCCCCCACTAGCTGCAGAGCCGTCCCCAGACTCCTCTTTAAAATGCACAGACCAGGGAGAGAGGGACAGTTAATATGTCCACCTGAGATGAAGCACGTGCAAAACTCTGACTTTCACAGCTGTACGGATGAAATGATTATGTCGTTGCTGTTATTGAGTTACTGACACCTGAGAAAAGCTGGGCTGGCAGGGCCGTGGAAAACAGATTCCGGCCCCGCTTCCTCACTTTGAAAAGAAAAGAGAGAGAGAGAGAGAGCTGTTGGCTCAAGGTCACGAAGAGAGTCAGGGACTGGTTGAGTCAAGGCTCAAATCTGATTTGCTGTGGTTTTGCTTTAGGAGACAGGACAGACAGGTCCTGGGAGGGCCAAGCTACACTGGGAGGGGACCAGTCCTGACAAGAGGCTCTGCTGCTCTTGGCCATTTTCCTGGCACCTGGAACAGTACCTGGCACATAGTAAACCCATTGCAGTCGATTCTGTTTCATCGCAACCCTATAAGACAGAGTAGAACTGCCCCATAGGGTTTCCAAGGAGCAGCTGGTGGGTTCCAACTGTCGACTTTGGTTAGCAGCCTGAGCTTTTGCCCACTGCACCACCAGTGCTCCTGGCACACAGTAGGGAGTCCATAAATATTTATTGAGTGAATGAATGAATAAATGAATGAATGAATGAGGTGGCAGGAAGACAAAGGTATGCTCCCAGGACAAGATGGTGTCTCTGTGAGACTGTGTTCACCTTGACGAGAGGCCCTCAGGGACTTTTCTGGGGCTAAGCCCACTTGTCCGCTTTGCCTCCTCAAGCCCAGATGGCAGCTGTGGGGGGCAGGGAGGGCATTCTACCTGAGAAAGAGACTGGAGCTGTAGTCAGAGGGACGGAGGTTAGACAGCAGGTGAGATGTGTGAAGGAGCGAGGAAGAGAGGATGGGTGGCTTCTGGGAAGCTCTGTGAGGAAGGAATAGTGCTTTCTCTACGTTAGGTTGGTGGGGGTTGTGAGGCTGGGGAGTGTCTCCGGGGGCTGAGTCACAGTTGCTTAAAGCCTGCGACACCTTGGGGGGCTCTTTGGGCAAAGGCCACCTCTGTTCCTCAGAGGCAGGCACAGCTCAGCTCTGGCTGCTGGAGATCCTGTTGCCATGGAGATGCCAAAGGATTCTCTGAGAGGATTGGAGGCACTGGGCGTGGCTTGCCCCCCCCACCCCCGCATGGTTTGAAGCAGGGCTTTCAACCTGGTTCATTCTAGTTTGAACTCCTGCTAAGAATTTGCATTTCTAATTACTTCCCAGGTGATGCTAATGCTACTGGTTAGGGATCAATTCTGTGAACCATTAGTAGAGCAATGGGTCTCAAAGTCTATTATACATAAGAATCATCTGGGTGTCCTATTAAAATGTAGATTCTGATTCAGGATATCTGGGGTGGAAATGCAAATTTGAGCTGGAATGAACCGGTTCAAAAGGCTGGTTTGAAGCCTGGAGTAGGGGTGGGGGCACAGTTGGTCAGGAAAGGGGTTTGGTAGGACCTTGTCTGGCACAGCATCCACGGACATGAGCAAAGTGGCAGACGCTGGCTTTGGAGTCCCCAGACCTGGGCCCAAATCTCAATTACTAGCTAGAGGCCTTGGATAAGTGGCATCACACCTCTGAGCCTCAGTTCCATCATCTGTAAAATGGAGTTGGTAACACTCTTCATAGGGTTGTTGTTAGGCTCACATGAGCTCTAAATGGAAAGCGCAGTGCTTGGTGCCAAGTCGAGACTCAGTAAGCGGTAACTATTATTCCAGTAACTGGTGTTAGGATTGGGGCTCTGCAGGACTCTGCCCCGGAGGCAACAGCTCCCTGCCCTCAGCCTGTACTTTGGGACTTCTGGGAGAGGCTGGAGACAGGCCTGACTTGTCCGCCACAGACAGAGGCGATCAAAAGTCAGGAGTCATGTCATCCTTTGAACATGTGCCTGGAGGCTGTGCTGCAGGCGCATCTGAAAAATAAATAATAACAACGTGAATAATTCACAGAATCTGTGTGAATAATTCACCATGGCCTCCCAAGCACCAGCCGATTAGTCACCACAGACCCAGGCTCCTGTCCTGTCTGCCTCTGGCTGCCCCACTAGTCCTGGGGAGGGTAGCGTGGCTGCAGGGGCAGGAGGTGGAGGGTGTGTGGGGACACTTGGAGGCCATAGGGAGGGAGCCAAGAGTAGGGCTGATGGTCTCTCTGGGTTCTATAGAGACCCATGGGCTGAGGAAGCCAAAGGGCACTCTACTAGGGTCTCCAAGCCAGTGGGACCCTGCAGCTGGCCATCTCAAGTGGCCCTCCTGCTCTGGGCTGCATTTTGGAGACTTTGAGCAAGGAGAACCCTTCCTTGTTGTATGTTAGTACCCGGGCCTGGTGGTGAACTCCAAGACAGCCCCATCTCCACAGGGACCCCAGGCTATAGGGCCTCAGCTTGAAATTGGTCCTGAGAAGCCCACACAAACCTCTCCTGCTTCTCCTGGGAGATAGGGCAAGGTGAAGGTTAAATGCCTGGGCTCAGGACTCAGACAGACCCCAGCTCAAAATCCCGTTTACTTACTGTGTGATTCGGCCAAACGGTTCAAAACATTCCAGGTCTCCATTTCCTTGTCTGTAAAATGGGGATTAAAAACACCTACCTCATCATGTTATTGTTGGCCTGCAGATGAAATGATGTAATGAGCAAAAATTGCTTAGTGCGATGCCTGGCACATAGTAAGTGCTAAAAAACAGTCACTGCTATAGATATTCATTATCTTTCCAAAGATAGCATGTTGAGGACTCAGGGTAGGAAGAGGGCTGCTCAGATGTGGCAGGTGTTCATATAAAACATGATCTGCAAGCTGAAGAGATGGGCATAGACCGGTGGCCAACCCAAGGGAGGCTGCTTGCAAAAGCATGGGGTGGGGAACTTCCAAGATCCCCCAGGTAGACCCTCCACTCAACATCCTGCGGATCCTGTTTACACCCCTCCCCCAGCACTTGCCATAATTTGTGATTTTTTTCTTACTCATTTACTTTTTGATTATCTGCCTTCCCCACTAGACCGTGAGCTCCATGAGGGCAGGAACCTAGTCTGTCTTGTTCACCATTATACCCACACTTCCTAGAATACTGCTTGGCACATTGTAGATGCGCAGTAAATATCTGTTGATTGAGTGAGTGTATTTATCACCTGGACAAGGTTTTAGAAGGCACAAGGTCATGAATTTCCACAGGAATAGAGCCCTCATTGTAGGCGGGTTGGCAAGTGTTCTGGGGACAATAGCTGGATATGTAGCTCAGGAGGGGGCAGGTGATTCTGGGAACAGATGACTGCTGAGAATGCTGTAGCGGGGCAATGCCTATCATCCCCTCTCTTCCCACCTTCCAGGTACTGCTGGTCTCAGGAAGCTTAATGGTGGCACAGGCTCACTGCGCCTTCCCCAGTAATGACTTAATAGCTTGTTTAGAATTTCCTGTGGCATTAATGATTATCCCCCAGAACAGGGAGAATAATTGGCTGTATTCTCACGGTGAGCAAGCTCTCTGTTAGCGGGGAGCTGAGCCTATTCTGTAATCTTCCTCTCTCACCTGCCTGCCACTCACTCGTGGGCTGATGGAGATGGATGAGCTAGTATGTGCAGGAGAGCTGGGAAGCCACCTGGAGGCTGCAGGGAGTGGGGGAAGACAGAGAAAGAGATACCCAGAAATACAGACCCATGGAGAAAGAGCAAGAGTCAGAGGTAGTGAGACAGAATGGGACCAGGAGTGTATGTTCTTAGCCTGAGTTAATCCCCAAACCCAACTCTTAGCTTTCAGCTCCTCCCAGTTTCCTCACACCTCTTGCTGTTCAGCAGAATCTTTGTGCGTGTGTGCATGTGTATGTGTGTGTGTGCGCGTGCATGCGCACACGCACATGTGGACTTCGCTAGTGCAGTGGTTCTCAAAACGTAGTCCCAGGACCAGCAGTATCGACATCATTTGTTTGTTTGAAATGCACATTCTCAGGCCCCACCCAGACCTACTGAATCGGAAGCCCTGGGGGTGAAGCCCAGCATTCTATTTTGATAAGCTTTTTAGGTGGTTCTGACTTACTCAAGTTTGAGAAGCTCTGCTTTGATGGATTCGGTGTGCAGAGACGTGTGAGGTGATACACGTGTTGTTGGGCCTGTCCACGTGCACACACATGAAGGGTGGCTGTGTGAGCCTAAGAACCCCTGTCTCCAGCCAGGAAGCTGTGGAGGCCAAAAAAGGCCCAGACAGAAGTCAGGCCCCCACCAGAGGGACCAGGGCTGGCTGCTGCCTGTGGAGAGGAGCTCAGGTCCTGCTATCCACTTCCCCACCTTAGCCACCTGCCCATGGGGTGGCCACAGGAAGTGGGGAAGAGGGATCCCTGTTCCTGCCAGGGCCTCAGCCCTGACACCCTTGTATGGATGCAAAGGGACCATATCCTGGCTCCACTCAGCCAGGAACTTGGAGTGCTAGGGCCCTGTCTCTGTCTCTCTGGGAGCTGCTGCTATTGAGCTTTGAAGAAGTGAGTTTTCAGAGATTAAGCAATTTAATGAGGACTATGCAGGCTGAGGGAAATGAATTATCAGCCGAGAGCACTGCAGCACCCATCAGCAGGAGCAGCTGGAACCGCAGCACAATTTGGGCCCACGGATTATATTTCCGGGAGTGGGAGAAGAACCCTTGAGGCTCTGAGGGTGGCTAAGGTGTGAGGGCGCTGCAGGGGGAGGGGAGGTGAAAGGGTAGGGGGAGTAAAGGAGTATGGGGAAGGAGAAAGGAGAAAGAGGAGGAGGAAGAATTGGCAAGCAGAGAGGGAGAGCTGTGGGAGGGTGGGCAGGCTGAGAGAAGAAAGGCAGGAAGGTGGATAGAAGGAGAAGGGGGAAGGAGAGCTGGGGGAAGAGAATGGCGATGTTCTGGATGGAGGGGAAAGGTAAGGAGAGGTGAGAGGTCAAGGCAGCTGAACAAACAGAGTGGTGTTCCCAAAGGGGTCTATTGGGGGGTTGGTTGGAGACAAGTCCCCAGAGAGTGCGGGTGCTGAAGCCCAGGGAGGAAGGGGCGTGGGGGCACCCTAGGCTAACCTGGGGGAAGGGGTTTGGGGACAAAATTCACAATGAATCTGAAACAGATGAGAAAGTGAGCGGCTTGTTGAGTTTTGTATTTAACAAGACAAATAAATGGAAGGAGTATGAAT
Organism: Loxodonta africana; assembly: GCF_030014295.1. Classification (NCBI taxonomy): domain Eukaryota; kingdom Metazoa; phylum Chordata; class Mammalia; order Proboscidea; family Elephantidae; genus Loxodonta; species Loxodonta africana. The sequence goes on along the minus strand of NC_087343.1, from coordinate 154,679,852 downwards.
AATTAGGAAGTAATGAAGACCTTGCAAAAATAGCTTTCTTTAAAAAAAAAAAAAAAGGTAGCAAAGAAAATACTCATAAAATCAGAACATATGCAAATTACCCATCTTGGGCAGGTGAGTGAGTCAGCAAGCCAAGACACCGACCCCCTACCAGGCCAGCTGGGCCTGGGGATGGGGAGGGTGGGAAGTTGCCCAGGCAGCCAGACCCTGGCAGGGAGCATGACCTCCCAAGTGCTTCCCAGCCCAAGCCTCTCCCTGCTGGGGCAACCAGGGCCCATTTCAGGGGGACCATGGCAGCCCCCAGCCATGATGCTGACCTCAAATATTTAGCTAGCCCAAAGCCCCAGCATCTCTCACTTCCTTCAGTTCCCGCTGGGGACCTGCCATCCATTAATTTTGTGCAACCCCTCTGAACTCCTTTCTATTTTCAGCTTGTGAAGACCCCTTGGGGGTAACAAATTCCAGAAGTTGGACAGCAGCTGTGCAAAGCATGACTTCCCTATAAAAAAATATATAGAAATCCTAAATTAAGAATTCCAGTTTCAGAAAAGACTTCCTTGCTCTGGGCTAATGTTTCCTTACCAGTAATTTGGAAGGTTTGTGTCAACACATACCCCCACCTCCAATCTTTCCACAGCCCTTTGCCCCACATTCCAAATCTTCTGAGTTTTGAGGTCATTCAGACTCAGGTCCAAATAGGGGCTCTACCACTTCCTAGCTGTGTGACCTTGAGGAAGTCACTTATCTTTCCGGTCCTCAGTGTTTCCATCTGAAAAATGAGAAGCGATTATATTGCCTATTTCAAGGATTGTTGTGAAAGTTAAATGAATTAATGTATACGAATCATCTAAAATAGTGCCCTGCAAGTAGAAAGTCATAGATCTGTTGAGCACCTACTGTATGCCAGGTCCTGTTCTAGGCACTAGCAGTACAGTAGTGAGCGAGACAGGGAGGCCCCTGCCCTCAGGGGGAGATGACCACATCCAGTAAACAAATCAGTAAATAATTCCTAGAAGCAATAGCTATTATGTTGCTGTTGTTAGCTGCCATGAGGTTTCAAGTCATAGTGACCCCCGTGACAGAGTAGGACTGCCCCATAGGGTTTTCTAGGCTGTAATCTATATAGGAGCAGGTTGTCAGGTCTTTCTCCCGTGGGGCAGCTGGGTGGGTTTGAACCACTGACAACAGCTGAGCGCTTAACCATTGAGCCACCAGGGCTTCTTAATAGGTGTTTTAGGACAATACAAAGAAAATGGGAGAGTGGGGGATAGATGGCTGATCAGGGAAGGCCTCTCTGTTGAAGTGATATTTGGGCTCAGACATTGAGCTGAGAAGAAGCCAGGTAAGTGCGGATCTGGGGGAGGAAACGCTGTTATTAGTCTCAGGATTTGTAAGCAGTTCAGGACCACGTTTTCTGTATCCTGCATGGTTTTATAGAATTTAAGCCCCATTCTCCCACCCCATTGTCCCTCTGGACTTAGCATCCCCTTCTTGTCTGTTAAAGGGCCCCAGGTCTGAGAGCTCTGCCAACTCCTTCCCTCACTTCCTCACTCCCACACTGCCCCTCTCTGGTCCTCACTGGCTGCCCAGGGTGATGGGTGCTTCCTTCCCAGGGCTGAGTCATGTGTTGCCTCTTACAAGTTCTGGGCGATGTCTTTGCCTCTGGCTGCACTCCCTGTTCCACTCCCGGTCCCTGTGGGGTGGCAGATTTATAGGGGGCTTCTCTGGGGACCACGTGTGCATTCTGATTCACTCTCGCTTGGAGGCTGCCAGAGAAGGGACCACTACTCAGAGACACATTCTGCAATGCGCAGACGAGGAAACTGAGGGCCAGAAGGGAGCAGGGGCTCTCTAAGTTTGTGCTACTGTGCAGTGGCTGAGCAGGAGCATGAGACCAGGTCTCAAGACTCTGTGTCCAGTGCTTGTTTTCCTGGTACACTTGGCTGCTTGCCAATATTTAGGGCCTTTTCAGGTCTTAGCTTTTTAAGTCACAGAGCAGGGTCTGTGCAGCCCCCTCGAAGTGGCCCCCAGCCTTTTGCTCTGTGCAATTAGCCTCACAAAGGCTTTGGAACTAATTGGTCCTTGGGTGGCACAAAAGGTTAAGCACTCAACTACTGGCTGAAAAGTTGGGGTTCAAACCCACCCAGAGAAAGACAGGCCTGGCAACAGGCCCTGGAACTGATAGGTAGTGAATGCTTAGAGGGCCATGTTGCAAAGGTGTTTGATGCTGAAAACCAAACCCGTTGCCATCAGTTTGATTCTAGCTCATAGCGACACTATAGGACAGAGTAGAACTACCCCCTAGGCTTTCCAAGGAGCGGGTGGTGGAATTGAACTGCCAACCTTTTGGTTAGTAGTTGTAACTCTTAACCACTGTGTCAGAATTGGGGCTTCATAGGAAAAAGTGTTATAGTTTGGTAGTTCTCAAATTTCAGCATGCATCAGAATTGCCTGGAGGGCTTGTTAAAGAGTTTTCCACTTTTACACTGAAGGGGCCTGAAGTGGGGTTTGATAATTTACAATTCTAACAAATTCCTAGGCAATGCTGATGCTGCTGGTCTGAGGACCACACTTTGAGAACCGCTGCTGTAGCTGATGAGCTCTGTCTGTTGTGGATTTGAGAACAGAAAATTGTGACACGTAGACTGCTGAATTTTTTATCATAAATTGCCAATCCTTTTTTTCACGGAGAGGCCAGAGTAATCTTTTCAAAATGCAGATTTGATCACGTGAATTAAAACCCTTTGAGGACCCTCAGATAAAGTGGAAATGCCATAACGCAGCCTACAAGGCCCTGTATAGTGTGGTCACTGCTCACTTCTCCAGCCTCACTTCATATCATGGGGCTGCCTTTATCTCCTTCGGTCCCACTCAATGGCTAGCATCCCTTCTGCTGCAGGACATTTGCACATGCTGTCCCCCACTGCCCTGAATGGGGCTCCTTGACTAATAAACGCCAATTTGTTCATTCATTGTTTCTTCAGGGAATCTGTCCCCAACCTCCCTGACCTGGTCAAATTCCCCCATCAATGTCCTCACAGCCCAGGAATTCTCTTCACTGAAGCATTTAGCACAATTGCAGTTTCATGCCTGTGAGTGATCATTCGCTTGAACCCTGTGTTGCTCACCAGACCATAAGCTCCAGGAAGGCAGGGACCATGTATTTATTTTCAGTTATCATTGATTCCAGCACAGTGTCTGTCACACAGTAGGGGCTCAGTAAATATTTGTAGAAAGAGAGTGAGATGTCCCACCCTTGAGAGAGAGGGAGGAAGATGTTCTGAATTTCCCCTGAGCTTCTCTTTAAGGTTTTGCTGGAGATGAAAGGGGCAGGGCGTGGCCAACCCAGAAACCAACAAATATTTATTGAACAGCTGTGTGTAGAGAGATGTAGGCTTCAGGGCCATGAGGTTCCTCTGCTTTGGACAAGAACAGGCTCTGAGGAGGAAAAGAAAATTGTCAGCCCTTTGTTTTCACATACGCTATCTCATCGCATTCTCAGAATAGGTCAGCATTGTTATTCCCATTTTCCAGGTAAAGAAACTAAGCCACAGAGAGGCCAGTTTCTGTGTGAGGCCTGTGGATGAATCACCTTTTCCTTCAAACCTCAGAAGCGTTGGGGTGGCCGGAAGGAGGGAATCTGTGTCCTGGGCATGTTGATTTAGCTTCCTAGGGCTGCCATAACAAATTACCACAAACTGGCTGTTTTAAGACAACAGAAATTTGTTCTCTCACAGTTCTGGAGGCTAGAAGTCAGAAACCAAGGTGTCATCAGGGCCATGCTCCCTCTGAAGGCTCTAGGGGAGAATCCTTCCTTGCCTCTTCCTAGCCTCTGGTGGTAGTCAGCATCCCAGGCCTTCCTCAGCTTGCAGCTGCATCACTCCAATTTCTGTCTCAGGCTTCACGTGACTGTTTTCCCCCTGTGTGTGTCTGTGTATCTCCAAATCTCTCTCTCCTTATAAGGACCCCAGTTATTGGATTTAAGGCCTACTCTAATCCAGCATGACCTTATCTTTTTTTTTTTAATTTTTATTGTGCTTTAAGTGAAAGTTACAAATCAAGTCAGTCTCTCATACAAAAATTTATATATACCTTGCTATATACTCCTAGTTCTCTCCCTCTGATGAAACACCACACTCCTTTTCTCTACCCACTATTTCCCTGTCCTTTCAGCCAGCTTCTGTCCCCCTCTGCCTTCTCATCTCCCCTCCAGATAGGAGCTGCCCACATAATCTTATGGGTCTACTTGATCCAAGAAGCTCGCTCCTCACCAGTATCATTTTCTATCTTATAGCTCAGCCCAGTCCCTATCTGAAGAGTTGGCTTCAGGAATGGTTCCTCTCCTGGGCCAACAGAAGGTCTGGGGGCCATGACCACTGGGGTCCTTCTAGTCTCAGTCAGACCATTAAGTCTGGTCTTTTTATGAGAATTTGGGGTCTGCATCCCACTGTTCTCCTGCTCCGTTGGGGGTTCTCTGTCGTGTTCCCCGTCAGGGCAGTCATCAGTGGTAGCCAGGCACCATCTAGTTCTTCTGGTCTCAGACTGATGTAGTCTCTGGTTTATGTGGCCCTTTCTGTCTCTTGGTCTAGTAATTACCTTGTGTCCTTGGTGTTCTTCATTATCCTTTGATTCAGGTGGGTTGAGACCAATTGATGCATCTTAGATGGTCACTTGCTAACGTTTAAGACTCCAGACACCACTCTCCAAAGTGGGATGCAGAATGTTTTCTTAATAGGTTTTATTATGCCAATTGACCTAGATGGCTTGACCTTCCTTATCTTAACTTAATTATATCTGCAAAGACTCTATTTCCAAATAAAGACACGTTTACAGGTACTGGAGGTTAAGACTTGAACATATCTTTTTGGGGAACACAATTCAACCTACAACAAGGTGGCTCAGGCTTATTCATTCATCCATTCTGTGGGCCTCATTGCTGGAAGTGCTGGTGATTTGGCAGTGAAAAGGCAGAGTCCCTGCCCTCACGACACTTACATTGTAGTTACAGGAGATAGAGAACAAGCAAAGAAATGAGCAATATGTAATCAGTCATAAATTCTGTGACGGAAATAAGTCAGGGTAATGGACCGGTGAGTGGATATCGGCAGATACATTAAGTGGGGTATTCCAGAAAGGCCTTTTGGAGGACATGACATTTGAACTGAGACCTAAATTATAAGAAGGTTCCAATGGAGGTGACTTATCCATTAGGGACGGTAGTAGCACAGTGCCCAGGGCCCACAATACTTTTAGGGACCCATGAAAATGTTTTCATTTCTTTTAAAATCAGAAGAATAAAATGAACTTTTAGGCTGAAGAAATATTTTAATAAATAATATTATTATTTCATGTTTATACCAGTGCAGTTGTAAAATATAATTTATACACCTTTTTATGGAGGAAGGGACCCACAAAGGCAAAAGTGCCCAGGACCCATGAAAGTCAGAATGCAGGCCTGGCTTCAGCCATGAGAAAAGCTGCATCTCAGGCAGAGGGAATAGCAAGTCCAAAGGTCCTGAGGTACAAAAGAGCTGGGCATGTTTGAGGAGCAGAAAGAAGGCCCAGTAGCTGAAGTGCGGTGGATTGGGGAGAGTGATGGGAGATGAGGTTGAAGGGTCAGATCATCGAGGATCTATGTGGAGAGGGATGTAGGCCAAGGTGAGGAGGTGAGCTGATGACCAAGAGGGTAGCTACTGATTCCTCTTGGGAGCAGGGGCTGATGGGCTCCTTCTCAGAGCCAGAGTAGCTGAGGCCATACTTGAGCTTGGAGTTGGAGGTGGGGGTGGGCAGTGCGTCCCCATTAAGGGAGAGCCTGAATGAAAATCTGTCTGCTGTATCCTTCCAGCTAAGTTCAGGCTCAGGTGGAGCCTGTCTCCTGACAGCTCACAGTCCCTTAAGAGATTTCCTGGACTCCCCACCTCAAGGAGAGTGGGCTGTGTCTTTCAGGTATAGTGATGAACAGGTGTTGCTTGGCAGGTGTTTCCATGACTGGAGGGTGTTTCTGAATTGGGGAGAGTGTGCTGAGCCCCTCTGTCTTGGCCTCATTTCTGGGGCTCACGCAGCCCCTCCCTGGGGCAGCCAGGCTTGGAGGGGGATGGGGCTTCGGCAAGTGAGATACAGCAAGGAGCTATTTAAAGCTGCCGGCAGCTCGCCCCTTCTGTTCACGGCTCTGCCGGGTGGGAGCTGCCACCGTCACGCACCCACTGGTGCCACAGGAACACAGCAGCCCAGTGCACCCACACAGAGACACGTGGAGAGGGTCTTCATGCATGGCCACAGGTTGGCAGGGGGTCCTGCAGCCTGTAGGGCAGGTCTGATAAGGAAGGAGTGGACCCTGGATAGCCCCTCACCCCTACCTCATGTACCCAACCACAGCCCAGAAAAGTGGCCTAAATTTAGGTCATCCCCCCACCCCCCACTGGCTACCAAAAAATAAGAAAAAACATACCCATTGCCATCAAGTAACCAATTAACCGCTTTCTGTGGGTGTTGGTGGAGGCAGGGGATCTTCAGGCCCAAGAAGGACTGGAAGTGCTTCTTGCACTCCGGAAGGCTGTCCCGGGCCTTGGGAGAGGAGCTATGAGCACCCGGCCACTCCCAAAGCTGCAGCCCTGAGTGTCCCCCTGGAACATTCATGCCCCGTTCTACCTCACGCCTCTCAGGGTCCCACCACAGGAGGAGTCTGTGGAGGCTGCCCAGAGTTTGCAGGGGATAAAAGCATAAGTTGTGGAGACAAATAGGCCTCAGTATGAATCCAGGCAGCTGACTTAATGTCTCTGAGCCTCAGTTTCCTTCTCTGTAATATGAGGGTGAAAATCATGTCCATCGGTGAAGGTTTTATTTTAGTTAAAAATGTACAGTGCTACGTCACAGCCTAGCTTCTGCCATCATTCTCATTATCATGATATATTTTGACATTGATCTCCTCTTCCCAAAACCAAAGAGTCATATTGGCCCCTTCTAGGCCCCTGTGGGTACACACATAGGTTGAAGGCTTCTGGGAAGGAGAAGCGCAGGTGGATTTGGACTCCTGTGGACTGTATGTGCCATCCCTGGCCTGGACACACATTGGCCCCTGCAGATACAGGGGCTTCCCTGTTGTTGGCTGGGAATGATGCCTGCTGCAGAACCCTTCCCTGCTCTGATCCTCACCCACAGAACACCCTGTTCACAGACCCCAGGCTCAGCACCTGCCACAGGCTCCTTCTCAGGTGAGAACTGCTGATTCAGCCAGACCAAGGCAAGTGGGAATTTGGGCTCTTTCTAGATCAGACAGATCTATGCAGGGTGGACCCTGAAATACAGTCTGTCAACTACAAGGCCAGGCCACACTGATGAGGGGACCCATAAGGGGGATGTCCTAAATAGAGACGGCTACTAGTACCTCAAAACTGCATGCGGTGGTGGTTTCAGGGGACATCTAAGTCAGTTGGCATAATAAAATCTATTAAGAAAACATTCTGCATCCCACCTTGGAGAGTGGCATGTGGGGTCTTAAACACTAGCAAGCAGCCATCTAAGATGCATCAATTGGTGTCGACCCACCTGGATCAAAGGAGAATGAAGAATACCAAGGACACAAGGTAATTACGAGCCCAAGAGACAGAAAGAGCCACATAAACCAGAGACTGCATCGGTCTGAGACCAGAAGAACTAGATGGTGCCCGGCTACAACCAATGACTGCCCTGACAGGGAACACAACAGAGAGCCCCTGAGGGAGCAGGAGAACAGTGGGATGCAGACCCCAAATTCTCATAAGACCAGACTTAATGGTCTGACTGAGACTAGAAGAACCCCAGTGATCCTGGCCCTCAGACCTTCTGTTGGCCCAGGACAGGAACCATTCCCGAAGTCAACTCTTCAGACATGGATTGGACTGGACAATGGGTTGGAGAGCGATGCTGGTGAGGAGTGAGCTTCTTGCATCAGGTGAACACTTGAGACTATGTTGGCATCTCCTGCCTGGAGGGCAGATGAGAGGGTGGAGGGGGTTGGAAGCTGGCAAAATGGACACAAAAAGAGAGAGTGAAGGGAGAGAGCGGGCTGTCTCATTAGGGGGCGAGTGATTGGGAGTGTGTAAAAAGGTGTATATGGGTTTTTGTGTGGGAGACTGACTTGATTTGTAAACTTTCACTTAAAGCACAATAAAAATTACAAAAAAAAAAAAAAACTGCATGCGGTGGGAGGGAGATGAGGAAGCCAAGGGACTGAGGGGGAGGGCTAGAAGCAGCAAAGTGAGGGACAGATGCAGAGGGACCTGGCACGAGATGCACTCAGGGAAGAGACAGACAGACAGGGATGGGGGAGGGAAGGAAAGAGAGGTCCCAAGGATCTCCATCCAATAGCCCTTCACCATGTCCATGTTTCTTTACTCCATTTAATGCCTCCTTCTCACCCATCCTGTTCCCACTTTATCCCCAGTCACCATCCCTTGAACCCTCACCCAGTGTCCCATCACTCGACCCAGGGTCCCCTTCATCACGCCTGGAGGCCCTTCATCACACCTAATGTACCCTTCTCCCATCCTAAGCCCCCTTCACTTAACGAATGTCTTTTTCAGCCCATGCAATCTACATCATTGTATCCATTGGCACCTTAACCCCACACAAACCCTCCATTATTCTACCCAGTGTCCTCTCTAGGCAGTTCCAGGTCCTCTGTGAAAGTTCTCGGATTCCATCTCAGGCCCAGCTTCCTTTCCCAGGTCCCCATCACCCCCTTCCGTCATCCGTGTTCCTCAGCCAGCCACCCAGGAGCTGAATCAGAGCCATAGAGCTAACATTTTGCACACACGTCTCTCCAGATGACAGGCAAGATGGGCCTTCTGCCCTCGGCCCACACACACCCGTGCTCAGGAAGCGCAGGGAGCCAGGACTCCACCCCACACGGGAAGGGAGCATTCTGGAGGTGGGGTGAGGGCAGGGGTGGGGTGAGGGTGGGGGTGGAGCCCTTCCCCTTCTGAAATAACCAGGTCCCTTGAGTCTTTGAGCAAGGCTGGGGCTCCCCTTCTAGGGAGCAGAAAAGGTACAGTGTGAGAGGGAGAGAGATACAGAGAGAGGGTTAGTGAGAGAGTTCACATCACACAGCCACAGGAACAGAAATCAGGTGAGATGTAGAAACAGGAAAGGGAAGGCAGGGACAGAGACTGAATGGAGACAGAGACCAGAGACAGGGGCAAAGAGAAAGAGAGAGAAATAGAGAGAAGGGGAAAGGGACTGAGGAAAAAAGCAAACTCCTCAAGGAATGGGAAGCAGAGACAGAGCAAAGGGAAGATGAAGCACTTATGAGAGTAGGAGGGGGAAAAGAATAAGGACCTGAGAGCCTGGGGCTTTCTCCTGGGTGTGAGCTCTCAGAGGGGGAGAAGCTGCCAGGAGCCCGAGCAAACCCTAAGGGGAGGCCCCAGAAATGCTCAAGGAAAGCAGAACCGAGGGCTTCTGAGGAAGGATTCAGGGAAGGATACACGGCTGCGCCTGGGAAGGGCACAGCAGGGCCGAGGTGATTCCTAGGCACCGAACCGGACCTGGAGGGGAGCCACTGGCAGGTGAGCCCGAAGAGACGGTGAGGGCCTGGCAGGAGCCAGGGCCCTGCTAGGAAGGTCTGGGCTGACACCGGGGAGGCCTTCTGCTGGCAGCCCAGGGCTCTTTTACTGCCCAGTCGCATTCATAATCACCACCACTTATTTGAGGACCTACTATATGCACCATGTACTCACGTCCATGGTTTCTTCCAGTTCTTTTGCACAAAATGCTTGCAATGCCAACAAACACTATTTTTTTCTCTCTATTTTGCAGATGAGGAAAATGAGACTCAGAAACATGAAGGGTCTTATCTAGATCTATCCAACCCCACCATGTTGTCTATGACCCTGCACCTCTCTGAGCTAGAAAAACAGGCTCACTCACCAACGCATATCCGTGGTTACGCCAGGAGGCACATACACACATGCTCCCACAGGGGACACAGTATTCATTCTTCATCTGCCCTGTGGCTTCCCCACTTCCCAGACAGCTCCTTTTGCTTCCCCTTCACAGTAGCTCAGCTCACCTCCCTCTGGCTCAGCAGCCAGGCAGCTAAGCACAAGGGTGATGTCATCCTTTTTATTTAAAGAAAAGGGCTGAGCTGGAGCTCCAGGGTGGTAGTCCACTTGGGAGCAGGAGCCACGTGGCCTGCCTCCCCAGATCCCAGCCCAGCCCCTCTGTCCCCCAACTGCCATCTGCTGAGTTGCTTTGTGACCCCTGCGCCATTCCCTGCGAAACCCCCTCAGACAGCCCTGCTCATTGTGGGAGAGTAGTGTTGTTGTTGTTGTTAGGTGCCATCGAGTCGGTTCTGACTCATAGCGACCCTACGTACTACAGAACAAAACACTGCCCAGTCTTGCGCCATCCTCACAATCGTTATGTTTGAGCCCATTGTTGCAGCCACTGTGTCAATCCATCTCGCTGAGGGTCTTCCTTCCTCTTTTTCATTGACCCTCTGCTTTACCAAGTATGATGTCCTTCTCCAGGGACTGATCCCTCCTGATAACATGTTCAAAGTATGTGAGACATAGTCTTGCCATCCTTGCTTCTAAGGAGCATTCTGATTGTGCTTATGGGACAGGCCAATGGGTTAAGGAACCAAGGTGTTAGAGGTCTGTGAGGATGTCCTAGATAGTGTGTTCATTAAAGACTATGTGGCCCCTTTCCAGGGGTCAAGAAACATGCATTTTCTAAAGTCACACTGCAGGGGAAGCTGAGGCTCTGCAAGATTAAGTCAGTCATCCAAAGTGGTCATCTGTACATGGCATCCCAACTGGGGGTAGGGCTGGGAAGGAGAATCCAACGGGAAACATGGATCACTAGGTCTAAGTTCTTTCCCCTTCATCCTCTGCTGGTCAGAGTCTAATCACCTGTTTCTCTCTGGAGGCCCTGAGAGGAAGCATTAAGAGGATTGAGCCCCCAGCCTTGGGGTGAGCTCAGCTCAGCTTCCCCTGGACCCCTAATTACTTTCTAGAGCCTCGTCTTTCTATCCATGTCAGGACCTCTTAGCAATATCTCTAACCTTTTCATACCTCAGTCTTCCTCCCTTCTGGGGGCCTGTAAAAATGGCATGGGGGCAGTGTCTGACCTCCTCTAACTTCACAAGGGAGAAAGAGAATCAAGATCAACAGCCCAAGGCTGATTCCTATGAGGTACAGGTCAGACATGCCTCCTCTCTCCGCCATCTTTACCAACTCTGACACAACTTTCCTTCCCACAGCACTCTACTGGGTTCACTAAATTCATTGCAATGGCCACACAGAACTCACAGACCATACTCATGATTATGGGGTTTATTAGGGAAGTAACAGGTTACAATTCAGGTTCAGGAACACTCAAGGATACAGTTCTTCCTTCAGGACAGCCTCTTCCCTGCTGTGCTCGCAGGCATGCCTCTCCCTGGCCCAGGCCTCTACCCAAAGGCGCTCAGCTTTCTCTCTCTGTGAGCTGGGAAGCCTAAGGCACCTTCTCCTACTGCCAGGTCTCTGCAGCCACTTCTTTGCTGTCTTCAGGGTTACAGCTAGCTGTCTGTCTCCTAGGTCCAGGAGCTTCTCAGTGCAGGAATCCCAGGTCCAGAGGGTGTGCTGGCTCCTGGCTGTTCTTCCTTGGTGGTGGTGGAGCCTTCTCTTTCCCATCTCTGGGGTCGTTCATTTCAAGCCCAGCGAAATGATAAAACTGACCAATCCCCTTGGTGGGCTACAATTACCCTATCTGTACAGTCCTGCCCAATCATCTGGGTGGGAGTTACAAGATCATGGCTAGAAAGGCCATTGAAAAGTAATCCATCATACTGCAGGGTCTTTGTTTTTTTTTTTTGAGGGGCGTGGAGAATTTCTTGTCTTATTTGAAGCTAGCAACATCACTAAGAGGTTGGTACTACTGTTATCAACCCCATCTTACAGAAAAGGTAGCTGAGGCTTGGAAAGGCCTCAGTCACACAGCTAGTAAGTGGCAGAACCAGGTTGCAAACACAAGTCTGCAGGTTCGAAAGCTACTATCCTCTGCTTCTCACTATTCTGCAGGGCCCTCCCTCACCCCCTCCCCCAGGCCCCCTGCAGTTTCCCTATACTCCTCCAACTCTCTAACCAAGCTGAGGTGTTTATCAGGGGTCCAGGAGATCCTCTTCCCAGGAAGAGATTCCAGACCAGGTGACTGGGCCACCATCTTCTGTCCCTCTACTCAGTTCCCAGGGCCCCTAACCCAAGCAGCCTTCAGTGAGTCCCTGCCAGGAGCAGACAGAAATGTTCTTTCTATATTTTATTTAGCCTCTAATTGCCTGCATTTAAAACGCATCACAGTGCCATGGCAGTCCTCTGCTTCATGCCCTGATGTGTGTTTCTGCATGAAGGAACACTAGGGCAGGGGAACGAGTAGGAGAGGGCCACTGTCTCCCCAATGACAGCTTTAAAAGCCTGACCCCAGTGCTGAGTGCCTGAGATGTCAGGTTGTTGCTGTGAGAAGAGAGAAGGGGCATGCAGGGCCTGAGGCCTCTGCAGAAAGGCGGAGAGAGGTCAGGGCCCTGGCAAGGCCCAGGAAGGAGTGGAGGGGGGCACTCGATGTCCCCACTCTCCCCGAGGACCAGGGCCACAGCTGATGGAGCTCTACCCAGAATGCCTTTGTTCCTGCTCAACTTGAGCCTGAGCCTGAAGCCCTCGACAAAAAAGCAACTGCCTAGAAAAGACACAGTGCAGGTCTCAGACAGTCATAGCTGCTGTGATCAGTAAGAAGGTGACATTTGAGCTTAGGGTTGGCCCAAGAACAAGAGATGGACATTGAGGAAGACGAGTGGGAATGTGGAGGTAAACGGATGAGACAGAGATGGTAGATGGCAGGTAGCTTTTGTGACAGCCCCAGTATTCCCATTCATCATTTCCCAGTCACCTCTAGTTCTGACTCTGAGCCAAACTCTGGCCTCACTCTCACCCACAACGCTCATAGCAAACCTACAACTAGCCACAATCCTAAAACCAACACCAACCCTCACTTTATCTCTGTCTCTAAATCTAACCCTTGTCCCAACTACAACTTCAACTATAATCCCATTCCTTATGTCAAAATCAATCCAGAGCCCATTCCAAAATCTAACCCCAATAGCAGTAATAATCCTAACCCCATTTCTGGCTCCAAGCCAATCCTAGTGTCAACACCATCCTTAACTCTAATCCTAACCTAAACCCCAGTCCTTACTTTAACACCCATCCTAGATGGAAACCCTCCCCAGCATCCTTCCCAATCTTTATTTCTCGCCTGGTCTGAACCTTTCTCCAATCTCAGTATGACCTCTTAACTGCAAGTGATGCTAGTCCCTTACCCTGGCATCGTGCCCAGCCCTTGCCTTGGTTCTATGACACCTGGACAGGGCTGACTGCAGGTGAGAAGGCTGCCATCTTGAACCAAGCCATAGGAATTTAGGAGTGGCATCTCCCATTGCTAAAAGTCCGCAAGGTCCCAGCTCTGGATGTAGACGTCTAGCCCCCCACCCCTGCATGTTAATCAGCCGGTAACTGGCCCACATGACACCTGGGCATAGGCAGGGGTGTGACAGGCCCCGGCCGCCTGGACAGAGCTGAGGAGGAATGTTCCTTCTGAGGAATGACATGAAACAAGCACTGTGCTGGGCGGCCCGCCACTCCTCACACCTCACTGGGTAATTTCTACACAGCCAAAGGCTGAACCTAACGGGCCACCTGCTTCCAGCCCAGTGGACAATCAAGGAGCCAAGTTTCCAGGGCCTCCCACAGACTGAGGGTCTCTGTGCTCTGCTAAAAGGACATTTACATTTGTCAGGAGAGAAGGGCACTCTCTGAAAGCCTGGAGCCCTGCAGCCACTGGAAAGGAAGGATCAAGTTAGGGTGCTCTGCTGAGCCCTAAGAAGCAGGGAAACTTCCTCTGTGGGGATGGGCATAGAAGTCATCATTCCTGGTAGTGGCTTCAGTGTGAAGGAGACACCGTCTGAGCTCAGCAAATGCCAAGTGATTAAGCCTCCGGTGTGCAAAGCCTTCCAAATAGCTCCATGTACCTGTGTCCTGTTCCCCGGCCCACCACTGTCCACCCTCGAGCCACCTGGTGACGAACGCCATCCAGCTCCACTGCAGGGACTGGCACCCCCAGGCCCACTGTCATCACCCACCCCTCTTCCTGGGGTCTGTCTGTCTGTCTGCTCAGATGGGGAGCTGGCTGCCTGGGCTGGCCGCCAACTCTGCGTTCCCTGGGCCCAGTGCACTGTGGTTGCTCACAAACACTAACTGAATGGGCTAAACTTTCTACAGTTTCATTTCCCAGCAACCTCGACTTCCTGGGAGGGTGGTATGTATGGTAACTTCCAGTCCATCCTGCAGGGGAGGTAACACGGCCTGATGGTTAAGAGCTCCAGCTCTAGAATGGAACAGACATGCCTGAGTGCTACCTCAACCCCAGCCCCAATATTTGCTAGCTGTGTGACCTTGGGCAAGGCGTCGTCACCTCTCTGAACCTCAGTTTTCTGAGATTTAAAGAGGTATTTTAGGAATTCAATGAGGTAGCACATAATAAGTGTGTGTGTGTGTGTGTGTGTGTGTAAAGTACTGAGTATAGTGCCTGATTCATAGTAGGTCTTCAGTAAACACAGTAAGCCTCAGTAATCATAGGTATGATGATGATGTGCCTACAGACACTTCAGGATGGGGTCTCAAGAAAGGAGGTCAGCTTTGGTCTTTGCTCCTGGGAAAGGCCCAAAACTTGATATGTTTACAGTCCTGTCTGAAGCATCCTTTCCCTTTCTCTTTATCCCACCAGAAATTCTCCCCTCCCCCCTCATTCCTAGCCAGGGAATCCAATCATTTACTCATTCACACATTCATGCCTTCACCTAGCAAATATTTATAGAGTGATTGCTCTGGACCAGTCCCTGTGCTAGGGGCTGGAAACAAGGTACACAGGTGAAAGCCCTATCCTCACAGAGTTTATGGCCTGGAAAGGAGGGGGGCTGGTGCTTTGTCAGTGCTGGGGTGGGGGTGGGGTACACGGGAGGTCACCTGGCCCAAGGGAAGTCTTCCTGGAGGTGGGATTGTGCAAGCTCACATCTGAAGGACAGGTAGGAGTGAGCTGGGTAAAGGGAGAGAGTGTTCAGGGCCAGGCAGAAGAAACAGCTGGGACAAAGGCCTGGTAGGAGAGAAGGTACAGATTTAGGGCTTTAAGAGTGTCCAGTGTCGCATCACACAGGCTCTTCCTTCAGGGATGAGGCCTGGCCTGACAGACGCTTTTCTGTCTCTCTGCATAGAACCTCCCATTTCAACAAGGAGACTAGTCCTGAGCCCCTGCCTGGTGGTTAGGGAGAATGGGAAAGGTGGGGTGAGACCTAGGGGTGGAGGTCATGCTCTGAGAGGGCAAAAAAACAAGGGGATAACTCCTGCTGAAGATAATATCCACAGTAGCTGACACTATTGTAACATTAACTTCACTTTCTTACTTAATTTTTATAACCCTATTAAAAAAAAAAAAAGAAGTGCCAGTGAGTCGATTCCAATTCATAGCGACCCTACAGGACAGAGTAGAACTCCACAGTATTTCCAAGAAGGAGCTGGTGGATTTGAACTGCCGACATTTTGGTTAGCAGCCAGGCTCTTTACCACTGCACCACCAGGGTTCCTCATAACCCTATAAGATGCCTTTATTAGTTCCGTTTTACAAATCAGGAAATGAGGCACTGAGATTTTCAGTAATACACACAACATCTCACAGCTACAGAATGTACAGAATGTATCCCTGATGTCAGTCCCCAGATCTCTCAACGCCAGGCCATCCTGGATTTGGGACAGCGCCGGGGGAGAGGATGGCAGCTGGAAGGAATGGAGCCTTCTTGAGGGTGACTCCCCTTGCCCTATTGACCAGCCAGTCTCCCAGACACAGACCCAGGGAGCAAGTGCCTGCCAGTGCCTGAAGGTACAAAGCCCCCCATTCAATGCGCTGAACATCTCAGCTCCCAGCTGCTCAGCTCCTTGCAAAGCATTTTCCCTTAATAGCCTCCCATTCAGTAGGATGGCTGCAGCCCACATCTGCAGAAACCAGGCCATGGCAACTCCTCCCACCAGGCCGGAGAGGCCACCATGGCCATGGCCACCACGACCCAAGTGTCTCCTTCTCCCTCCAAGCTAGGAGCCCCTTTCCACTCCATCTACTATTCCTGCAGTAGGGGGCAGAGCTGAGATGCCTTCCCTCAGGCCCGCCCTTCCTTAACTTTTCTCCTCAAAATGTGTCTTGGGATGGTGGGCCTGGAGAGCAAGAGGAAGAGGTGAGTTCCTGGTTTCTGATTCCTTACCTGCTTCCAACTTGCTCCGTCACCTTGGGAAAGTCACTTCTGGGCCTCTTGTTTCCTTAGCTGTAGGATAAGAAGGTGGTCCAGCTGTAGATTCAGACTGACCAGGTTTGTATCCTACACTGACTAGCTGTGTGACCTTTGGCACACCTCTCTGAGCCTCAGTTTCCCTATCTGTACAAATGGTTGACCTTCCCTAGCAGCTGTTGAGAGGATTAAAAGAGATAATGCCTGTGAAGTACTCAGCACACTGGATCACAGTAAACGATCATTAGATGGTAGATAGAGTAATGATTATTATCAAAATAGGTGGTGTTTAAACTTTTTAGATGTAGAATTTTTTTCATTTCAAATACAAGTATAAGCAGTACACAGGTACTATATGGAAGAGCGAAGTGTGGTGCTGCAGCTTGTCCTCCCCTTCCTCCAGCTCCTCCTAGCTCTGACCAGTAAGTCCCAGACCCTCCTGGGATGGATTTTAAAGCAGTTTTCCCAGGTCCCACCCCTGAGATTCTCATTCAGGAGAACTGGGGTGAACTCAGGAGACTAGATCTTACAGAATCACCCCAGGTCATTCTAGGTTGGGGCTCCACTAGCCAGGACCATCTCTAAGGTCCTTCCTGGCTCCGATCCGAGCGAAACCAGGATTTTGGGTAAAAGGGCCTCCTTCTCTATCACCCCCTCTTAGGCTGAGGAACACCCCACCCTCAGGTCCCAGTTGTCCCCACACCTCTCTCAGCTCCCAGTCTAGCCCCCGCCTCCATCAGGGTTCCCTGCTTAGAGTTCTTTCTCCTGGAGCCTGACCAAAAGTGACATGGGGGGAAGTGCTCTGTTACCCTTTCCAGGCCCAGCCCTCACTCAGAGTGCTCCCCTCTTCCTTTCCAACCTCTGCCCCCTTTGTTAACAAGGTCTAAATAGTTACTGAGGGTTTACCATGTGCCAGGCTCTGTGCTAAGCACCTTATGTTTGCCTCATCAAATCCTCACAAAGCCCATTGAGATGGAAATTATTTTAAAAAAATTTTTTTTTCACTTGACAGATGAGGAAATCAAAGCCTAGAGAGATTGGGTGACTTGACCAAAACCACACAGCTGTAAATAGACAAAAAGAAAGCCTACCCTCAGTTGGCCTCATCCAATAATTCATGCTCTTAACCACTCTGCTGGTGTACTCCCCTCAATGTCCCTCACTCAGAACCTTGCTCTATCAAAGCTTGACTCCCTGCCTCCCACATCCCCAGGGGCTTGTTGAAGCTTTTCCCAGGAGCATGGCTTCTGGCCACAGTTCCCATTGCAGGCAAGAAACACCACAGCTGGGGCTGCTCTCGCAGGCAGCTGAGAACACTCCTGAGTCCTGAGCTGGGGTAAAGAGGCCAGGCACTCCCTGGGGAGATCACAGATGAACTGATGAACCCAGCCACCCAGCCAGTCCCTCCTAAGCAGAGCCCCATTGGACCTTCCATCTGCCATGTGGCAGTCATCTATCCATCCATCCAGCTTTCAAGTCAGCCTGCACTTACCAGCCCTGGTCATCAGTCAGTCTTCTTTCTGATATTAGGGGTCACCAGATGGTCCTTACTTGCCTCCGCTCATTGATCATTCAGTCCCTCTTTACAGACCAAGGGCCTTGATTTATGAGCCTCCGGGGTGGAGACCCTTGACTCAGAGTCAGTGAGAGCAGACCTAGCCACTGTCCTCACAGACCTTAGAATCGGACAGTCATGGAGCCAGCATTCACCAAGACATTCCTCAGTTCATGATGCTGAACAGGGTCTTCCTCCCTGCTCCCACCACCACCTTAACCCCTCTGGGCCCAGCTGCCCTCACTGCTGGGGGACCTTTCCCTTTGTGACCTGTCTTGGTAATTTGGAAGGTGATTAACAGCAATCACGCTGGAGTTTGACATCCAGGCACGGCCGCTAAATTGAGGCTCACAAAGCCTCCTTGACATCCAATATGTTATATGCTTTTCCCCTTAATTAGGAGCTAAAGTGGATAAATATGAAGTTGCCATGGCAACAGCCTCCCGGGTTGGTGGAGGGATGCAGCTCAGTTTCTGTCGGCTGGCTGGCTGACATGTTGGCTGATGGACCGAGGTGGCTCCTGGGAAGGGGTAGAATGGGGTACCCTCCCACTTTCCTGAGAACCCATTCCCCAAGCCCCAGATTTATTTTTTCTCTCCATCACTGCTCATCAAACTTCACAGAGCTTTGCAAGACCCTAGCTGGACCATAGACTTTAGTTGGTCCCACTCCCTCAGGGAACAGGTGGGGAAACTGAGGAGGAAGTTTGCTGTCCAGGGAGTGAGAGGCAGAACAAGATCTAACACCCAGAGTCTATGGCGGTTCTTAGTAGTTTTAGGGTCCTAGACACCTTGGAGAATCTGCCGAAAGCTCTGCTCTGGACCATCTCTTGGAACGCACTTGATGGAGTTTCACAGATCTGATGAAGCTTGTCTGTGTACCCCACCCAGCTGTTCCTCCTAAGTTCTTGCCACCCACAGAAAGTCTTGCAAAATGTAGACATGTACTGACTTCACTTTTTCATTTCTGCCTGCTCTTTCCCCTGTGATGGTCCTGTGGTCCTGTCTCATGTGCCCCTCAACCTTCTCTCCCCCACCCAACAAGGTGCCACAGACCCTTCCTCCACCAGAGCTCTGGGCGTGTAGCTGCCTGGGGCCGGGGGCAAGGGTGGGATGATGGGAGGGAGGGGAATTTTGGAAGGTAGCTGGTACTGGGGAGAGGAGCTTTTCAAGCTATGCAGGTTCAGAGAGGTTTAGCCACTTCCTCAGTGTCACACAGCTAGTAGGTGAAAGAGTTAGGATTTGAATCCAGATTCCAAGCTCTAACCACTACACTCCACTTATTTGCTCTTTGCCTGAGAGTCAGAGGCCTGGGGCTCTGGGGGACAGTAATGTCAGTGAGCAAGGCCTGTCAGATCTGAGGAAATCCCTGCAACATGGTGTGAAGTCAGCCATACCGTGGGGTTCAGGCCAAAGATTGGGCTGAATCTGCTTTTTAAGTTGAGCGCTTACTGTGTGCATTTTCCCTCACATCTTATTTAATCCTCAGCAGTCCTATGGGGAGGAGTTGTGGGTGGTGCACTTAGTTAAGCACCCAACTCCAAGCCAAAAGATTGGAAATCCAAACCGAATCAGAGGTACCTCAGAAGACAGACCTGGTGATCTGCTTCCAAAAGGTCACATTCTTAAAAACCCTATGGAGCAGTTCTACTCCACACATACTGAATAGCCACGCATCAGAATCAACCTGACAGCAACCGCCAACAATGACAGTCCTATGGGGCAGTTACTGTGATTATTCCCATTTTACAGATGAGAAAACAGAGGGTCAGAGAGGTTTGGCCACTTCCTCAATGTCACACAGCTAGTAGGTGAAAGACTTAGGATTTGAATCCAGGTCCCAAGCTCTAATCACTACACTCTACTGCCATTCTAACTGCCCTTCCCGGATAAAATGACCATGGAAGCTATGCGGTTTTGGTCAGGGAGTCCTGCTCCTGACTCTGGGGGTGAGAAATTCAGATTAGCTGCATTCTCAGGGAGGTGGGGACACTCTGAAAAATTTCTCCCTCTCTCCCTCCAGCTCGGCTGTTGGGATGTAGAGGATAGTCTATTGGCTCATACCTCATACAAGTCTCCCATTGAGGAAGAGTCAGCCTCAGACACCTTCTAATAGAGGTCAAGATGTCTATGCTTTGAAGGAAGAAGCAGGGGCTCCATTCAAAGAGCCCACAAAAAAAAGCACCTCAGAGTTATCAAAGTCCCATTTTCAGGAGACCAAGCTGAGTCATTCTCCTTCTCCACCTTCTCCTTTGCCACAGAGACCCAGTGCAGAACTATGTGTTCAGGCAGGGGAAGAAGGCCACACTTCCTCTCCAGCCCCAGCTCTAGCCCAGAGTATGTCCCCTTACTCTGAGATCAGTCAAGCCCAGTGCCTGTGTTGGCTGGTGGGAGAGGAGCAATGTCCCACCTCCCTGTGGAGCTGGGACTCAGGGCTCCTCTAGCACCCCTACACCACGTGGTGTGGGTGCTGCCAGTGGGAGCTGGGGCTGGTGGCTTGGCCCCCGAACTTCCTTTCCTTCCAGTTCTGACTAAAAATAGAGACGGCAAGGATGCAGCTCGTTCTGTCAGACAGTGTGTGTCGGGTGGGGGGGGAACGCCTGTGCAGACATAGGCCCCCCCTTCTGGACACGTGAGGCCCAGCCCCCAGTTTTCCCCACATACACCCCCCTGCTTTCCACAGCCTTCTTTTTCAGTGGCAGTCATTGTCCCAGGAGCCAGGGTTGGGGTCCTCCAAAATCTCAGTGAACATTTTGATTGGTCTTTGACTTTGGGGAGGGGTCTAGGTCAGCGCTGCAGCCCAGAAGAGGAGAAAACCTGACTTCAGGGGTTTCCTTCCCCTTGTTTTCTCCCCTCATGGCGTGTAGAGTGGGTGGGACACAGCTGTCAGGATTGGGGCCCCTTCATACCTTCAATATTGGGATAATGTCCAGAAGCCCTGGCACTGAGTGGTCCAGTTAATGGAGGGGGTAGCTAGTGAGAGGGAGTGAGGGGGTGCTGAGGGGGAGGGGAGCAGTCGCTCTCAGGATGTCATCCATTTCTCAGGGAAGAGGAAGAAAAGACGAGTTCTGAACCTCAAGGTCCCTCCTACTCTTGGCCTTCCTGCAGGTCGCCTTCCCAGGTCATTGAATCTACTGCCCACCTGGTCTCCTGCTTGGGTGCTCAGTTCCCATGGGCAGCTTCGCCTATCAGAGAGGCCCTGGAGGGGCCTTCAGTAGGGGCTGGTGGGGGGCCCTGGCATGCTTTGCTGTCCCCTCTGCCACCTCCCCGCTGCACCTCAGCTGCCCAGCCAAGAGCACTGCTCAGGAGAATGCAGCCTCTCTGCAAAACACACACGCGCGCACACACACACACACACACACACACACACACACCTTCCCAGACACAGCATGAATTTATAAGTAGGTCCTGGGGGCATGAAAAGCTGGGGACATAGGGCTGGAGTAGAGAGGGCCCCGGGAGGGAAAGCCAGGGAAGCCTGGTACTGGGCTGGGGACAGATGGCAAAAAAGACACCTCTACCACCGTTCCTCCTAGGGACAGAGACCATGCCTCAAATCTCTTCTGATTTACCCCATCCCCAATCCAATCAGACACACAAGAGACTCTAGATATCTGCTGGTCCAATCACACGTGGGGTGGTGAAAAGCAGGGGAGAGAGGAAGCTGTACCCCCAGTGCCCGGCACATAGTAGGTGCTTAGAAATATCTGTGGAATGAGTGAGTGAAAGAATGAATAAGTGAATGAGTGGGCTATAGTAATGACCCAAGAGAGGAAGGGAGTCATTTAAGACACCATTATAGTACTTTCGCAACAGGGCTGGACTGAAAAACCAGACAGTCAAGGGCAGGCTAATAATTTGGTGCCTCTTCAAACCAACACTCTCTCAATATTTGTTCAATATTTATTTGGAGGAGAGGCTGTGAGGAGACTGGGCAGGAAGGGAGGCCCGCCTGCAGCCCTCAGCGTCTCCTTCATCAGCTCAACAATTCACTTCTGGCCCTAAACCGGTGGGCCCCACTCAGCTACACCAAAGCCCTTTAGTTCCCCAGGACTTCCCTTAGAAGGGAGTTTAATGAACAATCGTTGTAGCCTGAGCACACCCCTAGGGACCTCATCTTTGTGCCCAGCAGCTTATGGATGTTTTCTTGCCAGCCTTGCTCCCCACACCCCGCATCCCCCATGACTGAGCCTGGTAAATACTGTACTCTTTTCTCCAATTCGGTAGGTGACCAGTGAAGCTTTAATGCCCCTTAGAGCTGGGCACCCCGGGCAGCAGCCTGGTGGGCTGTACCCCTGGGTCTCTTCTTCAGGCCTCTGAGGCAGCGGAGACACCTGGGAGAGAGGCTCCTGCCCCAGCTCAGCTGCAGGTCCCGACCTCCTCCTCCTTCCTTCACCCAAATGCCTAAGAGGGAAGGTTGGGGGAGAGGTGGAATGGGTGGAGGGGTCAAACCCCAGTTTCCAGCTCTGAGCAGGTGAGAGGAGAGAGACTAGCAGCCAGAAGGGTCTCCCCGTTCCCTCCCAGTGAGCTCCAGGGCCGGGCCTACTGCTGACCCCAGTCTGCAGGGCAGCATCCTGAGCCCTGCAAGCAAGTGCAAGCGAGCCCGGGATGGATGGCATTAAAGCCGCTGAAGTAATGCTGTCTGACTTCCATTCCCCGGGGGACACCCAGGAAAACCAGATGTCTGGCCAATGAGGCGATCACTGGAGCAAAATCTTTAAGTAAATACACAAGCACTCGCTTCCGTTTCCTCTACTCTGCTTGCTCCACCCTCCCCCATGTCTGCATCCAGCCCCCACCTGCTGCTTCAAGCCGACTTGTTCCTGCACCCACAGCCTCTCTGCAGCCGCCTCCCCACCCCACGCCCACAACCAGCATCTGGATCCCTTCCTCAGCCCCCTGCCACCTAACAGCCATAAAATGAAACCTCTGAGCACCTGTGCAGATGAGTAAATGACAACATTAATACTTGCTGTTTGTTGAGTGGAGCCCTGGTGGCGCAGTGGTTAAGAGCTTGGCTGCTAAGCAAAAGTTCAGCAGTTCAAATCCACCAGCTGCTCCTTAGAAACCCTATGCAGCCGTTCTACTCTGACCTATAGGGTTGGAATTGACTTGACAACAACAGGTTCGTTTGGTTTTTCGGTTTACTTCTTGAGTGTTCAATGTGTGCCAGGCTAGATACTCCTTGATATGCATTATCTCATTAACTCCTCACAGTGGCCCTGAGATATGGGCACAATGCATCATTCAGGGCAAGGCTCCAGGGTCAGACAAAGTACCAGCTTGGTCACCTACCAGCTGTGTGACCACTGGAAAATTGCTTAACCTCTCTGAACAGTTTCCTCATCTGTAAAATGGGGAGATGAATAGTATCTACCTTATATGGTTGTGTGTGGATGTAAAGAAAGAAAGTGCTTACCACAGTGTCTGGCACAGTCAGGCTGGCTTATTCCGGCTGTTATCATTATTATTATCCCCTTTTTAGTTGAAGAGCCCTGGTGGCGCAGTGGTTAAGAGCTATGGCTGCTAACCAAAAGATTGGCAGTTGAAATCCACCAGCCCCTCCTTGGAAACCTTATGGGGCAGTTCTACTCTGCCTGATATGAATCGGACTCCACGGCAACGAGCTTTTTTAGATGAGAAAAGTAGGGATGCTAAGTCATTTGCCGAAGTCACATGCAGCTAGAACACGGCAGAGTTGTCATTCTGACGGTGGCTGCCCCAGTCCTCTCTGAGGCGCTGCAGGCTAGGGCAAGGCCAGTTATCTCCCACCCCCGCCCTACCCTACCCTGCCCTGCAGAGCCAAGGTCATGGGCCTCTCTCCTTGCCTGTGGAAAGGGTAGACAGGAACTGATGGAACTCAGCCATCCTCATGGCTCCCTAGTGACAGCCAGCATCCCACAATGCTCTGGGGAATGTGTGCACACGCCCACCTGCCGGGCCTGGAGGAATCCAGGCTTTAGGCTTGAAAGGTAATTCAATCCCCTGGTGCTTCCTACCCTCCCCCACAGTGCTGGGTGTTCCTGAGGGCGGGACACAGACCCAGTTTCAGAGAGCAAGCCCGCAAGTGCAGAGCCACCAGCACACGCTCAGTCTCACTCCCAGACAGCCCCCTTGGTGGTGGCACACGCTCTGCACCTTGCTAAGGTTGCTGGAACCACAGCCCGCCCCTGTGCAACACTCGCACACCCTTACTCTGCCCACCCCTGGCCTCTCCAACTTCCTCTGGACCTTGCCAACTCTCCATCCTTTCCCCAGCTCTCCTTTCTAGATTCTCCCCCGCCCATCTCTTTCTCCCACTGTAGTCCTAAGCTCTCTTTCCCTACTTGCCTTTTGCCTCCCACCCCCATGCCTCAGGCCCAGGGCCACCTCTCATCTGAATAGACACTCCTCAACTGCTCCTGTGCCTTCACCCACAGCCAGGCACCCCTATCCTCCACCCATTTTCCTTCCATTCACTGGCCCAGCTCAGCCTAGGGTTCCAGGGTTCCAAGCGTGGTGCCCAGCACTTCGGGCAGGGGCAGGAGGAAGCTAGAAGCAGCTCAGAGCTCCTGTTTAATTAATAATGAGTAATAAGTCAACATGTAATTAGAGGATGAGTGCATGTGGCTGTGCTCTCGGGCCCAGAGCTGGGGGAGCTAGCTGGAGCCCTGCCATGCACATGCCTCTGCAATACCCACTGCCTGGTCCAGAGGGGCCCACCTGTTTCCCTCCCCAACTCTCCACCCTCAGGTCCACACTGGGTCCTGCAGTCTGCTCTCTGGCATGTGGTCCCCCCTTTCAGTGCTCAGGACCTTCCCCACTCCAGCCTGCCCTGGCTGCACCCACAGCCTTCCCCAATGGGCAGAAGGAGCCTATAACCTGCAGTCATGGGGATCCCATACTCCCTGGCATTACAGCTTCCTTAGGGGCCAGGTCAGTCCTCTAGGCCCATCTGGGCCTTGAGTACATGGAACAAGAAGTACCCCCAAAGGAATCCACAGCAAGTCAACCCCCCACCTCTCCTGCCTCCCCCAGTTTTAGCTTCTGTACTCTGTCCCCCTTCATGGACACAATCTCCATTCTCCCCAACTACCCAGCAGGGTGCCATTGACACCCATCAGAGACCAGCCTCATCCCAGCCAGACCCCTGTCCTCTTCCCCACTCCAGGTCCTAAGAAGAGATCCTCAGTGACAGGAAGACAGCCTCCTCCCCCCACCCCCCGCACCCCCATCATCCACCAGAGGAATCATGTTGCCCTCCAGTGGCTATGGCCAGCAGCCACCTAGGAGGGGAAGGGGTTCAGGCTTCTTGGAGTGCCCCAGGCCCCGACTGTCTGGGGGTGAGTCCTAGGGAGGGGGAGTCCTGCCTCTTTAAGGCCAGATGCCACCCACATTTCCCAGCACCTAGTTAGCTCTTGGAGGTGCAGTGGTTAAGAGCTTGGCTGCTAACCAAAAGGTTGGCAGGTAGAATCTACCAGCCACTCCTTGGAAACCCTATGGTGCAGTTCTACTTTGTCCTATAAGGTCACTATGAGTCAGGTTTTTTTAGTAGGCTCTTATCCCATTACTCTGGCCCTGTGGGCCTGCATGATCAGATTCACCCCTGACCCCTCACTCCAAAATGATTTTTGGTACTTCCACTAGATCCAGCACATACTCTACCCACACCCCCACCCAGCACTGTCCAGCAAAGGGCCTGGCACAAAGTATCAACTCCTTACAAAAACAGCAATATGCATGATAGTAGGGTCAACAATCCTGTGGAAGGCCTCTTGTGTGCTGGGAAGGGCTTTGTGTGCTTTGGCCAACACAACCCGTGCAGCAGCTCGATGAGGCAGGGTTAGTTGTCAACCCCACTTTACAGACAAGGAAATAGCAACTCAGAGAAATTAGGTAATTTCCTGGCTCATCCAGTCAGGAGTGGCTGAGTTAGGGTGAGCCTGATGCTAGGGCCCAGCTCTGGAGATTTTTTGCCCTAATGGTTATTGATGGAGGGCTGTAAGAAGGTGAGAAGAGGGTTAGATATGGGTGAGGGGCGTAGGCTGTGTAGTGACATGAGGGGCAAAGTGGGAGGAGAGGGGAGTGTCAGGAACAGGAGAGGATTCCATACAGTGATGTTAAGAGGGGATGTGTGGAGTAGATAAAGGAGTGAGCAGTGAAGTGGGAGGAAAGCGTGTGAGGGAGTGAAGAGGGCAAGGGGGGAGGGGTGTGTGTGAAGAGGTGAGCCAGTGAGGGATGTGAGAGGTGAGGAGGAGTGAGGGGGTGAAGTGTGAGGAATAGAAAAGAAGGTGAGAGGAGTGCCAAGTGGGTGGAAGGTGTGTAAGGTGGAGCAGTGTAGGGCAGGGGGTGAGGGGGCATAAGGAGGTGAGGGGTGAAAAGTCAGTGTGAGGGGGAGATGTAAGGGGTGTGAGGTGTGAGGGGTGAAGTGATGTGAGGCAGTAGGGGAGTGTAAGGCATGTGTGGATACATGAGGTAGAGGTGCAGGGGGAGGCGTGAGGGGTGTGTGGGGTGAAAGGGCAGTGTGAGGGTGAGGGAGGAGGTGGAGGAGTGTCAGCTGCGTGTGGAAGAGGGCTTGAAGTGGTTAGGGGAGAAACTGGAGAGAGGTAAAAAGGTGTGAGGATTGTGAAGATGCCTGAGGGTCTGGAGGACCTGGGAGGGGGAGGAGTGGAAGAAAGGGATGGATGGTATGGGAAGGGGCAGATAGTTCTAAGGGGCTTTGAGAACTTGGCTTTTGTCCCTGTCCACATCCCCAGCTGCCACAACCCCCACCAGACCTGGCCTCACTGCCAGGCTCATTTCAGGGGTGGGTGGAAATTTCCATTTCAGCAAAATCCATTTGTAAAGCCCTGGAGATTTGAGCTTCATTCTGCTCACCCCTCCTGGCTCTGCCCGCCTGGCTCTGCCCACCTGGCTCTGCCTGCCCAGTCAGCCCCACTGTCTACCCCAGATGTCCTTCTGCTCTCTGTCTCCAGCAGGCAGAGCCTGTGCCAAGGGTCTGGCCTCCCTTCCACAGACCCCATTCCAATCCCACCACTAGAGTCTACAGAGGACTCCTCCCCTGTCAAGCATCTTAATATCCTAGGATGCCCCACAGGTCTGGCAGGTGTAGGGTATTGGTCACTGCCTTGCCCGCAATTAGGATACCTCAGTACACAGCCCACCCCCACTGCCCCTTTCCCATACAACGTAGCAGAATGGAACAGGCTCTTCAAGATTACCCTATTGAGAGCCTTTCATTTTTTTTTTTTATAACTTTTATTAAGCTTCAAGTGAACGTTTACAAATCCAATCAGTCTGTCACATATAAGTTTACATACATCTCACTCCCTACTCCCACTTGCTCTCCCCCTCTTGAGTCAGCCCTTTCGCCTTTCATTTTATAAATGGGGAAATACAGGCCAAGAGAAAGAAAGGTACCTACTTGCCCAGGGCCACACAGCTGGCAGGTGTGAAGAGCCAGAATGGCCACACTGCCTAGAGAAGGAAGTGCGGAAAAACAGTCATGCAAACTTAGGTTCAAATCCTGGCTATGTTGAAGAAGTGTGCATTCAACAAGTGATTTTGCTTCCCCTGCACCTCAGTTGGCTCATCTGCTAAATGGAGCTCATGACCATTCTCCCAGGCTGATGTGAGGATGGTAAGTTGACCACAGCCAGATGCAACAAACTGGGAGTGGGTAGTAAAATCAGCTGGCCCTAGAGTCTATGGGGGAGGCATTAGCAGAAACTAGTTATAGATTCTGGTCACAGGTGTCCAGACCCCTTTGCCTTGCTCCACAGCTTCCCAAGAACCACAAACTGCAGGGAAAAAGAGATGACATGGCCAGGGATTAAGGCTCTAGGTGGGAAGATGAGCTGTGGTCTCCTGGGGTAGACAACAAGCAGGGCTCTGGGCAAGGCTTTCTTTCCCCAGCCCAGGAGTGGCCACACTGGCCTTGGAGCAGAGGAGTGGTGTTGTGGATTAAATTATGTCCTCCCCAAAAAGTGTGTATCAGTTTGGCTGGGCTGTGATTCCCAGTATTGTGTGGTTGTCCTCGGGTTTGTGACCTTACTAAGGTCACATCCCTGATCCAATGTGAAGGAAGTTTCCCTGGGGTGTGGTCTGCACCACGTTTTATCTTACAAGAGATAAGAGGAAAGGGAAGTAAGCAGAGATTTGGGGACCTCATACCACCAAGAAAGAAGCACCCTGGGAGCAGAGCATGTCCTTTGGAACCTCGGGTTCCTGCTCAGAGAAGCTCCTAGTCCAGGGGAAGATTGATGAGAAGGGCCTTCCTCCAGAGCCAACAGAGCAAGAAAACCTTCCCCTGGAGCTAATGTCCTGAATTTGGACTTGTAGCTTACTAGATGTGAGAAAATAAATGTCTCTTTGTTAAAGCTATCCACTTGTGGTATTTCTGTTATAGTAGCACTAGACGACTAAGACAGTTGGTTTCTCTAGGCCCAAGCCACTGCCCTGCATTGACAAAAGACTGAGCTCCCCAAGAGCAGGGACAGGACCTGTCTTGTTCACCTCCGCACCCTCAGAGCCTGGCACAGCGCCTGGCATAGAGGATGGACCCTTCAGACTTTGCCACAACTAGAGGCAGCTCAGGACAGGCCTCAATAACTGATACAGAGAAACCACCTAGGACCACCTAACCCAGCCTGCTCCCTGACCAAGCCCTATGCCCTAAACACACATGGTTGCACAGGCCCTGGCATACATCAGTGCCAACCTCAGTTCTAGCACATGCCCCAGCACATCCTCCAGCTGCTGCCCTCCCCCCCACCTCCAGGCCCTCAGGAATCCCAGGCCCCATCTGCTCCACCTCCCTGCATTTCCCCTGAACATCTGGACTGCTCCTGAAATCTGGGTCCTGGTTCAATCCAGGGGGAGCTTCTGGGAAGAAAAAGGAGACTCCTGGGTCCTGTTAGTCCTGAGAGGGGGCCAGAGAAAGCCCCGCCTGATCCCTCACTCCCAGCCTGTGGCTGCCAGAATGAACAGGCCTAACAGGACCCTGGCCCCTATCTGCTATTCTCCCTATCCTTGGGGACCCCTAGCCTGTAGGGTTGTAACTATCCCTTCTCTCATGCACACACAACACACCTTACAGTGTCTCCCCACCACCTGCCCAAGGATCACACCATTATCTTAAAGAAAAACATAATCTGCCCACCTGTTTAGCTTTGTACTCTACACAAAAAGGCTTCTAGAACTCCCTAGCAAGGGCTGTGCTCCAGAGCCACTCACCCCACAGGTCAAGCAGCACCTGCATCCCAACCCATTTGCGGTGGTAGTGTGGGTGTGTGAGGAACCTAAGCTTTTGGTCTAGGGCAACAAAAATTCAGAGTTCCAATTCAGAGATAACCAGTCTAGGAGAACCAGGCTGAGAATGACCCACACCTACACTCTTCCCTTTCCAATCTCTTTTTGTGCCCCTTTTTTTGTCTTGTTTTGGAAGGGGGCCTCACCATTGCAGGATGCTCTCCATGGTTCTGAACCATCTTGCCTGGGCAGAATTACGGAGCCCCCCCGTGGCCCAAGTGGAAACTCTGGTGGCATGCTGGTTAAGAGTTCCGCTGCTAACCAAAAGTTTCCGCAGTTGGAATCCACCAGGCACTCCTTAGAAACCCTTTGGAGCAGTTCTTCCCTGTCCTATAGGATCTCTATGAGTTGGAATCTACTCAACGGCAACCAGTTTCGGTTTGGTGGCCCAGGTGGTATGCATTTGGCTGCTAACCAAAATGTTGGCAGTTTGAATCCACCAGCCGCTCCTCGAAAACCCTACAGAGCAGTTTTACTGTGTCCTATAGGGTCGCTATGAGTCGGAATCGGCTGGACAGCAATGGGTAACCTTGAGAAATGGATCACTCTTGGTCAACATCTCCAAGGCATACTGTCCCAGGTAAGGAAGAAGATGATAGTGGGAGAAAAAGCGCCAAAGAAACACACAAAAGACACAGAGTGTGTGTGAGACATGCAGACAGAGAGGGACCAACATGAGTTCGCAGGAAGGAAAAGTTATTTTTTGTTGGTCTTTCTAAGAAAGTCAATTATTCCTTGGGGACTCAGGTGTGGGTCAAGGCCCCCTCCCCCACTCTATGCCTTATATCAGCTCCTGTTTTGCTCCTGCAACGCTTGGCGGTCCCATCTTCCAGCTCTCTCACCCTCTGCCTCCTGCCCCTCTCTGAGTTGGAGCCCCTGTGTGTTGGTGATCGCTCCAAGCCCTGGTCCTTCAGGCCTAGCAGTTGCTGCCTCCGGCCTGCAAGAAAGCTGAGAGAGGAGACGCCTCTCCAGATTTCTCATGTCCACACCCCGTCCAAGAACGGTTGGGGAACAGTCCTCCTCCCACACCTGCCCCTCCGCCCCCTCCCAGCCTCCCCACCCCCCAGTCGAGGGACGCCTGCAGGACTAGGGAGAGAGGGAGGGAGGGCACCTACAGGTGGACCCAGCCCGGGAGCCCCCGGCATCGCTCCTGGAAGGAAGGACCTGGGGAAACTGAAAGAAGAGTGGAAAGCGGTTTCCCGCTCGGTTATGGCTGTTATTATTTATTTAGTCATGTATTTTTTATTAAGGAGGAGTTGTTGGCCTAATGAGCGAAGAGCCCGGCCAGCTCCGAGGGGAGGAGCTGGGGGTAATGGGGCGTTAGCCACACACGCAAGGCCACCCTCCAGCCGCCAGGGACCCCCCCCAGGAGGCTCAAAGTTCGTGGGGCCGCCTCGGAAGCCCTACCTCTGTGCCTTTTCCTCTCCCTCCGCACTGCGCCTGTGCCTGGGAGCCCCAGCACACACCTGCGCCCCCCACCCCCTCCCCATGGGCAGGGACGTCCCTCCTCTCCCATCCCCGCTCCTTCCGGTTCTGCGGACGCCAGAGCCAGAGCTGGAGTTTCTGAAGGCGCTTCTGCTTCCCGCGATCCCCAAACCCCACCATCACCCCCTCGCAGGCTCCTTCTCTGAGTGCAGAAGGAGCCTCCAGCCCTTGCTAGGTTGGGGAATAACCCAGCCCTTAGCCTCTAGTCCGGGCTACCTCAGCCTTAATCAAACGCTAGATATGGCCTCCGCTTCAGCTTTCAGTCAGGAGTAAGCTGCAGACCCAGGCACTTCTTAAGCCTAAAAGCCCAGCTTTTAACAAGGGGCTAGCCTCGGACCTAGCCTCAATCCTTATGCCGTGGAAGTGGTGAAAGACAGCTTGTCCCAACTCCGAGGCTCTACCTGGGAAACTAGCTTCAGACACAGATCAAGAGCCAGCTCTTATGAAAGGCCCCAGAGTCTAGGGCAATGAGGGGGTGGAAGATTTTGGAGGCCAATGCCCAGAATAGCTTGGTTGGTTGGGAGGGTATGGCCTACGTGGGAATGGGGTTGGGAGCTGCTGGTCCCTGTGGCTCAGACCACTGCAGCTTCACTCCATTGGCATAGAGTCTCTGCCTGCTTGTAAGGACTCAGCTGAGGGCATGCCCTGGGGTCTCATGGAGAGGAGTGGAAGGGCCCTGAGGGACCTATACCTGTGTGAGCACAAGGCCACAATTTCTATCAAGCTTCCCTTCACACCCAACAAAGACTGGACCAAGGAAAGTGATTTTTCCAGCAAACATTAACAGAGCTCCATTAAGTGCCAAGAGCTGGAGAATGGGAGAACATCCCCAATAGGCCAGCTCTATCCAATGGTGGGTAGGGCAGAACAGCATAAACATCTGAGCAGCACCTGACAATTGAGCACATATTTAGGCCTTGTGAGATATCATGTCATCATTATAGCTCTACAAGGTACAGATGGCATTGTTCCCATTTCTTTTTATTTTATTTATTAAATAATCTTTTATTATTACAGAAGCAATCCATGTAAATTGTGGAAAATTTAAAAAATACAGAAAAGAAAAAAAAATTATATTCCCACCACCCAGAGATTACCACTATTACTACCTTAATGTATATCCCTCTAGATCTTTTTCTGCCATACAAGTATCTTTTTACTAAAATGAGATCATGCTGCCATACCACTCTCGGTTTGCCTCTTTTTTCAATCTCCACTTTTCCATTTTAGTAAATTTTAATTCCTTCTAATACCGAGACTATTTTCAAATTTCCCAAGTTGACCCCAAAAAAAGTCCTTTACAGTTGGTTTGTCAGAATTCAGTACACGGCCATGAATGGTATCTGGTCATTATGTGCAGCAAATTGTTTAATATGGTGCACTACTCCTTTTTTTTTTTTTTTTGACCACTGACTCATTGAAACATCCAGGTCTGTTTTCCTACAGAAATTCCCCTTTCCAGACGTGTCTGGTTACTTCACTGCGCCATTGTTTAGCTTGTGATATTCTCCCAGTGTTTCCTGTAAACCAGAAGTTAGATCTAAAGGCTAGAATGATTCAGTTTAAATGTTTTTGGCTAGAACACATGCTAGATGATGTCACACGCTTCACATGGCATCACAAAGAAGACGCATAATCTCTAATTCAACCACCTTTAGAGAAGCTCAGATGGACCCCAGCTGATAACGGCCATTTCCCCCCAAGTGGCTTCTAGAAGACAGTGTTTGTGTGATGCCCTGGCAGAAAGCAAATGTCCATTTCCCCATCAACCATTCATCTAACGGATTTTAACACCAATCCACTGTCCTGATTACTGCCATTTTTAGAGAGGAGAAAACTGAGACTCAGAGAGGGGGATCAGAGGTGCTCAAGCTCATGTAAGCAGCAAATCGGGACTTCCGACTCAAAATCAAGTTTTCTTCCTCTTTCCCACCACACTGAGTAGGGTGCACATTAGGAGCCTGGTACACATTTAAAGCACGAAAACCTGCCAGGGTGTTTGTCCCTTATTATGGACTAGGCCAACTAGAGGTGGAAAAAGTTCTTGGTGAGGTTCAACCTGCCTCTTGTTCTGAGAACTGATGCCAGCCCACCAAGTCAACTTAGCACCTGGTAGGTGGCAGCCCTGTGCTACGAGCTTTGCAAACATTGTTATTGTTATTAGTCACCTTCCAGTTGATTCTGAGTGTATTCCAAGGCACCTCTGGGTGGATTCTAACTACCAACCTTCTGGCTAGTAGTCAATCAAGTGCTTAAAACCATTTCAGCCACCCAAGAACTCCTTTACAAACTTTAGCTTTTTTAATTCTCCCGAACAACCTGCAAGGTATTCATTATTACTCCCGCCCCTGATTTTACAAATGAGGCCCGAGAGGTTAAGTAGCTAGTCTGAAACCACACAGCTAGTACTAATGAAGCAGAGCTAGGATTAGTTTTTCTGACTCTTAACTGGGTGCTTTACCACCACTCTGTCCTGGTCTCTATAGTTTATCTCACTTTCAGCCCTGAGGCTGAAGAGTAAAATGAGCAAGAGAAGCTTGGGATGGCCTCTGTTTATGGGCTGGTTTTGACACTGTCCACAGCTTTGCGGTCCTTTGCCAGCATTAACTGGGACATCACAGTGTTCCCTGGGTCTTCTCTGCTAACTTCTCTCCACCAAGCAGCTCTCTCCAATCTGTGAAATTGCCAGAGTCTGACTTGGTTCCTCCAGCCTCAGCACTCAATTAATTTTTTTTTAAGCTACCCCCCCCACCCCCACCCCAGGTCCTAACTTCCCCATCAGAGTCCCTAATGTTTGCACAATAACCCACAGATTATGGAACACTTCCCTTTTCTCACATTTACCCCCACAAACTACTCTTTGAAAGAACCAGGGGATTATGGGCTCCATTTTACAGATGCAGAGTCTGAGGCTTGGTGAGGAAAACTCTGGGCCCAGAGCTACCGCACTTCTCCCCCAATCAGCGTTTTTGAGGTGGGACCTAGGCCTCTGAGAGAGCTCAGGACTAATCCCAGAAGATAGTGCTTTGCTGCTATTTGTAATGTGAGGCATGTGCCTGTGGCCTGAGTCTGCCTGGACCTGTAGCAGGGGCTATGGGGTCAGCCTCATATCCTCCTGCTCTGTCAGGGAGCAAGTCCCTGAAATGCTATCACCACTGAGGTCATCCTGAGAAATGTCACCATATGCTGATTTGGGTCCCTTGGCAGAGGGTGGAGCCAGCTTTTCTCTGCAGAGCCTCCCTTTACCGTCTCTCTGTTCCTAACAGCATAAGGAACAGAAACCAAAGAACCCTTAGAGTTTGGCTGGTCCAATTCCGTCATTTTATAGATGGGAGAACAAACCCAGAGCTCACAGAGCAAGTCAGCTGTTTTTTTCTCTGGAAACATTAAGAATTAGTAGAGTGATGGATCTCTACCCACCCACCTTATCCCCCAGTCCTATCACCTCTTATCTTTCTCCGAGACCTGGAGCCTGGATCCCTATGAGCCAAGACCCTGACTCCCTGCCTCCGAGGAAGCAGATGGAGGGCCTGAGGGTTAAGAGATGTGGGCAGGCATTAGGGGATGTAGTGAGGAGAACAGCTTGAGCCAGCTGTCATGTGGACTCTGCCCTCCCCACCTCCTCACTGGACTGACACCTGAACCAGGCTCTTATTGCCGCCTCCAGAACAGAGAAAATAAAGGCCCTCTGATTGGCGGAGCATGGGCTGAGGCAGCGACACAGTAGCCCCCTCACGCTCTGGAAAACCACCACACTTTCCATGCCCTGCGTGGCTGGTCCTCTTCCTATCTCTCGCCTTCTGTCTGAGGGAGCCCTTTGCTCCAACCACCTCCCCCCCCGCCAAGCCCTAACCAGGGAAGCCTTCTTGCTCTGCCCCAGCTCAGTCAGTTCTATCAAGGCTCTGGCCATTCATTTTTACCTCTACTGAGTGCAAAGGACTTCCCCTCCACCACCTCAGGGAATCCTCCCCAAGCCCCTGGGGAGTCTGGACCCCCTGTCTTTTGCTTTCAGAGCCCGCATCCTTCTCTCTCCTGGCCTTCTCATAGTTGTATATAGTAAATGCTCGGATTTCTCTCTGCTGTCTGTCTGTTTCCCTTGCAAACAGGAGCAGAGTGAGGGGAGGGTCTGGTTGATCCCATACTTATCCTTCAGGTCATAGCTACATAATAAATATTCACTGAGTGTATAAATATCAAGGTCCCAGCCCAAGGCAGGTCTGCACTTAATTGTCTTCACCTCTCCCTCAAAGCATTTCAAGGTGATTCCCCCCCGCTCAGGGTAAGCTTCCTGAGGGCAGTGACCCAAATCTTGCTCATTCTAGTTACCGGTTACTCATGACTCATGGCAACCCCATGTGTGTCAGAGCAGAATATGTTCCATAGAATTTTCAGAGGCCGAGTTTTTGGCAGTAGATCACCAAGGCTTTTTTCCAAAGCACCCCTGGGTGGACTTGAACCTCCAAACTTTTGGTTAGCAGCTGAGCACATTAGCCATTTGCACCATGCAGAGAGTCTACCTGGCCCACAGTAGGAGCTTAATAAGTCTTTGTGGAGTGAATACGTGAATGAATGAATGGATGTGTACATAAATGAATGAGTGACCTAAGCAGGCATGGATTTTTATCCTCTTATTACGATGAGGAAATGGGACCTGGAGAGGAGGGAAGTCTGGAAAAAGTTTCCCAGATGTTAAGTAGTGGAGCCAGGATTTTAATGCCATGAGCTGGTGATGGGGGGGTAGGGGAAGGCTGGATGGGGAAGCCTCAAGCCTCAAGCCGCTGCCCAGGAGAACTTCCCTGGAATTATCCTGCCTCCAGGTGGAGAAGCAGAGAAGCCTAACTGGTTTTTTCGGCTCTGGGAGCCAGGTCCATAAACCATGGCTCCATTGAAGCCTTCTCTCTAGAGACCAGGTGCGACTTGATGTGCACTCTCAGGGACATAGAGAGACTTGCAGCTCCACGTGCAGCTGCCTGTACCACCCCTGCCCAGAATAGAAGGCACCGCTCCATAGGGCCTGCCAGTCAGCCATGGTGTGATGCTGAAGAATGAGAATTGCGGTCCCACAGGAGGAGCAGGGAGAGAAGGGGCCCAGAAGCTGCAGCCCAGCAAGGGAGAGGGGGAGAGTGGCAGAGGCCCAAATGGCCTTTTTGGTGAATTCAATCCCATTCACCAAGTATCAAATGCCTACCTTGTGTCAGACGCTGTGCTGGGCGTTGGGGACCCAGGGATGGTTCAGATGCAGGAGAGAAAGAGAGGGAGAGGCAGCTACCGAGACAATAATCACAACACGGGTGATAAGTGCTTGGGAGGGGTGTACAAAATGCTCTGGGAACTGAACGCACAAGGCCATTAGTTCTTCCCCTAGTGGAGAAGGAGTTTGGAAGACTTTGCTGAGGAGGAGGTGTTTCAGCTGGGTATGGTCAGCTCAGAGTCTGGAAGACAGAAGGAAGGGCACTCCAGGCAGAGGTGACCATGTTTAAAGACAGGAGGTATGAAAGCAGGGCCAGAACACTTGTGTGTGGCTACAGCCAAGGGAGAGGCAGGAGGTATAACTGGACAGGGAGCCCCAGGCCAGAATTTGAGAGGCCATGAATGGTCCTACTCGAAAGCCTGGACTTGATCCAGTCGTGGGCAAAGGGGAGCTATTGAAGAATTTTAAACAGGGGTGTGACAGGACCAGATTTGTGTTTTAGAAAGACTTCTCTGGGGCACATAGAATGAACCAGGACTGTGGCCAAGGGGCAGAGAGAAGAGCATGGATTCCGGGAGCATTTTGGAGGAAAAATGGATAGGCTTTTTTCCTTTCTGAGTAATTCTTTGGGGCTTTGTTGCCTTTTTACCCAGGTTCTAAGTCCCACTGGGGGTAGGGCTGCTCCCTCTTCTCTGTGTCTGGTGAAGGCTTCTGCATTCATGGAGCTGAGTCTACAGGGTCTGACTGACTGACAAGAACAGAGCAGCAGAACTGGCTCCCAGTGGTCTTGGAGTCCTGCTCTGAGGATGAGTAGGTCCCTGACTCAGTCCACAAACCCAAGGGCAGGGCAAGGCCTGGCCCAGGCCTCTGGGGAGGGCCCAGGAAGCCCTTCCCTCTCCCTCTTCCCTTTTTTTCCCTCTCCTCCCTCCTCCTCCTCCCCAGAGCCCAAGCTTTCTTGCTGGGAGGCTCTCAGAGCCAGCAGAGCTGTGGATGAAATGGTTCGGTGGCTCCAGCCCAGCTGCTGCCATGGCAACCAGGCTGCCTGCCAGACCCACAGTCAGGAGCAGGCCCAGTTTTCCTGCTCCATAACTACAATTCCCAGAATGCAAAGCACCTGGGGATATGAGAGAAACCCATCTCCTAGGGAGGGTGGCCAGTACAGCCTTCCAACCCGGAGGAGGGTACATACGGGCACCTCCATATGCAGAATGTGGGCACCTATAACAGGCCAGAGAGCAGGGGGTACTTCTGGGGGAGGCTGGGAACCCCTCCTTATTGTGGCCCAAGATGAGTGGCCCACTGGACATCCCAGAGGGAGGCCAACATTTACAGGAAAGTGCAACGGTTGTAGTAACTCTGGTTTTGTCACCATCCTGTGGTGTTGCTTGAAATTTTTGTCTCAAAAATGTTCGCCCCTCTTGATCTCTACCTCTGCCATTGTGGTCCAAGCCTGGATGGCTGAGATGGACAACTAATTGGTGACTCTGCCTCCACTCCAGCCCCTCCCTTCCTTCTTCATACTGAAGCCTGAATGACCTTTTCAAAATGCAATTCAGATCATACCACTGCTGCCTAGCCCACTCCCCTGCTGTTTAAACGCTTCAGTGTTTATACCTTCTGCTTTTAGATGAAGAAACAAATTCCTTACCTCAGCTGACAAAGCTGTGCATGTTCTGGTCTCTTCCAGCTTCTGTGCTCACTCCACACCCTCTAGCCTTCTGGACTCTCAGTTCCTTTTAGAAGCTATATTCCCTCCTGCCACAGGATCTTTGCACATGCTATTTTCTCTCTTCAGAATCCTCTTTCCCCACTGTTTCTCTACACAACCTTCTCTATCTCAGAGAAAATTATCTTCTAAGGAAGTCATTCCTACCTCTTCCCCCTTTTATGTACTCTTGTTGTCTCCATGAACCTTTCCTTTATAAAAACAATTCCTTTATAGCACTTGTCAAAGTTGCAATTTTACATTAATTTGCATGACTATTTGACAACTAACCATCTCCCTGCCAGATTGCAGCCTCTGAGAGAGGAGAGTGCCTTTCTGCCTGCTACTGTATTCCCAGAGTCTAACACCATGCCTGACACATAGCACGGGCTCAAGAACCACGTATTGAAACAAATGAATCTGTCTAAGCCTCAGTCTTCTCAGCTGAATGCCCACCATGTGCGAGCACTGTAGGTGGTACGAGGGATAAGGCAGTGGACAAGACAGACAGGTGTGGTCCCTCCTGTCACAGAGCTCACAGTCTAGTGAGGTAGACAGACTCAGAATATGTAACGACATTAGAGCTGTGTATTGCAAAAGTTAAAGGATGTAATGACATGGAAGCACAGAGCCAGGGAGCTGGAAAGGCCCAGCAAGGAAGAGAGGTAGGTGTTATCAGGTAAAAGGGATGGAAGGATGTCGAAGAGCATGGTAAGCAGAGGGACCAGCAGGAGTGAGGATGCTACCTGAGGCAGAAGAGAGCACAGAGTGTTTGAGGCATGCAGGAAGGCCATAGTAGCTGGGGCGTGGCATGAGTCGGGGATGGTGTGCGTGGGATGAGGTGAGCTCTGTTTTTAAACTGACTGGCTGTTGCCTTCCATCCCTCCCTCCCCTGTTCTCAGGCCCATGTCCAGCTTAAACAGACCCAGGCTGCCCCATTTCTCAGGCACACTGCCTCTGATCACCCACTACCATATTTCAGGGGTCCTGTGGGGGCCCTGTCTGTGTCTGATGGGGCTGTGACACTTGGGATGTGTGTGTGTGTGTGTGTGTGACAGAGAGAGGGAGATGCTGGGGTAGCAGCCAATCCTGGAGCATACATTGCTGAGAAGTCTGGGGGAGGGTCCCCTGAAGAAGGGGGAAGCCTGGCCTGGGGCTTGGCGGTGGGTGCGCAGCCCGCCTAGGAAATGAGGCATGACTTACCAGCTGCAGAGACTTCGATGGGTGGGGGAACAGAGGCCCTTGGGCATGGGGCAGAGAGGGCTCCTTCTCCCCTTCACATCTGTTGCTGTTCTCTTCCTCAAGGGTCTTGGTAGGGTGGGAGATGCTGTCCCAGCAGGTTTACCCCTTCCTTTAAACTTGGAGACTCCTCTACTTGTAGCTAGCATTGTGTGTGTACAATGAGATGACACCCGGCTAGCAATAACAGATTTTAGCTTCCTCATTCCACTGCAGGTATTCCAACCAGTACCCCTCCCAAAATACACACACACACACACACACACACACACACACACACACACACTGAACAGCCCAGATCATCCTTGATTCTGCTAAGTCTCCTTGGGGAGCCCCCAGCTCACCCATTCCCCAGAATAGTATCTCTCAAAGTGTAAGCTTCAAACCCACTGCATCAAAATCACTTGGAATGCTTGTGAAAATGTAGGTTCCCAGGGAATTCTGATGTAAATGGTTCACAGACCACAGTTTAAGAAGCTCTGTCTTGGCAGATGACTAATTCAGCCTGAAGAACTACAGAAGCATTCCCTTCCCCCGAAATGTCTCAAATACAGCTAGTGATAGTGCCTTGGTGATGCAACCCTGGGCCCTTCACCTTCAGACCTCTACCAGTAGAGCAAGCCAGCCCTGTCCTTTTAGAACCCCTCCCAAATCCCTGCCTCATCATGTATTCAATAAACCCCTACCAAGAACCTGTTATGTGTTAGGTGTTAACATCCAGCAGAGAACAGGACAGATACGACCCCTGCTCTCATGGGTCTTACATTTTAGGGGTAAAGACAAATATTATAGAAGCAAATAAATAAATAAACAAGATAATAGAGGTAAGTACTACAAAGACAATGAAACAGAGTTATTTGATAGAAAATTCCAGAGGGAGGGGCCCTGCTTAATTTGTGGTGTCTGTGGAGAACAGTGTTCAGGAAATGGAAGGAAAAATCATTCCTCTACCTCGGCTACTGCTTCTGTCTCTCTTTGCTGTACCTCAGCTCAGCATTCTGTCTCTCTGTTTAACTCCCTCTTTGCCTCATTTCTTCTCTCCTCCTCTGCTTCCTTCCCTCCTCCTTCTCCTATTGCCTCCCTCTTTCTTCTTCCCACCCTACCTCCCTCTCTTCTGCTCCCTCCAGAGAAACTGAAGAGGCCAGATCCCTCTGCCTCTTAGGCTAGCTAGCAGGAATTGAGCTGAGGGCTTGCTCAGAGCAGGGCTAGGGGAGAGGGCGGGGAGCACAGAAGGGAGCTGGAGGTGGAGGGAACACTGGAGGGATAGGAGCAGGGAGGGGCCTCAGGAGGGTGAGGGCACTCAGAGGGGCTGGAGGTGGCTGCTGAGCCAGGTAATCTAATCAGGGGGGTAAGTCATAAAGATCCCTCACTCCCGTGCATAGGA
The DNA here is from genome assembly GCF_030014295.1 of Loxodonta africana. Classification (NCBI taxonomy): domain Eukaryota; kingdom Metazoa; phylum Chordata; class Mammalia; order Proboscidea; family Elephantidae; genus Loxodonta; species Loxodonta africana. Next base: position 154,639,666 of record NC_087343.1, on the reverse strand, counting down.
CTGGCCTAGGAAATCACATTAATTTGAAGAGGGTTAAAATCTACGGAGAATTCCCCTCTCTCCACCACACACATGAAGATAAACTGTCTTCAGCTTCCAATATGATCTTACAACAGCTTGTCAGTGACAAAACAGCCTCAAATCCTCCCATTTATCAAACGGCCAATCCTGTTAGCAGCTTAAAAGAGACATAATTACCTGCGGCCTTTTGTGTGATTCTTTATACTAATGCCGCTTCCTTCTTCCTGGCAGCATTCCAGAACGTGAGCTCAGAATTCATTCCTGGTGACTGAGGATATTTTCAAAGGTGTTAAAGTTGGGGGGCAAAGGAGGTTGGTTGAGGTGAGATGCTCTGGACTGTGGGCAAATCTGAAGCTAGGATGTGGGTTAGCACCACGGACAGGGCCACAGGCTTCAGAGCCTGGGAGTCTGGGAGTGGCATCACGGAGTGAGATAAGGAGCAGCCAAGCCCAATTCACAAGAGCAGACACCCACACAGGGGCCTGGCAGGTATCTCAAGGGCTAGATTCCAGCTGCCTTTACAGAGAAGCTATAAAACATCAGCATTAGCAGTGGGGACAAGGGATAGAAGGTGGCCTGGCCTGTAGATTGGTAGTTTGGGTAGAGTTCTCCACCCTCAGACGGAGCCAGGAGTCCCTTCTTTTGACTCTGAGTGGCTGACACATTCTGAGTTTTCATGATTTCAGGACCTGCTATACTGCTACCGGAAACCCTGGTGGTGTAGTGGTTAAGTGCAACGGCTGCTAACCAAAGGGACAGCAGTTCAAAATCCGCCAGATGCTCCTTGGAAACTCTATGGGGCAGTTCTACTCTGTCCTATAGGGTTGCTATGAGTCGGAATCAACTTGACGGCACTGGGTTTGGTTTTGTTTTTTTTTTTTTTTTCCATGCTGCTACCAGGGAGAGCAAGAAAAAAACGTTCCTAGCTTACATTTACTCAGTGCTTGCTATGGCCCAGGCAGTGTACTAACCACTTTATACATATGATTGTAATTAATATAAACCTCATGCAATCTTATTATATTATCCCATTTTATCGGTGAGGAACCAGAAGGTGAGTGAGACTAAGTCACTTGTCCAAGGTCACCAAGAGCTGACTCAGTCTCCTATTCTATGAGCTGGGCTGTTTCCGAGGCAGGCTTTGGTCATGATGAGATCAGCTCTGTGGCTCTGGATTGGTCTCCTTCCCACTCCCTCCTTTTTATTCCTCAGGGAGCCTAGCCAAGGCAGATCTACGCTCTCACTGCCTTGGGGAAAGACGTGGGGGAACCACATGGCAATTATCTTTCCTTCCATGAAGAAAAAGACTCCTTAGAAATGGGCTTCTCTCTGGCCAGAGCTGCTCTACAAACTCATATCTGCATTCCCTTGGCCTCCCTCCCTCTCTCTGCTGCTTCTGGGTTCCTGCTGCAGCCTCCCTGCACCCCATCCAGGAGGCCAACACTGCCCTCTCACCCTACTTCCCACTGCCAAGCCCCTACTTGCTACAGCCTTCCCCACATTCCTTTCCATTTTCCAGGATACCCAAGGGAATCCTTTTCTGGGAGGAAACCATCGGAGTCCATTTGGAAGCCAGATAAAGGGGCAGACAGTGAGACAGACAGCAAGAGACAGATGAGAGACAGACAGAAAATTAATTTTGAAGTGCCGTTAAGTTAATGCTTGTGGTCAAATCCTATTGAGAGATAAGCCCAGGATTAGCTATCCAGAGGTATCTCATAGAATTTCTAGAACTCAGCTTTGGCTGCCTCTGGCTCCCTTTGCCCGCTAGCCCTCCATCCTCGCCCCTCTCCTTCCCTGGGCTGCTTCCCAGACTAACATCCTTACCCACACCTCACCCAGCCTCAGGGCATTCATCACTTGGGTTAGTGATTTATCAAAGGCTCCAACAGTCACTGTTTGGCAAAAATCAATCTGTGAAGAATGGGACCAACCCAGTTCCCTCTGTTCTCCTGAGCCCCCACCATCAATCTGCCCCAAAAGAACTCCATGCCTCCACATTAGAACTGCCCCACTCCCACTCCAGCCTTGGGGGAACTCTGGGTCTTTGAACCCCTTCATGTTATTGGAGGGAGAGAAAGAGAGAGGTAGTGCCTTCTCATAGTTGTTTATTTTGTTGTTTTTAAGTGAAAAAGTCCCAGCTCTATTAAATGCAATCAATACTTGGCCCAAGAGAAGCTTCCCTTCTCTGAGACATTTGAAATCTGGTCAAATCATTTTGCCCCAATACAAAGTAATTTATCTATTTCAAAACCCTTCTAATCAGTGGAAGCTCTGTAGTCCCCATTTCTGCCATCTTCTGCTGCAATGCGTGGACATGCATACACACACACACACACACACAAACACAAACACACACACAGAGCTATGGACAAACCCCTTTCTTCTTTCTGCAAACCCCCATCCCTCCCACCCACCTCCCAGAGACTGCAAAATGTGTTCCCCTCTGCTCAGCCTGTAGGCTGGGTGCCATCCTCAGCATCTCCAGCCCAGTCTGTCTACTCCTGGCCCAGAAAGGCTGCAGGCTTCCACAGTTCTGCAGAGCTCAGCCCTGGGGATCTGAAGGTGGGCATGGGCCCAGCCACAATGCACTGCTGAGTGCCAAGCACCCTCCTCTTCACCTGGTAGATAACAACTGAGAGGGAGGATTCTGTTAGTAGACAGAGCCTAGAACTGGGGCCAGGAGATTGGAAGAGGCCCAAGGTCATCAAAATCATCCCCTAGGGCCTTGGCCGAAGTCTCCGAGGTGCAGGTACTATCAGCTGGCTGAGCAGGACTTGTTAGTTGAACCTGGGGATGATGTCACAACACTCTCCTGCCTCTGAAGCTGCTATTTTTGCCCTCGAGGACAGCCTGTGTCTAAAGGGAGATTGCAACAGCAGCGAAATCACCTTGTAACTCACCCTCCCGCTCCCTGAAAGCGAATCTTGAGCCTTTGCCTCTCTATTAGATTGGATTCTCAGCAGGTCTTTTGTAGTTGCCAGCTGTGGTGGCCAGATAGGCTACTGACCTCTGGGGAGAGGCCACCCACTGAATGGTTGGAGCAAATACTCTCCCTACAATGGACTCTACATACTTGGTCCTTGGAGAATGACTGAGGGAAGTAACTCAACGAGCCAGAGGCCAGCCCCACAAGGGAATTCAGGAGCATAGATGGCACACAAGCTTTCTGAGAACTCTATCCTTCAAGGCCCCTCCTTCAGGCTAACCAAAAATCTCCAATGAGCCTTTCATGCCTAGTGCTTGGAAGGCACTCCGTAAATATGTGTGCAATCAATGAATGGATGGAACTCTCTTGTGTAGTTCTGCTCCCTCTTTTGTGCCTTCTCTTCTGAAATCTATCATAGTTCCTCCAGGGCCAGGATCAAGGACTTTGCATATCTTTGGAGCCCTCATAGCTCCCAGCCCAGCACTCTGCACAAAGTAATATTAAAGTAGAATGAGCACAATGCCCTGTGGTTCACAAGGCATTTTAATATTAACTGTCTAATTTAATTCTATGATAGTACTAGGGTGTAGGTATTATGCTATTTTATACTGGGGGAACCCAAGGTTCAGAGAGGTGAAGTCACTTGCCCAAAATCATAGAAAGCAAGTGGTACATCTGGGATTCCAATCCAAGTTCTCTGAATCCAAATCCTAACATCTTTACTTAATTCATTCATTTATCATATAAACATTGAACACTCTCTTCAAGCTTTCCTCACAGCAATCTAAAACTGGGTGGCATTATCCCTGTTCTATAGGGAAACGAAGACTCCATGGTAAAGTCCTTTGCCCAAGGCAGCACAGTAAATACAAGATGGAAGTGGATTAGACTCAGGTCTTCTGATCTCAAAGCTGGAGTCTTTCCCATGACACCACACATAATTTTTGTAAATAACATTCATGGAGGGCTTGCTATGTGCCAAGCACTATCCCACTTAATCTTCATAACATCTGACATGGGTCCAATTATCATTCTCTTCTTGCAGATGAAGAAACTAAAACTTTGAAAAGTCTAGTATCTGGTGGCCAAGCTAGGATTTGAACTCTAAGTCCACAATCTGAGCTCTGGGCTATGTTGGATTACTGATGATAATAATAAACACTCATTGCACCTCAAAATGATCAATATTTATTGATTGTATGACTGGTCAGTGTACATATAAAGTTCATAACACACCTAGGAAGGGAAACCATAAGCTCTGGGCTTCTAAGCTGGTATCTGGCCCTTGGTCCCTTCTATCTCTCACAAAACACTCTATACCTAAGAACAGCTGCCCCAATTTCCTGAGCTCTCATTTTGTGCCAAGTGTTGTGCTAGGCCCTTTACATACACACTCCTTTAGATCCTCACAGAATTCTATGACATAGGTATTATTTCCTCCATTTGGAAAATTGCATAAACCAAGGCTCAGAGAGGTTTAGGGGATTTGGGAAGACAGTAGGGTCATGGCACCCAAGAAGCACTGCAGCTGGAGAGGGTCCCCAGTGCTAACTAGAGAGGTACATAGATTCAGGGTTTGGCTCTGCTGGGAGTGGAAACGGGGAGTCATTGAAGAAGTGAATGGAAGGGCAGATGGCTTCACGAAACTATAATACCTGTTCCTGGCTTGAATCCCCCAACCCTACTCCTCCAGAGCTGAGGACTGCCCAAGCCTCCAGGAGGTGACATCCCCTCTGAGAAATGGCTGCAGCACCACCAGGCTCATGCCAGTTGCTCCCCCACATTGATGGAAGGGTGTGCCTCTGCAAATTGGAAAAATAACTAATGTGTTACTTTGGGACCCTGATGACAACAGGTAAAGGGGGCTCTTCTGGGTTAGCCCAGAAACTGGGAGGAATCAGTCCCCTGAATAACAACTCACAGCAGCAGCAGGAAGAGGCTCCCAGCCTGGTGGGCGTGGATTTACATTTCCTACAGGGTATTCTCCATGTCGCTTCTCATCACCATAATATTTACATCAAATGCAAAAGACTTCTTCGGCATAGAACCCTGAGGTTGTAAATGCCAAATCCAAGAATGTCAGTGAATGCAAAAGATCAGGTTCTTTGAGCAGTGAGTCCCTTCCTCCCCGAGTCCTTTCCCTCCCAGCTTGGCAATGCCTATGGAAACCCTGGGACAGGTGTGGTGGGCTCCTGAGTTGCTGCTCAACCTGCTTCAAACCAGAAAAGGCTGTGAGCAGGCAGGGAGCCCAAGACACCCACCTCTGGTCCAGGGACACCTGACAGCCTTGCCCCCTCCCCCTGGCTTCATGCCAAGTCTGAAAACAAGTGCTCAACAATACTCCCTGTGCTGGAAGAGAGGTACCTCACGGACAAACAGGTGGACCCTCTCTTATGAACCCCAGAGCCTTGGTGATCAGGTCTGATGTGGCCTGCAGCCCAGTGGCTGAGTTCTTTGGCCAGTGCATCCCTCTCTCCACTAGCTGCCCCCTTGAGTCCCAGTGAAGCTTCTCTGAGGTCATTCCTTCACATATTTGTTGAGCACTTACTAAGCACCAGGCCCTGGGAATACAATGTTGTTGTTAGGTGCCATCAAGTTGATTTCAACTTATCGTGACCCCATATGATAGAGTAGAACTGCCCCATAAGGTTTTCTAGGCTGTAATCTTTACAGGAACAGGTCACCAGGTCTTTCTCCCGTGGAGCTGCTGGTGGGTTCCAACCACCAACCTTTTGGTTAGTACCCGAGCATTTAACCATTGCACCACCAGGGCTCCTTAGGGAATACAATAGTGAACAAGAAAGACATGGTTTCTATCTTGAAGAAGCTTATGTTCTAGTGGGCAAAGCTGACAACAAACAAATACACAACTTCAGATACTGCTAAGTGCTGTGAAGAAACTGGGATGGAGGGAGGCCATTATTGCCTAGGTAGTCAGGGAAGGTCCCTCCCAGGGGTGGCATTTAATCTGAGGAATGAGAAGGAGCTGACCCCTGAAGATTTGGAAGAAAAGTGTTCCAGGCATGGAAACAGCAAGATCCCTCTTTACCTGCCCTGAGAAGAGAATGAGCCATGCGTGGATGAGGGGCAGAAAGAGAGCTGGGCAGCTGGGGGTGAGTAGGTGATGAGATATGGGGAAGAGAGGGGATTAGAGAGGTGCAGGGTCTTGTGGGCCATGGGAAAAAAAAAAACTTGTTGCCGTTGAGTCGATTCTGACCCATGGTGACTCTATAGGACAGAGTAGAACTGCCCCATAGAGTTTCCAAGGAGCACCTGGTGGATTCGATCTGCCAACCTTTTGGTGAGCAGCCAAAACTCTTAACCACTACACCACCAGGGCCATGGAAAGGAAAAGGGATTTCATGCTAAATGCACTGGGAAGCCACAGGAGAGATTTAGGAAGGGGATGACATGATCTGATTTATGTTTTTAAATTTTTCTCAGATAATAAAAATCCCAGTCTAGTTCTGGGTTCACAACGTACTCACTGTGTGACCTCACTAATTCTGCTTCCTTAAGAACTTCTTGGGGTGCTAGAAGGATGAGATGGGTTAACATGTAAGGTGTGTGGAGCCCAGTGCCTGGCATCAATAGGCACACAGTAAACATTCTCTCCTAATTTGTCTTTTCTCTGAGCCTCAGCCTAGGCTCCATTCCTCCCGGCTGTCACACACTAAGGGCACCCCAGAGCCTAGCTGGAGTCCCAGAGTGGAGGGAGAGAGGGGGTCTATCAGCTGTCAGCAGGACCAGCTGAGGTGGGCCCAATGTTTCCCTTACACAGTGCTCTAGCCTTTGCAGACATCACCCCTCAGACCATTAGAGATCTGGCCCTCCTCAGGGCCTCCCCAGGCCCATGTGCTGCTAGTGAAGTGGGCAGGATGGCTGGGCACATTTGCATGTGGACACACTGTATTTCCATGTCATTTGCTGCACCAATATGGCAGGTACAGCATCTAGGGGAAAGGTTATCTGTGCAGCCCAAGGTTGTGCTCGGCTAGACTCATCTGCATTCCTTCCCAAGTCCTTCGTGCCCTACCTTGGCCTCAGAAGTGGCCCAAGGGAGGACTGAGAGAAAAGGGTGGAAGCAACTGGAGGCATCAAATGACAGAAAGGCCTTCGTCAGGCAGTTTGGAGAGAAAGCCAGGGCAACTCACACTGGTGCCTGGAGTTGGGCTTATACCACAACCCACTCCAAAGTTGAGAGGGGGCCTCTCTGAGAGAGAATCCCCCCAGCAGCCACCTGGGTAGCCACACATCTACTTGACAGTCCTCAGGGATAAAGCGGGCCTAATTCCTCCCTTCCTCTCTGAACTGGGCTGCATAGAAAGGATGTGATGAGGTTAATTAATAGCTTGTAAAAAGTTCTTTGGAAGGAAGAGAAGGTGCTAGAGAGCCATCATGTCTGGGAGCCAGAGGATCCTCTAAGCAGTGTCAGCAGTGAGGTTGCACTGGCTCCAACATGGGTGTGCAGAGGGACGGGGGGTTGTGATGTGGGCCAGGCAAGCCCAGGAAGGGACACAGGAAGGCCTCAGGGAACACAGCCTCTGGGAACTCCCTCCCCCCAAGAATGCATTTGGGGTACCCACAGAGGGGTAGAAGGCTTGGCTGGGCAGGAGTGGTAAGACCCAGGTTGGCTCAGACCAGTCCCTAAGGCACCAGGGAGAGGAAAAACCACCTAAGCCAAAGTCAGTTGCTCACCACTCACCTCTCCTCCCCGTGTCTGGGCTGCTCTTCTTCCTCCCACTAGCTGAGTCTGAAGCTAGGAGATCCCCCATCCTGTCTCCACTGCCCCAGACCCAGAATCCTAGAAAATCCTTCTCCCTCATTCTGTTGGGGCTTAGCACTCTTTGTTACCCATAAGGGACCCTCCTCCTCATCATTCAGCTTTTCAAAACCTCCTGTAGCCCTGCAAGGCCCCAACTACAGCCAGAACTTTAGACATAGGTCCCCTGTACCCAGCATCTCCACCACACCCAGAGGACAAGCTGGAAACAGCAAGAGAAAGACGCTGATGCTGCTGAGACTGAGGGGTGCTGACCAAGGTCCTGACCATCTCCAATTCCTCCTACAAAGGAACCGCCACAATTCTCCCCGAGTCCCTGTGCATTCTCTCCCCCACTCTCACCGCACAACCCCCTCCCCCGTCTCCACCTCAAGGCTCCAGCCAGGATGTGATCCATCTGAGAGCTGGTTAGTCAAATAGCTGATCTCGAGGACCTTCTCCACATTATAAGCCAGCCCTCCCCACCGAAGCAGCAGCCTCCGCCGCTCTCTCCTGTCCTTATCACTGGCTCTGTTCTACCAGCCTCATCAAGGACAGCTCCCTGCAATCTGACCAAGGTAGCAGCTGGCAGGGCCTGGGGCTGCACTTGACTTCCTGATCCAACCATGTTCTCAGAAAGGAAGCAGGTTGGGAGTTCCACATGCTTGCACTCACCTGCACTACCATGCACACACTCGCACCATCAATGTCAGCCTACACCAGAGAAAAGGTTCTTAGATGTCCTGAGTTACAGACCCTCTGACCATGATGAAAGCCGGGTACTCTTCCCAGAAAAATGCATGTATACCTCATCTTCTGCATGTCCCATCAGGAGGGCTAGAGATAGGATAGGGATGGTCTTTACCCTGACCCCTGGCCTCAGCAGCAACAATTGTCCAAGGAGTGGGTCTTCTGCAAGAAGATGCTTTCCAAGCAGGTGGGGTTTTGGCCAAATCAAGGGTGCCTCTTTGTGGGCTGAGTGTGGGGACACCCCCCCCCTCCCAGGAGCAGTGCCAGTGGGATTGGGCTGAGCAGCAAAAGGAATCTGAACTATTTCTAAGGCTACCTCCAGCTCTCAAACTTAAGGACTCAGCAGTTCTGTCCCACACATATCTCTTGCTAACCAGCACAGTCCAGGCACCTTCCTCCCTGCCTTGATCTTCTTGAACAAGTACAGATAAGCTCTGAGCTCCTGGGGTTTACCTGAGTCATTGCAGAGTCTGACCAGGTTTTTGATATTCACAGTGAGCACCAACCATGCAGACAAGGAACTTCCTGTGCCCAGGCATGACCCCATTGCTTTGGGTTCGATGTAGAAACCTGCAGACCATCCACACACATACACTAACATGCAAAACACACATGCATGGGTCAGGACACACACAGATCGTGTCAGAAAACACAGAAATACACAAATCATAAAAGCATGAAAAGACTCCCAAAACTCCCAAATATACATGCATGAACACACAAACTATTCACATACACACAATCAGTCACGTGAACCACTCTAACACATATACACACTCTAACATGTAACCCAGCAGTCCCACCTCCTAGGCACATTCCAGCAGTGCTGAACTTGCCATCTCTATCTGCCTTGCTCTCACTCCTCCAAGCCTTTGTGGAGTCTGTTTACTCTGACTGGACCACCCCTCCCTTCTTCTCCTTCATGTGGCAGATTCATAGTAAAGCTCTAAGTTACTTCCTTCACAAGTCCTCCAGACTGGCTAAAGTCAGTGCCTCTGCCCTGTGCTCCCTCATCACAGTGCTTAGCTCACATTATTGGTTTCTCCTAGCTCTGGGGGGGTTGGGCAGTCTATTTCTTAGTCACCATAGTGTCCCCAGAATCTGGCACAGCGCCCCTCTTGTGACAGGGTTCTCAATTAACGCTTGTTGAATGAATTAAACCACTTATACACATAGAACAAGTATGTGAGCTATATTCACATGTGCGAACATACATACACTACATACGTGTACAAACATGTAAATAAGGCATACACACAGACACATGCGAACTGTATACACATGCAAATGCCAGGCCTTGAACACAGTCTAGCAGGTTCTAATTAGCCAACCAGTAATGGCTGAGTTCCAAAAAAGTTCTACTCTTCTCTAAGTGCACTGGGAGTGGCAAAAAGGGGTCATCTATGGTCTCTGGCCCTCAAGGGGACAAAAAACTAATTGGAAAATAAAACTAATGTAAGATGAGAGATAATATACAATTTGGTGCTATGCTGCAAGGGTTCAGAGGAGGCAAGCTCTTGTTGTGGGCTGGAGTCAAAGGAGGCTCCCTGAGGGAGGTGAGGGTTGAGCTGGGCCCTCCTGGGTTGGCAGGATTCAGACAGATAGAGGGGAGAGGAGGGAGAACAGCATGTGCAAAGGCCCAGAGCCTATTCACGGGTCTGAAAGAGGACCAGTCTGAAGGGAGGAACTTGTGCTGGTAGTTGGGGTAGGGAGGTGAATTCAGGTGCCAGAGACCCATGTGCCAGGATGAGGAACTCCAGCTTGTCATGGCTACCAGTTAGTCCAGCCAATTCCTGCCAGGCACAAGGAGTAATTTCTCCAGAGTCCTGTGACCGCAGCTGCAGGGGCCAGGGGTAGGCAGGGACATGCTGACTGTGCGCCTCAGCTGTAGGAATATGGGGCAGCCTCTGACAGGGCTCCCCTCCTCCCTGAGAACCCAGATGGCAGCAGCACCTGCTGGAAGGACAGTGTCAAGTCCAATGGCTGGTCCTCTGCCCACTCCTTCCCTGAGAAAGGAAGGTAACAAGCTGGCCAAAGCAGCCGCCGTCAGTTACACTGTCAGGGTGAAGGTGGTGGCCAAGGGAGAGAGAGAGCCTTCATTTCCCTCTACAAGGCACCTTTCATTTCCTCCCACAAAGCACCCCACTCTAGGGAGCCTCCAAGAGGTGCAGGAGGAAAGGGAGACAGCCTCAGAGCTCCGACACCAGAAGCTCCCTAGAGCAGACCTAGGAAGCACTTGACCTCCCTGACTCCAGCTCTCAGTGCCCAGCAGAGGCCCTGAGGATTGGCTGGGGCAGGTGCTAGTCTTCCTGCCTATCAAGAATGCACAGCACTTAGGGACTGAGCTCTGGAGTCAGACAGATTTTGGTTCAAATCCCAGCTCCACCCCCTCTTGCTGTGTAACTTTGGACACATTCTTAACCTCTCTGGGGCTTCATTTTCTCAGCTGTGAAGTGGGGATAAGTGTTGTATCTCTGCCTAGCAAGGTTGTGAGGCTTAAATGATTCAACTAACTACTCAGGACATGGGAGCTGTTGTTCTCAATGTTTCGATTCCATCTTCATTAATGTTAGTGGCTGCTGAGTGGCTGGAGCCTGAGAGATCTGATCTCAGCTCAAGCAGCAGACAAAAACCTCACAGGCTTCCCGGGCTGCGGAAGAGCCCCCCAGCTGACAGGCCACCTGAGCCCCTTTCTCAGCTCCTGCAACAAACCCCAACCTCCACCCAGCCCAGAGGACCCCAAGTAGCAACCTCGTGAAAGCTGATCGGGTGTCAGTTTCATGCCTACAGCATGCTCTGCTGGGCAGGGCCTGAGCCTCTTCCTGACTAAGGAGCATCCTGAGGCTTCAGCGGGAGCAGCAGGAGCAAAAAGAAGCTGAGGAGGGGCTTAGCAAAGAAGGGGTGGCAGCACAGAGCCTTCCCCTCAACTGGGCGGCTGGAGAGATGGTGAGCTCATTTTTTGGTACAGAGAGAAATCATAATTTGTCTTCTCAGTTGAGGTATCATCCTGCAGGGACAAAGGGCTGAATCTGGGACATGGGAAGGGAATCTTCCATCGCCCTGCAGACCTCCTCCCTGGCCTTGAAATTGTCCATTTCCTAGGAATGTGGGGCCAGGAAGTAGTCATTGTCCCAGGAGTTTGGAGAAGCCCCTGAGAATAGAGCGGAGACTACCAGGAATAGAAGAGGGTCCCCCCTCTCTGTCCTTCCATGCGTGGCTCAGAAAGGTCCCCAGTGGGGAGAAGGCAAGCTCTTTGTTTGGAAGTTGGAATGATTTTTGTGAACCTGCACTGATAGAGTTCTGGAAAACCATTCCCCTGAGGGCACCTGGGTGAATCACTGAGAGCAACTGGGCAAACAGGTGAAGCTGGAGCCAGGAGCTGGGAGCCAGGGAGAGCATGAACACTGCAGTACCTGGGAATCATCTGTGGCAGCCCTCCCACGGGAAGCAGGGAGACACGGTGGGTGGCCCAGCCCCAATGATGGCTGGAAATGTGAGAATGGGTTATCATCCCTGCCAGAGGACTGGCCTCCCCAGCCCTCTCCATGAAGAGAGAAGGACAAGGGGAAGAGCAAGATTAGACAAAAAAGACAATGAGGGGGCAATGTGAAGGGGGCCAGAGGGTAAGGGAGAGGAGCTTGGGGGCAGGCAGACAGGTGAGAGCTGGGGCAAGCTGGGCCATCTCTCAGGCCACAGGGATTCAGGGGTACCCCAGCCATGACCCTCTGGGAGCCTGATGACAGCCTCATAAAAGAGTTACCAGACCCTGGCAGCCTCAAAAGGGGGTGACCAGACCCTGGCAGCCTCATAAGTGGGTGACCAGACCCTGACAACCTCCTGCTCAGCCCTTCGCAAGGACTCGATCTGCTAATTTGATATCATTTACTCAAGTTTACCCCACCCCCAGCCACAAATCATGGTGACTGGGGAATCTGAGGCTAATTGTCTGGCTTTGCTTTAAAGTAGGGTAGGGCACTCACAACCCTGGGTGCTGAGCTCCCAGAAGAACCCTTCCCAGAATCGCCTACAAGCCCAGGAATGTCAGAGCCCACTCTGTCATCTCTCAAAATCCAGTCCCCCAAGTCATAGCCAAGACACAGTGAGATTTGTGGAGGTGGGGAAGCTGAGGCGCTGGGGGATGGAGGCAAACAGACTTGTCCTTTTCTCTCCTCTTGCCCTTTGTTAGGCCCAAGGCAGCCCTCTTCCATGGCTGCTGGGCCCCAGGGAGCCTCTGTGAAACCCCATTTCCTCTTCATTCAACAGCATAGTCCAGCCCCTCAGGCTCTCTGACTTCTGTCCCACATCCTGAGCATTTCTAGGCCAGAACCTCTAGTCACCAGGATCACAGAAGCCTGCTGGCCTCTGCAGCTTGGAGCAAGCAGAAATTGGCCAGAAATTGGCATTAACAGAGACCAGGCCAGCAGCTCACAAAAGATCCCCTCTTCCTGACCAGAGCCACGCCTGGGGCACAGCCAGGCTTCTGGTGTCTGCTAGTGGGGGAGGAGCCCCTGAGGCTGGAGGGGGCAGAGGGAAAGACAGGCGACACTCTGGAGGTTTTCTCACTTGAGGCTGATACACGTAATAAGAGGCTGGCCCTTCTACCTGCCTCCAACCCCTCCCCTCAGCTGGCAGTAAGCACTCTGAGGACTTTTTCCCCTTGAAGCCTGCCTGGGATGCTCATTTTAATCTAATCTTACCTGGAACAGAAGAAAGCTCTGAAGTCAGACTGTCTGGGTTGATATCCTAGTACCACACGTATGTGTGACCTTGGACAAAAAAAAACGGTACCTTCATTTTCTTGTCTGCAAAAAGGGAATAATACTACCTACCTCACTGCGTTGTTGTTCATATGCTGTTCATATGAAGCACCTAGCATAGTCCCCAGCATGGAGTCAGGACTCACTCGATAAGGGCTAATTGCAGTTACATGGAGCCGGGGTGGTGCAAGTGGTTTTCTATCGTCTGTTAACCTAAAGGTTGATGGTTTGAATCTATCCATCAGCTCCGCAGAAGAAAGACCTAGTAAACTGCTTCTGTAAAGATTACAGCCAAGAAAACCCCATGGAACAGTTCTAGTACGTAGCATGTGAGGCTGCAGGAGTCAGAGGCCAACTATATGGCAGCTAAAAACAACAACAGCAGTTATATGATTCTAATTATTATTTCCTGGACTTGGTTCCCTTTGCCGTAGGAGGTTCCAGTCCCAAGATTTCAACATGGAGCATGGGGAATGGAATACAGCCGACACCCCAGAGGAGTTTGTTGAATAGATGGAAGGAAGAGGGGGAATGAAGAAGGAAGAAAGGAAAGCGGATGTATTTATCATGAGCAAAACCAGTCTTAGGAGTAAACAGGAAAGACCTCCACCCAACACTCAATTGAATAGACTGTCACCACCTAGAATTTCACCAATGTTGATTCATCCCTTTGAGTCAAGCACTGCCCCTTTTCCTTGGACCCCTTTACAGAGCAAACAATCACACCTTAGTCTGAATGAGTTATCAGACTGACTGGTGAGATGAGGCAGATTGAAAATACTACAGCCTCTGTGGGGAAATCAGTTTGATGTGGAAAATGCCAAAGGAATTTGTACAAATTTGCAGGGGTCTGGCTCTCTGGAAATTGAGTGCAGGACACCGCCATTTCCCTTAGTAACAGCTTAAATGTGACTGAACCTCATATTCAAGAATGTCTTCCTTGTCTCTCTCCTAAATTCCTCATGCTGTGGATTATACGCCAAAATGATCATCTCTTTCTCCGCGTTATGGGCCCAGCACAGAATGTATGACTGTATTTGTTCCTGAAGATTTTCTTTTTCCTCTTGGTAGGAACTATCCGTATGCAATTTCAATCGTAAAGTGATTTTCATTTGCTGGAGAAACGTGAAGGCTCTCTCTTGCCAGTCTGAGGTTATACACAGAGGGATATCTAAATGCAATTTTCCTGTTTGAGAAGCAGTTACAATATTTTTAATCAACTGAAACTTCAAAATTTCAAATTCAGCATCCAAGTAGGCCTCAACCACAGGAACTACAGATTTTGCAAAGTTTACAAAGCAGTGGAAGGTCTCAGTGGCTTTTTCCCAGTTGCTGAGCCTTTAAGTGTTTGAGAAATGAAGATAGCCTGGGAGACTTGGTGCCCTTACATTGGTGTTTGGCTTTTGGCTGGGGCCTTTTAAAGTAAATGTTACATGGAGAAAAAGTAAGAGGAAAGATGTCATAACGAAGTGTCAGCGCAATAATACATTTTTTAGTAGCTTTATTTATCAACATTTATTGATATTTGGAGTTAACAAACACTCTGATTCATCCCCAATGAATGTTTGCAGTAAATTTAAAGGACTTGCCTTGCCTTTGGCACAGTGAAGATGACCCAGCTAGGATCCTTGTCATTTTGCAGAGACGACCACAGGCAGAGGCAGACTGCTAGATGCCGGGGCAAAGGGCATAGATAAGTACATGAGCCAGTCCCCGCCTCTACCCTAGTCCAATCCCCAGGACTGGAGAACCCAGTTTGCTTCACACGTTCCCCTCGGGCCGCCTCATAAACCCCAGCCACTGGAGCAAGTGGACAGGTGGCTTGGAAGACAAGTGAACACAGCTGCCTGCTCTGCCCACCATGGCTAGCACATAGGCAGCTGTGGGCGACCCATCTCCATTGCTACAGCTGATTGGACTCAAAGGCAGATGACCCACAGGCCAGGAACCTCTGCTGTGGCCTGGTGGGAGGAAGAAGGTCAGGTTGGCCAAGTGAACTTTCTCTTCAGGGAATCCAAATAGGCAAGTGTATTTGGAGAATGAAAATGAGGAGCTAACCAGGTATGATGTATACATGCTGTTTTTGCCTGCCCAGCACTCATTTCGCCTTTTTCTGCCGTAAAACCGAAACCAAACCCACTGCTAATGAGTTGATTCCGACTCACAGCAACCATATAGGACAGAGCAGAACTGCCCCATAGGGTTTCCAAGGAGGGGTTGGTTGGTGGATTCAAACTGCTGATCTGTTTGGTTAGCAGCTGAGCTCTTAACCACTGCACCACCAATATTCCTTGGGGAGCTACTCCTCCACCTATTTCGGTCCCTAGAGTTTAGGTGAGCTGGTTCCATGCCCAGTCAGCAGGCTTCATTCCCTGCACACAATGATGAGTTCAGGAGGGGAAGTGAATTAATTAAGGCATTGTTCTGGCTACTGGAACAAAGAAACCCAGATAACAGTGGCTTAAACAGATAAAAGCTTATTTCTTTCTTGTATAAAAGCCCAAGTATATACAGCAGCTCTGTTCCATGGGAGTCCCTAGGTGCCCAGGTCCACTCTACCTTGTTGCTCTGCCCCGTCTGGGGGTTACCGATATCACCACCAGGCTCACATTCCAACCAGCCAGGAGGCAGGAAAAAGGCAAGGGAGGCATAATCTTTCCACTTAAGGGAACAGCCCAAAAGTTACACACATCACTTTTGCTCACAGTCACTTAGACAGAACTTAGTCCCAAACCACACCTAGGTGCAGGGAAAGGCGTATTGCTAGCTAAAAAATTCTACCACACTGGAAGAAGGGAAGAAGGGCTACTGGGAGATAAGCAGGGGCCTCTGCCACAGCAGCCATCCTGTCACTACTACGGAAGAATCTGCCCAAAGATGGGGTCAATACAAAGGAAAGAAGAAGAGATGAGAGAGGGCAAGGGTGTCATAGAGACCCCCAGATCCAGCCATGCTGAAAGAAAGTTCCACCTTTGATTTTTCAGTTATGCGAGCCAACAAATTCCTTTTCTTTTTTTAATGCAAACGAGTTTGATTTGAGTTTCTGACACCAGAACCTAGAGGGTTCTGGCTAATTTGTGGTAGGAAGAGAAGGTAAAAAGGTAATAGGGTAGAAAGAGGGCAACGGAATCATGAAGGGGGAAGCCAAAGTCATGGGGAAGCAGGAACACAACAGAGAGAAACGCAGAAGCCACAAGACTTAGAAAAGGTACAGAGAGTCAGTGGGTGGTGACAGGGAAGAGGTGGACCCACAGAGAGATGCTAAGCCACCTGACACTGCAGCGCACCACCTCCTCCGCAAAGGTCCCTCCTCCCGAGCCACTTTGAAGTTCAAATAACCTTTCAGTTCAGGTACAATGTGTGGAAGTTATATTATTGTGCAGAATATTTGATGTCCTTCCCTGGGGTGTCCCTTTCTGAAGGAGAATTATACTTCCGTAGCTGACTGATGTGAGGCTTTGCCATGTGATTTGCTTTGGCAAATAAAATTTGAGGGGAAGCTTTAAGAACCAGTACGCTCCTCTGTCAGCTTGGCTTTCAGAGCAGATGACCCACAGCAGACATGCAACATAAGAGGGAAATAAATGTTTGTCACGTTGTTGTTAGTTTCTATCAAGCTGATTTTGACTCATGGAGACCCCACACGGGTAGAGTAGAGCTGTTCCATAGCATTTTCAACACTGCGACCTTTTGGAAGCAGATCACCAGGCCCATCTCCTGAGGCACCTCTGGGTGGGTTTGAACTGCCAATCTTTTGGCTAGTAGTTAAGCACTTAACCATTTGTGCCACCCAGGGACTCCAATATAAGCTTCTGATATTTTGGAATTGTTTGTTTCTACAGCATAACTTAACCTAAGCTAACTGATACACACAGTGGCGTCACTAGGGGCATGTGGGGGGATGCAGACTGCACCAGGTGACATTGTCAGAGGGGGTAACGCCAAAATGACTGTCTGTAAAATTTTTGTGCACTGTCTCAGCAGAAACTTATTATTTTTTAATAAAAATATACTTGTAGTTAGTTATAACAACAAAATTTTTTTCATAGGCCCAGCTTACATGTATGCATATACCTACTAGGCTAAAGCTCTATGCTAATTTCCTTTTTGAACACTCTAATGTGCTCTAGTCAGAGCTGTCATTATTACCCAATTGCAATGATGCTTCAAATCACGGCGTTACATCTGCACGTGCTACAAGCAATCGCTGTTGTTTTCATTGCAGCCATTGTTTTTATAGTCACTGATTTTGTCAAATTTTCTGGTGTTTTAGCTACGTGTTGTGGTAATTAGCATAAGGGGGGTGACACCAAGCCTACTGATGCCCCCGGATGCAGTGTTTAAAAGGTCTGTATTTACTGCAGGTCCTGTTCATCTTGAAACCTGGTTGTGCATCTTTTTCTAAGTTTTCAGGCATATATTTTCTTATAATCCCCTCCTTATAACCAATGGGAATGAGCCCTGAACTATCACCAGGATATACAGTAACTTCAGAGACGCTCTATCCATTGCTCCAGGAATGTCAGGCTGGACTTTCATGACCAAGTACCCCCATTACCAGGTCTCTTTCCCACTCCCCAATATTTCCTGTAGCTCCAAAAAGATGTGGAATAGATCTGTTTATTACAAAACCAAGTAATTGTATGATTTTAAGTAATTTCATTTTAGAGAATGTCATGTTGGTAAATTTTACAGTTTCTGTAAAGCGATATCAGGAATGGTTCATTTTGCAGATGCGGACTTCTCAGACTTAAGGCTGCTGTAGGTCAGAGCCCATGCTGTACTACTGATGACCATGACAGTGACATACACCCATGCAGTGCTACTGTATTTCTAAAGCACATGACATATTTTCTTGTTTGAAACTCACAACCCTGCAAGTATTATCATCCCCATTTCCCATATAGGGAGACCAAGGATGAGAAAGTTGAAGGAACTCCACAAATTGTGGAGCTGATATTGCATTTCCCAGCTCCTTCCCCCACTTCCAGCTGTCTACATTAGCCAAAGCAGGCACTCATGGTAGAGAAGGAAAATACCTACCTCCGTGATCGGAGCTGGGGAAGGGGAGCCCTCCTGATTTGAATAAATAAATGAATGCATTAATATATGAGTAAACGAATTGATGGATGAATGAACGGATGGCTGGATGGCAGATAAATGAATGGATGAGTGGATGGATGATGGATGGATAAGCGGATGGATGGATCTCTTTTGTATGGATGGATGGCTAGATGAATGGATGGATAGGCATGGTTTCTGGGGTCTGAGGAGGGAACAGGCAGTGGTCTCTCAAGAGTCTGGAAAGTAGGCCCAAACACTCCTATTACTACCACCCAAAAAAAAAAAAACCAGAATGCCCTATATTTGGCCAATACTTAAACCTGCCTGCCCAGTAATTTTAATCTCCCTCAGCCCCAAGGAAATAGAAAGTTGTCTGTTCCTACTCTACAACTTACTAGGCATGTTCACTTCATCTCTCCATTTGTCAGTTTCTTCATCTGTAAAATTGGGATAAAAATAGTATCTCCTTCATAGGGTTATCATGGGAATACATAATATATGTAGACAATTTAGTAAAGTATCTAACATATCATAAGTTCTCAATAAATATTAATAACAGTTATTATTTTTATTATTCCCTAAAGTTCAGAATGGTTGCCTGTGGAAATCAAAGTAAGTCCCCACAGCTGACCAGTTAGCTCAGTTGGTTAGAGCATGGTGCTAATAATGCCAAGGTTGTGGGTTTGATCCCCATATGGCAGAGGGCAGTGGTTAGCTCAGCTGCTAACTGAAAGGTTGGCAGTTCAAACCCACCAGCCACTCCACAGGAGAAAGACGTGGCAGTCTGCTTCCGTAAAGATTTACAGCCTTGGAACCCTATTGGGCAGTTCAACTCTGTCCTAAACAATCAGAATCTACTAGATGGCAACAGGTTTGGGTTTTTTTTTTTTTTTTTTTGCATGCCATATTTTGTTATGGTCTTTAGCCCTTTTTTATTGGTGGTGGAATCTGCAATAATATAATAACCTTTTTTTTATTGCACAGCCCTTGGAAATTGAGGGTTTCATCCGTGTCGATTAATTTCTTTGCAGCCCACGTTGGCAGTGACAATCAGAATGTCAAAATGTCTCAGAGGATTCCTAGGAAACCCGAGGCACTTCACAATGAGCCTGCTCTGGGTGAGAGACCAGCCAGAGTGAATCATTAATGCACAGAAAGGGGAACTCTTGTGAAACACTAATACAATCAACCTGAAAGGCAGAACTGAGGCTCCCAGAACTGAGGTGCTCTCCACTGTAGAGGCCAGAGGCCCTGCTTCCTCACTCAGCCTACCCAAGGAAGGAGCAGGCCCATCCTCAGCACTGGGTGTGCAGGACCCCGGGTACTTCCTGTGGCAGCCAGCCAGGGCAGCCCCTAGTCTCAATCCTGGCCACCCACATCCAGGTCTGCTCCAGGGAAACAGCAGATTTCTAGAGGAAGTTTAGCCAAGAAACCACTATGGAGTGAGAAAGAAAATGTTTGGGTAAACTACGAACTGACTAACTCCCAGCATTTGCTCTGGGACCAATTTTGTAGTGCTCTCTGGAGTCAAACTGCCTCGGTTCAAACCCTGGCTCCCTGACTTCTAGCTGTGTGCCCTTGGGCACATTACTTAACCTCTCATGCCTTAATTTTCTCATTTGTAAAATGCAAATAATAACAGTACCAACCTCCTAGGGTTGTGTGAGGATTTAATGATTTAATAAATGTAAAGCACTTAGAAGAACGCCTGGCTCATGGAAAGCACTATATAAATGTTAGCTATTGTAATTCATTCTCATAGTCCTTCATTCATGCATGCGTTAATTCTTCCACTCACCCATTCATTTCTGCACTCATGAATGCATTCATCCAACATTCCTGTCTGAACCCTTATTAACAGATGAGGTCATGTTAAAAATGAATAGTAAATACCAAGGTTAGGTTTGAGAGACAAAGAGGTACCAAGGGTAGCCTGGGGAAAGCAGCCTACACTTTGTGCAGGTAACATTCTAGAAAGTCTCCAACCCCATGCCTTTGTTCATGTGTTTTTCTCTCCTTGGATGCTTCTTTCCCTCTTCTACCCCTGGAAAACACTCACCTTTCAAGGCCTAATTCAGTGTCATCTCCTCCATGAGATCCTTCCACCTCCTAAGCATAACTACAGAAACTCTGGTGGCGTAGTGGTTAAGAGTTGCGTCTTATAACCAAAAGGTCACCAGTTTGAATCCAGCAGGTGCTCCTTGGAAACTGTATGGGGCAGTTCTACTCTGTCCTATAGGGTCACTATGAGTCGGAATTGACTTGATGGCAATGAGTTTAAGCATAACTATTCACCACCTCGTCAATAAACGTTTGTTTTAATGAGTAGATGATTGATTGAATGAATAAAGGCTCCCAATGCTCTTTGCTTATATTAACTTTACAGTCTATATCACCTTATATTATAATTAGTTGCTCATGATCTTCCTTTTGCCTAGAACACTCTTTCCTCTATAAGTAGGCCATTACTATTTATCATTCAGATCTTGGTTTAGAAGTCACTTCTTCCAGGAAGCCCTCTTTGACTTGACAAATACAGTCTTGGGGCCTCTCCTTCAGACTCCCACAGCCTCTGTTCCTCCCCCATCACCACAGTGGCCACACTGTCCCCCTACTGGGCTGCATCTTCTGCAAAGTCAGGGACCAGGTCAGTCTTTCTCACTAGGGTGTCCCCAGCGCCCAGTAAGGCATCAGGTAAATGGATCTGCAGTGCGAATGGCACCCCCAGAAGCTGTGCAGTGAACAACTGTGTATGGCAGCCCCTGCCCTGGCGTGGTGTCTGACACAGAGTAGGCACACAGTATATATTTGTTGAATTCATAGGTGGTGGCAAAGCTTCCCTTCAAACAAACCAAATGATCAGAGGCATTTCTAAGACAGTAACATCTCAAACCAGGCCGCTCCATGCAGCTGCTGAGTTTTGAATGCCTTCTGACCTGCAGATATTGAAGCTAGACTAGAATCCAGGTACATGGGTCCCCAAGGGCTTAGGAGAACTTGAGGATTGCCACTCTTGGCAAATAAACCCAGAGTGGTTTGTAAAGGTGGCATCAAGTGGCCCACTTTTCTTATTTCTTCTTTTAAATAGATGCTATGAGTCCTTATGGTCTTGCTTGGTGAGGCTATTGCATATAAACTGCTCAGAAATCCCCAGGTCCCTGTGCCTGGTGTCCCCCATTGCTGCTCCAGGTTCCTCCAGGGTGGGGCAAAGGTGTAGCAGGCTCCCTCTGTCTTCCACCTTGGGGAGGTATTCTGTGTTTGGGAAGCTCTTGGCGGGCATGGGGGTAAGTGGGGCATTAATAATGGATGGAGTGGAATGGGACCAGATGAAGTGAGGTGGGTTCACTGAGCCTGAAAGTAAGGAGGCTGCCACTTTCACACAGATAACAGAAGATGCTGAGTGCTTCCGGGAGATAATGTAGCCCCCCCCCCACCAGCCTTCCAGCCCTGACAAGGGGCGCCTGAAACCCCTTCTTCTCAAAACATCTAGGCATCACAGGACCAATCCCACGGAAGGCAGAACAGGGGAGTGGTTAAGAGCAGACCACCTTTCAAAGTGCACCTTAAGCTTCTGTTAGCTGTGTGGTTTTGCTCAGCTTGCTCAGCCTTTCTGAAGTTCACTTTCTCATCTGTGCATGGATAATACCTCCTGGGGAGGTGTGAGGATGAAAGAAAACAGCATATTCCACATGCCTGGCACAGAGAAATGTTCCATGAATGTCTGCTGTTAATATTGTTGTTATCATTATTAATCACCTTGTCATAGCTCAGAACAGATGTGTAACGTGGCGTTGATCCATCCCTACCTCATCAAGGTCCAGAGAAAAATGGGAATTTGTCGGAACTACAATCTGGCAGCAGAGCCTGAACCTTCCAACACCTCACGTCAATGCTCTTCCCACTGCATCTTCAGTAAAATGTCACTGCTGAGTGAGAACACGTCTCATTCCTTTCCTTGCATCTGTAGTGTAGGGTTGTGTGCTGGACTCTGGAGGGAAATTCCAGGTCTGTTTGGCAATTACCAGCTGTGTGAACTTGGGTGAGTTGCTTAGCCTCTCTGAGCTCAGCTTTCTCACCTATAAGATAGGAATAATCATAATAGTTCCTGCCTTAACATGAAAGAATTAGTAAGATAATCAGGTCACACAAGGAAAACATTTATACACTGCCTGGCTTAGAGTAACTGAGGAATGACTGTTCATTATTATTACCTTATTTTATTAGCAAGTCTTAGGGTATATGGCTGTTGGGGGAAAGAGAAATTTAAACTCTGTTCTTGTTGGAGGCTTTTACTCTTCCTGGAAGTCCAGGTTGTGGTGCTCACAACATGGCACAGCCCTGCTCCCATCTGAGGCCTGGGGGGATGTTCCCCTCCCATGAGGTTCCTCACCAACCACTTCTGCACTGCACCTCCTACCCTTCCCAGACAAGCTGGGGCTGGCCTCTCCTTTCTTGGTGTCCTTCTCCCTGGGACACTGACCCCAGAGCTCTGTGTGCTATGAACATTCTGGGGTCTGTGAAATGAGGTTCTCATCTGGGTACAGAGGATCCACAGCTCCCCCCAGGCTAGTTGGCTGCTGGGAGACAGAAACCCGCTTGGATGACAACACCTTGCCAGCTGGCTTCTCTGCACTTTGCTCTCCCTGTTTGCAGCCAGAGCCTGTGGCTGGTCCTTGGGGATGTCAACTTGCCTGGGTTTTGTTCTCATGTTGGAGTCATCCGCCCTCATTCCAAGGTGCTCTTTGTACCCCTGGGTAGCCTGGACAAGTGGAGGCCCCTCTGTGTCTGTCATACCTGGGAGGAGGCACCCCAGGGGAGTGGGGTGGGGGATTTGGCCCGCACAGTTACCACAGACTTCCCTCGAAGGAACAGATTTGGGGCCCCCACCACCAGACACCCAGAGGCCTGAGGAGTTGTCGAAACCACTGAACCTGACATGTCTAACTGCAGGAGACACCAACTATCTCCTCCAGATGCAGGCTAAAAATACAGAGGAGTGAGGGCCCTCGGTAATGGAGACTTTAAGAGCCTGTGACATGCGGCAACAGGCTGTGCGGCCGCTAATGAGCTCTGAGCCAGTCGGTCGATGCCAGTGCCCTGAGTGAGTACATGGGCTAGGAGCAGGGATGGGGGTGTCATTTAGCATTTGTCCATCCTGGCTCAGAATTCTGGAGTGTTGGTGTGGGCCAGGAGCTTGGGGACCAACTCGAGCAACCCCTTAACGTCCAGATGGGAAGATTGAGGCCAAGTGACAGGAGGTGGGAAGACAGGACCAGGAGACACAGAGGCCTCTTGGGACTCCAGTCAGGCATCTTCAACTCTGGCTTCCTGCCCCACCCCCACATCTGTGCCCCCTAGCTCAGCACAGCACCTGGCACAGGAGACCCTGGCGGATGGGTGATAATTGACTGACTAAGCAACTGAATGAATGAGTGAATGAATAAATATCTTCCTCACTGCAGTGTGAGCTCCCCAATGGTGGGGAGCCTCTCATTCCAGCAGACTGTCAGGCTCAGAGCAGGCACTCAGAAACTGCTTGCGGTATGAACGAACAGCAAATCTACTTCTTGATCAACCCCTTCCTGAGTGTGAAGATAAAGAAGTCTATGAAATTCTGCCTAAGGTCTCTTTTCAGTGGTCCTACTATACAAAGAGCCAAAGTGTAGGTCCCACCCATCAAACAGGATAATAATAACAACACAAACGCAGCTGGCATTTATTCAAAACTTAGTAAGTACAGCACTTAGAACTTTGCATAATGATCTCATTTAGTCCTCACCTACCCTCAGGAGCTGAGTTCAATTTATACACCCATTTTACAAAGGAAGCTGAACAGGCTCAGAGAGGTTGTGTGACTTGGCCTGGGTCACACTTCTGGGAAGAGGTGAGGTGGGATTCAAACCCAGTCTGGGACTGGCTCCTTTAACCAACGTGCCACCTGCCTCTGCTGAAATGTAGCAGGAGAGGAGAGGAGAATCTTAGGCCAGAGGAAGCCACACAGAATGGAGGCAAAAATATCTTCAGGGCCCATAAAGTGTTTGATAAATTCCAGGAGAAGAACAGGAAGAAATAATGAGCATTTGTCAGAGCCTTTTATAGCTTATAAGATACTTTCTCCTGCATTCTCCCATTTGATCTTCACCACAGGCCTGGGAGGAAGGTATTATCATTATCTACATTTTATTGGTGAGGAAAGAAAGGCTCCCACATCTGCCAGCTCCCAGCCTCCCAGGCTGGGCAGTCTGCACCCCTGGGTGGGTAGTGGTGCGGTGATGGGAACTTGCTTCTCATCTCCTGGAGCCTGTCAAAACATCTCCCCAACCTAGCCACTGGCTCAAAGGGTAAATCCAGGCTGAGGCTTATATGGCAGCTCTGAGCTCCCGTAATCACAGCAGAAGGCCAGCAGGGGGCAGTGGCCAGACCAAATGCCACCTGCTCCGAGGAGCCTGCCAGGACGTGCCCACTCTCAGGAATCTCACTCTTCTCTGAGCTGCCCATCTCTCCAATCCCCTTGTCAGCTCCTCCTAAGGCAGGGCAGAGTTACCTCTTCATCGTCTCAAAAATTGTTAGCCAACAATTAGTGTCACTCAGCAGAGGGAAATTAAACACGGGGTGGAAGTTTGCTCAAGCATGGTTGTTATCAAGGACAGAAACTATGTGTGGAATGAGACCAAAGCACCTGACGCCCTCTGGGCCCCTCACACTCCCCAGCTCCTCCGTCAGCTCCTTGACCTCCAGCCTTGCTCTACGCCTAAGAGCACGCGGTCAAGGCTCGGCACAAGGTGAGCATGTGGTGACACCCTCTTCTAGTGCTCCCCACAAGAGACACGACTTCAGGTATGACATGATTGTGGACTGGCGATGTCCCCTAATGTACGCCCAGGCCCCGTTCTCAAAGAGGATGAGGCTGTTAGGGTGTGACAGCCTTGTGGTTATCTGGAAATTTCTCAGTTCAGTGTCAGGTCAGTTGTATACAGAACGCCTTACCATCTTTACTTTTTATGCCAATTTAGATGGACAGAAAATATTGTTTCCTGCCAACTCTACAAAATAAGAACCCAGATTTTAAGTGCTTGAATTTTTGGGCCCCAGTTATTGCATACAGTGGGGTTTTACAGTCCTTGTGATTGAAAAGCAGAGCCGGAGCATGAGTGTGTCCCAGCAGGACTCACAGCCATTCAACAAACATATACGGACCCCTGCTAGGTGCCAGGCCTATGCTAGGCGTTGAAGATACAGTGGTGAACCAGGTGGACAGTCCTGTTGTCAGGGTTTTCTAATCCAGGGGGGTACTGGCAAGCAAACCTCACAGAGTGGTGTGTGTGTGTGTGTGTGTGTGCCCGCGTGCGCGCACGCGTGCGTGCATATCCCTTGTGCCATCTAGTTAACTCCGATACCCCATGTGTTACAGAGTAGAATTGCTCCATAGGGTTTTCTTAGCTGTAATCTTTACAGAAGCAGATCGCCAGGCCTTTTCTTCCGTGGTGCTGCTAGATGGGTTAGAAGCCCAGCCTTTCGGTTACCAGCCGAGTGCAAACTATGCCACCCCGGAGACAGTCACGGAGTGGTAAGTGCTGGCAGATGTCCGATGGTAAGAGTTGTTAAGCATATAGAGTCACAGAAGTCCAGGGGAAACTTGCAACCAAGTCAGGGAAAAGGGAAGACCTCCTGGAGAAGGTGGTGTCTGGTCCAAGTCCTAAAGGATCATAGAAGGTGGATGGTGCAGTTTGCAGTCAGGTAGCCTGAGGGAACCTGGGCTCTGCTATTTCTAGCTGATGACCTTGGGCAAGTTACTCAATCTTTCTATGCTTTGATTTCCTCCTGTGTAACATAGGGATAATAATGGTAACTTACCTCCATAGACGTTGTAAGGACTAAATAAGTTAATACATATAAAGGTCTTAAAACAGGGCATGGCAGATACAGTGGCTGGCAGATGGTAAGCATCTACTACATGTCACCTATCATTATTATTACCTGGTAAGTTGTTGTGAGGATTAAATAAGATAACATTAGTGAAGCACTTAGCACAGAGTAAGTGCTCAATAAATGCAAGGTGCTCTTACCTTTGTTATTAAGTAGGCATTTGCCATTACTAGCCAGGTGGATGGAAGGAGTGAGGAGGAATCCAAAGTAGAGGCAACAGCATAAACAAAGGCCACAGAGCTCCTGGTGCACTTGGCAAATTCTAAACATTCAATTAGGCTGGCACCTAGCCTGGGCCTAGGGGTGATGCAGGATGAGGCTGGAGAGGTGGAGGCAGGGGCTGGATCTGGAGGCCTCTGGAGTCATGAGTCTCCCTCACCCCACAGTCAGCTCAGCTGAGTGCCCAGGCTGAGGAAGGCTTGCCTGGGAGAGGGGGCAGTGTGAGGGTGGGTTGAGGGTGGGCTGCTCTGTCTCCACCCCCACCCTGCCCGGTGTCGCTCTGCCGGTGGAGGCGCCGGCTGTCAATTATGCAGCCTCAGTGCAAGAGGCTCTCTTTCCTCATGCGATACATGTCACATCCAGGAACGATCAAAACAGCTTTGTTTTGGCAAAATGTCTTGTGCTGCATGTTTGTTCTTTGGTGTCTGAGTGTAACTCCTGTTGTTCCCAAGACACCTGTGATTTGCTGGTCTCTGACAGCCATTACCTCAAAGTCTGCCTGTCACACAACCCACGTGGTGGCACCCCCATTCCTTTCTCCACAGTCCCCAGAGCAGTAGATGCCCCTCCAGGCCACAGGGGCTGGGACTAGCACTGAATCAGACACAGCTGGCAAGGAGGACCAATTTTAGTAATCACTGCTGTCATTTGGGGAGCACCTACTGGTGCCAGGTGCTTTGAATGCCTTGTTTTTTATCTGCCCAACAGCCCCACAGTTAGGCCTTATTGTCTTTATTTAACTGAGGCACAGTGAGGCTAAGGAACCGGCCCAACTCCAGCTGATAGTTGTCAGAGAGGATTTGAACCCAGGTCTCCTGCAGCCACAGCCTACACACTCACCACCATGCCAGGCTGCCTTGCTCCTTCAGGGAGGGGCATTGGGATGGTTGGGATTCCACATAGGCATTGGGGTCAGTAGATGGGGAGTCATCTCATCAGACCCCAGGGTCCCTCACTGTAATGAAAGGCCCTTGCAGAAGTACCAGGCCCCCAACACTGGTCTCCAGAGCTCAGGCCTGACTAGCCCCTTCTGCAGTCCCTCACTGTCTCTTTCAGACTCAATCATCATAAGCTCTGACACCTCCAAGCCGCGCCCCCACCATATCCTTTGACCCCACCGCTCACCCACCAAGCCTCTGCACGTCAAGCATTCAATTCCAGTGAACTGTATCATGAGTGCCAGCCGAGCCTCACGTAAGGCTTGAGGGCCCTTCCCTGCTTCCTGCACCTCCTTTCTCCACTTTCTGGGGCCCCTGAGGGGGCAAGAGACAAGGGAGATACAGATCCTCCATTTCGTGATAAGCTCCTTCATAAAAAAAAAAAAAAATTTTATACCTGTCATATTCACCTGTTTCCTCAGTGCCTCAGACCACAGTAGGTACTCAGAAAAATATTTGTTGAAGAATAACACTCGAAGGCACTGGGTTGGTGTTTTTTGGGTTAATAATATCCACAGCTGCTGTTTTGATGGAGCTGCACTGAACACTTCACTTACATGGTCCTATTCAGCTGTGACAGCAACCAGTAGGTATTATTTTCCCCATAGATGAGGAAACTGAGGACCCGAAGGATCAAGCTACGTACCACAGACCACAGCTAGGAGGTGGTGGAGCCAGGATTCAAAACGCGGGGCTGACTGACTCCAAGCCTGTGCTCTGCACCTCCGTCCTATACAGCCCCCCTTAATGTAATAACTGAGTGAATGCAGGCGGCTCACATGCCGTCCTCAGGCAGCTAAACTTGGCCTGAACCCTCCCCACAATCTCTTAGGATGCAGGAGTTCACCGCTCATCTTGCCTGCTCCCCTGGCCCATGAGCTCAGAGCAAAGCCTCTTTCCCAACCAGGCTTATTATTTCCAATCTTAGGAGAGAAGCCTCTGTTCAAAGGCATTTTCAATTCCATTCAAGTCAAGGAACAGTTCTCACCTCGCCTTTCTGACCCCCCTGCTTCCCCCACCTCCTCCTCCAACTGGCGCCAATAACGCAAGATAAATCTTTCCTCAGAAATATAATAGTTGTTCTTCCTCTTCCCGTTGAAGCCTCTGCCAGGTAATTAGCATATACTGACACCTTGATAGACAAAAAGAAAGGCATGAGATAATTCCCTTTTTCTTTAACCATTATAGTATGAAGCAACCTTTCAATTTGCTGGTTACCCAATCCGGATTCCTGAAGGCAGTCCACCGTGTGCCATGTTATTCCAGCTGATCCTACCATCTCTGGTATTCATCACCAACCCCGGGTCACACTTGATGGAACAAAGTCTCCCTCTTCACTTTGACACCTCTCTGGTAGGAGTGGCAGCTTAGGTTTGGACTGGTCTGGAAATTGTGGGGAGGATGCAGCCATACTCAGTTGGGTGCCCCCAGCTGGCACCCTGAGGCTTTGGAAGGGCCTGCTTACTTCCAACGGTCACTTCCAGAAGCTCTTCACTTCCTCCCTCCGCTCTCCCTCTTTCCTGCTCCCCAAAAGCAGGTGGCCTTTGACCAGGGCTCCGGAAGTTCTGGTGCAGCAGGAATTTCAGCTTTCGTCTGGTGGTCTCACTTCTCACCAACACACACACACACACACATACACACACACACCCCATGCACATGCTGGGCTCAGGGGTCTGGTGTCTTGGTATTGTGCCAACCTCTTTGGAGGGTATAACCTATATATATGCTCACTGGTTTGATTTTCTCCTAGTCCTTTTTGGGGGTGAGTGACTGGGGTGGCGAGAGAAGAAACTTAATTCTTTCACTTTGCAAATAATTTAAGTTTCTACTATGTGCCAGAAGGAACTCTGATGGTGCAGTGTTTAAAGCCCTCAGGTGCTAACCAAAAAGGTCAGTGGTTTGAACCCACCAGTAACTCCACAAGAAAGATGTGGCCGTCTGCTTCCATAAAGATTACAGCCTTGGAAACCCTACGGGGCAGTTCTACTCTGTCCTACAGGGTTGTCATGAGTCAGAATCAACTTGACAGAAGTGGGTTGATGTGCCAGGCAGTATTCTAGTCACTGAAGATAAAGGGATAAACAAGACAGGCAAGATGCCTAGCCTCATAGAGCTTGTAATCCAGCCAAAAGAAGCACATGGAATTAATAAACTAGTAAAAGATATAATTTCAGGTGGTGATACGTGCTTTTTAGGGAAATAAAACTAAACAAGTGAGGTGAGAGGGAGGGATGAGGACCATAATAGGCAGGGAAGCCAGAGAGGGCCTGAGACTTGAACAGATAAATGAATGTAGGTGAACAGGTCAGCCAGGTAAGAGCCGGGGGAAACCTGCAAGTGGGAACAGCAAGTGCAAGAGCTCACAAGTGCACACCACAAATGCACACATTCATAAGCTTTCAAAACCATCATCCTGTGCCAGGCCCAGTCTCTTTGGTGGGCTCTGTCCTATGCTGGACAGGATGGGACAGGCAACTTGTTCCTCCATTTGGTAAGAGTGGAGAAACAGTGCCTGGGTCTACCAGTTAGCCAGGACTTCTGTAAGGGCAGAGTCAGACTTTCTATCTCTGAATGGAAACCAGGTCAACCCTATTGTTGCCTTGGCTGCCCAAGGAAATTTCAAGCCCCCACCCTTAAGCCCCCTTCCATGAAAGGCAGACCCACTCCAGGCAGGAGGCTCAGCAGCCCCAGCCTCTCCCTTCCCTGGCTTGCCCATATTCTCCTCTTGTCAGGAATATGTCACATTGGACCCAGAAAGTAGTGGTTGGAAGAGGGGAAGCCTGCCAACCAGCCTTCCCCAACACAGACACATTTCTTTTTCTCTCAGTTCAGCTAAGATAAGTTTTTTTAAAGAAAACTCTTTCAGCAAACAGAGGAATGAACAAAAGTGAAAGAAAGGGGAAAAAAATGTAGAAGCTGGGAAAGGGGTGTCCACAGAGCTGAGGTTCCCGACTCTAAAGGAATTCAAGCCTGGCCACAAGCTCCCTTGGCCTTCTGGTGACTTAAGCTCCCTACAGCCCCTACCTCCGAATGCCAAAAACTCTGAAGGGCTCCCGACGGGGTCTGCCAAGGTTGTGGTTGGACCTGCATCCCACCTGGACTTCTCCCCTGGCCTTCTCCTGCTTCCTTCCCCTCCCTCCCATAGGTGCTGAACCCAAGGGCACACCTTAATAAAATCCTGCACACTAAAACAAAACCAAACCAGAATTCCACTGACCTCCCATTGCATCAGGAATAAAAAATCATTTTTTACAAAGGCCAGCAAGACCTTGCAGGCTCTGCCCCTGACTCCTTTCTCACCGCATGTCAGTGAGGCCCTCCCTGGCTGCCTAGTTTAAAATTTCAACTGCAGGTTTCTCTTTATTTATTTTTTTCTCCATAGCATTTATCACCATCACTCTACATGTATATTTTTAAGCTTATTTATCTTGTTTATCTTCTGTTTTCCCACTTGTCGTGGATTGAATTGCGTCCCCCCAAAATATCTGTCAACTTGGCTACGTCATGATTCCCTCGTATGATTGTCTATTTTATCTTCTGATGTGATTTCCCTACATATTATAAATCCTACCGCTATGATGTAATAAGATGGATTAGTGGCAGTTATTCTGATGAGCTCTACAAGATTAGATAGTGTCTTAAGCCAATCTCTTGCGAGATATAAAAGAAAGAAGCGAGCAGAGAGACATGGGGAACTCATACCACTAAGAAAGCAGCGCCCAGAGCAGAGTACGTCCTTTGGACCTCAGGTTCCTGTGCTGAGGTGCTCCCAGACCAAGGCGAGACTTATGACAAAGTCCTTCCTCCAGAGCTGACAGAGAGAGAAAGCCTTCCCCTGGAGCCAGCACCCTGAATTCGGACTTCTAGCCTACTGGACTGTGAGAGAATAAACTTCTCTTTGTTAAAGCCATCCACTTGTGGTATTTCTGTTATAGCAGCACTAGATGACTAAGACCCCACTAGACTATATATAAGCTCCAGGGGGGGTGGAGATTTTTGTCTGTTTTTTTCCTATTGTACCTACAGAGTTTAATGCAGTGTCTGATACATAGTAGGTTCTCAGTAAATAGTTGTAGAGTGAAGTAATAAATGAATTTCCCACTGCAGCCATCTCACACAGTGCCTGGAACATAAATAGGCACCAAATGTGTATTTGTAAAATAAATGAATGAATGAACTCAGGTACCCCAGTAGGACTCCCTCTAAGATCCTCTTTTTGCTGTAAAGGCCTTCTTCAGTTCCCCCCTAGTTTCCTGAGTTCTCTCTGGCGACCCCTTAAGGGTCCAAGATCACAGGCATCTGGTGGCAGAATTGTACATGTCTGTCCCCTATCACCCTGTAAGCCCTTGGGTCACAGACTCTCTGACCATGGGCAGTGGGGTCAGTGATTGCAAGCCAGGGCTCTGGAGCCAAACTGCCTGCATTCAAATCCTGGTTTGAACTCACCAGCTTACTGACTGGGTGTCGTGCCATAATGAGCTTCTCATCTGTAAAATAAGGAGGCTGACTGCACCTACTTCATGGGGTTCTGCAATGTACCTACTCAGTACTTATCTCTCCACTAGACCCTGAACTCTCGGAGGGCAGGGACCAAGTCTACAAGTTCATGGCTGACTCCCCAGCACTTAGTAGGTGCCTGATGAACCACAGTGAGTAAACCTCTATGATTCCCGCTGCGCCTGGCACTCAGTATGTGCAGACAGCATGGTGGGGGCAGACCTCACTGGCCACACTCGGAGGGACTCTGCCTGGTCCCCCAGGATTTGCCTCCTCCTTCCCCTGCTTGAGCATCTCCAATATTCTCTCCTCTAGCAAGTGGGAGGTGAGAAGATGGAAGTCCAGCGGTGGTCATCAACACCTATCCTATTCCCAGGGGCCCCTGCCTACCCCCGTACCTCCAAGCTACACTGCAGCCTCTCTTGTTTATGGCTCTCTGACCAAATGGCAATCTTTGCTCCAGTTCCCCCTCTCCTTTCTTTAGGATCCAAGTCCCCCGCCCCACACTGCCTCTGACAGCTCAGGCCACAATGTTTTCTCCCTTTCCTGACCACCCACTGCACTTATCGACTGAATCATGCTTTCTGGCATTTGCTTCCACCTAGGCTGGCATTTGATTAGATTCTGCCGCAGGTTCTCATCTCGCCTGCCTGTCAGATCTCCCCAGATCGACTGTCGTAATAATAATAATTCTCTCGCACATCTGGGAGCCCACTGGGCACTTGCACAGAGGGCTTCCATATCTTTTATCTCTCTCTGCCTCCACAACCAAACCAAAAAGTGGACAGGGCAAAGCCATCCTCCTCATTCTACAGGGAAGGGAACCGAGGCCCTGAAAGTCTCACATTAATGACTCCTCACTCAACCCATTCTCTGTTCACCATCCCGGTAAACAGTACCACTGTCCACCTGGATGCCCAAGCCAGAAACTTGGGAACATCACCATCCTTTACTGCAGCCTTCCCCTTACTGCCAGTCCCCAAACCGTTCAGTTGACACCTCCTAAATTTCTGTCCAGGCCACTTCCTTCTCTCCAGCTCCCCTGTCTTGGCCCTTGTAAGACAGCCATCACCTCTCCCCTGAATGATTGAAAAGGACTCCTTGCCTCCAAAATTGTCCCCAACCGGTCCCATGCTGTTCCTTACAGTCAGAATGGTCTTCTCTGATGCCCATTCATGCATTTATTTATTCATTCAACAAGTAGTCATTGAGAGCCTATATGTCCCAGGCACTGTTCTAGATGCTGGAGAAACAATACTGAACAGAACCTAGATGCTGGAGATACAGCAACGAACAGAGCGAACAGAATGGCTCCTTGCCCTCATGGAGCTTACATTCCAGTGGGGTGAGGACTGATAGTAAATAATCAAGTAAATATATAGTAATGGAAACCCTGGTGGCATAGTAGTTAAGAGCCACAGCTGCTAATCCACCAGGCACTCCTTGGAAACTCTATGGGGAAGTCCTACTCTGCCCTGTAGGGTGGCTCTGAGTTGGAATTGACTAGATGGCAGTGGGTTTTTTTTTTTTTTGGCAGATAGTGATAACTACCATGGAGGAAAAAAAAGCAAGGGAAGGAGAGAGATGCTTAGGCAGGATAAGGGCATATAGTACAGTCAGGGAAGCCCTCTCCGAGCAGAGATCGGAGGTAGTCAGTGAGTCTTTTTTTTTTTTTTTTCAATTGTGCTTTAAGTGAAAGTTTGCAAATCAAGTCAGTCTCTCACACAAAAACTTATATACACCTTGCTACATACTACCAATTGCTCTCCCCCAATGAGACAGCCCACTCCCTCCCTCTTCTCTGTTTTGGTATCCATTTTGCCAGCTTCTAACCCCCCTACCTTCTCATCTCCCCTCCGGGCAAGAGATGCCAACATAGTCTCCAGGGTCCACCTGATCCAAGAAGCTCACTCCTCACAAGCATCCCTCTCTAACCCATTGTCCAGTCCAATCCCTGTCTGAAGAGTTGGCTCTGGGAATGGTTCCTGTCCTGGGCCAACAGAAGGTCTGGGGGCCATGACCACTGGGGTCCTCCTAGTCTCAGTTAGACCATTAAGTCTGGTCTTTTTATGAGAATTTGGGGTCTGCATCCCACTGTTCTCCTGCTCCCTCGGAGGTTCTCTGTCGTGTTCCCTGTCAGGGCAGTCATCGGTTGTAGCCAGGCACCATCTAGTTCTTCTGGTCTCAGATCGATGCAGTCTCTGGTTTATGTGGCCGTTTCTGTCTCCTGGACTCGTAATTACCTTGTGTCCTTGGTCTTCTTCATTTTCCTTTGATCCAGGCGGGTTGAGACCAATTGATGCATCTTAGATGGTCACTTGCTAGCGTTTAAGACTCCAGACGCCACTCTCCAAAGTGGGATGCAGAATGTTTTCTTAATAGATTTTATTATGCCAATTGACTTAGATGTCCCCAGAAACCATGACCCCCAAACCCCCACCCCTGCTACGCTGGCCTTCGAAGCATTCAGTTTATTCAGGAAACTGCTTTTGGTTTAGTCCAGTTGTGCTGACCTCCCCTGTACTGTGCACTGTCTTTTCCTTCACCTAAAGTAGTTCTTATCTACTATCTAATTAGTGAATACCCCTCTCCCACACTCCCTCCCTCCCCCCTCTCATAACCATCAAAGAATATTTTCTTCTCTGTTTAAACTATTTCTCGAGTTCTTATAATAGTGGTCTTATACAATATTTGTCCTTTTGCAACTGACTAATTTCACTCAGCATAATGCCTTCCAGGTTCCTCCATGTTATGAAATGTTTCACAGATTCATCACTGTTCTTTATTGATGTGTAGTATTCCATTGTGTGAATATACCATAATTTATTTATCCATTCTTCTGTCGATGGGCACCTTGGTTGCTTCCATCTTTTTGCTATTGTAAACAGTGCTGCGATAAACATGGGTGTGCATATATCTGTTTGTGTAAAGGCTCTTATTTCTCTAGGATATATTCCAAGGAGTGAGACTGCTGGATCATATGGTAGTTCTATTTCTAGCTTTTTAAGGAAGCGCCAAATAGATTTCCAAAGTGGTTGTACCATTTTACATTCCCATCAGCAGTGTATAAGTGTTCCATTCTCTCCACAGCCTCTCCAACATTTATTAATTTGTGTTTTTTGGATTAATGCCAGCCTTGTTGGAGCGAGATGAAATCTCATTGTAGTTTTGATTTGCATTTCTCTAATGGCTAATGATCATGAGCATTTCCTCAGTATCTGTTAGCTACCTGAATGTCTTCTTTAGTGAAGTATCTATTCATATCTTTTGCCCATTTTTAAATTGGGTTATTTGAGAGAGTGAGTCTTAATGATACCTGGGGCAAGAATGTTCCAGGTAGATGGAACAGCAAATGCAAAATCCTGAGGTGAGGTTGTGCTTCATAAGCTCGAGTCTGAGGAATTGCACAGACATCAGCATGGCTAGAGGAGTAAGGGAAGGGGGAGAGAATCAAGGGATGAGGTGAGAGATTTGGTAGGAGGCCACACCTTGCAGAGTTTGTAGGCCATTATCAAGACTTTGGCTTTGACCCTGAGTGAGATGTGGAGCCACTGGAGGGTTTGAGCAGAAGAATGATACCATCTGACTTACATTCTAACAGAATCCTTCTGGCTGCTGAGAGGAGAATAGACTGTAGGGGGACAAAGATAGAAGCAGAGAGGCCAGTTAGGAGGCCATGGCAGCAATGCAGGGGAGAGATGAAGACGGCTTGGTCCAGGGTGGTAGCTGTGGAAGTGCTAAAGGTGGTCAGATGCTGGATAATTCATGAAGGTAGTGCCAGCAATATGTGCTGATGAGTTGGGTGTGGGGTGTGAAGAAGAGGAGTCAGGAATGACTCCAAGGATGATGGCAGATTTGATCTTGTCACTCCACTAGTTCTCCATCGCCCTTAGGGTTAAGTCCAAATCCCTTACCATGGATTATAAGGCCCTTCATGGTCTGAATCTCCCACTCATCTCTCACTCTCCCCGCCCTGTGGTCTAATCTTCACTAACAGTGAATAATAACACTATTTAACAGTTATTGAATGTTTACCTCATGCCAGGTCTGGGCTAAGCACTTTACAGATGCCTTCTCATTCATTCCCCCCAACAAGCAATAGTTCCCAGTGAAATGGGGACTATTATTAATTCCATTTTTATTAACAAACCCTATTTTGCAGAAGAGGAAACAGGCACAGGAAGGTTAAATAACTTGACCAAGGTCACACAGCTAGTAAATGGCAGACCCAGGATTTGAACCCAACCATTCAATTACAAAGCTGTTTTGTTAACCACCATAGAAAATTGAAATTTTAGTTCCACAAGCCATGAGCCCACTCATTGCCCTTCAACAGGCAGTTTCATAGGCCTAGAACATTCTCCCACCCATCCCTCACACACCCTTTCGCCCTCACCCAACACCCTTTGGCTAAAATGCCTTGCTCTGGGAAGCCTACCTTCAGCCCCCAGTTGAGGCAAAGTACCCCTCCTCTGTACTCTTACGGCTGCCTGTGCTTTTTCTGTTACTGCTCTGCCCACCCTGTCACTAAAGGCCCTGCTTGTGGACCTGGGTCTCCCCCAGTAGAGCAAGCTCTCTGTGGACGGATCTACCTGATTCACAGTTGTACCCACAAGCACTGAGAACATTGCCTGGCACATACTGAAAAAAAAAACCAGACACATTGTCCAGTCGATTCTGACTCACAGCAACCCTACAGGACAGAGAAGAACTGCCCCATAGAGTTTCCAAGGAGACCTGGCAGATTCAAACTGCCAACCTTTCGGTTAGCGGCCATGGCACTTAACCACTACACCACCAGGGTTTCCTGTACATAGGCACTCAATAATTATCTGATGAATGAATGAATGAATGGCAGAGTGCTCAAATTCAGAAATTTTACTTCTAAAAGGGATGCATTTTCCTTCCATTTATTCTCCAATAAACTCCTAGGTCTGCACTCCACCACTTTTCCTTCTCACAGCCCCTACACTGCTACCTACATCCCACAGCCCCTACACTGCTACCTACATCCCACAGCCCCTACACTGCTACCTACATCCCACAGCCCCTACACTGCTACCTGCATCCCACAGCCCCTACACTGCTACCTACATCCCACAGCCCCTACACTGCTACCTACATCCCAAACTGAAATACCCATTGCCTTCAGGTTGACCCTGACTCATAGTTACCCTATAGGACAGAGGAGAACTGCCGCCATAGGGTTTCTAAGACTGTAAATCTTTACGGAAGCATATCTTTCTCCCGTGGAGTGGCTGGTGGGTTCCAATCGCCGACCCTTCAGTTAGCAGTTGAGAGCTTTAACCACTGCACCACCAGGGCTCCTGGTACCTACATAAAAAAAATACATAGTGGACAATAATACAAGCTAGCGTTTACTGAGTGCTTACTGTGTGCCAGGCACAGTGCTAAGTACTTCACATGCATTATCTATTTAATCCTCCACACATCTATAAGACAAACATGATCATTGTCTCCATTTTACGGATGTGGAAACTGAGGCTCTCTGGGAGTAAGTAGATTCCCCTGGGTCAAAATGCCGTGCTGAAATGCAAGACAAATAATTGATGAATTGAACTCATTACATTGGCGTTAACCTGTGCGCCTGCTTTCTCCGTGTGCACACCTCTCATCAGCACAAAGCCGGCGCGGTGTCGGTGCACTCACTCAACAAGTGGACAAAACCACAGTCCAGCCTGCAGGAGAGAAAGGAAGGCCTCTCCACTCCTCTGCCCCAGAGCTCCTTGTCCTCATTCATCTCTCCTTCACACCCTTAATAAAAGCCCTGAGATTGACCGATTGAAGGGTGTGATTTCCCTGGGATAGCAGCATCACTTACATGGGAACATTCCAGCAGGAACAGAATTCTTCGGCGAGGGCAGAGGCTTCTGAAGACAGCTTGTGGATGGAGAGTTGTTGGGGGGTGGGGGGCGCGGGCAGACACAGGGAAAGGTCCTTTATTTATTTATTTCCCTCTTGGAGCCTTTACCTTTCATTAAAACTGCCTCCGGATGTAGGTGCAATCAAACATTCATTAGACAAGCAAGGTACATTAAAAAAAACTAACAACGCCCAAACACACATCCACACACGCAGCAATAATCAATCTGTGAAATGAAAGCAGTCCTTCCAGCAAGAGAGAAAAGCAGGCTGTGTTCCTCCGCACCCACCCCGCTTCCCAGGCCCGGCGTCCCCCGCCCCTGGCGGCGGTGGCTCCCGCACTGGCCCCCATGTGCCGGCTCCAGACCCTTCGCGGGCAGTCCGGTAGCTCTGACCCCGGGACCCGGCACCCGCGCGCGGCGGAGCCAGCGGAGCTGCGGCCTGGGCCCTGTAGTCAATTCCCGGGCCAGCCGGGCCTGACACCTGGGGCCCTGCCACGCCGCGAGAGCTGCCGGGGACGGTCCCTTCCTACTCCCCACCTCCGCAGGGTCTGCCCACGGGTCTGGATCGCACAGAAAGTTCTCGCTTGCATCTGTTTGCCACTCCTGCCTCGGGGCTCAGAGCTTGGCGCTGGGAATCGTCTGCCCAGGGTAGCGGACATTTTCCCAAAGACCAGTGGTTATGGGAGTGGGTCGGGGCCCTGGCGACGTTGGCTCTCCCCCTCCCCTCAATAAGGACCGGCTTCCAGGAGGAGGGGACGGCGGCGAGACGCGAATGGGGGCAAGGTAGTGGCTCGACAGATGGGGAGTGGGAGCCTCTTCCCGGCATATGGGGCCGCGTGGGCGGAAGGAGGCTGGGTGGGGGGATGGGGGTGGGGGTGGGGCGGGGTGGGGGTGGGGGGTGGGCGGGGAGAGGGACACAGGTTGCGGAGACGTTCCTTGAAGCTGGGACGCTAACCGAGGAGGGGGTGGCGTGTGAACAGGACGGAGAGGGGGAGGTAACCTCCCAAAGGTGGGGGCGGGGGAGTGGGGGCGGCCTTGGACGCGCTTGTGCGGAGGGCGCCGCGAGCGGAGCG
The DNA here is from genome assembly GCF_030014295.1 of Loxodonta africana. Lineage (NCBI taxonomy): Eukaryota > Metazoa > Chordata > Mammalia > Proboscidea > Elephantidae > Loxodonta > Loxodonta africana. Next base: position 154,600,845 of record NC_087343.1, on the reverse strand, counting down.
TCTTGCGCAATGGCGCCCCCTGATGGCGCCTCACGCGTCACACGCGGTTTCCATTTTCAACTGAGATGGGTTTAACAAAATCCTTAACAGCGGGGCAGTGGGCTGAGATGTTCTTTGAAGGATACTACCGTGCTCAATTTACAGTTAAGGGAAGAGAAGGTCCAGAGAGGTCGTACAACTAGACGTGGCAAGAGCCAGCATTCCAACCCATGGGCTCACACAACAATGATTAAGAAGAGGACTGGGGATGCTGCAGTTCACAAGACTGATAGGTCCCTAGCCTCTTAGGGTATATAGTCTAGGTGAGGAGACAGACAGCACACAAGTAAACAAATAAATGAGCGAAATAATTTCAGTGCTGAGAAGGAAATAAACCAGGGTGTGGAGCTAGGCAGCAACTGTGCTCTGGCTTCCCCAAGCCTGCCTCCCCCTCACTGCTCCCTGGGGGGCTGGGATTTGTCAGCCTTGGCTTCAAGGCAGTCAGCAAAGGAAGGTGGCTGGCTCTGGGGGTGGAACCGAGGTGGGGGAGTGCTGACTCCCAAGCCCAGGAGCTTCTCCCATCCCTGGCACCCCCTCACATGTACCACCACCAGCACCTGGAGCCCTAGGCCTTCCCACTGTGGCCACCCACCTGAATTATTTCCTCATCTCAGCCCAATGAGTTTTTAATCTGTCTTTACACAGCAGCCGGGCTGCTTGCCCCGGGATTATTACCGAGTTCTCTACACATCTATCCTGCCTTCCCTGGTGGTTCTGACAAAGTGAGGCTCTTAGCTGGAGGCGGAGGGGTCCCCACTCCGGAAAGATTTAGGGGCATGCTGGTGTCTGCTGTGGGCAGACGCCCGCCACACTCAGGCATCACACGCTTAGGAATTGCGGGGGGTGGGGGCACTGCCCCCAAAGCCTGGGGTGTAGGGGTATGAGTATGAAGGAGCGAAGTTTACAACCGGGGCTCTCTCGGGAGATAGGGCTGTTTGCCCAGTAGCAGGTTACTGTTTGGGCAGCTCTACAGCTCTAAGGGGGACAGGTGGAAAAGAGGGAGAAGGGACTGAGATGGCCTGGGACAGGGACAGAAAGTCAGGAAGACCAGCCCAGCTTCTGGCCCCAGGTCCACTATTTATAGGCTGTGTGCCTGTGGGCTGTTAGTTTCTCCTCATCTGTAAAATGGGCATGGTTATTGATATTTAATGAGGTAGTAAATGCGTAGGCTCTTCACACTGTAAACACTCAATAATGTTGGCTATTATTATTGTGGAGGGTCAGCGAAAAAGAGGAAGACCCTCAAAGGGATGAATTAACACAGAGCCTGCAACAATGGGCTCAAGCGTAAAAACAGTTGTGAGGATGGCGAAGGACCGGGTGGTGTTTCATTCTGTTGTACATGGGTTGCTATGAGTCAGAACTGACTCAATGGCACCTAACAACAACATAAAATGGGAGTAGGAGTCCTGGCCCTGCTTCTTGGGCATATCTCTTGTGAAACTCAAATGGACAGAAGCATCAGGCCCACATGAGGGACTATTGTTGTTGTCAGCTGACCACCACAAATAAAGGTGTTAGGAGGCGTGAGGCAGACACACATATTCAGTCTCTCCCACATTCAGTCAGTGACACACTCAGTCTCAGACAGCCGTTCACACACCAAGCCTAGATACACTCTTGCCTGTCTTCAGGTGGGCCTGAGAACCGGGCAGTGCGGAACAGAAGCTCCCACACCCAACTTCTCATCTGTCATGGTGCCCATAGATACCATAGAGCCAGGGTCCCATTTGACCTTTTTCTGCAACCAGAGTGACCATTGAAGTGTCCAAATCTGAACATCTTACTCTTGGTCCTCAGACAAGCCCCAAAGGCTCTGGCATGGCCTGGGTCAATCTTCAGCTCCAGCCTTGTTTCTCACCTCGCCTGCCCCTTGCACACCGACCTCTTTCTGGCTCCTGTGATAAACCTGGCTTCTCTTGCCTCTGCCTTCATACATGCTGTTTCTTCTTCCTGGGACATTATCCCTTCTAAACTCTAACCCCTTAAGGACAGGGCTTTGTCTGTTTGCTCATCAACTGTAGATGATCAATAAATACTTGTTGAGTTGAACTGAATACACTCTTCACACCATTCTCCTGGCCTCTGCTCAAACCTCACTTTTCAGGAAAGGCTTTCCCTGCTGCTGAGGCTGGGTAGAGCCTCTCGCTTCCCCTTCTAAAATCTCCTGAACTTGCCCTCTGGAACGTACATGTTTGGTGTGTGTCTCCTTTGCAAGATTCGAAGTTGCATAAAGGAGTCCCTGGGTGGTGCAAATAGTTCGTGCGCTTGGCCGCTAACTGAAAGGCTGGAGATTCCATTCCACCCAGAGGTACCTTGGAAGAACGATCTGGTGATCTACTCCAAAAAATTAGCCGCTGGAAAACCTGTGGAGCACAGTTTTAGTCTGACACTCATGGGGTCACCATGAGTTGGAATCGATTCGACGGCAACTGGTAAAGCTGCACAAGGGCAGGGACCGCTCTTTCTTGTTCACTACTCTATTTTCAGTACCCGTTGTATAGTAGGGGCTCAAGAAATATTTTGAATAAGTGAATAAATGGATGCATGGCACTGGGACACCATGTTGCCTGTTTTAGTGCCTTCCCCTAACACCCTAAAGAGACTCTGGTGGCGCAGTGGTTAAAGGGCTCAGCTGCTAACCAGGTCAGCAGTTCGAACCCACCAGCTTCTCCATGGGAGAAAGATGTGGCAGTCTGCTTCTGTAAAGATTATAGCCTTGGAAACCCTGTGGGGCAGTTCTACTCTGTCCTGTAGGGTTGCTATGAAGCGGAATCGACTCAGCAACAACAGGTTTGGTTTTTGGGGTTTTTACTGACATCCCACTCCCAGGTCTTTGTTCCCCTACCCTTCTTGCATCTCCTTCCTCCGTAGACATTCACTCCCAAGCCACGCCCTGGCTCCTGGGGACAACCCTCTGGTTGGGTCCTTTCAGCCTTGATTGCCCTTCCTGGTGAAGGGTAGGTGATCACTGCCCCTGTTCTACACTCCTGAGGGCTCCCCAGGCCCATCTCCTTTCCATCCTCCAAAGCACACAGCTCTGGGTCAGCAAACACAGGGGCTGGGACTCCCCCTCTCCCCTGCCAGTCAGCTGGGGCTGCAAATGCTGAGTCATTGCCTGCCAGTGCCGGTCTCCAGCTCTTCCAGCCTGAGGAGCTGCTGGGAGCAGACCCAGAGAGCCGCCCCTGGCAGCATCTGAAGCACTTCACAACTGAAGGCAAGGAGTTTCTGCCTCCCGTTCCTACAGACTCCTACCTCTGCCAGAGTGGTTGGAGGGCCTGAAACTGGGGATCTGGGCAGGAGTGAAGCCACCAATGTTGTCCCATATCAACACCACCTCCCCACCCCATTCTTCACTGCCAAGGACCTTTGGAACCATGCTGGCAACCTGGCCTCAGTTTCTCCATGGGGCCTTCCCTGCTCAAGGGCTGCCAAGGGACCATTTGTAGGGCTGCACCGAAGCTGTGGTACCTGTGAATGCTGACTAACAATTAAGCCACTGCAACTGCCTGTAGATAACCATAGTCCCTTGCGTTTATATAGCCCTGAACACATTCCAAAGCATTTTCATATATGTTTTCTCATACAATCTCCCACAGTAACCCTATTGGATTGTTACTGGGAAAGGAATTGATATCCTTGTTTTGTAGAGCAGAAAACCAAGACTCAGGGAGGGAAAAATCTTGCCTGAGGTCACACAGCTTGTGGGGGCCAGAGCTGGGCCCAGGATTCAAGTCGTTGACAGTCCAGGCTCTGAATTGGCCTCTTGCCCAGGATCCTGAGGCCCATGCCTAGAGTATCGTACACAGCATAAACCCTCCCAGCTTTTCTGCCTGTTCCACTCTCTTAACAACAGCCATTATTATTATTAGCTCCTATGCTACAGATGAGGTGGCCAAAGCTCAGAGAAGTTAAGAAACTTGTCCGGGGTCACACAGCTGCTAAGGGGCAAATCCTGGACTTAATCCTGGTCTGTTTCAACAATTTCAGACTTTAATTCCTACCCCTGGGCTCTCGCCAACTTAGTGGAGTCCCCTTTTCAGATCCTTAACCTCCAGATCCCCTTTGTTGGAGCCTGGGACCACTGCAGATCTCTTTCTTCTATTCCTTTCTGCATTCCTGGGTCACACATTCATTCATGCACTCAACTGATGAGCATTCTCCAAGGCCCTCCTTCCTCTGTACCTAACAACAGGAATACCAAAATGGATGGTGGTCCAGAGCAGGTGGTGTCCTGCTCTGGAGGAGCTATCCTAAGCTAGGGAAATCTGGGAAGGCTTCCTGGAGGAAGGGGTACCCAAGATGAATCTTGAAGAATAAGTAGGGGGCAGACAGCAGAGCAAGAGAAGGGAAGACTGTTTCAAGGAAAAAGAGCCAGAGGCAAAAGAGAGCAGGGCCTGTTCAGTGACCTGTAAGTGAGGCAGTTTGCCTGGAGCAGACAGCAATGGGGAGGAGAGGTGAGGCTTGTGCAGCGATGGGGGGGGGGCAGTTTGACATGGTCAGGTTGGTGTTAAGGATGTCATGGGGGCTATGTGCAGGGTAGGGGCTAACATTGGGATGCTGTCCACTCTGGCACAGAATCTTTCCCAGTCATCTCTCATCCTAGACTCTCAGAGCCACAGGCTGTGTGGAGGTGGGGAGGGCCGTCTTCCAGGACACCCTTGGTGCCAGATGCTCATTGGCTGAGCTTGGGAGCCTTTGGAGGGTCTGGGAGGTGTGGATGGGGTGATGGAGTGAGAGTCAAAGTTTCTTCCCAGCAGTCCCCAATGAGGTACTCATTTAAAAGTAGGCAGAAGGAAGGGCATTCCAGACAGTGGGAATAGCATCTACAAAGGCCCAGAGGTGAAAGAGAGCGAGACCACCTAGGGAGTTAGAATGGTTCAGTACGGCTAAAGCCAGGGGTCTGGACTAGTGGAGCTGCTCCTGCTCAATAGGAGTGAACTCAGGCCTTAATGTTTAAGAGTCCTGGGGCTCTGTAGCCAGTATAAAACCTGTTGCCATCGAGTTGATTTCAACTCATGGCACCCCATGTGTGTCCGAGTAGAATTGTGCTCCAAGGAGTTTTAAAATGGCTGATTTTTTGGAAGTAGATCACCAGGCCTTTCTTCCCAGGCACTTCTGGGTGGACTCGAACCGCCAACCTTTTGGTTAGCAGCCAAGCACATTAACCATTTGCACCACCCAGGGACTCCCACAGCCAGTATATCTGGGTTCAAATCCCAGCTTCTACTAGCCATATGGTCTTAGATAAATTCCTTAATCTCTCTGGTCCTCAGTTTTCTCATCTGTAAAATGGAGTTGTTATGAGGATTAAACAAAATAATACACAAATCACTTAACATATAATACACAATGTATGCAATCTCTATTATTATCACAATCATTAATATTATTAACAGTCACAGTTCTTGCAGTCGGAAAACTAAAGTGGAGTACAACTTCATAAGGGAGGAATCTCATTTTAAAAAGTAAAAACAAGTTGCAACGTGTGCTTATCTGTAATCTCCACATTCACAGATATGTGTGAAATTTCATCTGCAACTGTTTTCTCAGGGTGTCATCCCATCCCAAATCGAGTGTCAGATATTGATGTCACAGGCATGACAGTGGGCATTACAGCAATGAGGCTAGGAGTCAGCTTAGGAGAGGGGAGGGAGCCTCTCTCAGTCCCTGGAGGAATGACAACCCCCATGTGTCTGAGCTGGAATGGTGGAGGACACTTTAGGAATTGGGACTGGCTCTTCTTCCCCTGGTTAGGATGAGAGAGAGAATCAACCAAACCTTTCAGGAGTAGGTGGTGTGAGCAAGGAGTCTAGGACATTGCCCCTGCCACCAGAAGCTTATAATCCTCTGGAGTTACGAATTAATCTCTTAGAATCTGAGTTGTAAAAATTGGGAATTAAGATTTTCAGGTATTAACCCTGAGAAACATAGCTTCAGTGTGCTCAGGCAGGCTAGCCAGGTCCAAGAAGGCTGTGCTCCAGAGTTCTTCCATTCTGGCTTGAATCCCACCTCCAACTACACAGCTGTGGGCCGTAGATGAGTTACTTCTCTAGGTTTTGGTTTTCTCACCTATAAAACTGGACTGGTAATTACACCTAACCAAGGGTTGTGTAAGGAGCCCTGTTGGTACAGTGGTTAAGTGCTTGGCTGCTAACCGAACAGTCGGCAGTTGGAACCCACCAGCCACTCCTCGGGAGAAAAGACCTGGCGATCTGTTCCCATAAAGATTACAGCCCAGGAAACCCTATGAGGCAGTTCTACTCTGTCACTATGAGTCAGAATCAATTTGACAGCATACAACAACAAGGGTTGTGTTAAGATTCAATGAAATAATCCATGTAGAGTGCTTGACACAAGCCTGGCACGTGATCAGGGCTCCAAAACTAGTAGTGACCGTAGCTGATATGCTATATTCTCTGGGAAGGTCAATGACCAATCACACAGCTACAGATGGGCTATGCATGGAGAGGGGCAAGAAGCAGGGGCCTCCTGGCTGAGGATGACAGACATCCCAACCAGACCATTGTCCTCCCAGGTAATGACAGTTGGGGGTCCAGGCCCAGAAAGATCACTGTGCCCGGGAGGGTTCCTCCCCTTGCTGCAATGGGGGAACAATTTGGGCCCTAGCCTCAGCTGCTAAAACAGGGGAGGAGGTCAAATCAGCCACGGGGCTGGCTGGACAACGGTCCATCGACCTTATGTCGCCGGTGACCAACACACGGGGTGGGGGCGGGGAGCAGACGTTGGGACAGGGTGGGTCCGCATTGGGAGTGGTGGTGATATGGTCTTTGTGAAGGCAAGGAGCAGGGCCAATCATTTTCTAAGCCTTCTGAAATTCAGAAATACGAAGTTATGAAAAACAGCATACACACAAAGAAAGGTTTGTTTGCAGCTGTTTGGGCATTGGGGGAGTCATTTACCAACTTGAGTTCAACTTAATGAAGTTGGGGGTAGGCGGCTTCCCTGGGAGTTCTGCTTCTTAGCAATCTGCAGAGGACCTAGCCGGTGGTCGGTGGGGAGCACTGACAGTAACAAGCTGTGTATTTGTCATCAGAATGGAGCCCCCAGGCACAGGGGTAGTGCCCACAGCTGCTCAATGGTATATTTGTCATGTGGCCACTGACACAATCAATTGACCCCCTTACACACCGGTGTTTATTAGCCATTGTATAAATATTTCACCCCTCCCCGGCTGACACATAATCTCTTCTATGCTACCTCTGACAAATGAACATTTCTCTGTAGACTCTTAAATGAGTATGTGTCACAGCTATGTCACTGATTAATTTTTTTTTTTTACCACCATGAACAACGATGCATAGAAATGTAACTTATATTCATTTCCCTGCTTGAGCCCAGCTGTCTAAAAAATTCCACCAGCAGCTACGACTGACAGACAGCTATCCCAGCGCTTGGGCGTGCTGACATGTGGTTGTGTGAACGCCAGCTTGTTAATTACGGGCTTTCTCTTCCGGCCTGGCTGCTGAGTAACCAGCCACAAGGGCTTTAATCCCTTTGGGCCAGAAAGGGCCTGCTTCAGAGGCTCTAGGGGCTGACTCCCCACCCCAGTCTAACCACACGCATTATTTTCCTCCAAGCATTGGCCATCTTTTCCTCTGGGCCCCAGAAGCCACGCCAGTAACGCACACATCTGTGAGGTCCATGAGCGTAGCAACCTGGTCTTGTTTGTTTAGCAGAGTGAATGCTCACGAAATTCATGCTGACACGAAATCAACTAAGGTGCAATTATTGACCAACATGCCAGCCACTTGAAATGTGTTGTTCATTGCATCTTTTCAGTGAATATTCATGGAACGCTACTATGTGTTAGGTGCTTAGCGAGCGGACAAGCAAGACAGACAGGGCTGTTGACCTGGGCCTAGAGGAAAAGGTGGCCAACACCTGGAGAAAAAAACGAGTGTGTGGTTAGGCTTGGGTGGAGAGTTGGTCCCGAGCCTCTGAAGCAGGCCCTTCCCCACCCAAAAGGATTAGGGTCCTTGTGGCTGGCTCCTCAGCAGCCAGGCTGGAAGGAAGTCTAGGTTCTGGCGGTACAGGACTAGAGGCTGCAGGGGTAGGCACTACCTGCCCCCTATGTGCAGCCTAGGGAACTAAGGGACAGTTTCTCGCGAAAGGCCACACAGCATGTGAGTGGTGGAGCCAGGATAAACACCTGTGCCCTCTGAGTTCAGAGCCTGCACACCTAACCAGTCTCTCTATCACCCTCCCAACCCCAAGGTCTCTCTTCCCCTATGTTTCCCCTCCCCTTGTCTCCTTTTTATCCTTCACACTTCTTCTTCCCGGCAGGTTTGGGAGTCACCTTGGGCTTCTGAGCTGATTCAGCATCCCTACCCCCTCCCCAACCCTGTCCATCTGCTGCTTCCCCCTCCCCACCCACCCACCCACTGGCACAGGACTGAGCCTTCAGCAGGTGTCTAAGCTGCCCCTACCCCACCCCCCACCTCCATGCACCTGTGTCCTGTGCACCTGTGTCCCTTCCCTGATGTCATGTAACCGCTGGCTAGGAGCCAAGTGCATGACACCTGGGGACACTTCCAGTAGATTAACTAACTAGCTCATACCAGCTCTGCCATTGCCCTCAAGGCTCTCAGGAGACTGATCCAGGAAACAGACCCCTCCCTCTCAAGGCTCAAGCAGTCTTGGGCAGCGCTGGGGCAGGGCCTGCATGCCCAAGAACTGACGCTCCAGGACGCCATGCCCTTGGATGAATCCACATGAGTCAGTCAAAAATGCTGCTGTGTGCCAGTCTGAATCCCCTTTCTCTATTACCTCCTGTGTGTCTTTGGGCAAGTCACTCAGTTTCTTCTTGTCTTGTACACTGGGGAGCCTAGTATCTGTTTCGCAAGGTTGTTGTGAGGCTGAAAGGAGCTCCTGTTGAGCAGCACCAGTGTGGTGCCTGGCACACAGTAGGCGTGCAGTAAACATCAGGGTCCTTGGTTTCCTTTTGGCTGGGTTGTGACTCTGACCCATCTCCACCTATCATCTCCGAGCCAGGGAAGAAGAGCTGGTCAGTCGGTGGGGCCATCTCCTGAGACACATACCTAGCCTACACTAACCCAGGAAGTGGTCCTCTGGGACCCCAAGTCCCTGTAGTGCTGCCCCCTCTTCTTCCCCTGAGGCCTGAGCGGTGTGGGAAGAAGGGGCAGCACCAGGGGCTTCAGTGCAACCACTGGGGGTGGTGGCTGCCAGAGGCTCTGCCCTCACTTTCAGTAAGTATTAGCCAAAGTGATGGGCATTCAGAACAGCTGTGCTGAGTAAAATGCGTATTTAGATACCTCATTCAAAAATCACAAAAACCCTCTGAGCTAGGTGTTACTGGCTCTCTTTCACTGATAAAGACACTGAAGCCCAAAGAGATTGAGAACATTGCAAAAGGTCACACAGAGGCAGAGCCAGGGCCTGAACCTGGGTCTACTGCCTTCCCAATACAGGGAAGGCTCTTAACTACCACCACTGGCCACCTCCCTCAGGTCCCCTCCCCACAACACCCACAAAGCTCCCAGGGCATGCTATGGGGGAGCAACCACAGTAGATACCACCTGCTCTATGGCATCAACAGCCTGCTTTCTGACAGTCACAGCCCCCAGTGGGTTGGCCCTGCCCTGCCTGCTAGAGCTGGGGGCAGGGTCAAAGGAAGGGGAAGCCCTGATGACATGGAACCTGGGTAGGGACCAGGATGACAACAGGCCTAGAGAGGGGCTGTGCCATCCCCCATACATTTCCTTGTTCAAAATGGAGCTTGGAGCCCCGGAAACCAGGACAAAAGCACCACCCACAGCTCTGGTCTCGATGACTCAGATTCCACCTCCCACGGCCGCCTCCTATGTGCGTTTCTGAATGTGTGTGTACCCGCGCGTGAGCCCTGCCAGTACATGAGACTGTTTGTGTGCACATGCACACACGCACACAGGAATGAGTCCACCTGTGCACATGCCTGAGCTTGTGCCCACCTGTATACTTGCCTCCAAGCCAAAGCCACAGGGTCAGTGATAATCACAATGCCAACAGCTGCTTCCTATGTGCCAAGGCACCCTGCTAAGCATTTCACAGGTAGTATCACATAGAATCTTCACGACAGCCTTATGGGACGAGTATGATCATTATTCTTGTTCTGCTGATGAAACTCAGGCTAAGAGAAGTTAAGCTACCCTTCCAAGGCCACACAGCAGGAAACGGTGAAAAAGGGCCACAAACAAAGGCTTTTCAGATGCCAAATCTGTGATCAGTAAGATGTACTTTCCTCCTTGCTCCCTCTAGGGAGTTTGGGGAGAAGACCTCGAGGGTCCTTTGTAACCAGAAGCCAGCCCAAGGGCCCCCACCCCGGAAGGAAATGGGGCCAGAAGCAAGCCCGGGTTCCGAAAGGAGAGGCCAGAAGCCAGAGCCTTGGAGGAAGGGGGAGGGGCAAATACCAGGGAGACACGTGAGCAGGAGGGGGCAGGGCAGCTGTCTCTCAGAACAGGTGTTAGAGAAGCTGTGACAGCCACTTAGATCCACAGTGGCAAGCCTCCTTTACATGGCGATTTGCATATATTTGCATGTATCTGCATCACCAAAACTGTGGAATCGGCCTTAATGGTCCCTGCCTCGGAAGACAGGCAGAAGCTGAGAGGGTGGGAGTACACGGCGGGCCTGGGGAATTCAGAAAGAAAATGAAAGGAAGAGGCAGTGCTGTGGAGGCCCTGGGAGGTGCCGCGCACTGCCAGAGACAGTTTCTAGGGGAAAGAAGGAAAAATCCCTACCAAGGGCTCTGGGACGACCCCTCGCTCCCTGCCCATCCCCAGAAGGCAGTAGGGAAGGGGATACGGTACACAGAGATCGGGGAGCGTGAAATAGGGCTAGGGACCTGAGCCAGTGGGCAGCGCTCGGGAGCAGGGTCGAGGCCCAGGCCTGGGTCGGAAGCCTCCAGCTCCGGTTCCAGGGAAGGCCGGACCGAGGAGAGGCGAAGACTCGCAGTGCCCACCTAAATGAAGTACCACACTGTAGCATCTGGGCGCCATCTACTGGACATACACGGGAAAGCGGCCCCTTTTCTGTCCACTCTCTGCAGGCCCCGCTGAGATTCCTGCATAAAACATGTGTCACTCCGCCGACGCGGAGGAGGCACTTATGGAACCTGGTCCTCCAGCCTGCAGTTTGTGTGGGCCTGGGAACTTGTGATATTCCGGAAGATCACAGGGAGGGAGCTTCCTACTGGGCTCATGCCAGGATGGGATGAATGGGCTAATACTGCTTGGTGGTGACGAGCTTAGGCCTTAAAATCAGTAAGGCATGGCTATGCCAGTTACTAACAACATGACCTTGGGCAAATTAACCTCTCTGAACTAGTTTCCTCTTCTGAAAAATGGGGGTAATAGTATCTGCTTGTGAGAATGAAATATGTAAAGAGCATATCAGCAGGGCCAGCACTAGGGTGAAGAAAAATTTTGAGATTTGCATGACCCTGAGACCTTCTTAAAATTTGTACCCTAGGCTCCTCACTCTCTTCACCCTAGTGTTGACCCGGCTTACTAGGACATTGCCTGGCACTTGAGGAGCACTCAATCTGCAAGAGCTATTGTTATTATTATCATTATTATTGCCGTGAGGATGCTGAAGCCATGGGAAGGTAGCCTTCCATTTCCAAGGCCCAGAAGAAAGTAACATCCCACCTGGTCTTGTCTGTCAAGGGTGTGAGGGAGGTCAGAGATCAGAAGGGTGAGGCTGCTTCCCAGTGAGTCAGAGTTGGAGATGAAGTCACGGGCAGGTAGGAGTGGAGGGAGATTTTGGGTCACAGACCTTGTGTGGCTTGTCAGATTCCCTATGACCAACGGAAGGATAGGAACTCAGACCTGGCTCACAGATTCAGTATGATGTATTGGTAGGAGTTGGAAGTGGATTGCTGCTACATTCTGCCCCTCAAGGGGTTTTAATCAGTATACTTGATGATCATCTGAGTCTAGAAGTAGAGGTGGCAGCTTGCCTGGTTGGTCAGGAGCCTGGAAGGAACAGGACTGGAAGATCAGTGACAAAGAGGTCCAGGGAAGACGTAGATGCATGGACTTCTGGGAGTGGGCACCAAGTGTGCAAACTTTTGGGTTTCCAGTAAAAACTTCGCTTCGAAGAGGCTCTCAACAAAGCAGAAAGGATGATTCATCCAGTGCTTTGTTCTTTTTCCCTCTCCACCCCAAATGCATGAACCATGAGCCCATGAACAGAGTGGTCACAGTGGCAGGGATGGAGGCTATGCACGGGCCCAATAGCATGAGCTCCCTGTGACCAACACTGAGCAAGTTCTGCCACTCTGAGTACACAACCTACCAACAGCAGAGAACCAACAGCAGAGACTGAAGCAGCTTGTCGGTTCCTTGGAAGACCAATCAACCCCCTAAGGGGCAGGTTGATCACACTGGACCCCTTCCACCCTGGAAGAGAAAGCGATCTGTCTTTATTGGAATCAATACATGTTCCAGTTTAGGTTTGTCTTCCTTGTCCACAGTGATTCCACCAATGAGGTACAAATAATGGAATCATCTAAGAGTGTTATGGTTTTAGCTCTTACACTTAGGTCTTTGATCCTATTTGAGTTAATTTTTGTATATGGTGTGAGGTAATAATGGGATTATGAAAAACAGATTCATTGGTTTTACTTTGTACCCCATCACCCAGAAGCTGCCAGTCTGGTGGAACAGTGGAATGGCCTGTTGAATGCTCACTGGGGGCCCAACACCTGTGGGTTTGGGCCCTGAACCCCTGACAGGGCATTTGCTTTGAACAGTACTGTGTCCTCAATAACTAGAAATTACAAGCCTCAGAATCAAATATGGAATTGACCTCACTGTTACGCTTGAAGAATTTTTGCTACCTGTTCCCAAAACTTTGGGCTCTTCCAGTTAGAGGTCCTATTGGTTACTTGGAAGGGTGAGAAAGGGAAAATTTACACCAAGGAACACAGTAAAAAAAACCCAAAAAAACAGTAAAGTTTCCTCTAAACTGGAAGCTGTGGCTGCCATCTGGCCACCTTAAGCTCCTCATGTCAGTGGTTCAGTAGACAAAGAAGAGGGTTCCTGTATTGGCCAGGGTCTTTGGTCCTGAGTACCACAAGGAACCAGGGCTATAGATGCAGTGCGTGTATATGCAATGAAGGCAGGTAGGGATGTGTCTGGAGCCCACCCAGGGGGTTCACTGGGGCATCTCTTAGAGTGTCCCTACCTCGTAGTGATTGTCAATGGACAACTTCAACAATGACAGTCCCAAAAGAGCAGGGCAACCATGGGATCAGACCTCTCAGGGATAAAAGTCTGTGTGATCCCATCAGGCAAATAACCCAGGCCTGCAACTACACCAGTGGGGATTCTAGCTTGTTTTATTAACCCTCTCACATTTAGCTGCTTCCTGGAGATCATATCTTCCCACTGTCTTGAAGGGGACTTGCTTTACATCAAATCTCCTCTCTTGAGGAAAGAGTAGTAACAAGTTTGTTCTCATGGAGAAAAACAGAAGGCCCATGTTGAGGTATGGTAGTCAGATATAAAGGGAGGCCATGAGTGGATCTAAGTGGCACAAGGGGTGGGCCCATTAAGGCACAAATCTTTCTTCTCAAATTCCCTTGACAGCCTCCCTTCTCTCTCTCAGATTGCTCCTCGCTTTCAAACCTACATGAAATACTACACTGTAGCATATGGGATCTGGTTTCCCGTGATCACAAGGGCTGGATGACAGAACCCAGAGAATGGGGTAAAACTTAACCCATGGGAAACAGGCCATTGGTGGGAGCTGCGGGCTACTCCAAGCTTTCTGGGGAAGCCCCACCTGCTGAGCAAACACACCCACTAAGTAATCTGCAGTGCCTCTTCATGGCTCATTTGGAGCAGAGCCAGCAAACATTGCACCACCTTGCATGCATCTTCCCTTGTCATCTTTCCCATTTCCTTGCCCTCAGCACTCTGGGCTTTCACCTGAATCCTTGCCACAGGCTGTGCACTTCTAGAGGACTTGACTATGACAGGGATTTCCTTAGAGCTGTGCCCTCCTTTGTGTCCTACAGTATGGTGCTGCCAGAGTCTGAGTCTGACCACTGCAGCATCTCTCTCTGCTGAATCCAAAGAAACAGAGACGCTAGAGGAGCAGGGGCCAATCAACTACTTTCCATATGGAAGAGAAAGGGGGTGAACCTCTGAGAGATAACGGAGGAGGAGGCAGGCAGGAAAGAGGAAGAAGAGATCAGAGAGTAGAAAGTTATCCCTCAGAAATGGGTCTGTGCAGTAAGTTTTCTGGCAGGGAGTGACTGGATCCTGAAAGGGAGGACAATATTCCTTCCCACAGTGAGTGAACACACCCATCCATGCAGGGCTGAGGCTGGCTCCACTGAGTCCCCCAGACCACTGTATTTCTGGATGGGGCAGTGTCAGACTTAGATGACTGGACAGTGAAAATATCATGAGTGAGTGGGCGGTGCTGGGGGCAGAAGATCCTGGATCGGCAGAGCACTGGGGCCACTCCCTCTTCCAGTGCTGGGAGGTCAAGAGGGGCTGGACTGGGGCTGTCCGCCCCCCGCACTCCCGGTCTGGGTCTCCCACCCTCTGGCTACTACTGGCCCCCGCTCCCAGTTCATAAACACTGTAGTCTCAGGGCAAAACCCCAATTCCAAAACACATCCTCATGCTCCACGGGGGTTTTGTGCCCCAAAGAGAGACCAACCAGTGACAGTTTGGTGGTTTGCAGTGAGGCAGTACAGGAGAAAATTCAGGCAGAGACAAAGGAAAGAGACTGAATGTCCCAAAATCACTCCTGCACCCACTCCAATCTTTCTTTGGATGTGTGTGGGGTGCACCAGTCTGGGGTTAGAACTGTAATCTGCTAATCCCTGAGGTCATCCCAGTCATTCTTCTGCTTCTAGGCAAGACCACCCTTCTTCTGCATTTCCAAGACAGAAAGAGGGGGGAAGAGATGAGGGACCTGAGCCCAGGCAGTCTGCCCTGCCCACCTAGGATGTGTTGCATAAATAGGATCAGAGAGCAGGGGCATCTTTGACAGAGTGGAGTACACAAAAAGTTTAACATCTACCTGTGCTGTCCAAGGAGCCCTAGTGGCGTAGAGGCTAAGAGCTCTGCAGCTAACAAAAAGGTTAGCAGTTTGAAACCACCAGCTGCTCCTTGGAAACCCTATGGGGCAGTTCTACTCTGTCCTACAGGGTCGCTGTGAGTCCGAATTGACTCGACAGCAGCGGGTTTTTTTATGGGCGCTGTGCAAGATGGTAGCCACTAACCATGTATTGCTTTTTAAATTATGATTGTTTTAGTTCCTCTGGCTTACCAGCCACATTTCAAGTGTCCAGTGGCCACAGGTGGCTAGTGGCTACTATATTGGACAGCTCAGATACAGAACATGTCCATCATTGCATAAGTTCTGTTGGACAGCACTTCCCACTAATGTTATCCATGGGGAAATCAAGACCCAAAGAGGTTTCAGCTGCAATACTAGGTGCCCTTCAGAAAATGTAGTAAAATTACAGAAAAATATATTCCTATAAATACAGCTCATGTCCACAGCCTGGGTGGCAGAAGACAGGGCCCAGAGCCTACTGTTGAGGGGAGGAGGTCAGGACAGGAGGTGTTCTGTGTTTGTTTTTCCCCTCCCCCCACCCTAGGACTGCCCCAGCCCTCCAGATAAAGGAGGCTTAGAGGCCTAGAACTCCCTCCTTTCCCCCATGATGACCTCATCCTCACAAAAATGTGTTCAAGAGAGTGAGGAGGGCAGTGGGGAGGTGTTTGGAGGAGGGCAGCCTGGGGAAATGGCACAGCCCTGAGTCAGACAGATTGGAGGTGAGGAGGATTGTGTTGATTCGAACCAGTCTCCATGCCACAGGACTCTCTCCAACCCCTTTGCTCCATTGTATCATAGCTGGAGCCATCTTTATAAAATTCAAATCTGAACCTATCTTCCCATGCTTAAACCCTTCCTGACTCCCTGTTGCTCTTGAAATGGAAATCAAATCCCAACCAAGAAGTATATAAGGGTCTGCATGGCTTGGTCCTAGACCCCTTCAGTTTCAGCTGGCCCTTACTCCCCACCTCTCTCCTCTGTGCCTGGTACACACCAGGCTTGCTTCTGCCTCAGGGCCTTTGCACTTGTGGTTCTTCTGCCTAGAACACTCTGCCTCTCACCCTCAGTTATCTCCTACCCACCTTTCTGATCTCAACTTCAGCAAAATTCCCTGGAGAACTCTCCCTGACCCCCAGGCCAGGACAGCTTGCTCTGTTTTACCTTCTTCTAGTACTTTCCTTCAGAACACGGCGTCTCAGTTTGTAATTATACATTTTTTCAGGGTTCTTTGATAAATGTTTCACTCTCCTACCAGATGTTCTCTCCACACTCTGTTTATGCTCTTTGTTGTATCTCTAAACTCTTGAGCAATGGTTGGTCCAGAAGAGATGCTCAATAAAAATATGAGAAATAAAAGCTTGAATGGGAGTACTCCTTCCTTCAGTAAGCATACTCCTCAAAGCTCCTCAAAGCCCCCCACCCAGGTCCCAGTTCATCAGGATCCAGTGAAGGCAATGGCTGTGCCCTCCACCACTAGGAGGGTAAGGGTAGAGGTAGGGGGTGAGATCTGGAGGCCACTGGAGACAATGGGGGTGACCAGGAGTGACAGGAAATTGAATGAAGGGGGTCACAAAAGTGTTGAAACTGACAAGGTGACAACCAGAGACCTTGGCAAATGGTAGAAATAAAACAAGGGGTGCAGTGTGGTCTAATTTGGCAATAAGGTACCATGGGCTGATTGATTAAAACAAGATAATGGGATGTGCCAGTGCAATGGGGTAATAGGCAAGCTGGTGGTATTCGAGAGTCATTGCAGAAGTGACTGGTAAAAATAATACAAAGAACAGGAAACATTTATGGAGCCCTTTCTGTGCATCAGGCCCTTTCCTGTCTGGTAATATATTATCTAGAGTAATATATCTGGAAATATATTATCCACATATTTCCATGTATTAATCTTTACAGCAACCCTGTGAGGTAAGCACTATTATCATCTCTATTTTGCAGAAAAGGAAATGGTAACACAGAGAGGTTAAGTAACTTGCTCAGGTCACATAGCTGACAGAGATGGAGTCAGGATTTAAATCCAGGTCTGTTTGACTCCAGAGGCTTTGCTCTTAATTACTACATCATACCATCCCCCTTTCTACCATCTGTCAGTTTGTCCTACTGTGGTTGATTGTGTGTTGCTATGATGCTGGAAACTATGCCACCAATATTTCAAATACTAGCAGAGTCACCCAAGGTGGACAGGTTCCAGTGAAGCTTCCACACTAAGACAGACATGGAAGAATGGCCTGGCAATCTACTTCTGAAAATTAGCCAATGAAAACCCTATGGATCACAACAGAATATTGCCCGATATAGTGCTGGAAGATGAAACCTCTAGGTGGAAGGCACTCAAAATACACAGTAGCCACAACAATGGACTCAGCATACCAATAATCGTGGGAATGGCTCAGGACCAGGCAACATTTTGTTCTGTTGTACATGGAGTCGCCATGAGTTGGAACCAACTTGACAGCAACTAACAATAACAACAACCACCATTTCCTTTTGATGAACAAACTGGCTTCCAAAGCAACTGTGGCTGTAGTGGCCTATGGTTGGGATAGGGGGAGAAAAGGGAGACATGGAAGGCAGTATTGGTGAATTCCCTTCCACATCTCCTCATTGCTTGGGTCTGCCCCTTTGTTTTCTCACTAGTGCCCTCTTTATCTAGATTTTCAAGGTTAAGATTTACTACTGTGACTTTCCTTCTTCCTCCTCCCTTCCCACAAAATTCCAGGGAGGCTAAATCAGACTGCACAACAAAGAGCATGGGAGAACTGTCTTCAATGCCCGCCCTCCCTTTCTCAGTGAAGGAAGATGGTGAGTGCAATAGCAGGCCCATGGGGTGGTGGGGGGGTGGGGGGGTGCGCAGCCAAGCATGTCACGTGACTCCCTGCCAACAGGTAAGGCAGGGAAAGAAGACACTGACACTGCCCTGTGGACATTTTAGAGGAATCATTATATCCTGGGAATCTGTTCTATGAGGTCCAGAAAATCTATTAACAAAGCCTTCCTAAACTTTTATTAGCGCCCTACATTTAAGCCAACTGAATGAAGACTTCAAAGGATCTAGAGGAAGTTGAAGGCATAAAATGGAAGAAGCCTGGGTCACTAATGAATCCTTGGAGGAATGCTGCAGGACCAGGCAGTGGTGAACTATGTGGAATTGCTGATGCTAGAGGTGAACCCAGAACATGAGGATCCTACAGGCTGATTTGAAGCTACTGAAGGAGATCAAAAACTACAGCCTTCAGTATGGATTACACCTCAACATAAAGAAAATAAAGACCCTTGGAATAGAATCAATAAGCAACAACATGATAAATGGAGAAAATACTGAAGTTGTCAAGGATTTCATTTTACTTGGATCCACAATCAATGCCCATGGAAGCAGCAGTCAAGAAATCAAATGACACAGTGCATTAGGCTAATCTGCTACAAAAGACCTCCTTAATGTGTTCAAAAGCAAAGATGTCACTTCGAGGACTAAGGTGCATCTGACTCAAGCCAAGACATTTTCAATCACCTCATATGCATGCAAAAGCTAGACGATGAATAAGGCCTACCAAAGAATAATTGATGCCTTCGAATTATGGTATTGGTGAAGAGTATTGAATATACCATGGACAGCCAGAAGAACTAAAAAGTCTCTTGGAAGAAGCACAGCCAGAGTGCTCCTTGGAAGCAAGGATGTCGAGACTTCGTCTTACGTACTTTGGACATGTAATCAGGAGGGACCAGTCTCTGGAGAAGGACATCATGCCGGTAAAGTAGAGGGTCAGTGAAAAAGAAGAAGACCCTCAGTGAGATGGACTGACACAGTGGCTGCACAATGGCCTCAAACATAGCAATAATTGTTAGAATGGCACAGGACTGGGCAGTGTTTCATTCTGTTGTACATAGGATCTACTATGAGTTGGAACCGACTCGATGGCACCTAACAACAACAACAACACAGGCTTGCTTGCAACACAGTGAAAATGGAAGAATAAGAGAATCTGATCAATAACTAGATCATACCCTAATGGATGATGAAAAACCACATAGAACTTTTGTTCATCTGAGACAAGGATCAGCAAACCACCATCTGTGGGCCGGATCTAGTTTGTTGCCTAGTGTTGTACAGCTCACGATTTAAGAATAGTTTTCACTCTAAGATGAAACAATTGATCTGTATGCACGCAGAGTAGAAGAGAAAGAAGGAAACTAAAGACCTAGAGAAGAAACTAGTTTACAGAACTAACTGTCTACATGAACCAGCGCTTCATCTACCCTGAGACCAGAACTAGATGGTTCCTGGCTACCACTACCAACCATTCTGATCAAGAACACAATAGATGGATCCTGATAGAATTGGTGCAAAATGTGGAACAGAACTCAAATTCTTAAAAAGTCCAGACTTTCTCAAGGGACATCCAGGTCAATTGGCAAAACAGTTCATAAAGGTAATGTTAGCCTGGTAAGTAGTATCTGGGGTCTTAAAAGAAAAACTTGCAAGCAGCCATCTAAGAAGCAACTATTGGTCTCTTCCTGCCTGGAGCAAACGAGAATGAAGAAAACCGAACACTCAAGGAAGCAATTAGTCCAAAGGACTAATGGCCTGCATGAACCACAGCCTCCTCTAACCTGAGACCAGAAGAACTAGATGGTGCCCAGCTACCACTACTGACCATTCTGACAAAAATCACAATAGAAGGTCTCAGTTAGAATGGGCAAAAAATGTACAACAAAATTCAAATTAAAAAAAAAAAAAGACCAGGCTTACTGATCTGAAAGAGACTGGAGGAACCCCCGAAACTATTGCCCTAAGACAACCTTCTAACTTGAAAATATAGTTACTACTGGAGGCCACCTTTCAGCCAAATAATAGACGGAGCTATAAAATAAACAATAACATCCGTGAAGAATGTGCTTCTTAGAACAATCGACTATATGAGACCAAAAGGGTAACATTTGCCCAAAATCAAAGACAAGGAGACAGGGATGGACAGGGAAACAGGACTAACAGAAACAGGGAACCCAGAGAGGAAATAGGGAGGGTGCTAGCACATTGAGAGGATTGCAAGCAACGTCACAAAACAATTTGCGTAAAAATCATTGACTGGAAAATTAGTTTGCTATGTAAACTTTCACCTAAAGCACAAGAAAAAAAAAAAAAAAAAGGCCAGACTTACTGGACCGTTGAGACTGGAGGACTCCCCCCAACTACCACCCTGAGATACTCTGTAAACCTTGAATCGAAACTGCTCCAAGAGATCATCTTTTAGCTATGTAACAGATTGGCTCATAAAATAAACAGTATCACCCGTGAGTACTGTGCTTCTTTAAGGAACCATCTATATGATACTAAATGGTCAATATTTACTCTAAAGCAAAGAAGAGAAGGTAAGGGGGCAGGGAAACTAGATTACTGGAAACAGAACAACCGGAACAGAAATCATGAGAAAACTGACACACTGTGAAAAAAGTAACCAATGTCACTGAATGAATTGTTAAACAGGAACCTAATTTGCTGTGTAAACTTTCACGGAAAACACAATAAAGTATTATTTAAAAAAAAAAAAAAGAGCATAGCAGAAAGACTGGGTTGGTTATAAGAAGAACTTTGAGCAGATGGGGCACTAAAGAGTGAGGAGTGAGAAGTCCCAGAAACTGAGGTTTGTGAGCAATGTAGTAGTATCACTACAGGTTATAAGGTCTTTTGAGAGATGAAACACTGAAGAATCTGCTCATTCTTTTTTGTTTCTGGACTGTAAAAAAAAAAAAAAAATTTTTTTTTTTTTTTAAATTGTCACTCCATGTCATGGGAGCTCCCAACTTATATCTGGGTTACACCAGAGCAGGCAAATCAGATGATAATGGTTAATAATGCCATCTTTCTAACCAGGATGACCTGGGCCTGTGAGGTTCCAGGGTTAGGGTTTAAGAGGGTCCCTTCCTAGTACCCTTTGCCACCAGGCCCTGAAGAAGCAATAGAAGATACCCCAAAAGGAAAACGCAGCTCAGCCCAGGTTACCAGCCATGCCTGTCTCTGGAGTAAAGTGAGCTCCCTTGCTGAGCGTGGCATTGCTGATCTTGAGGTAAGCAGGCTCCTTGGAGAGTGAGGATGAGAGAGGTCTGGCTAAGGAGGAGGAACTCAAGACAGCTTTTCACAGAAGAAGCCTTCCAAGGGACACAGGGCACCTACCCAGTCTCTTCTTCATTCCTGTGACCTGGTTCACTTCTTGCACTACTATCACTTTTGCCCTCTTGTCATGGGACGCCTTCCAGCTCTATCAGGACATTCTGTGACTTCTTTCCTCCCCAGTTCCTCAGGTCAACAGCTCCCCATGCCCCACCCAATCATCTTGGGAGGCGTACTTTCCTTCAAGGGAATACTCTCCCATTCTTGAGTTTTCAGAGAAAAGATCAAGCCCCAGATAGTCATGTTCCTTTTCCTTGAGCTCACTGATCTTGCTCTGCCCATCTACTGGGGGCCAGGGCCAACATCTGCTGCTGCGCCAGGTTCATGAGTCTCTGTGCCTTCACACCAGACCTGGTCAGTGCTCCCTCAGAGCAGGGAGGAGGGCAGAGGGAAGCCTCAACACCTGGATTCTCAGACTACAGCTCCAGGGAGGGGAGTGCGGGAAGCAATCCCTCTATTTCCAAGTTCAGGGTCACAGAGGCTTCAACCGTTGTCTGCTGAGACTGTGATACCCTTCTCCCTTGACTCATTCTCACTCATCTCTGCCTTCACTTTTTCCGGTCCTTAAGAAGGCTGAGAATAAAAGAGGAGGTGGAGAAGAAAAGACCTACATCACCCAGGCAGAGCCTGAGGCCCAGAGACACCTCTTCTTCCAGCTCCCAGTGACCTTAGAATCAGAGAGTTCTCTCTATTCCACTGTGCCTAGGCTACAAGCATACCCTAGAATCTGCCGGTCCCCTCAGAGACAGATTCTGGGGATACAGAAAGAGACAGACATAGACAGAGACACAGAGAGATAGAGGTAGACAGAGGTAAAAAGAGAGATATACACAGAGAAAAAGTCACAAAGAGATTCAGAGTGTGAAGAAAGACAGAAGTGTATGCAGAGGAAGACAGAAAGGAAAAAGAAATAGGAAGAGAGACATAGAGAGATACAGATATAGAAGGAGATACACATAGATTGAGCCAGGCAGAAAGAGAGAAGGAAGGTGCTACTCAAGGCACAGAGGCCTCCACCCCAGGCCATAGGATTCAGCCAGAGAGGGGAAGTAGGGTCTAAAGGAGGAAGCCGGGTTTCCCTCTCTGTGGCTCTACCCAGATCCTCTGCCCAGGTGTTTTTAATCTGGGGTTGGTGAACTTGGATGATGTAGTGTTCCCCCCAAAATGCATGTCCATCTAGAACCTCAGAATGTGACCCTCTTTAGAAAAGGGTCTGCAAAAAGTTTAGCATCTTCAGATGAGGTCGTCCTGGGTGGGGGGTGAACTCTAAATCCAATTACTGTTGCTGTCTTAGGCATCTAGTGCTGCTATAACAGAAATGCCACAAGTAGATGGCTTTAACAAAGAGAATTTTATTCTCTCACAGTCCAGTAAGCTACAAGTCCGAACTGAGGGCGCTGGCTCCAGGGGAAGGTTTTCTCTGTCAGCTCTGGAGGGAGGTCCTCATCATCAGTCTTTCCTCGGTCTGAGAGCATCTCAGCACAGGACCCTCGGGTCCAAAGGACACGCTCTGCTCCTGGCACTGCTTACTTGGTGGTATGAGGTCATCTGTCTCTCTGTTCACTTCTCTCTTTTATGTCTTAAGACACTACCTCATCTTGTAGACCTCATCAATGTAACTGCCGCTAATCCATCTTATTACATCATAGTGATAGGATTTACAACATATAGGAAAATCACATAAAATGGTGGACAATCACACAATACTGAGAATCATGGCCCAGGTACGTTGACAGGTATTTGGGGAGGGGCACAATTTAATCCATGACAATTGTCCTTACAAGAGAAAGCAGAGGGAGATTTGACATAGACAAAGAGCAGAAGGCCATGGGAAGACACAGAGACACCAAGGAGAGACACACAGGAAAGATGGCCCTGTGAGGATGGAGGTAGAGACTGCAGTGATGTGTCTATAAGCCAAGGAATGCCATGGATTGCCAGCAACCACCAGAAGCTAAGAGAGAAGCATGGGGTGGTTTCTCTCTCAGAGTCTCCAGAAGGATACAACCCTGCTGACACCTTGATTTCACACTTCTGGCATCCTGAACTGCAGGAGAATAAGTTTCTGTTGTTTTAAGCTATCAGGTTTGTGGTATTTTGTTACGGAAGCTCTAGGAAACTAATATAAATTGGGTGGTGGTGGGTGGATTACATTATTTTCACTAATCTCTACCTGACATTTGCAAGGATAGTGCGGGACTGGCAGTGTTCTGTTGTAAATAGGGTCACTGTAAGTCAGAACCGACTCGACAGTACTAGCAATAACAACTACCTGACATTTAGCATTTTCTTCAATTATAACTGTAGCAACAAACCAATCAGATTAGCCATAACTATGGCTTTGTCACCAATAGATATAGGATATATTTTCATATCATTTTACAGTACTATAGATGTTTTGAAATATCATTTATGCTTATCACTATTTCAAAATGATGTGAAAGTATTGACCTACCTCTGGATTTTGTTATATAAAGATTAATAATGAAGCACATATATTACTATTTTTACATAAAATATTTTTATAACTGCATTGCAATATAATTGATTTCCTTTGCAATCCTATTTTATTTTATGCATTTTAAAGCATTATTCTGAGATGGGGTCCATAGGTTTTACCAGACTGTCAAAGGGAAACATGGCACAGAAAAGGTTAAGAATTCCTCTGTCTAGTCCATGGCCAGCAACCCCACAGCACCCATCCCTGTGGGCTCTCTGTACCCTATACTCCCCTCCATTGCTGTGTGAGTCTGAGTCCTCCAAGGAGCAAATGCCAAGATGAGATTAAATGTGCACGGCTTTTACTAGGGGACATGCCTATGAGGGAGTCCCTGGGTGACGCAAATAAGCAACTGACTGTTAACCAAAAGGTTGGAGGTTCAAGTCCACCCAGAGGCACCTTGGAAGAAAGGCCTGGTGATCTATTTCCAAAAAGGCAGCCACTGAAAACTCTATGAAGCATAGTTCTATTCTGACACACAGGGGGTTGCCACGAGTTTAAATAGACTTTTTGGCAACTGGTATGCCTAAGGGAGAAAATGGGGAGGGAGTCAGGGTCTACGACACTTCAGAAAGCAGTACCCAGCTGACCCTGAAGGAAGGAAGCCGGAAAGAAGCATCCTAGGCCGCCATACAGTTGAAGGAAAGTTCAGCAAGACCTTGGGAGGAATTCTTGAGCCAAAGAAGGCTGTAAGAGGAGTTCCCTATCTTCTGGCAATGGGCCTGCCTTAGGATCTCTGCTGCCCTTGGTCACTGGCTGGGAGCCCAGTAAACTTAGAGCACAGGATCCTTGGTGTAGAAGCTAACGGATTTCTGAGAAGAGCAGCTGGGCCCCTTGGTCCATTTCTCTTCTTATGGTTGGAGGTCTGTCAGGGGCATTCTCATGGCCACTGCAGTTGTCCATCCAGGATAATGACAGGACACTCCTCCCTGAGTACCTGGTGCAGGGGTTCTGTCTAGGACTGTCTGGTGAGCTCGTTATTTAAGCATGTGTGGTCTTGGGGAGCTGGCCATTTTCTAGCTGCGTGGCCTTGAGAAAGCTATTTAATGCTCTAGTGTCTCCTTATCTGGTGATAAAATTCCCTCTTTTATGGAGTTGTCAGGAGGATTAATTTAAGTTTGCAAAATGATGTTTGCACAGGGCCTGAAACACAGTCAGGGCTCAATAATTGGTAGCCATTATTACGGCCATTTTAATAATTAAATATTACCATCATTCTCTTTCTCAAAGGGAAGGCCCTAGGAAAGTGGGCTCAGGAGGCTGAAGATGACAGTGCCTCCCCCAGATGGGGCACCTGAGAAGTGGGAACCACTTCCTCATACTCCCCTCTCCTTCCCCTGAGGCAGGGGTCTTCCCCTAGATACTGACAGTTCCTGTGTCTGCTGACTCACAGCCAACTTCCTCTCGTACAAACAGGAAAACAAAGCAGGCCACCCAGCGACCCCCCCGCCACCCCCAACACCATAGGCACAGCTCAACAGTGGCCAGCTCTGAGGGGGAAGTACCTCAGGGGCTGTAGGACTGGCCCCAGGGCTGGGGCTCCCAGGCAAGAAGGGGGAAGGGAACCATTTCTCCTCAGGCTTCCCCAATCCTTTTTCATTCTAGGTTGGGAGAGTGGTGAGAAGGAGCTTACCTCAAGGATAAAAAGGCTGCTAGGTCACTGTGATTGAAGGGCACCAGCCATAGACCCGCAAAAGGCAGCCCCAAACTCTGTTTGGGGAGTGGGGATGTTACCTTGCTGACTTTCATCCCTGGGAAGAAACCTAGGCTGGGCCCTTGGGGAGGCAGAAGCAGATGGAGGTTCCTCTACTGGATCTTTGCCCCTAGTTCCCCAGCCCAGGTCGCTGGGTCATGAAAGGGGCTCCAAGAAAGGCGGTGGCTATCCATGACTTCTGGATCCCCAACTTCCTCCCCCATTAACTGGTGCTGAGGTCCAGCCACAATGCTGGGTGTGGGAAGATTTGGCAAGGCTGGGAGGGGAAGAGAGAGGCAGAGCGGATGCAAAGTAGTCCTTGCAGCACTTTCCCTTTCCCGGTTTCAGCCCGTCCCTATGTCTGTCCTGGTCTCTGCCTCTTTGTTCCTCTCTCTAGGGTTGTCTTTGCCCCCAACCCTGGTCCGGTCCCCTCCTGGCCCAGATCGGGCAAGGCCTGGCGGGGGGCGAGATAAGCGCGGCGGTTGGGTAAGGACTCCAGACCTTCTGAAGGCCCGCGCTTGCACAAGGAGTGGCCGGGGCCCCGCGGGAGGAACCGGCCTGGCGGGGCGGGGCTGGGCCCGTCGGGGGAGGGCTGAGGGGAGGCGGGGCCGGAGCGGCGGGGCTCGGAGCCTCGAACCGCGCTGCGGGCACCGGGCAGCGGACGACGGCCGAGAAGTGAGGTGAGGACCTCTGCACCCCTGGGGCCCCTGCTTCCCAGACTTTTCCCCATCACCTTTCCGAGGGCTTTCGTGGGATCCTCGGCCGCCTCCGCGCCGGCGGCCCTTCCCCTCCGGCCGCGACCCGCCCCTAGCTCCTGTTGTCCGGCGCTGCCCCCTCCCTCCTCACCCCTCCCTGGTCGAGTCCGCGTTGCCCGCCCCCACACTCCTGTCAGCGCGCACCTCCTGGTCCCCAGTCTCGTGCCCTCCGCCGGGCTTGAGTCACCGGGAAACTGGGCTCTGAGTCAGGGCCCGAGGATCAGCACCGGACCATGGTTTGGGTATGGGGCCCCGCTGGAGTGTGGTGGAGGGAGGCCAGGGCTGAGGCTGGGACGGAAAGGGAGGCCTGGTCAGGGACGGAGTATGAAATAAACAGAGAGAGCCCTGCAGGCCGAGATGGGGAGTCAGAGAAGTCTCGAATCAAGGTCGGAGAGATGTGGCCAGAGAGACTGATACAACTAAAGACCGAGTTAGAACTGGAGACTGCGAAAAGGATAGGCTTCAGTAGAGGGCAAAACAGAGTGGTACAGGGAGATGGACAAAGATGGATTTAGAGGTAGAGACAGAGATGCGGTGGGATGGAGGCAGGGACAAGGCAGAGATAAAACTCAGGGGAGACAGAGTCAGTGATAGGCTCAGGGAATAAACAGGGAGAGGCTGGCAGAATGGGCCAGAGCTCCAGAGAGCTAAGCCCCAGGACATGGGCAGAAAGGAGGAAGGCTTGGACAAAGCAGAGGTAAGGAGATGTAATTTCATAGGGTGTTCACGCCAACGTGCACACATGTGTATTCTGCCATGGGTGTAAGGGTGGAGAAGACCCAAAGACTCCAGAGCACCCCTAGCATCTCTGTGGCCCAGTTCTCCCCCAATCTCTACCCCCAGATGCCCTCTGCCCAGGGTTCAGACTCCACCTATTGGGACTGGTTAGGGCTCTCCAGTCAGCCTGACCAGGGCAGGCAGGATGTGGGGGTGGCTAGGGCTGGAGGGACAGGAAGGAAGTCTGAGCAGAGACAATAGGTGGAAGGGGAGGAGGAACTGGGAACAGCAGGATTAGGATGGCCAACCGGCATCATAGCTCAAAACCAGTGGGAGTGGGGTCTGCATCCCTCTCCCCACCTTATGGCACGTCTGGATCAGAACACGCCAGTAGCCCCCTCCTCCCACAAACCCACCAGCCTATTCTCTCTCACACACACATACAACCCACACATAGGTTCTAGCATCTAGTCCCATGCTTATCTCAGCTGGGTGTGCAGTAAAGTAGGGGAGGAGCTTTGATCCAGACCCAGGGTGGGGCAGAAGCCTGGGGGCCAAGACTACCACCAACTTGCTGTGAGCCTGGTCAAGCCTCTTTCGCTTTCTGGACCTCAGTTTCCTGATCTGCAAATGGAGGGATTCTCCTACAAGAGCTTTTTCTGGTATTCTGGGGTGGCTCTGCCTCCAGATCTCAGACCTTTGGACATTTTTGATTGGAGAAAGATTGAAGTCTGGTACTCCCTGTCCAAGCCTCAGGGACAGGGAGGGGGGATACTCAGCCTGAGCCCTCCCTTCACCCTGCCCCTTCCCCCAGCAATGGCCTGAGCCCCCATGGCTGCCCCTCAGGACCTGGACATCGCTGTGTGGCTGGCCAAGGTGCACCTGGAGCAGTATGCAGACACGTTCCGGCAGCATGGCCTGACTACAGCGGGTGCAGCCCGGGGCCTGGGCCAGGAGGAGCTGAGGCAGTTGGGCATCAGCGCCACAGGGCACCGGAAACGCATTCTCCGCCTACTGCAGGCGAGTGCTGCAGAGGGCTTCCCGGATCCCCAGTCAGATAGTGCCATGGAGCCATCCTCCAGTCCAGACCCCCAAGCCCAGACCTCCAAGCCTGTGCCCAAGCCCAGGACAGTGTTTGGTGGGCTCAGCGGCCCTGCCACCACCCAGAGGCCTGGGCCAAGCCCAGCCCTGCGAGGACCAGAAGTTTCCAGGAGCCCAGAGTCCAGCCCAAGGTCCCCTCCTCTCCCTACTGCCTCTTCTGAGCAGACTTCAGCCTTGAATACTATGGAAATGACTCCCAATGCCATCTACTTCGGTTTGGACTTAAGAGGCGGGTCACAGGCAACTCAGGACATGTGAGTGGGGTTGGCTTCCTGGGGATCCAGTGCTGGAGTAAGAACAGGCAGGGTGGGGTGGTGAGCGGGCAGGAAGAACGGGGCATGAGGGCTTGTCCCTCCTCATCTCTCCCTTAATAACCAAGAGGCCTTTCCACTCAGAACCCCAGAGAGCTCCCAGAAAGCTGCCCCCACCCCTGCCCTCAGGCCTGCCACCGGCACAGGTAGGTGGGTTATTATGAGCTGGGGAGGAGGGACAGCACCCTTGGAGACCTCAGACACTTCCACCTGACTTCTCTTCCCTCTGTCTCCCGCACTCCTCCCCCACTAGTGCACATCATGGACCCTGGTTGCCTGTACTATGGTGTCCAGCCTGTGGGGGTCTCAGGGTCCCCCGACAGAAGAGAGGGCAGAGGTGTCTGTCAGGACAGGGCTGAACACAGGTGAGTGCTCAGTAGGGTGGTGATGGAAGGGAGAGGGGAAGCTTGGGGAGCAGCTGAGCTGGCGGTGGCCATGTATCCTATCCAGTTTTTTATCAAATGTGCATGGCATGTGCACTGAAGATACAGGATGAATATAATAGACACGGCCCTGCCCTTGGACAGCCTGTGACTCAGTGGGGCAGAGAGGAAATAAAACAAGTTAACAAACAAATGGATATATAATTAAAACTTGGCAGAAGTGCTTTTCATTTTTTTCTTTTTTTGTCCAACAAATATTTATTGAGCACATATTGCGTGCCAGATATTGTAGATGCTTGGGATTGTTGTTGTTTCTAGGTGCCGTCGAGTCGGTTCTGACTCATAGTGACCCTATGTACAACAGAACAAAACACTGCCTGGTCCTGGCCATTCTCAAAATTGTTGCTATGCTTGAGCTCATTGTTGCAGCCACTGTGTCAATCCATCTCCTTGAAGGTGTTCCCCTTTTTTCACTGGCATGGATCAGTGAATAAAATAGACAGAAATCCCTGCCACGGTGGGCAGATTGTCAATTAACAAGAAATGATAAATAAGTTGCAAAACATGTTAAAAGGTGTTAAGTGTCATGGGAAAAATAGAGCAGGGTAAGGAGGCAAAAACCAAACCAAACCCATTGCCTTCGAGTCAATTCTGACCCATGGTGATCCTATAGGACAGAGTAGAACTGCCCCACAGAGTTTCCAAGGAGCAGCTTGTAGATTCAAACTGCCAACCTTTTACTTAGCAGCTGAGCTCTTAACCACTATGCCATCAGGGCTCCAAGGAGGCAAGAGAACTGCAACTTCTCATTAGAGTTGTGAGAGAATGAAAAGGATGACATTTGAGTGGAAACTTGAAGGAGTTGTGGGGGTTAGCCATGAAGATATCTGGGGGAAGAATGTTTCAAGCAGGGGGAATGGTCAGCATGGAGGCTTTAAGGAGAGCACATGCACAGGGAGATCCAGAAACATCGAGGAGGCCAGTATGGCTGGGACAGAGTGGGGAAGAGGGTGGGAGGAGAAGACAACATCAGAGAAGAAAAAGGGGGCCAGATAAAGTGGGACCTTGTAGGAACTTTTGCCATGAGAGGGCTTTTGACTTGCATTTTAAGAGGATCCCTCTGGTTGCTGTTTTGGGAGTAGTCCGTTGGAGGCAAATGCAGTGGCAGAGAATCCAGTGAGGAGGTGAAAGATCTCCCAGTAGAGAGATAGTAGTGCAGGTGGTGAGAAGTCAAGAATGATGTCAAGGGTTTTGCTCTGAGCCTGCGTTGTCCAAAACAGCAGCCACTGGCCACCTGTGACTACCGGGCACATGAAATGTAGCTAGTCTGAACCGAGATGTGCAGCAAGTGTAAGATATACGCCAGATTTCAAAGACTTAGTCTGAAAAACTATGTAAACTATCTTAATTTTATGTCGATTCCATACTAAAATGTTAATGTTTGGGATGTATTGGGTTAAATAAAATACATTATTAAAATTAACTTCACCTGTTTCTTTTTATTTTGGTAAATGTGGCTACTATAAAATTTAATATGTGGCTGGCATTGACTTCTGTTGGATAGCGTTGGTCTGAGCAACTGAAAACTCATGGAGTTCCCATGGCCTGAGATGCGACGACTCTGCAGAAAGCAGATGGGGAGGCGGGGATAGGTCAGGAGTTTGGTTTTGGACATGTTGAACTTGAGGTGTATGTCATACATCCAAGAAGAGATGACAGATAGGCCATTGGATATATAAGCCTGGAATTTGGGTGGAAGGTCTGAGCTGGAGATCTAAATTTGTGAGTTGTTAGCATATAGATGGTTATATATAGGTATGAATGAGTGTAGATAGAGAGGAAGCCAATATCAGAGCCCTGGCATACTCCACTATCAAGAAGTTTGGGAGAAGAGGAAGAAATATACTGTTTCAGCAAAACAGACTGAAAAGAAGTGACAAGAGAAGTAGAAGGAAGACCAGGGAAATGTGGTATTGTAGGAGCCAAGTGAAGAAAGTGTATGAGGAGGAGACAGAGGTCAACTGTGTCAAATGATGCTGAAAGGTCAAGTAAGATGAGCACTGAGAAGCGACTTCTGGAATTGGCATCATGGAGGTCATTGGGGACCTTGATGAAGGCAGTCTCAGTGGAGTGGCGGGGATTACAGCCTGGTTGGAGTGGGCTTAAGAGAGAACGGTAGGAAAGGAGTTGCGAACAGCAAGGTAGACACCATTTTTGAGGAGTTTTTCCTCAAAGGAGAGCAGAGAATTGGAGTGATAATTGATAATGGAAGGGGAGTCAAGAAAAGGTTTTTTTTTTATAGGCTGGGATGTTACTCGTGTTTGCAGGTGAATAGGAATGACCCAGTAGGAGGGAAATTTAGCTGATGTAGGAGAGAGAGAGGAGAAACCCTGGAGTGATGTCCTGGTGTAGGTGAGAGGGGATAGGATCAAGTGCAGGAAGGGAGGTACTGGCTTTGGGCAGGAGTGTTTCTAGTCATAGGAGGAAGGCAGAATGTGTGGTGAGATCAGGTAAATGTGGTGCTGGTGTCTGGGGGTTCTCTTCTGACGGCTTCAATGAGGTGGGAATTGCTCAGTGAAGTTGGAAACAAATAGGGTAGAGTGGTGGTTCTCAGCCTTGGCTGCAGAGTAGCCTGAGCAACTTAAAAACCATACAGATGCCTAGCCCCCACCCCCGGAGTTTCAAATTTAAGTGGTCTGAGATGCAGTGGTTTCACTGAGGGAGGGGCGGGGGTGTGGACTGCACCAGGTGACACTGTCAGAGGGGGTGACACCAAAATGACTGTCTATAAAATTTTTTGCAGTGTTCCAGCAGAAACTTATTTTTTTAGAAACATTATTTTTTATAAAAATCTTCCTGTAGTTATAACAAAAACATTTTTTCGTAAGCCCAGCTTACATATATCAGTATTCTTACAAGGCTAAAACTCTGTGCTAGTTTACTTTTGAACCTCCCAATGTGCTCCGGGGCCGTGGTGGCGCAGTGGCTAAGAACTCAGCTGCTAACCGAAAGGTCAGCAGTTCTAATCCACCAGCCGCTCCTTGGAAACCTTATGGGGCAGTTCTACTCTGTCCTATAGGGTCGCTCTGAGTCAGAATCCACCTGAAGGCAATTGTTTTTTTTTTTTCTTTCTTTCTTTTTTAATGTGCCCCAGTCAGAGCTGTCATTATTAACCCAATTACAATGATGCCTCCCATCACATGGTTTCGTCTGCAAGCTCTACGAGCGTGCACTGTTTTCATTGCTGCTGGTGTTTCTATAGTTGCTGATTTTGTCAAATTTTCTGATGTTTTAGCTACAGTATTGTGCTGATTAGTATTTGTGAACCGATATCAATAACTTTTTTGAGAGTGAAGTAGTTAAAGGAAAAGTAAGAAGAAAATAAAAAAGGCTTCTTCTCAGTTACTAAAAATATAACTAATAATGTTATAATTCAATGTAGAAAGATTTTGCAAAACAATTTTGTGTTAGTATTCATATAATCTAAGAAATGCTACATTTAAGTAATTACAGCTACATTTCTCACATATTATTCTATGATTAAAATCGATAATAAAATTACTAAGGATTCTGTATGGTCTGGTACAGGAGGAGGTCCATGGCGGGCGTGACACTGGAAGGTGCTGCACTGGGCGACGCTAACCCTAGTGACGCCACTGCTGAGATGGGGCCCATAAACGAGTACTTTTAAGTTTCCCACCCAGATGACTTTGTGCTGCCGAGGCTGAGAACTACTGGAAAGTATAGGAAATAATAGGAGAATTTATTAGGGCGGTTAAGAAAGATCTTTCTGAGCAGATGACATTAAAATAAAGAGCCCAAGAATGAGAAAAGCAGCCCCGGGAAGCATGTTATAGGCAGAGGGAACAGCATGTTCAAACAGGAAAGAGAATGTGGCTGGACAAAGGTGGTACCCAATGAGGTCAGGGGAGTGGCCGTGGGTATCATTATGCACGATCTTGCAGCCCATGGTAAGGAAATTGGCTTTATCCTAAGTGTACATGGGAAGTTATTGGAAGGCTTCATGCAGGGAGTTAATTGATCTCATTTGCATTTTAAAAAGAGCACTCTGGTGGCTATGGGAGAATGGACTATGGGAGAGAGGGCAAGAGTGGAAGCAGGTGACCCCAGTACCCAATGCTGTCCAGTCGAATCCGACTCATAGCGACCCTATAGGACAGAGTAGAACTGCCCCATAGAGTTTCCAAGGAGCGCCTGGTGGATTTGAACTGCTGACCCTTTGGTTAGCAGCTGTAGCACTTAACCACTATGCCACCAGGGTTTCCAGCAGGTGACCAGTTAGGCAATTTGTATCACCACAGTGCAAGCTGATGGGGACTTGGTCCAGGGAAAGAAGACCAAAAACTTTGTGGAAAAAGGACCAGTAAGACTTATTGATTAGAAATGGGCAACCACGGCAGACAGAGACCAATCGACACAGCCTTCCCCAACCTTTCCACCCAAATAACACTAATAGCAGAGGAGACAGACTGAAATTTCCCTAATAGAATTTCTAAATATGCTCAAGGGAAAAGCTCCATGCCAATCTTTTGGGTTCCCAACCTCCCTGTTCCCTTCTTTGAAAAGCACGTGCGTTACCTGCCAGGCACTCTACTAGGTGCTAAGGGTGGGGGTGGAGAAGTTATAAAGGGTGTGTCCAGAGTGCTAGGGGTGGTCTCATGCCTGTCCCTCCCTCTCTTGGCCCTCACAAGGCTCAGCAGGCAGGATCTGGAAGCAAGGGAGAATGCCGGCTATGCCAGTCTTGAGCTGCCTGGGGACTCCACCTTCTTGATGCCCACCTTGGACACGGAAGAGACCAGTGATGACCTCATTTCACCCTATGCCAGCTTCTCCTCCACAGCAGACCCCCCCATGCCCCTGCTCAGTGGCTGGCTGGACAAGCTCTCACCTCAAGGGTAGGGCTACTGGGAAGGGAAGGGAGGAGAAGGAAGCTGGGAGCTAGTTGGCGGGAGTGGGTGGATCCCAAGTGCTCCCAGACCCTATGAGCACCCCGAGAATGCAACCCTCAACACTCACTAATCTTGGTCCCTCCCTTTTTTCAGAAACTATGTCTTCCAGAGACGTTTTGTGCAGTTCAATGGGAGGAGTCTGATGTACTTTGGCAGTGACAAGGTGGGGTCAGGGAGATGGTACATGGAGACTAGGAAGAGGGAGAGGGAGGGCTGAGATGCTCAGGATAGGAAGAAGGGAAGACCATGGAGTGTTGCCGCATGACTCATGTCAGCATTTAAAGTAGCCAGGTTAGCTGGCAGTAACCACTGCTTGTGGACTGAGTACTGAACTCATGAAAGTTGATGCTGGACTCAGGGGTCAGTGCACATGGTTCAGTTCCTGTCCCCATTAGGCTTTGGGTTCTCCCTTCAGGACCCCTTCCCCAGGGGTGTGATCCCCTTGACTGCCATTGAGATGACCCGCAGCAACAAGGACAACAAGTTTCAGGTCATCACCAGCCAGAGGGTATTTGTGTTCCGCACAGAGAACGAGGGTGAGGGCCAGGGCCCACTGGGTCAGGGTGGGATGCAGGGAGAGAGGAGTGTGAGCACACAGCCCACTGACCTGCCCCCACCAGCTCAGCGGGACACATGGTGCGATACGCTGCAATCCTGCCTGAAGGAGCAGCGCCTCCTGGGCCACCCCCGGCTGCCCCAGCCACCCCGTCCCCTTCGCACGGGCATGCTGGAGCTGCGTGGACATAAGGCCAAGGTGTTTGCTGCCTTGAGCCCTGGAGAACTGGCGCTGTACAAGAGTGAGCAGGTGAGGAGGGCTGGTCCAGGGCCAAGGGACCTGGCCTAGCCCATTCTGGCCTTTCACTCTGCCTGCCCCACCAGGCCTTCTCTCTGGGCATTGGGATCTGCTTCATCGAGCTGCAGGGCTGCAGCGTCCGGGAGACCAAGAGTCGCAGCTTCGACCTGCTCACGCCCCATCGCTGCTTCAGGTGGGGCCCAGACTGGCAAGAGGCATGGCTAGGAGACAGACTTTTGGGGAAGGCACAGGGGTGCAGAACACTGGAGGTCACGTCAGTAGGATGTCTTTGGGTGTACACTAATGGGAAGGCAGGGACAGGAGTATCAGGAGGGTCTGGGTTGGCCAAGAGGTGGCTTATGGTGGCTCTGCAGGAATGGCCAGTGGGATGGGATGAGGGCGGGGTCCATGCCCACGGACTGGCTGTCCACCCCTCAGCTTCACAGCCGAGTCTGGTGGGGCTCGGCAGAGCTGGGCGGCCGCTCTGCAGGAAGCAGTAACCGAGACCCTGTCTAACTACGAGGTGGCTGAGAAGATCTGGTCCAACCGAGCAAACCGGCACTGTGCAGACTGTGGGGCTTCGCAGCCAGACTGGGCTGCCGTCAACCTGGGGGTGGTCATCTGCAAGCAGTGTGCAGGTGAGGCCTGGGGTCTCAAACCAATTTGCGGATGGGAGCGGGGCTGTGGTGGGAGGGCTCAGGGTACCCGTGCTATGTGCCCCTTATACCCTGACAGGTCAGCACCGAGCGTTGGGCTCTGGAATTTCCAAGGTGCAGAGCCTGAAGCTGGATACAAGTGTCTGGAGTAATGAGATAGTGCAGGTGAGGGGGTGAAGAGGGAGAAAGTGGGGAGGATGGAAGAGGAGCGTCCAAGAAAAGGCCTAGGCCCAGCCTGGCACAGGGATGCGGGGAGAGTGGAATACCTGGGGACTTGCCTTTGCCCCTTATCATCCTGCAGTTGTTCATTGTCCTGGGTAACAATCGAGCCAACCGCTTCTGGGCAGCGGCATTACCCCCAGGCGAAAGGCTGCATCCAGATGCATCCCCTGGCCCTAGAGGAGAGTTCATTTCCCGAAAATACCGGTCAGGTCTCTTTCGGAAGCCTCATCCTCAGTATACAGATCATAGCCAGTTTCTCCAGGTAAGAGGGACAGGTTGGGTCTGATGGAGAGAGGGAAGCACAGTCTCTGGGCTGGGATGCCTAGACATGGGTGATGGGGGCTGGTTTGGTGATTGGAAGACATCCCTAGGGCTCTCACGTGGGGGTGGGAGGCTGACAGAGGCTCTTCCCTCCCTGAAGGCACTGTGTGCAGCTGTGGCAGGACCCAACCTGTTAAAGAACATGGCTCAGCTCCTCTGTGTTGAGGCCTCCGAGGGTGAGGAAGAGCCCTGGACCCCTTCAGCCCTGGATGGCAACCTCCCTGGCCTCTTGCCCCCAGGTAATCCCCCCAAGTGCCTCCTGCGTCTCAGCCCTGACCTGTGCCTTGGTTACTGGGGGGGCAGGGAATGGGTAATTACCCCATCATCCAGCCCATTACAGTGGTCTGGCCTGAGGAGCTTTCCAACCCGTTGGTTCCTCTGGGCCTGTTTCCTGATGGCATGAGATGACTGGTGATGGCCACTGCCTAGGGTGGGTCTGGATATTCCAGGTGTCAGTGCTGGCCACACCTGACCTGGTCAACCCATAGGTCAGGTCTGATCTCTCATAGAAACAGTCAGCTTAATGCTGCTGGTCTCCAGTGGTCAGATCGTGAGGAGCTGAGGCACTTGGAGGATGACCCATGCTCTCAGGTCCCCTTTTCAGAGTAGACTGCCTGGCTGGCTGGCTGGTAGGCAGAGGCAGTGGGCAAGGGCTGAGCTAGAGGCCGCCCTGTCCCATCATCCCCTGCCTTCCTCTTTTCCAATCTAGGTAGTGAGGGGTCCAGCCCCACTGGGCTATGCTTGGCCATGCTGCCAGTAGAGTTGGGTCCCATTGTCTTTCCATTCAGTCTCTTTTCCAAGGAGGCTCAGGCCATCCCTTTGCACTGGCCTCAGCTGACCACCTTTCCTTCTCCCCTGCAGACCCCTCCCCTGGTGTATACAACGAGGTGGTGGTGCCTGCCACTTACAGCAGCTTCCTGTACTGTGGTTCCATCAGCAACAAAGCTGGACCCCCACCCCCTCGCAAGGGCCGGGATGGTGAGAGGAATCCAGGGGATGGGAGAAGACAGGGCAGAAATGGGGGTGGGTGTAAGTGCACTGCAAAGGGGCAGGAAGGACAGGGCTGAGATGGGAAGGTAGGGACACACCCTGGAGTGGGCTGCGATGCTGGGGGTGAGGGAAGGACCGTGCCAGGTGGCAGCACTGGGCGAGAGTTAAGAGGCTGTGCTTTGAAATCAGACCATGTGGTCCAAATCCCAGCTCTGCTATTTCCTACCTATGTAACCTGGACTAGTTACTCAAGCACTGAGCCTTAGTTTACCCGTCTGCAAAAGAGAACTGATAATAGTACCCACCTCATAGGGTTGTGAAGATGATGTGGGATCATGCATAGGCAGAGGGCTTGGTACAGAATAAATATCTGATAAATGGGAACTGGACCCCTCGGTGGTACAGCAGTTAAGCACTCAGCTGCTTACCAAAAGGTGGGAAGTTTGTAGCCACTCTGCAGGAGAAAGACCTGGCAATCTGCTTCTGTAAAGGCTATAGCCTGGAAAACCCTATGGGGCAGCTCTGCTGTGTCACATGGGGTCGCTATGAGTTGAAATCGACTCAATGGCACCTAACAACAACAAATGGGAACTATGATAGTGGGGTCAGAAGTCTGCTGCCCCCTGATTGTCTGTCATCCCCTTAGCTCCCCAACGACTGTGGTGTGTGCTGGGAGCAGCTCTGGAAATGTTTGTGTCAGAAAGCAGCTCTGAACCCCTCAGCCTCATCCAGCCCCAGGATGTTGTCTGTCTGGGCGTGAGCCCCCCACCCACTGACACAGGTGACCTCGACAGGTAACACCCCTTCTCCCCACCTGCCCCTGTGCTCACTGAGCAACTCCTTTTCCCTTCCCCATCCCCAGCATGACAGCCCCTTCACTGGCCAGCTTTTTCCTCCCTCACCTCACCTTTTCTTCAGGTTCCCCTTTTCCTTTGAGCTCATCCTTACTGGGGGGAGGATCCAGCATTTTGGGACAGATGGAGCTGACAGTCTGGAAGCCTGGACCAGTGCCCTGGGCAAGGTGAGACAGTCGAAACCTTTCCCCCACAGCCCATGGTTTCTCTGACCCATCTACCCCGCTTCTGTCTTCTCTTATCCCTACAGTCCCTCCCACCACTTCCACTAACCGCTAAGGCTGATCGAGCTATTATTCTGTGCCAGGCCCTATGTTACGCACTGCCCATTCAATATCTCATTTAATTTTTATAATAATCCTCCGAGGTAAGGACTATGAGTATTTTACATATAAGGAAACTGAGACTCAGAGGTTACGAACTCACTTGGTCAAGGTCACAGAGCTAGGAGGCAGCAGAATATGAGACCAAAAACCAGGCCGCTGTTTCAAAGCTCATGCCCCAAACCTCACTGCGCTGTGGCCCCTTCCCGCGGAGGAGCTGCCTCTGGCTCCTGCTACCCCCACCCCAATTCTCCAGCAGGCCCAGGGACAAAGCTGTCTTCACATGTCCAGCTTCACCATTCCCAGATAGCCCAACCTCTCCATCCTGTACCCTCTTCCTGGAATTAAAAGTTCAGGCCCTGGAGTCAGACACACTTGAACTTAAGTCCTACAGCTCTTAGCCTTGTGACCTTTTCCACACCTGTAGAGTGGGTGTAAAAGATCCATCCCCTAGGATTGAGAATTAAGTGAGATGTGAAGCCCACATTACTTGGCAAGAAGGAAGCCCTCAGTATGTAGGTGTTGAAATGATGACGATGATGGTGACAATCTTTCCCATCCAAAAACAGCTTTTCCCTCAGCCCTGTTCTACTTTGAACTCATCACCCTGGTGCCCTCCTTCGCCTCCTGACAGCTTCTCAGAAAGTGGTGTACTCTGGCAGCCTGTAGTTCCTCCTTAACCCCTGCAGCTCCCTTCCTCTGCCCATACTCTTCCCAGCTGCTACCCTGCAGGTCACCAGTGACTTCCTGTTTCCAAACTGCAAGGGCCTTACTCTGACCTTCTCAGGCCATCTCTGCAGCATCCAACCCCTCCCGTAGGGAGCACTCATCCCTGTGGTTCTGTTCCCACTCCCTGTTCTCCTACAATGCCTTACACCAAGACATTGTCCCTGTCCCCTGGCAGGGTCTATCGTGGCCCTCACAACCAGGTCTAAGTCTCATCTTATTTTCATCTACACTTTTCCAAAAACTCAGCCCATCCTTTAAGACGGTGCTACCCCAAGTGTGATCTGAAGGCTGTTACACGATGCTGGGCCACGGACTGTTTGTTTTAGTTAGTGACAAGATAAGTATAGAAATTGAGAGCGAGCATTTAGGGTTGTTTATAGCAATTTAACAAAGTAATTTTATGTATTGAATCTAATAATAAAAATTGGGGACTTGTATCTATTATGTCTCTGTTTTTGCATTTCACTTTTCTAGAAACTCATTTTTATTGTTTTCTGTGGAAGTATTGGTCAGTGACAGATGGAAATTTTTTTTAAAAAGGGAAACAAGAAAGGTTGGTCTTTTGCTGCTTTAGTTTGAGAAGGACCGGTTTAAGGTCCATCTGAAATGCCCTCTCTTCCGTAAAGCCTCTCCACAGCCCCCTGGGTGGTGGGATTTCCCGGGGCATCAAGACTCTTCAGTTATAGCGCTATGCTACCCTTTCTTCCTTGCCCCCAGCCCCCAGCTAAGCTAAGGGCACAAGGCTGCCACATAGGAGGCTTTTCTATGTTGGCTGGAGTAAATTGAATTTCTTCCCTGTCTTTTTCCATCTCCTATGTCTCCTCCCTGGCTTTCTCCCCATCACTTTTCATTGCTCTCTTTCTTCTGCTTTCTCTTCATGTCTTTGCCTTTCCCTGTCCCTCTCACTGTCATCTTTCTCCGCATACCCCTTATCTCTTCCCCCGTCCTCCTCGCTCTCTATGTCTATCCTGCCCAATTCTCCCCCACAGTGGTTCTCCCCTCTGAGCTGTCACCAGCTGCTGGGTCCTGGGCTGCTGCGACTGGGCCGACTATGGCTGCGGTCCCCCTCCCACACAGCCCTGGCCCCTGGCCTCTGGCTGTCAGGGTTCGGCCTCCTTCGTGGTGACCACCTGTTCCTGTGTCCTGCACCGGGTCCAGGACCCCCAGCCCCTGAGGACATGGTGCATCTGCGGCGGCTACAGGAGATCAGTGAGCAAGGATGGCTACGGGGGTCGGGTGGACCTTCTTCTATTTGGGGATCCCTATGGGAAACCAGTGGAGTCCCTGGGTGGTGCAAACAGTTAAGCACTCAACTACTAACTGAAAAGTTGGCGGTTCGAATCTACCCAGAGGTGCCTTGGATGAAAGGCCTGTCAGTCTACTTTTGAAAGGTCACAGTCACTGAAACTTCTTTGGGGCACAGTTCTATTCTGAAACACATGGGGCCGCCATGAGTTGGAATCAACGCCATGACAACTGGTTTGTTTTTTATGGGAAATAGCAGAACATAGTGGTTTTGAGCACAAGCTCTGGAGTCAAACTGCCCAGATTTAGATCCCACCTCCATCACTTCCTAAGGACCCCTGGTGGTGGAGTGGTTAATTGCTCGGCTTCTAACTGAAATGTCGGTGGTTTGAACCCATCAGCTACTCCGCAGGAGAAAGATGTGGCAATCTGCTTCTGTAAAGATTATAGCCTTGGAAATCCTATGGAGCAGTGCTACTCTGTCCTATAGGGTCATTATGAGTTGTAATCCCCTCGATGGCAGTGAGTTTAGTTTTTTTTGTTTCCACCACTTCCTAGCTGTGTACCCTTAAACAAGTTATTTAATCTCTCTGTGCCTTAGTTTCCTCATCTGTAAAAGGAGCACAATAATAGGACCTTCTTCAGAGGGTTATAGTGAGGTTCAAGTAAGGTAATGCATGTAAAGCACTATCACAGAGCCTGGCAAGAGGCATCTTGTAAATATTCAATAAATGTTGTGTGTTATAAATGTTGTTACCATTATCATTTGGAGTCACTATTTGCTGGGGGCTGGGAACTGGGAGAGAGGATGGATACCCTCACTGATCTCCTTTCTCCTAACAGAGGAGTAGTATAGGATAATGTTTTAGGGCTTTGGCACCTGGATTTGAACCTAGCTTTGCCATTTTTTAGCAAGTAACCTGAGGCAAGTTACTCAACCTCTCTGAACTTTAGTGTATCACCTGTAAAATGAGGGTAATGTCATTACATAACTCAGAAAATTGATTGCAACATTCTTTGTAAGGCTCCTCTCAGCCTGGCACCTACATACCTTAAGCACTTAATAAATAATAGTCATCATTATGATGAAGACAATGATGATTCTCCTTCCAGGTGTGGTCTCTGCAGCTGACACTCCAGACAAGAAGGAGCATTTAGTCCTGGTAGAGACAGGAAGGTAAGTGCTGCTGCCCCTATCCTTGGCACCCCATCTGCCTATCCAGAGCTCACACCCTGCGCAGGCTTGTTGGACCACTGCCTGCTTCCTCAAAGTCGCTTCCCCAATTTCCGGGGTTGTGTCTGGGTTGGGTGTTGCTGCCCCCTGCTGGAGGCTCCTGGAAGTCAGTTCACTGTGCTTCCGGACCTCAGTCTGGCTCTGACCTAGGCCTCTGGGGTCCTAGGACCCTGTATCTGCAGGGTGAGAGCCGGCTGGACTTCTCAGCATGGAATGCAGCCATTGGTGGGGCAGCCGGCGGGGGCGGTACAGGGCTGCAAGAGCAGCAGATGAGCCGGTGTGACATCCCCATCATTGTGGATGCCTGCATCAGTTTTGTCACCCAGCACGGTGAGTGGCCAATGACTGTGACTGAGCCAGTGGGGGATGGGCAACATGAGTGTAGCCAGGGGTTGCAATAAGCCTGGGAGAGACTAGTCTTTAGAGACTGTAGCTGCCACCAACCAGCTGTATGACCCTTGGCAAGCAGCTTTGCCTTTCAGAGCCTCAGTTCCCTCACCGGTAGGATGGGAATACTAACAGTACTCATTTTCCAGGATAGTTGTGAGACTCCAGTGAAATAATACACACAAAGCATTTAGTGCAGGCCTGGCAGGTAGTAAGTGCTCAGTAGTGGCTGTTATTGGGGTGTGGGCATGGAGAGTGAGAATGGCATTGGGAATGTGGCTGGGAATATAGAGCCATGGGGGACAAGGAGGGGGACAGCTACAAGGCAAGCACCAGGCTGTGCAGCAAAATCCCTGAAGGTTTGAGCAGAATCGTTCTGAATGGGAGTATTTCCAGGCATAAAGATTCAGCTGTACAAGTAGTCCCCAGAATTCCTGATCCTCTTGCATTTTTGGCCTCTGCCTTATTCTCCAGCCAAAGTAAGAGTCAACTGGAATCTAGCTCCCCTACAAACCCTCTTAGTAAGGCTGGACTCTTTAGAAGGAAAACTCAGCAGAAAACTAAGAAGGGCAGTAAAGAAAAGGCACATCCATGAACGCACAGATAGTTGTGCTTTCCAGCCATGGACCATGGGTAGTACAGAGGCCAAGGATATTCTGCATTCAGTGACTCTCCTCACACACGAGATGTCTACCCTCTTCTCAGCCTCCCTTGTCCAAGACAAGAATTGGTTCAGAGACCCAGTGAAAAAGCCCTGGAGAGAGCGTGGAGGTTCATACTCGCCCCTCATAGTTCCTGCGCCTCCACTCTTTATTCATTCAACAGATATTTGTTGAGCAGCTACAGTGTGCCAGACACTGGGATTCTGGTAGTGAACAAGCAAAGATTTCACGAAATTTATAGACTAGTGGGAGAGACGAGTAATAAGACAACAAATAACGTGGCTTCAGAGAGTGCCATTTAAAAATAAAAGTGCTGAGGAGCCAGAGAGGATGGGGCGGTGCTATATGTGATGGTGTGGTCGGGGTGTTGCAGGCCTCTCTGAAGACATACACTTGAGCAGGGACCTGAGAAGCAAGACCACTGAGGCACAGATTTCCTCCCATCTGGCCTCCCTTCCCCACACCATGCTGGGGGTCACAGATGGCAATGTAGGATGCTGGATAGGAGGTGGGAGGTCTTTGGACAGTGGTGAGCAG
The DNA here is from genome assembly GCF_030014295.1 of Loxodonta africana. Classification (NCBI taxonomy): domain Eukaryota; kingdom Metazoa; phylum Chordata; class Mammalia; order Proboscidea; family Elephantidae; genus Loxodonta; species Loxodonta africana. The sequence continues at coordinate 154,558,146 of NC_087343.1, read as the reverse complement.
ACTCTGGCTGTTCTCAGGGCTTCGGCTGGAGGGCGTGTACCGGAAAGGCGGTGCCCGTGCCCGAAGCCTGCGGCTCCTGGCTGAGTTCCGGCGGGATGCTCGGTCAGTGAAGCTCCGACCAGGGGAGCACTTTGTGGAGGACGTCACGGACACACTCAAACGCTTCTTTCGCGAGCTCGATGACCCTGTGACCTCTGCACGGTTGCTGCCTCGCTGGAGGGAGGCTGCTGGTACTCCTTAAATCCCTGAGAACTCCTCATGGGCAACCAAGGCCCAACCAGGAGCCCCACCCCCATCCCAGAATCCATAGGCCTCTTTTATGGGATTGGGCAGCCCCTTCCCCAGCATTCCCCATTCTAGAGGATCACTCAGGGATTGGCTCAGGGCAGGGTGGGGAGGGGACAGACATACAGCCATCCTGGGTTTGTTTTTCTAAGAATCCTTCCACTCCAGCCCCATTCTTCCTACCCTGATCTCCTCCCCATCCCCAACCCTCCTCCGTCCCATCTCCAGAGCTGCCTCAGAAGAATCAGCGCCTGGAGAAATACAAAGAAGTAATTGGCTGCCTGCCTCGGGTCAATCGCCGCACACTGGCCACCCTCATCGGGCATCTCTATCGGTCAGTGCGGTCAGACCCTCTGCAGGCCCCGTTACAGACCCTGTGTCACTGTGGTTTGACCCTGCACTTACATTCATTCATTCATCCCACAAACAGTTGTTAGGTGAAGGGGTCATAGCATGAAGGTTCAGAGCATGGACTTTGGGGTCAGACAGACCTCAGCTTTAATCCGGTTCCATCATTCTAGCTGTGTGACTTAGGGTAAGTTATATGCTCTCTCTGGACCTCAGTTTCCTCGTTTGCAAAACGAGGACGATGGAATGAATAGTATCTATGTCATAGGTTATGTGAGGGTTAAATAAGATAACCCTCATAAAATTCTTTTTTTTTTTCTTTTTAAAAATTTTATTGTATTTTTGGTGGACATGTACACAGCAAACCAGGTTCTCATTCAACAATTTCTCCACATATTATTCAGTGACACTGGTTACATTCTTCTCGTCATATCAACAGTCTCATTATTTCTGTTCTGGTTGTTCCATTCCCATTAACCTAGTCTCACAGCCACCCAACCTTCTCTTTTATACTTTACAATATTTGTTGACAATTTGGTCTTATATAGATTTTTTTTAAAGAGCACGGTACTCAAGGGTGATTGATATTCATTACATTATGAGCTAACTTGCTATTTAGCTAAAAGGTGACTCAAGGAGATAGTTTCAGTTCAAAGCTTAAAGAATATCTCAGGGCAATAGCCTTGGGGATTCCTCCTGTCTCAGTGGGTCCAGTAAGTCTGATTTTTTGAAAGTTTGAAGTTCTGTTCCACATTTTTCTCCTTTTCTATCAGGATCCATCTATTGTGAGCACTTACAAAACTCTTAGTACATACCTGTCATGTAGTAAGCCTTCAGACATGGTTGGCAATCAGTATTGTTTTATTTTTCTATGCCAGGTAAAGCGTTAGATGCAAGAGATGCAAAGATGAATAAGACAGAGGTCTACCTTTGCCAGTCTACTGGGGAGACAGACCCTTTAATGATTTTGGGGTGAACCCTTGACTATGTTGTACGGATTACACTGTATTAGGGATTGGCAGACTACTGCCTGTGGGCCAAATCCAGCCTGTTGCCTGTTTTTGTAAACAGTTTTATTGCAGCACGACCATGCCCATTCATGTATGTATTGTCTATCACTCCTTTCATTCTCCAATAGCAGAGTCGAGGACTTGCAACGGACACTGTCTGCAAGCCTAAAACATTTACTCTCTATACCTTTACGTAAAAAGCTTGCTGACCCCTGCTGTATTTATAACTCCCTTGACTGTCTCCCTCCTAGACTGGGAGTTCCTTGAGGCCAGCATTGTATATTCCAAGCACTTAGCCCAGGCCCTGGCATATAGTAGGGGCTCAACAAATTTTTGCTGAACGAATGAATGGCTGCACAGAAGAGCCGGTGAGTGCAAGCTGCACTCCTCACGACCCTCGCGCCCCCCTGCAGGGTGCAGAAGTGTGCGGCTCTAAACCAGATGTGCACGCGGAACCTGGCCCTGCTGTTTGCCCCCAGCGTGTTCCAGACAGATGGGCGGGGGGAACACGAGGTGCGAGTGCTGCAGGAGCTCATCGATGGCTACGTCTCTGTCTTTGATGTGAGGCTCTCCGGACCCCTGACCTGCAGCCCCTCTGCCCCTTCACCTGAAGGACCCTGCTCAACCCAACAAGCCCCAGCCCTAGGTGTCTGAAGGCCTCTGCACCAGGAACCATCTCCCAGAGCCCTTAACCTTGTCCTATAACCTTGCTTCTAACACCTTTGCCCCATTGGTTCTTAACTCTTCTGCCCTTTAACCCTCTCATACAGGTCCTTTTTGGTCTTGCAGCTCTCTCCCTGCTTCCCTCCTTTCCCAGCACCTCCCATACTCCCTTTTGGCTCTTCCACAGATTGACTCTGACCAGATAGCTCAGATTGACTTGGAAGTCAGTCTTATCACCACCTGGAAGGATGTACAGGTAACTTGTCCTGACCATGGATAGCAAGATAGGAAGCTGACTTTCTGCCCAGTTGAGGATGCTTCCTCTTCAGCCTGCCCTCTGGACACTGGCCCTTAGCTCTCTGGGACCCAGGGGAAATCCAAGGAGGAGAACTCTTTGGTTGGGATTTGGGTTAAGGTTCGCTCCATTCGATCCACCATGATGATTCTTCATTACAAAATAGTGGCAGAGCACACACCCACAAGTGCAAGGGATCCTTGGAAGAGTCAGTTGGATAAAGAAATGAAAATAATAATGAATAATAAGTACAATAGCAAACATTGGCTGGGGACTTATTATATTCCAGGCACCTCTAATCTTATTTTAGCATCATACAACTCTATAAACCAGGCAGTCCCATTTTTCCAAATAAAGAAACCAAGGCTCAGAGAGTCACTTATTCAAGGTCACACTGTAGTGAGTGGCAGAATTGGAACCCAGACAGCCTGACTCCAAATATGGTACTGCCTCAGAAGCACTGTATGCAACCTAAAGATGCAGTTCCTCCAGTCCTAGAGTTTTCCCTTTTAAGAGCCTGAGGGATGTTGGGGTCAGGGTGGAAGGAGACCTTTGTTGGGGGAGGTGCTCATGAGGCAACATAGGGAAGCCTCTGACTTGATCTTTTGCATCCTCTTGCGTCCCCCTGGCTTCTTTCTCCTCCCCTCAGCTGTCCCAGGCTGGAGACCTTATCATGGAGGTTTATATAGAGCAGCAGCTCCCAGACAACTGTGTCACCCTGAAGGTTAGTCCTGGGGGAACTGCAGGGGAGATGAGAGAATGGTGGGGGGCAGGGACAACAGCCTGACCATCATGCTCTTGCCCTGACCCCAGGTGTCCCCAACACTGACTGCTGAGGAGCTGACTAACCAGGTACTGGAGATGCGGGGGACTGCAGCTGGGACAGACTTGTGGATGACATTTGAGATTCTCGAGCATGGGGAGCTTGGTGAGTATAACTGTGTGTGTGTGTGTGTAGTCAAGGTCACCAATGACTTCTGCGTTGCCAAATCCAGTGGACACTGTCCTCATCCATGTAAGGGGACATTTAACACCATTGACCAACTTCTTCCTTCTCAATACTCCTCTCTGTTGGCTTTAATGAACCCAAGCCCTTGGTTTCCCTTCTACATCAAAGGAGGCTTCTCCTTCTCCTTTGCCCAGACTTCAAATGTTGGAGAGACCCTGGGCTCAATCCTGGGCCCTTTTCTCTTCCGCATTTCTCCTTGGATGAGCTCATCCAGTCTCATAGCTTTAATAACCTGACACCCACATTTTTACCTCTGGCTCAGATCTCTCTTCTGAGCTCTAGATTCACATATCCAGCTGCATACTTGACACCTTTGCTTGTATGTCTCATAAGCATCTCAGACCAAATTCCCAACTCTCTCCTCTACCAAAAACCCAAGCCATTTCCTAGTTTTTCCCAACTTAGTAAATGGTCCCACCATCCACCCAGTTATTAAAGCCAGAGACCTAGGAGTTCTGTGACTCCTCCCCTTCCTTCTTCTTCATACTCAACCCACCAACTCATCCTGTCAATTCTATTTGAATGTATGACTTCTCTCCATCTCACTGTTAGCACCACCCTAGCCAAAGTCACCATTCTTTCTCTGCCCCCCTACATTAATCACAAAAATGTACGGCCCCAAAAAGGGAATAGCTGGACAGTGTTCCATTCTCACCACCCTACAATCCATTTTCCACAGAGGGGCCAAGTGAACATCTCAAGCATAAACCAGGTCATGCCATTCCCATGGTTAAAACCCTCCAGTGGCCTCCCTTTGAACTTAAAATAAAATCCAAGCTTTTTACCATGGCCTATAAGGCTCTGAATATATGCCCTTCCCCCCTTCCCCCCAATTTCTCAGACCTTCTCTTACATCACTGGATCTTTTATCTATCTTCTTTGCTCCACACTGGCCATAGTTCCCCAAAGACATCTTTCCTGACTCCAGGCCTTTGTTCTTGCATTTTTGCCATGCCTGAAGCCTTTTTCCCCTTGATCTTAGCATGGCTTGCTCTTCCTAATCCTTTAGGTCTCTGGGGCTCATCTTCAAATGCCACATCTGAAAGGCTTTCCCTGATCACCCTATCTCAGTGGCTGCCCTGCGACTCCCTCTCACTCAGCTTCTTGTTTCTTTCGAAGCAGTTATTTGTCTGCAATTATTTTGTTTGCTTACCTGTTTACTGTCTTCTCCCTCACTAGGCTGTGGGCTCTGTGAGGGCAGGAACCACATGTATTGTGTTCACTACCGTTTGCCCAGGGCCAGTCCAGTGCCTGGCTTAGAGTTGGTACTAAAATAAATGTCTTTATCTGGATGTTGAATGGATGACTGAATGAGTAGTGTGAGATGAGTTGAGGGCTCCAGGCTGTGAGTGGATATCCTGGTTGATTCTCATCCCCACCTTGCCCATTAGAGCGGCCACTGCACCCCAAGGAAAGGGTCCTAGAACAGGCCCTGCAATGGTGCCAGCTCCCGGAACCCTGTTCAGCCTCCCTGCTCTTGCGAAAAGTCTCCCTTGCCCACGGTGGCTGCCTCTTCACAGGTGAGCCTCCTTCCTCAGCCCAGCATCCCGCAGGCCTTTCCCCCAGGCTCTTCCATCCAGTACTACCATTGCCCATGTGTGCCCAGGTACCCGGCGTGAGAGCCCACGGATGGGGCTGCTGCGGTGCCGTGAGGAGCCGCCCCGATTGCTGGGAAGCCGCTTCCAGGAGAGATTCTTTCTTTTGCGTGGCCGCTGCCTGCTGCTGCTCAAGGAGAAGAAGGTGAAGCCCTGGGGCAAAGGGAATGGAATGCTGGGTGGTCATATGAGCGGACCCATGACTGCACTGACCCTCTGACCCCACAGCCCATACTCTCATCAATCTCATTGCTTCTCTGACCCCTTGACTTCTCTGACCCTGTGATCACATAACCCATAATCCACCAACCCAATGTTTCTATGCCTTTTTTTAAATAATATTTTATTGTGTTTTCAGTGAACGTTTACACAGCGAATTAAGTTCCCATTTAACAGTTTCTACACAATTTGTTCAGTAACACTGGTTACATTTTATACAGTGTGTCACCTTTCTCATTACTTTCGTTCTGGTGATCCCGTTTCCAATAATCTAGTTTCCCTGCCCCCTTGCCTTCTCGTCTTTGCTTCAGAGTAAGTGTTGACCATATGGTCTCATATAGATGATTTTTTAAAGGAGCACAGTTCTCACAGACGATAGTTTACTTTATGAGCCAATCTATTATTTAGCTAAACAACTACCTCATGAATGGTTTTAGTTCAATGTTTAAAGAGTATCTCTGGATGATAGTCTGGGGGAGTCCTCCAGTCTCAATTGGTCAGTAAATATAGACTTTTTAAGAATTTGAGTTCTGTTCCACGTTTTGCTCCCGTTCTATCAGGATCCATCTGCTGCGTTCCTGATCAGAACAATAGGTAGTGGTAGCTGGGCACCATCTAGTTCTTCTGGTCTCAGGGTAGATGAGGTCCTAGTTCATGCAGACTGTTAGTCCTGTGGACTAGTTTCTTCTGAGTCTTTCTTCTCCTTCATTCTCTTTTCTCTCTGGACACATAGAGACCAATAGTTTTATCTTAGATGGTTGCTTGCAAGCTTTTAAGACTCCAGACACTACTCACCAAACTGGGATGTAGAACATAAACTTTACATACTATATTATGCCAATTGACCAAATTGTCCCACGAGACTATGTTCCTAATCCTTCAGACCTTGTAAACCAATCCCGCAAGCTGTTTAATAAGTATCCATGTTTGTGTCCCCTATGTGCTTTATCATATATATGAATATATATGGGTGCATATACTTACATATATATACATCTGCATATAAACAAAAAACCAAACCCATTGCCATTGAGTCCATTCTGACTCACAGCGACCCTATAGGACAGAGTAGAATTGCCCCATAGGGTTTCCAAGGAGTGACTGGTGGATTCAAACTGCCAACCTTTTGGTTAGCAGCTGTAGCTCGCCATAGCTCTTAACCACTGCACCACCAGGCTCCACCTGCATATAGACATATCTATATAACCCATTGCTGTCGAGTCGATTATAACTCATAGTGACCCTATAGGATAGGGTAGAACTGCCCCATAGAGCTTCTGAGGAGCGTCTGGTGGATCTGAACTGCCGACCTTTAGGTTAGCAGCCGTAGCTCTTAACCACTACATCACCAGGGTTACCATACTATGTATGCCCACCTATATACACACACGACTGCAGTGGTTTTTTTGGTGGCTATACACACGTATCCATACCTATACAATTATATGCACACATACATATACATGTGTCCACACTACTATTAAGTTGTTTTTGCACCATTGTATATGTCCTAGCATTTACCCAAAATGCCCTTTTTTCTTACATACGTCTTAGTGACATCATTTGTCTTGGTCCAGCTGTGCACACTTCACCCACATTGATGTTATATTTCCTATCCCTCAAAATAACAGTGTCTATTTAGAGCGTGATCTCTGCCCCCCTACCCCCACCTATCCCTGGTAACCACCAGTGAACCCTGGTTTCAGTATGTATACCGATTGTTGTCTTTATAATACAGTAGTAAGGTCATACAGCATTTGTCCTTTTGTGATTGACTTATTTCATTCAGCGCAATGTCCTCCAGTTTCATACACGTTATAATATATTTTGAGAATCCCATGCTTTCTTGACCTCATTAATCATGAGCTTTCTCTCACCTCTCAACCTCACTGACTCTGTTCACATTCTCAGAGCTCTAAACCAGAACGGGAGTGGGCTTTGGAAGGTGCCAAGGTCTACCTGGGAATCCGCAAAAAGTTAAAGCCTCCAACACCGTGAGTTTTCTTACCCAGCCCATACTTCTAGGGCCTTCCTGCTGTCACCTCTCTGATCTTTGCGATCACCCCATCACTGTTCTCCTTTGCTCCTAGGTGGGGCTTCACGTTGATACTAGAGAAGATGCACCTGTGAGTCCCCCTCCCCACACATTCTGGCTTCTTCTCTGGCTTAACCCTGTACCTTGTCCTCCATCTCCTACCTCTTTGCCCCTTCTATCCCTATAGCTGTGACTCCTCCCCTCCCCTTAATTCCCCTCTGATCACCTCCAGCTACCTGTCCTGCACTGACGAGGATGAGATGTGGGACTGGACCACCAGCATCCTCAAAGCCCAGGTGAGAGGAAGAAGGAGGCTAAGGGTTGGGCCTGTGGCCCCCTAGCTACTGGCTATATCCCTAAGTGCCCCCCATGCCCACTTGTGCCAACCCCTTACAATCTCGCCAGCATGATGACCAGCAGCCAGTAGTCTTACGACGCCGTTCCTCCTCTGACCTTGCTCATCAGAAGTTTGGCACTATGCCCTTGTTGCCCATTCGTGGGGATGACAGCGGGGCCACCCTCCTCTCAGCCAATCAGACCCTGGTAAGGCCCCAGCCTGTCCCAACCTCCTCCTGCCCCCTGCCCTTGCTGCACTACATGGGGGAGTGGTGTGCCTGCTTGCCTGGTGCCTCCCTCTGCTCACTGTGCCCCTCCCTCTGCCTTCTCTGTGGACCCCACTCCCCACTTCTGCTTCCTGTTGCCAAGCCTCACTGGGTCTCTGTGTTTCTCCTTCCCCTCATCCTTACTCTACCTGTGCCCAGCGGCGACTACATAACCGGAGGACCCTGTCCATGTTCTTTGTGAGTACTGTACCTGCCCTAGCTGTGTGCCTGTCAGCCCTATGTTCCTCTGTGTGCCCTGACCCTGGGTGTGCTCTCTGTATTTGTCCTGATGCAGGCCTGGGAGGACCCTTCAGAGTGTGTGTGTGTGACAGAGAGAGAGTGACAGACAGAGTTGGGGCCAGAATGTGGAAAATGAGAATAGCATGTGATGAGAAAAGGAAGAAGGAGCCATGGGATCTAAAAAGTAGAAGAAAAGTGGTTTAGTGGGTTCAAGCCCCAGCTCTACCATTTACTCACAGTGTGACCTTGGACAACTGACTTAACCCCTCTCAGCTTCAGTTTACTCATCTGCAGTATAACCCACCACCCAGGGTTATACTGATATCAAACACGCAAAGTATCTTGCAGTGTCTGACCCAGAGGAAGAGCCCAATAAATGACACTGATTAATAATCCAGTAACTAACTCTGTGCCTGCCTCCTGCCACCCCTATGCCCATCCAGCCGATGAAGTCATCCCAGGGGTCTGTGGATGAGCAAGAGGAACTGGAGGAGCCTGTGTATGAGGAGCCAGTGTACGAAGAAGTGGGAGCCTTCCCTGATCTGACTGAGGAGACCTCCACCTCCTCCACCATACGGGAGTGGACAGCCAAGCCAGAGAACCCCCTCCCCAGCCAGAGGTTCTTTGATCAACTTCTGCTCTCCAAGGCAGGCACCCTGGGCTGGGAGGAGAGGCCACCTGAGCCCCCTCCTGGTCCCCCTTCAAAGAGCAGTCCCCAGGCACATGGGTCCCTGGAGGAGCAGCTGCTCCAGGAGCTCAGTAGCTTCATCCTAAGGAAAGGAGAAACCACCACAGGCCTTGGCAGCCCCTCCCAGCCCTCCAGCCCCCAGCCTCCTAGCCCCACTGGCCTTCCCACACAGACATCCAGCTTCCCCACCGAACCCCCTTGTACTTCCAGTCTACCCTCCAGCCAACCCCTCACATGACCCTAGGACCAGCAGTCTGAGAGGGTAGGTACCCAGGAGGCAGAAGACCCAAGCTCTTACCATGAAAGACACTGCTGGGAGCTTCCTCTGCCCTGGCTGGAAAGACTGCAGAATCCAATGTAGTGCTGTGGGAGGAGCACTGGACTGAGGGTTTAGGAGGCTGTAGTCCCACGGCAGCTCATGGCCCTTCTCTGGGACTCAGCTCACTTCTCTGTACTGTGAGGTAACTGAAATAAGGAGAACTCTGTTTCTCAGAGTTGTAAACCTTACATATTTTCCCTCAACAAGGACATCTCCTGCTTTATGTATTTGATATGTAGGGATTCTGTGAGAGATTTGAGGTTTTAAAAAGAATGGTTTTACTGCATTAAAGAAAAGGCTTGAAAGCCAGAGGTCTGGGTGATCTTCAATCCATCCTACCCCATCTCCTACATTCTGGAATTACACTGAAGCTCTGGAGTGGAGAGGTCAATTGGGGCCCCGGACTGGGGCAAAGAGGAGCCAAAAAAGGATGGGTCACTGTTAATAAACTTTGGAACCAAAAGGCTATCATTCATTTATTCAACAAATATGTACTGAGTGCCTAATTTGTGCTGTATACTAGAACAAAACAGATGAGGTCCCTGCTCTTATGGAGCCTCCACTGTAGAGTAGGAATAGAAAATAGAAAGTATATACAAAAACAAATACATGTGCTATGGAGAAACTAAACCAAAGTGATGTGCTTGAGAGTAATTGTGGAGGTGGCATTTAGACTGAGTGGACAGGCAGGGCTTCTAAAGAGTTGAAATTAAGGGTGAGAAACCAGACAGGTAGAGCAGTGGTGGGAGGATCTTCTGGAGAGGGAAAGCGGCAGCATGAAGGCGCTGTAATGGGAAGGGGCTTGCCTGTTGGAGGGACATCAAGGAGGCTATAGTGGCTGAAGCATGGTGAGAGAAGCAGGGAAGAGTATGTCTGCTTGGCAGGGCCCAATCATGCACAGCCTTGTAGGCCATGCTGGGGTATCTGGATTTTATTTGGACTACAATGAGAAGCAATTGAGGGGTTTTAAGCCAGTGGGTAATGAGATCTCATTTCCTTAAAAAAAAAAAAAAAAGTCACTCTGGCTACTGTATGAACAACAGGTTGTAGGGGGGCAAAAGTGGAAGAAAGGAGACCAGATATTAGACCAGGACACAGATCATAGGGGCTTGGACTAGGGTGGTAGCCTTAGAAATTGAGGGAAGCAGATCAACAGGAGACAGTTTTTAGAAGTAGAACCTACAGGACTTGCTGATAGATGGAATGTGGGGGTAGGAGAAAGACCACAATCGAGGCTGAACCCCTGGGTTTCTGACTTTCCTAATTGGATAGAGGTGGTGCTATTTAATATATTACCTGGGGGAGACAACTGGGAGAGGAGCAGGCTGAAGGAGCTGTTTTAAAAGTTTGAGGTGCCTGTTAGATATACAAGTGGAGGTGTCAGCTGGTAGTTGGATATGTGTGTCTGGAACCAAAGGTAATTGCTTCTTTCACGTTGGGGGTGCCTGAGCCAAGGGAAAGTGGGTGCAAATCCTCAGAGTGCAGTGCGGTAGCTCGTAGATGGAGTAGAGAGCCTAAAGGGAAAATCTGACAGGTGACGGGATTTCTGGGCCATATGCCCACTCGCTGGTATTTAGTTTTCAGCTGGGGCCTAAAATGTACCTCTTTTCCTCTGGGCTTGGTTCCTCCCCGGCCTCCCGGAGTCTTTCTCACCCTACTTATGCTGGCTTTTCCAGTTCGGCGGGAATTGGGAAAAGGTCTCGGTCCAGCCCTGTCCGCTTTGTCAGATGCATCTTCGCTCAGGTGTCCAGTGACTCAGTTTCCCTGCTCACACATTAAGTTTCTGGCCATCCCTAACCTTCGCACCGTGACTTGCGATCTGCATACGTAAATGAGTGATTAGAAAAAGATAATTACGGGCTGAGTCAGTGGCTTCACTAGAAATAGAACGCAGGCGTCTTGACTCAGAAGCCCGAGGTTCCCCACCGCCCAGCGGACGCGGCGTCCGTCCGGCGGCGAGGACCCTTCCGGAGTACTTGCAGCAACAGCCGAGATTTAGTTCCTCTGCTGCCCCCTCGCGCTTCCGCGCTCTGCGCGTCGCCAGAACAGGCGTGGGCGGGGCGAGGGCGAGCGGGGGCAGCTCAGGGGCGGGGCTTCGGTGTGGGCGGGGTTTCCTCGAGTTCCGGAGTCGAGTCGCCGTCTGGGCCGGAGTGGAGATGCAGCCGCCGCCCCGAAAAGTGAGCTTGGCCTGAGAGTGGGGACTCCTGGTGGGCTGGGGGTGTGGAAGGGACCAAGGGGGTACTAGGCCCGGAGTGGGGGGCGGGGAGTGGAAAGGGATCAGGGCCCAACCTAGAAACAGCTCTGCGCCTCCCCGGCTCCGCCCCCTCATCTCTCCAGGCGCGCAGTGTTCTTTTGGTCCCACTGCTGGGGTCTTCATCCTCTTCTTACCCTGCTCAGGTGAAGCCGGCCCAGGAGGTGAAGCTTCGCTTCCTGGAGCAGCTAAGCATCCTTCAGACTCGGCAGCAGAGGGAGGCAGATCTGCTGGAGGACATCAGGTAGCTCCCGACTGCATATTCACACCTCCACTCCAGCTGTCGCGCGCTCGCCCCACCCACTCCAACATACATCTGCCGGGTAAAAGGGGTAGAGAGTACCCTAACCTGCTCATTCCAGGGCCTCTTCCTAGTCTTGCATCTCATAGGCCGGATAGGAATTACACCCTCCCACACAGATGCACACACACACACCCACACAGACATACACACAGGAGCTCTTCCTCAAATTCTGTGACTCCACACCACACCACACCTGACACCCCCACAATCAAGCTTAGGACAGAATCCCCCTTCCCTCTTCCAGACCTGTTGGAAAACTGGCGGGTCCTTAATCAGAATCCTCACCTCCAAGCCCACAGATAGTCCTCCGGGGTGGAGAGGATCTTGCTGGGGCTCTGAGCTATGAGGTGAGGTGGTCTGGGCTGCTGCCAGAGGTGATCTCAAGGACTTTCTCTCTTCAGATCCATTCCCTCCACGTGTAGTCAGGCTCTAGGCCTGGTTTCCCTCTTTCCTGCCCAGGCTAAGGAGAGGATTGAGGGCAGGAGAGCAGCACTGAACAGTAACCCCCACAATCTGCCCCCAATCTCCACAGATCCTACAGCAAGCAGAGGGCAGCCATTGAACGCGAGTATGGGCAGGTACGAGACTCCTTTCTTTGGGCCATCGCTTTACACGCACCAGCAATGTCTCTCTACACATACCCCTATTCTGGTCAAGAGCAAATGCACCCGAGTCAAAAAGGCTTGCCTCGAACCTCTGCTGTGCTACTTATTAGCTGTGTGACCTTGGACAAATTGCTTAACTTTCCTTGGCCTTGGCTTCTTTTTCTGTAAAATGGGAGTAATAATAGCAATAACATTGTACCCTCATGTAGTATTGTCCTAAGGGTTGAATAAGTTAATGCATGTAAAGCACTTAGCAAACTGTGTGGCATATAATATCATTCAATGAATGGTATTATTATTATACTCTGATTCCCTTTTCTGCCAGTTGGGGAGGATCTTTGAAAGGGAACTGGGTCTGTGATGGCTTTCCTACCAGGCACTCCAGAAACTGGCTGGGCCATTCCTGAAGAGGGAGGGACACCGTAGTGGGGAGATGGACAGCAGGTAGGTACCATGGAGGGGGGCTAAAGGGGCCAAGTAAGGATGGGGAGTGCCACCCAAGGAACCTCGTGTGGGGGGCAGTGAGGGGAGAGGGCACGTGAGCTCCAGGTAGAGCTGACACAGCAGCAGCAGGAGAGGAGCTGACCTAGCAAGGACGCTGTGGTGGGGGCGGGGGGCATGAGTGAGCCTTGTGGCTGAGCTAATGGGCTGATCGATTGATGGGCTCCCAGATGAAGGGGGATGGGAAAGCACTCCGTCTCCCATGGTGTTGGGGGGTGGTCTCATGAAGCTTTGGAGTGGCCCCTCCTCAAAACAGACCTTCTCTGGGGAGGGGCAGGACAGTGTTTGGTGCCTGGCGCTGCCTGCTGGATGCCACCGTGGCTGGGGGCCAAGCCCGGCTCCAGGCGTCAGACCGATACCGTGACCTGGCAGGGGGCACAGGGCGGAGTGCCAAGGAACAGGTGCTCAGGAAGGTATGGCTCAGTGGATGGGGTAAAGGGAGGGCTGGCTCAGGGCTGGAGGTGGTCTGGGTCCGGACTTGGTGTGGCCATGCTCCCAGGGAGCAGAGAACCTCCAGAGAGCGCAGGCTGAGGTGCTGCAGTCTGTCCGGGAGCTGAGCCGAAGTCGGAAGCTGTATGGGCAGCGGGAACGCGTGTGGGCCTTGGCACAGGAGAAGGCAGCCGATGTCCAGGCCAGGTGGGGATTTGGGAAGACTGAGGAGTTGTGGGGGGGTGGGGTGGTGCCAAGCTACCACAGCTAGGCCTGACTCTGTCTCCTCTTCCCTCCCTGCTCAGGCTAAACCGAAGTGACCATGGGATCTTCCACACTCGGACCAGTCTCCAGAAACTCAGCACCAAGGTTGGGGACTGGGGTGGGGGGGATGAGGGCATGAGTAGGGGCGGGAAAGAGGGTAGGCAGAGACTAGTGGTTTGGAACGTAGAGGCATAAGTCTGAAAGACTGGCTTTGAATCCAGGCTCCCCTACTTCCTAGGTGTGTGACCTTGGTTAAACACTTGATCATTCTGAGCCTCATTTTCTTCATCTGTAAAGTGGAAATAATACCTTTTTTTATTTGTTCCTTTAATATGCACTTATTGAAGATCCCTTGTGTACTAAAAAAAAAAAAAAAGATCCCTTGTGTACTAGATACTGTTTATTTTAAACACTGAGGATACAGTGAAAGGCACTACCAACGGAGTGTCTGCCATCTATTTGTTTATTCACTATCTGTCTCCTCCAACAGCTTGGTTGGAGGAGACAGATAGTGAATAAACAAATAGATCAGATTAAGCTGAAAAGAAAATATGCTGTGATAAAGGATAGCAGAGTAGGAGTGTCATTTGGAGGGAAAGCCTCTCTGATATGTGGCCTGAGTATCAAGGAACCAGCCTTGCAGCAGGCAGAGGAAATGGTGAGTGCAAAGCCTTGAGGTGGGAATAACTTTCTAAGCTCAAGGAACTGAGAGGCCAGTGGAATAGAGCAAGGGGATGAGCACTGTGAAAAGAGGTCAGAAAGGAAGCTCATGTTGAACCTGGTAGACTCTGGTAGGGAGTAGCTTGGATTTTATTTTAAATGTATGCAGAAGCCATTAAAGAATTTTAAGCAGAAGCTCTGAGTATGTGAAATTTTTACTGGATTGCTGGGTACATAGTAAACATTTAATAATGTGAAGATCCATTCTGGATCTGGGTTCTGAGCTGGCCTTGGCCTTGGATGGACTCCCAGGGTCCAGGGCTCCCAGTCAACACCTGTTTCCTATTCACAGCTATCTGCCCAGTCTGCCCAGTACTCTCAGCAGCTGACAGCGGCCCGCAATGAGTACCTGCTCAACTTGGTGGCCACCAACGCCCACCTTGACCACTACTACCAGGAGGAGCTGCCAGCCCTGCTCAAGGCCAGTCCCAGTCCAGATACCCTTGCCCTTCATGGGGAGGGAAGGGAAGACCTCATCCTGCTTCCTACTCCCCATGAGACTGGTGGTTTCAGGGACCTAGCTTGCTTAGAATGGTTAGAAGATACATTCCCGATTCTGCTTCTAGCTGGCTGCATGACATCCTGCAAAACACTTAACCCTCTGAACCCTAGTTTCCTCATCAGGGATAACCCCTCCTCTGCCTTATAAGACTTTAATGGGGCTCAAAGGAGTAATGGATGTGAAAGTGGTTTTAAAACTAGTAAGTGCAGTACACACGTGAGTGCCTGCTATTAGAAGCAACAATAATGCCTTTTATCCTTCCCACCTTCCCATACCTTATGCCCATCACCCATCCAAACCTGGACAGACAGCCTGCTTTGCAACAGACGGCTAGGAGAAGGGTGGCGTCAGTACTTTGGGGTTCTCTCCAGGTCCTGGTCAGTGAACTGTCAGAACACTTGAGAGACCCCCTGACCTCACTAAGCCGCACAGAGCTGGAAGCTGCAGAGATGGCCCTGGAACATGCCCGCCAAGGGGGGCAGGCAACCTCCCAGGTGAGGGCTGTGCCCTGTAAGAGCTGCTCAGAGCTTCTTTTCCCATCTCTTCCAATACAGACCAACCTCATGCATTTCTGCCCCTTTCCTTCTCAGCTTGTCCTCTTTCTTCCAAGAGGGGCTGGGTACAGGATTGGAGAGAGAGCCAGTCATAACTGACTTTTTCCAACCCCAGGTAAGCTGGGAGCAGGATCTGAAGCTCTTTCTTCAGGATCCTGGAGTATTTTCCCCCACCCCACCTCAGCAGTTTCAGCCAGCAGGGACTGATCAGGTGAGTCCACTCTGCTCAGTGGAACCAGGCCAAATGTGCTTTAGGCCTCCTCCCCCATTTCCGTTGTCCTATTTTTTTTTTAATATTAACTTAAAAACTATTTGCCATCAAGTCAGCTCCTACTTTTGGTGACCCCATGTGGTTCAGAGTAGAATTGTGCTCCATAGGCTTTTCAATGGCTGACTTTTCAGAAGTAGATTGCCAGACCTTTCTTCCAAGGCACCTCTGGGTAGACTTGAAACACCAACCTTTCAGTTAGCAGCCGAGCATCTTAACTGTTTGTATCAAACAGGGACTCTGGTATTAGCTTAGTGACTGTTAAACCTTGGAGAGGGAGTTTCAGAGCTTCAGTTCACCTCCCTCCCACCAGGAGCACGTATTAACACCCCTCGTTTCTACCTTGCAGTCACTTCACTGCACTTGTCCTTTTCATTCCACTTCTCTCCCTCATCCCATTTCTGGCACTCTGTGTGCCTAAGTGCCCACACAGATACACACCTGGGTTCACAGATAGGGGCATGTGTCTCTACCTCTTTGAGTTCTGGAAGGCAGGACAGAGAGAACAAAGGAGGAAACTGGAGAGAAGGGAAGTGGAGAAGGAGTGGCATCAGATCCTCCTCACAGCCCCACATTCCATTCAGGTGTGTGCTCTGGAGCTGGAAGGAGGAGCAGGAGGCGTGGCTGGGGTGAGTGGCCTGGAGAAAGAGGTCCAGCGCTGGACAAGCAGAGCTGCCCGCGATTACAAGATCCAGAACCATGGGAATTGGGTGAGGTGGGAGCACAGGTGTTTGGGTGGGCAAGAGGACCTGGGAGAAGGGATCCTGGAGTCATTGGGGGTGTCTTGGGACTGCAGGCAGGAAGGGAGGGGACAGTATTTTAAGACAACAGTATGGCACAGTGGTTAAGAGCACAGGTTTTGGAGCTAGACAGAACTGGGTTTAAATCCCAGCTCTATTGTTTCCTAGTTTTGTAACCCAAGGTGAGGAGTGACTTTACCTCTCAGGACCTCAGTTTCCTCTTCAGTAGAGTTATTAATAGCACTCACCTCATAGAGAAGATTAAAAGATGTAATGCATGTGAAGCAACTACCAAAGTGCCAGACCCATAGTAAGCCATTCTTCATAGTATCTCCACCTGCCCCATCCTGTCTTCCCAACCAGGTGCTGCAGCGGCTGGAGCAGAGGCGTCAGCAGGCTTCAGAGCGGGAGGCTCCAGGCATAGAACAGCGGCTGCAGGAAGTGAGGGAGAGCATGCGGAGAGCACAGGTGAGGCACAGCCCAAGGGTTAGGGCCACTGAAATCCCACCTCCTTGGGCAATGTCCCCCCACCCCGCATTCCTTTCCAGTCTATTTTTGTATATGTGCACAAAGACTGATAGATATTGAATGCTTACTGTGTGCATGGGAGCAGGTCACCAGGTCTTTTCTCTTTTGGGGTGGCTGGTGGGTTGGGACTGCTGACCTTTAAGTTAGCAGCCAAGCGCTTAACCACTAGGCAACCAAGGCTCTTCCCACTCCACTGTGCCCCCATGCATCTATCTGATGGCAGGGAGGTGGGAGGTGAGGGATAGATAAAGCTGGTGAGGTTCTGCTCACCTCCCAGAGGCAGGCTCAATCAGACCATGGCCTTGACTGACTCCCGTTCCCCATGCCAGGTGAGCCAGGTGAAGGGGGCTGCCCGGCTGGCTCTGCTGCAGGGGGCTGGCCTGGACGTGCAGTGCTGGCTGAAGCCAGCCATGACCCAGGCCCAGGACGAAGTGGAGCAGGAGCGACGGCTCAGTGAGGCCCGGCTGTCCCAGAGGGACCTCTCCCCCACGGTGAGTTCCCATTTCTCCCTACCCATAAACACCTAGGAGGGTAAGACTCCTCAGTAGGAGGCAGTCCCTATAATGTGGGGTTACAGTAATACCTAAACTCAAAGGGTTGTTGTGAGGCTTAAATGGAACCAGTCAAATACAATGTTTTGCACAGTTTCTGACATAGTGAGTCCTAATAAACTTTTATTATAACTATTTTTTTTTATAACATGGTAGTTAAGAACTAAGGTTCTGGAGGCAGACTGTAAGTGGTTTGAACAGTAGCTGTTCCACTTAGTAGCTGTGTGATCTTGAAAGTGACTTAACCTTTCTGAGACTGTTTCCTCCAAAGTGAAATAAGGTTAATAGTTGTGCAAAATAACACTGGGTTTTTTGAAGATAATTGAGACAATATACATAAGATACTTAACATTGAGCCTGGCATGTGATGAGCCCTCAGTTAGTATAACTCCTTTAATATTGTTAGTAGTATGCTTCTCTGTGGTGATTTTGCTTGAAATATAGGGTCAACAGATGGGCGGTGCTACTTTGGAGGAACATCCAGTGTCCTTTAGGGGTAGGGTGGAAGAGTAGGAGATAGAGCTGATACTTGAGAGTGAAACCTAGGACTATGTCTGTTCTCTGCCCCTCTCCAGGCTGAAGATGCTGAGCTCTCTGACTTTGAGGAATGTGAGGAGGCGGGGGAGCTCTTTGAGGAGCCTGCCCCCCCAGCTCTGACCACCAGACCCCTCCCCTGCTCCGCACATGTGGTGTTTGGCTATCAGGTGTGAATAGGAATGGGGACCTCAGAGGGTAGGGGTGAGAGACAGCCAACTCTTGACTCCTTCCTTGTGGGGCCCAGGCTGGGCGTGAGGACGAGCTGACCATCAAGGAAGGCGAGTGGCTTGAGGTCATAGAGGAGGGAGATGCTGACGAATGGGTCAAGGTGGGTATAGGGCCCAGGGCTCTGAGCTTGTGGGGGTAGTGGGAATGACTTCTTTATGGCCCCCAAGGACCCAGTCAGGCCTGGACCCAGCTAAAAGCCTGAGTGGAGGAGGGGCAGGGCCAGGGACTGCTAAGGCAGGTCTGATATCTGTCCACATTGTTGGGTGAGCAGGCTCGGAACCAGCATGGTGAGGTAGGCTTCGTCCCTGAGCGGTATCTCAACTTCCCAGACCTCTCCCTCCCTGAGAGGGGCCATGACAGCAACGACCCCTTGGGAGCAGAGCCTACAGGTAAGAAATGGAAATTCTGGGTCAGGGGATCCTGGGTATGGAGAAGAGTTACTGGGTGGTTGTGGTGCTGGGGTGTCATGGTCCTGGGGTACCACTACCCACCTCTTCCCTTCATCATTTCTCCTGGGCTTCTGCAGCCTTCCTGGCCCGTGCCCTCTATAGCTACACAGGACAGAGTGCAGAGGAGCTGAGTTTCCCTGAGGGGGCACTCATTCGTTTGCTGCCCCGGGCCCAGGATGGAGTGGATGATGGCTTCTGGCGGGGAGAATTTGGGGGCCATGTTGGTGTCTTCCCCTCCCTGCTGGTGGAGGAGCTGCTTGGCCCCCTAGGACCCCCTGAGCCCTCAGACCCTGAACAGGTAAGGCTGCCTTCCCCCTGGGTCCCAGGCACCTCTGGGTTGACCCACCTACCCCAGTAGGCCCATGTTCATCATTCCCTCCCCACGTTTACCTCCTACATAGCTTGGCTAGGCAGAGAAAGGAAACCCTGATGGCGTAGCAGTTAAGGGCTACGGCTGCTAACCAAAAGGTCGGCAGTTCAAATCCCCCAGGTGCTCCTTGGAAACTCTACGGGGCAGTTCTACCCTGTCCTGTAGGGTCACTATGAGTCAGAATCAACTTGACGGTGGTGGGGAGTGGGTAGGCAGAGAAAAGGGAAACCAAGGCAGCCTGGCATAGCAGTTAGAGCTTTAGCTTTAGTGCTGGAGACGTCTGAGTTCAAATCCTTACTGTGTGACCTTGGCCAGTGATTTCACCTGAGCTCCTTGCTTCACGTGTGAAATGGGGACTGTAATACCTACTTCCGCAGGCTCATTATCATAATTGGAGTTAATGGAGGTAAAGCCCTTAGCGCAGTGGCACAGAGAAGGTGCCTTAATATATGATATCTATTGCTATAATGAAGGAGCCCTGGTGGTACAATGGTTAAAGTGATCAACTGCTAACTGAAAGGTCAGTGGTTTGAAACTGCCAGTGCCTCCAGGGGAGAAAGATGTGGCAGTCTGCTTCTGTAGAGATTTACAGCCTTGGAAAGCCTACCGGGTCGCTCTGAGTCAGAATTGACTTGATGGCAGTGGGTTTGGTTTTGGGATTGTTATAATAAAGGAGCCCTGGTGGTGCCGCGGTTAAGTGCTTGGCTGCTAACTGAAAGGTCATCAGTTTGAACCCACCAGCCACTCTGTGGAAGAAAGATGTGGCAGTCTGCTTCCATAAAGATTACAGCCTTGGAAACCCCATGAGGCAGTTCTACTCTGTCCTATAGGATTGCTGTGAGTTGGAATTGACTCGATGGCAGAAGGTTATTGTTATAAAACAGCAGGAAGAGCATAGGTGTGGGAGTCAGGAGACCCAGGTTGTAGCCAGGAATCTGCCACTAACTGGCCCTGTGATCCTGGACAGATGGCTTAACCTCTCTGAATCTCATCTCTAAAATAATAATCGTAAAAATGCCTACCTCATAAGGCAGCAGTAAGGATTGAATGAATTAATTCATGTGAAATGCTCAATACATACGGATTATTGAAATAAGTATTAGCCACGACCCCCACCCAGATACAAACATTTGGCCACTCCCTGTATTGAGATGTGATGGGACAGGAATTGAAAGTGGAATGAGAGAAAAAGCTGGCGAAACCTTCCCACATCCCAGGAATAATTCTGTGCCCACTCCACCCCCAGACGCTGCCATCCCCTTCTCCTCCAAGCTTCTCCCCTCCTGTGCCCACCTCTGCCTTGGAGGGAACCCCTGTATCCATCCTGCCTGGGGGTGAGTTGAGGGAATGGAGGGCCATGGGAGGGTGAAAAATGGGAAGGAGGAAGCTTGGGACTCTTTCCTCCTGGATCATACTCTGTTCCTCTGCCTACCCTCAGGCACCTCCACACAGCCCCACCACATCAGGATGAAAGAGCTTGGGCTTTGGAGACAGGCCCACTGGTTCAAAGCCTGTTCTGTCACTACTTAGTGTGTGATTTGGGGTGGGATGTTTAAGCTGTCTGGGCCTCAGTTTATTTCCTTTATAAAGTGAGGTGCCTACCTCGTGGAGTTGTTAAAAAAGATGTCCACGAGTACACAGCATTGTGCCTGGCACATCATAAGTATACAAGTTGTAGCTGTTTTAGCCCCTTTAGCTCTTAGTATTCTTGAATCCTGCAAGCATCTTGGTTTATGTCCTCATTTTCCCCCTTAGAATGTCCATCTTTCCTAAAACCTTCTGGTACTTCCCCCTTCTCCTCTGAGCACTTTTTTGCCCCACCTTCTCCAGCACCCTTAGGTCATGTGGAATAATTTAGCACTCAGTCATCTGTTGTGTTTGTTGATGTTTCATGTATTGGGTTCCTGATAGCCCTTGAGGGTGGAGGTGCTGTATCCCACCTCCTCTGCTCTAGTACCTTGAGCAGGGCTGATTATACAGCAGGTGCCAGTGTTTGTTGAGGATGGATGGACTGATGGATTTTATGGCCAAGGTTGGTGACTATTCATTAATTCAAGAAATATTTATAGAGTGCCACTGGCCTAACTGCTGGAGATATAGCAAAGAACAAAACAAAGACTGAAGACTGACTTGTGGTTCTTATTTCCAGACCAACTCCCAGACTGCCCTGGGCCCCTGGACCTGATGGCACCTCGAATCAGGCCGGTAAGGGCCCCTGCCCTAGAGGAGACAATGTGGAGAGGGTTCATTCCAACTTGTCCTATTTTGTCTTCAGGTCTGAGGGAATGGATGGGTATTCCCAAGAAAGTACTTTGGAACACTGACTGTGTGTTCTCTACAGATGCGTCCACCACCTCCTCCACCAGCTAAAGCCCCGGATCCTGGCCACCCAGAGCCCCTCACCTGAGAGCCAGGGGGATCACTAGCCCTCAGTGATGCTGCTGCCCCATCCCATGCTGTCAAGGACTGCTTCCTCAGTGATCCTACACATTACAGCCAAAAGTTGGAATTTCTCCCATTTTCACTCTCACCCATTTCTGGGGCTAGAGCCCACTCCTTTTCCTCCGTTCCTCTCCTGCAATCTCTAGGATTGGAACTACCCCTTTCTTTTCCACCACCACCCCATCTCCAAGGCTGGAACCCCTTCTATCCCACTCCTGAAATCTCTGGGGCTGGAACCTACCCTCCTCAAATCTTGAATGGCTCCGCCCATGTTTGTCTCCACCCTGGGTCTGTGCCCCACCCCATCCTGGGTACCAGGGCCACTTGGGCTGGGGGCAGGGACAGAGTCAGGCCTTGCGAATCAGAAGGAGCTGGAGCCAGTATGCAAAAGCAGCTGTAATGGTCTGAGCGGATTTATTGACAGTGAATAAAGGGCAGGAAGCCCAAGCCAAGCCTTGGCCTCTTGCGCCAAGAGGGCAGGGGGCCTAAGGTGCTATTGCTTTAAGGGCCCACCAAAGGCAGGGGCCTGCTCCCAGCTGCCACGCTCTAGCATATGGAGTGAGGTGTTAGGAAGGCAGGTCAGGTGGCCTGTTGGCAGGCAAGGGAATGGGAAGAGACTGACGGGTGTATTGAGGGCTACTTCTGAGGTCCCCCAGCTTGAGACCATGAAACTCCAGGTGGAAGTAAGGCTGGTCCCTCAGCTGGGGGCAGTGCTGTCCAGTGGAGGGGAGGGGCTTCATGTCCACCCACCCCGGACTCTGCCAGCTGGTAGTCCATTCAGCAGCAGCGAAGAATGAGGCTTGGAAGAGAGGGAGGGTAACAATGTTGCCTTCTATTTAAGGTCTGTCCCAGCTTTTTCCTGGTGACACAGGACCCCTTCACTTCCGGGTTCCTGAATCTACCCCCTGAAGCACATGCCCACTCCCCACCACCAAACCAAAAATTTGTAGCAAAGGCTAAAGCCTGCAGTTCACCTGGGGGTTCAGGGAGCTGACGGGCTTGAGTGGGGGGTAGGAGGATAAGATTCACTGCCCTGGGTCCCAGGCAGACTCACCTCACATACCCTCTGCTCCCCGTGGTGGGGACGCCTGAGAGAAAGGGGAGGGGTCAGCAGTGGAAAAATAGTCCCCAGAGTAGGGGACAACAAAAGCTCAGTCTGCCACATCCCACTGAAGCCCTGGCCATGTCTTCATACCTGGTGATCTGAGATGTCCAGTTTGGTTGCTTTTGCCTCTTGACTGGGCAGCCCCGGACTTGGGCCCCTGCCTCCGGCCCCCAGCACCAGCTCTGCAGAGGCTCCAGGGTTCCCCTCAAGTGCACAAGGTACTATGCTACTGTCCCTGAGTCCTCCATTCTGCACTGGGGGGCTGGCTAGGGCTGGGGACTGTGGCCTGTCAGGGGGCAGTCTCTCCATGGCAGGCATCCCTGCCCTGGGCTGTCCTCCCCCAGATCCCTGACTGCCCCCTGGGTCCTGTCCCCCACTAGAGCCCCAGCTCCTGTCTGTTGGGGAGCCATCACGATGCTCATGCAGCCCATGGCGTTTCTCAATGTGTGTCACCCGAAACCTGGGAGGGGAGGGAACACTGGAGCTTAGGACCACAACTGAGAGGCTTCTTGCCCTCCTCTCCAATCAGGGACATCCCGGGTGTGATGGCCACTTCCCTCTGGCCTGGGCAGGGGAGGCCTTCTCAGACTTTGGGGTATATTGTGCAGCCTGACCCTGCTGCAGCGCCCAGTCCAGGAGAAAAGAGCCAGGGAGGGCCCTTTGGAGATCCTGCATGGAGTCCCACCAGGCCCACCTTTTGAGTTAGATGCCTGATCACTGTGGCCCCCACCTCTACCTCCCTTTCCCTGGAACACTGTGGCCCCACCTGCCCACAGAGAACACGGTGGTCTCTCCAGGCCGGGGTCGGCTCTTTCCTTCCTTGGAGCGGCCCTGACGGACAAGTGGGGGCCTCTTGCTGCGGCTGCAATGGATGCAAGGGGCTGCAGAGCCCAGATGCACTGTGTGATGGTGGGAGGGGGCTCCATCCTGCAGGCTGGAGGTGGCATCCACGCTGGACAGGAAGGAGGAGAACAGGGGTGACATTCCCATCTCCCTTCCTGTTCTGTTGCCTCCTGTTCTTTCAGCATGCTCGTTAAACCCCCAGATATCCCACTTCCCCAAGACCCCAACATTCTTTTCTTGTCTTTGTGTAATAAACTCAGTATTAAGATGTCAGTGACCATGCATTCTCCCTCTCGGGACTGTTTGCCAGAAAGAGAATAATGGTTGACCCAAAGGAGTGGCATTAAGGGTGAGTGTTAGGCTTGCCGATGTTCAGGTGGGAGAGATGGTTTGAAGGACCCTGGATTTCTACAAAACTTTTTACCTATAGGTGAGCCAACCTTGCCATCTACTTCCATGCCCCCACAAACATGCAAGGAGACTGGGAAAGAATTGTGCTGGAGGAGAGTACTTTCCAAGGCAACCAAAGCCATGCTGGACCTTATTTCCAGGCAACTCACCTGGACAGCTGCACTGTCCCTTCTCCTTCACTGTCCCCCAGCATCTCCTTCAAGGCCTCAGCATTGGCTGAGGGGAGAAAGAAAAGATGGAGTTAGTGGAGGTCAGGGCAAGAGAAGGGGGTGGGGAAGGAGTCAGCCTACACCTACCTTCATTTTGGATGATGCATCGAACAATCCTCTCTACTGTGTCCTCATTCATGTCATCCTCCTCAGCTGAAGGATGAAAGAGGTTGGCAAGGAAGAGAGAAAAGAATCACTTTGGGGGGGGGGGCATTACCTGGTGGTTCCTGTGGCTTACTCCTCAAAACATACCCCTTAATCTATTTGCTCTCATGCTGGACTTTAGCATTTCAGGAGCCAGGCCAGGGAAGATGGGGAGGTCAATGGGAGCCAAAGACCTTCCTCCCCATGTTGCCTCCTCTAGTCTTGCCTTTAGGGTGGTTTCACCCCACTTGCTGACTCAAGGAAGCATCACTAGGCCTCCTGCAGGCTTGACTGGGATCGGACCTAGGTCTGTTGGCCAGGGAAAGCGGAAAAAGATGTGGGGAGAAGCGTTTAAGAGAGAAAGATGGCTGAGCCAGGGTTCCCGGCTCCTGACTCACGGGACTGGAGCTGGGCGTCGTCAGGCTCCGAGCCCCTCGATGTGCGGCAGCGGTAGCCCTTCTTCTTGAGCACGTGGCAGATCATGAAGCCTACGAGGCCCATGAGGAAGAAGACCAGCACAAGCAGGAAGAGCATGTACAGCTCATGCTGGGGAGGCTCCAGGTCAGGCTGTGGTTCCGACATGAGGCCCTGGGGGGCGAGCGCGGGCCAGGGCGCCTCCTGGGGGGAGGGGGCTGCAGCTGGGGATGTTGGGGAGGGGTAGGAATGCCTCAGATTCCAAACTGGCAAGGCTCAGAGATCCGGTCCCACCCCCTACCCAACCAGGGAGCTGTCCGGGCCAGGGGTGCTGGTGCGCCAAGAGCTGCCGGAACGCGGGGCCAGACAGCGGCTGCGCAAGTCTTCTTCCACGACCCTGGTCCCGCTTCCCCGACGCCCGGAGCTTTCCCCTTTCCAGCTCGTCCCTGCTCTTCCGTCCCTCCCAAGGACACTGCAGCGCAAGACGGGACGGAATTCTCAGGCGGCGGGCGCAGGAGTCGCGCCTGAGTCAGCGTCCGCACCCGCTCCGCGCCGGCCTGGGCCCGGCCTCTGCAGCCCCCTCCCCTGCCTTCCTTCCCGCACCCTCCCTTTTCCGATTCCTTCCACCCTGAGCACCTGGCCCACCCAGTACCGGTGGTTCGGTTCTGGCTTCGGCTCGGGTTTCGGCTCCAGGGGCGTCCTAGTCCTGCTCGGGGCCCCCGACGCCCTCCCGGCGCTCATCCCTTGTTTCCTTCCCCTCCCCCTTCGCCGCCTCACCGGCTCCGGGCTGCGGCTGCGGCTACCGGTGCAGCGGCAGGCGAGGGGAGGGAAGGATGGAGAGGGATGAGGGCTGGCTGGGAGCCGCAGCAGGCTTCAGACAACTCCGGCCCTGGGAAGGAAGGGGGGTGGGAGGCGCCGCCGCAGCAACCCCTGGGTTTCCAAATGCCTTCGCCCGCCGCCGGCCCGGGACCGGGGGGCGGAGCGCAGGTGTGCGGAGCGGAGAGCTTGAGCTGTGCGCGCGTGTGTGAGCGCAAGTGTGGTGCGCGCGTGACTGGCTGGCACCTCTCCCGGGGGAGCGCGGAGCCGTCTGAGTCCGGGTCAGGACAGGCGGCCCGGCCCGGCGGGTGTGCTCCCCTCTGGTCTATCCCGCACGCCTGGAGAGGCTCCTGTCCGCAGATGCCCTAGCCGGGCGGATAGCCAGGGATCTCTCCAGCGGGCAGGCAGAAACCGGTTTTCTGCACCCGAGCGCGGCGGCGTGGCTGGTTCTCCAGAGCGTACTAGCGGGGCGGGCGCGGAGACCACGGCCGCACTCTCCTCTGGGGCAGAAGGCTGGACTAATGGCTCGGCTTCACGAAGATTTGGCCCCCGCCCGGAAGGAAATGACCCTCCCACGCTGAGACCGAGGTTACTTGTCCAGCACTCGAGCCGGGACGCTTACATCCAACCCCCAGGGGCCTGGCCAGCGGGGGAGGGGCGGAGTCTTGCAGGAGGTGTGACCTGGGCGTGGTCTCACAGAGGCGGGGCCTGGGCCTCCCAGTTCCGCAGAGGCGGGCTGCGTACAGACGCAGCACGCACGGCCGGGGGCGGGGCTGGCGGCCGGGCGGGCGGCGGAGGCGCGGGGCCTGGTCCCGCGGTCACCATGGCCAAGACCGTGGCCTATTTCTACGACCCGGACGTGGGCAACTTCCACTATGGTGAGAGATCAGGGTTGTGTGCGAGGGGTTTCAGGGCGCAGAGGTTTCGAGGCAGGGGCTGCAACTCCGGGGGTGGACACTGACGAACTCTCTTCTCCCCACCCCCATTGCCCAGGGGCTGGACATCCTATGAAGCCTCATCGCCTGGCATTGACCCATAGTCTGGTTCTGCACTACGGTCTCTATAAGAAGATGATCGTAAGTCCCGCTGCCTCTGCCATGTGTTAGGGGTGGGGCGAGCTGTGGTCTTAGGGCTAGGTGGGCTGGACTGAATGCACCAGGTGCGATCTGCATACGAAAACAGGAGCGGGGCGGGGGGCGGCGTAGCTGGACAGAAGGCATGAGAAGAAACCTCCCTCCAACGTGTTGAGGATGGTGTTCTCTGACTTAACGGGAGTTACTTTTTTCACTTAAGGTCAGCCACCCTTTGGCCCCAAGTGGACCAGCCCTTGACCTAGGGGTATGGTGGGGTGGGGGTGGGTTGAAGACCTCATGTTTTCATCCCTAGCGTCTTAGTGTGTGGGTAGTGCTGTGGCCTTAAGGGTGGGGGAGGGGCTGGACCACTGTACCTGACTGTGGGGTTTACCCTCATTTCCCACCTTTTCTCCTCATGTCCTGTTTCTTCCTGGAAGATGTTAGAGCTCTCGAGGGAGGGCCCACCAGCCTTGGGTGTAAATGTGTATGCGTGTATGGAGGGAGACAGGAGACATCCTGGGTATCTCCTTTCTAACCTAGAACGCTGCTACTCAAACCTTCATCTCCCAGACATCACACACGCTGCCCCCAGCTTGTAATTTATAGCTGTGATTTGGCGGTATAACAGGCCTAACCCTTATGCGTTGTGAGGGGAATTGGCCAACAATATGAATGAGTGTCCGCTGCTTGTGCTGAGGCACAGTCAAGTGGATTGGTCATAGAAAAGACTGAAGTGATGTTAATGCACGAGTCAATGAATTCCCTGAAATCATTTGCCTATATATACCTGTGTGCATTTTCTAGAGAGAGAAAAACTGCACTGTTCTTGCCCAGTTTCCAAAGGGGCATGTGAGCTACCCAAAATATACTAAATCTCTGGTTTAGTCCTTTGGGTTTTAATTAGAAGGTGGTCTTTGACTCTAGAATGGGAGAAGGGAGGGGATAGCTGGATAGAAGACACCAGGAGCAACCTCCCTCCTTCACCAGAGTGTAGAGGATGGTGTTCTCTGACTTAATGGGGGTTACTTTTTCACTTCAGGTCAGCCACCCCTTGGCCTCAGGTGGACCGGCCCTTGGCTTAGGGGTATGGTGGGGTGGGGCTGGTTTGAAGACCTGATGTCTTCATCCCTAGCATCTTAGTATGTGGGTAGTGCTGTGGCCTTAAAGGTGGGGGAGGGGCTGGACCACTGTACCTGACTGTGGGGTTTACCCTCATTTCCCATCCCTTCTCCTCGTCTCTTCTTTCTACCTGGAAGATGTTAGAGCTCTAGAGGGAGGGCCCAGCAGCCCTGGGCTGGAGGTGGGAATGAGGCAGGAAGCCCGGTGATCTTCAGGGGGCTCGATCATAATAACCCACTTGGCTCATCAGAGCCTGTTTTCTTCAGGCGCAGAGTGACCTTTGCCTCACAGAATAACAAGGATTGGTGTGTTGTGATGTGATGTCCATTGCGTGTGGTGTGGTGACTGCTGCGTGCGGACTTGAACAATTGCCAGGGTTGGGTTCAGTGTGAGTGGTCTCAGCCCCGTGAGTGGGCATGACCCTGCCTGGGTTCATCTTGTGTCTCCATCCCGAGGTTTTCAAGCCATACCAGGCTTCCCAGCACGACATGTGCCGCTTCCACTCCGAGGACTACATCGACTTCCTGCAGAGAGTCAGCCCCACCAATATGCAAGGCTTCACCAAGAGCCTTAATGCCTTCAATGTGGGTGATGACTGGTGAGGAGAGGACTGGGAATTTTGATGCTCGGCACTTCAAAAGGGGGAATTCTTGCGCGAGATCTTGTGGCAACAGCACTGGAAAGCTAAGAAGAGGGCTTACGTATCAGTGAATCACCACTTTCTCATTTGTTTATTCAGCAAATAGTTATTGATCATTTGCTATAGACCAGATCTGGTGCTAAGTGATGAACAAAAATGAAAAAAGCTTGGAGGTGGGAATAAACGATCGTGGAGCTTGCAGTCTAGTGGGAAGGCAATCATCTAATCTATACATAAATTTAATATTGTGGTTGTGCCAAGTCCTATGAAGGAAGGGGTACATGACAGACTGTGAAAGTGTGTAGTTGGGAGAATAATCTAGTTTAGTAGGAGGCTGGTCAGGGAAGACTTCCTAGAGGGAGTAAAGAGAGGATTGAACTGACATCTGCAGAAAGAGCAGGAAGTGATTAGGTGAAAGGGGGTTGGGTGGCTGGAGGGGGAGAGAGCATATGGTGGGCAGCAGGGACTATATGTGTTAATGGTCTCTGGTAGGATAGAGTATGACTCATTTGAGGAACAGAAAAAAGGCCGAGTGCTGAATATGAAGAGGAGAGTGATCTGAATTGAGGTTAAAAGAGACAGGCGTGGCCTGACCTTTTAAGCAGCCCTATCATGCAAACCCTGGTGGCATAGTGGTTAAGAGCTGTGGCTGTAACCAGAGGTCAGTGGTTCGAATCCACCAGGCGCTCCTTGAAAACACTATGGGGCAGTTCTACTCTGTCCTATAGGGTTGCTATGAGTCGGAATCGACTCGACGGCAACGGGTTTTTTGGATTAAGTAGAGAGGGGCCCTCGTGGTGCAGTGGTTAAGCACTCGGCTGCCTGTGGTTCAAACCCACCAGCTGTTCTGAGGGAGAAAGATGTGGCAGTCTGGTTCTGTAAAGATTACAGCCTTGGGAACCCAATGGGCCAGTTCTATTCCATTCTATAGGGTCACTATGAGTCAGAGTCAATCCATGGCAATGGTTGTTTTGTTTTGTTATGTAGAGGGAAGCAGCTAAAGTGTTTTTAAAAGTGGGGCCCGGGGGGGTGATTTGACATGATCAGGTTTACAGTGAACTGGTACATTTATAGAAGACTCAAGGTTAGGTGCTATGGGAGAAGAATGGACATGATCCTTGCTTGTATGCTGGTATGCATCCATGAAAAAACAATAGCCATGACAGCTACCACTTACTTTTATTTTTTATATTTTGAAATTTAGGGAAAATTTCAAACATTTCTGAAAGAATAGTGCAGTGAACCCCCTGATATAGGGGGTTCACTGCACTATTTATCTTTAACAATTATGAACACATGGACAATCTTTTTTTGTCTATACCTCCTCAGGTTAGATTATTTTTAAGCAAATTCTAGATGTCACATCCTTTCATCCATAAATATTTTATTATGTGTCTTCAAATGATGTTTTTTAAAAAGTTGTAACCACCATATCATCATCACACCTAAAAAATGAATAATTCCTTAACATCACACATGCAGTTAGTATTCAAATTTCCCCAGTTGTCTCCTAATTTTTTTTTTCCCCAGTAGATTTGTTTAAATCAGGATCTAAACAAAGTTCTCTCTTTGTTCTTGATTGACATATCTGCTAAGACTTTTAACCTGTAGCTTTCCTCCTCTCTGTCTTGAATTTATTTCTTGAAGAAGCCGGGTTGTTGGTCCTGTAGAGTTTCCTTCAACAGCTCCCATTTGTTGAGTGCTTACTCTGCTAGGTACTGAGCTGAGGGGTGCTGGTACAGCCACTTAATTCTCATGCCAGCCCTGTGATGTAATCGTCCTTTTTCCAGTGTTACGCATGAGTAAACTGAGGTTTGGGAAAATTTAGGTAACTTACCCCAAGTCACATAACCGATCAGTGGAGATGGCAGGATTCAGATCCAGAGCCCATGTTTTTAAACCACTACGCTAATCTGTTTTCCTGGAAGATCCTAACCAATGGAAGCAGCCTGGGCTGGAGGATAGAGGCCAACTCTTTAGGCTGGCATTGATTACCTTCCCAAACTTATCCCTATCCTGCTGCCCAGGATACCTTCCTGGATGCCCTTTGTTCTCCATTCAGCTTCCCCAAGGCCTTCCCAGCCTTCATACCACCTCCACGAAGCCTTTCTTGACCACACCATCCCACAGAGCTCTGTCCTTCTGCAGACGCTGCTCTGCTCCTTTGGTGTTCAGTCACATGCTGTCTTGGGAAGTTTCTTGTTTTGTTTTTTGTTGTGGATATATCCGAGTTCACTTTATAGGTCTGGGAATGGAGTCAGCCCTCAGGCCGCAGCTGGGGTCCTGTAGATGCTGCATTCGGCAGACTCTTAAACTGAAGTTCCAGTTGTGTTTATCTGGTCTTCAGATGAGAATCACCAGTTTTCCTTCCTTTTAATTTGTTTTGATCGTTTTCAAAGTAATCTCGTATAAAAAGCTAAATTGTACTACAAGGCTTTTAATGGAAAAAAAAAAAAAAGAGCAGTCCCAGACCCATCCCTTCCACCCATAGATCCCTGTCTCTAGTGGAAGCTACTTTCAGCTTCTGTAGCTATTTCTTCTGGTATTTATCTTTGGATTTCAAAACAATAATACTAACATGCTATTACCACTACTAACCTATGATACCTAAGTAACACCTACTGTCTGTCAGGCACTATTCTAAATGCTTTACAGCTGTTGTTAAGAGTAGAACTGCCTCGTAGGGTTTTCTAGGCTGTAATCTCTACAGGAGTAGATTGTCAGGTGTTTCTCAGTGGAGGTTCTGGGTGGGTTCAAACAGCCAACCTTTCAATTAGCAGCTGAGCGTTTAACTGTTGTGCCACCAGGGCTGTTTATACCTTCTAATTCTCTAAATGTATGTTTGGTACCACTTAAGTCACTGGGCTTGGTACATGCTTTGGTCTCAAATATTTGTTTTATAAATTTGCAAATAGTTTAGGAGTGTAGGAGGGAGAAGACAGAGTTATTGAAGAATGGAAATTGGAGGGGATTGGGTGAGAAAAAGGTTTAGGAAGGGGCCAGACAAATGCAGGAGGGTTCCAACTGGCTCCTCTCCCCTACAGCCCAGTGTTTCCCGGGCTCTTTGAGTTCTGCTCCCGTTACACAGGCGCATCTCTGCAAGGAGCAACCCAACTGAACAACAAGGTGACCATAACCCGGAGTCCTGTTCCCCATCTCCCCTTAGCTCTGACCCTGGACTCCCAGCTTTAGAGGTGGGCTGAGGAGGACTGTGAGTTGGGTATTTGCCTTTCAGATCTGTGATATTGCCATTAACTGGGCTGGTGGTCTACATCATGCCAAGAAGTTTGAGGTGAGTGAAGAGGTGATGGGGGAGACAATGGCCACCGTAGGGTAGGTGGTCAGGATGACAGAGGGGGACATCTGGGTGGACGAATTGTTCCCCTCTTTGTAAGACCACTGCCTTGCCATAGGCCTCGGGCTTCTGCTATGTCAACGACATTGTAATTGGGATTCTGGAACTGCTCAAGTAAGTAACCCAGGAAGAGATGGGGCGGGAGGGGGTGGTTATGAGACTCTTGGCTGAAGCAGTTCCTCAGACTCTGCTCTGACCTCACGAGCTTCTCCTAAGCTCTTGATGCTTTCCTCAGCTGCCTTTTCCTCTGCTCTGCTGCAGATTCCTGGCCGCCTACTCACATTTCAGCCTTCTCTGCACATCTCTCTCCTGTCCTTGCCTCCAGGCTGGAGCCCCAGGGTTGCCCTTAGGGAACTGGTGGGATTAAGTTTCAGGTGACTTAGGTAGAAGCAGACTCTTCATAATTCCAGATCCCATGTTTAGAATGAGTGTGTTGGCTGGTTTTTCTCCCCGGAGCTCACCCCTGCCTCAGACTCTGGCTCGCCTTCACCTCAGGTACCACCCTCGGGTGCTCTACATTGATATTGACATCCACCATGGTGATGGAGTTCAGGAAGCCTTCTACCTCACTGACCGGGTCATGACGGTGTCCTTCCACAAATACGGAAATTACTTCTTCCCCGGTACAGGTATGGGAATAGAAATTACTCTCCCCTTTGCAACCTTAAGCTTTTTACCATGACTGCCTCCTTCTCAGCCTTCAGATCTCAGCCCAGATGTCACCTCCTCAGAGAAGCCTTCCCAGACTACCCCAGTTAAAGTAATCACCTCCCTCCCCCATTTTTCTGTCAAATCACCCTGTTTGTTTCTCACAAAGCACTACTTGTATTTATTGTTGTGTTTTGTTTACAGTATCCCTCCCCATTGCCTCCACCTTCAAGAATATAAGCTTGTTGGGATTTCATTAATTAGTTCTGTTTCCCAGTGCCGTAGTAGGTCCTCAGAAAAATATTTGTTGAATGAATGTTAGCTGGAAGAGACTTAGTGGCTCTAGGGAGTCTGTGGAAGTATGTAGATGTAGTGAGAGGCCCTCAGAGTATAGGTTGCAGTCGAAGCAGCTGGGTTGTGGGTGCCCTCTGTGCATGGCTTCCAGCCCCTGTCCCCCCTACTTCCCTGTAGGTGACATGTATGAAGTTGGGGCAGAAAGCGGTCGCTACTACTGTCTCAATGTGCCCCTGCGGGATGGCATCGATGACCAGAGTAAGTGCTGCAGACTTTTCCCTGCTCACTGCCCCTTCTTTCTCTCCTTAAAATAACTTCTGCCTGGTATCGTCTACTGTTGGGCCAGGTGTCCTTAAGGATGAATGGCCTTCTGAGGGGCCCATGAACCCCCTGGAAATTGTATGCAACGTATTGTGTGTATGTGCATTTTCCTGGGATAAGGGTCACTAGCTTTTATCAGTCACTCAGAGGGGTTTGGGACCCCCACCAGAAGTTCAGAACCAATGGTTTCCTGGGCTATGCTCTCTCAACCCCCTTTTTCCTTTTGTTCCCTGTCCCCCCATCTCCTTGGGGTGCCAGGTGCCCATCTTTGGCCCTCTCCCAGGTTACAAGCATCTTTTCCAGCCGGTTATCAACCAAGTAGTGGACTTCTACCAACCCACGTGCATTGTGCTCCAGGTAATACTGTCATTTCCCCCTTGTAACAGCTCTGCCTGGGGTTGGGGGGTGGAGGGGGAAAAGAAGATGCTCTGGATTTGTGGCGCTTTGATCACTTACCTCATTGCAGCTGTCTGGGGTTTCGCTTTTTGCAGTGTGGAGCTGACTCTCTGGGCTGTGATCGATTGGGCTGCTTTAACCTTAGCATCCGAGGACATGGGTGAGACTTAACCTCCTTCCATTCCCGCAGGTTTTCAAGCAGTCTGGGAACCCAATACATGGAATGGGTGGTGGTTGGGGAATGGACCTCACCTCTTCCTGGGAATTAAAAATAGCTACGAATTGTTCTTGAACCAGAAATGTCACCTGGAACAGCGTACCCTAGCTAGCCATTCATTCATGATAGCATTTTATGAAATAACTGTCATGTTTCAAAGACGGAGATACAATCGGGAAACAAGCAGACGAGGTCTCCCCTCCCGTGGAGTTTACATTTTAGTATAGGAAACAGACAAAATAAGTAAGCAAACAAAATAATTAGATTTTTATCAATCCTGTGAAGGGGAAAAAAAATGGAAAGCTAAGACACAGGATAACAATGGGAACCTACTTTAGGTAGTCTGATCGAAAGGATTTCCTGAGGAGGTGAAATTGGAGCTGAGGCCTGGGTGCTAAGAAGTAGGAAGTTAAGAGAAACAGAGGGAAATCTGTCCCAGGCGGGGAAGAGTGGGTGTAGTGGAGGAGATGGAAGTAAAACCAGCCAGGCAGGAAAACAGAGCCAGCTGGAGGTGGCTTGAGAGAAGATCCAAAGAGCCAGCCGTGGTGAGATTGTGTAGGGTCTATAGGCCCCAGTAAGGAGTTGGAATCATACACTAGATATGTTGGGAAACCGTTGATGAATTTTAAGCTGGGAGGTGACATGATCCAAATTGTGTTTTAAAGTGATTGCTCCGGCTGCTGAACGGAGAAAGGCTTGGCGGGAGGGGAACAGGAGTGGAAGTGGAGAGACCAGTTAGGAAACTATTGGCATTGTCTGGGCTGGAGATGTGGTGCTGGTGCTAAGGTGTGGTTTGTGGGGTTGGAGAGAAGTAGATGGTTTGCATTTTATTTTGGAGGCTGTAACTGACAAGACTTAGTGGTGCGTTCATGAGGATACTTGATTAACAGGTGGGGTGCCACAGAGAGTGTTGAGCTGGACGAAGGTGCACTTATATTAAACTTTTTATTGAGCTACAACAGAGGTACAGTGAAGTACACAAATCTTAAGAGTATAATTCATTAAATTTTGGCACCCAGATTGAGATACAGAACATTCCTCACTCCTGAGAAGGCTCCCCGTGCCTCTTTCCAGGCAATACCTAGGATGTATACTTTGGCTTTGGATAACGCCGTCCTCTCATTCCTCTGGTTCCTTTTAACAGGGAATGTGTTGAATATGTCAAGAGCTTCAATATCCCTCTACTGGTGCTAGGTGGTGGTGGCTATACTGTGCGAAATGTTGCGCGCTGCTGGTGAGTACCTTCACTGAGTTTTCTCCTTCCCGCTCCAGCAGCGTCCAGTGTGCGTGAGGGGCTCCCTGAGAGCTAGCCTGTTGGGCACTTCAGCCTACTTGCTCAGCCTGCCCCCCACCCACCTCCCGGTTGCTTTCAGGACTTACGAGACATCACTGCTGGTAGAGGAAGCCATTAGTGAGGAGCTTCCCTATAGTGGTAAGAACCACCCCAGGATACCCCCACAAGTAATAAACCTGTTTTCACAAGACCCTAGGCAAATGGGAAATTGGACCCGTTCAGAGCTCTACAGACTAAACCCCTGGGCTCAGTGCAGTGAAAAAATGGGGGTCTGGATGGGAAAGAAAGAGACTGGGGATTCTTGAGCCCTACCTGGACCTTTCTTCTCTCATTCTGAGCCATACTCTCTCCCTGACCTCTTCAACCCAAGAATACTTCGAGTACTTTGCCCCAGACTTTACACTCCATCCGGACGTCAGCACTCGCATCGAGAATCAGAACTCACGCCAGGTCAGAAGCTCGGAGAAGCTGAGTGCAACAGTGGGGGAGCCCAGGAGGGGTTCAGGATGTGGAAGTAGGAGAAAACAGAAGAGGTGGAAGTTCTGTCACTATCACTGTCACTGTTATCAGCTAGGAGGCAGCCTAGATTAAAGTAGAAGCAGTCGGGGCTGGGAGGAGGGACAGTTGTAAGCTAGGGGACCTGAACTAGAGATACCCATTGGGATTAAAACTAGGGCAGTAGGGGTGACAGATGTCTAGATGGGTGGATGCCCTGGGAATCACTGGGAACTGCTCAAGCACTATCTCTCATCCCCAACCAGTATCTGGACCAGATCCGTCAGACAATCTTTGAGAACCTGAAGATGCTGAACCACGCGCCTAGTGTCCAGATTCATGATGTGCCCTCAGACCTCCTGACCTATGACAGGACTGATGAGGCTGATGCAGAGGAGAGGGGTCCTGAGGAGAGCTACAGCAGGTCTGGGGCCAGGACCTGAGAGCAGAGGGTTACAGTAGGCTGGTGGGGCGGGCTTAGGGGGAAAAGTAAATCAGCTCAATTTAATTGTTCCTGGCTCTCCTCCTTTAATGTGCCTACTTCTTGGTCTACTAGAACCCCCCTACTCTTTTTTCTTTCCCATGTTTTTAATTATTACAAAAGTAATGCATATTCGTTGTACAAATTTCGAACAGCACCAAAATAGGTTAAGTTTGTTTTCACGCAATCTCAAATTCATTCTACAGAAATAACCTGTGTTAATAGTTTGATTTATATTTTTTCAGATGGTCTTTTTTATATAGATTACAAGTGTACTATTCTAACTATGCATATAAACACATACACATTCAGTCTCAGAGTTTGTTGTTTGTGTGTTTTTGTTTTTGTCTTAAATACAATTAGAATATATATTGCTGTAAAACTTAACGCTGGCTTTTTTCTTTTAAACAAAACAACGTATCTTTCCATGTCAGTATATATAGGTCTGCTTCCTTATTTTACAGCTGTATAATATTCCATTGTGTGGACATAGTAGAATCTCACCGATTGCCACTGATGGACGTTTTGATTATTTTCCATTTTTTCACTATTATAAAGAATGTGGCCATGAACCCTGTTATACAGATATCTTTGCATACTTCTTTGAGTACTTCAGTGGGTTGGATTAGGTTAAAGGCTGTGCTTGCTAAATATTTTTATATTTGTTGCCAAATTACCTTCCAAAGTCTGCAGCATTTTACTCATTCCTTCCAGGTCACTGCCCCTGTGCTGCTCTCTCATGCCCTGGTCTGTTCTTTCTCAGACTTCAGGACCTGCCTTCTTAGAAAAAGCTTCCTTATCCTGGCTGAAATTTCATCCTTTTCCTGCCATCACAGTCATGTCACTTTATTTCACTTTATTCATAGTATTTTCCACCATCTGAAATTATCGTATTTATTTATTTCCTTTGTTAGTTATTGGTCACTTTGGTTTATTAGGTAAGCTTTTTGAGAGTAGATAGAAACCTTGTCTGGCTTATTTTCTGCTGTATTGCTAAGGCCTATGACAGTGTCTGGCTCAGAGTAGCTTCCTCAGGAAATGATTATTGAGCACATGGATGGATCAACGGATAGCAGTGAGCCTCTACCAGTAGGAGGAGGAGTGGTTCCCTGTCAGAGAGGGCTGAGAATGGCTCCAGAGAGAGTGCTTCTAGGGAAGGAGATTGGAACTTGGAAATTGGGACACTGACATCTCTCCCTTTGCTTTGCAGGCCGGAGGCACCCAGTGAGTTCTATGACGGAGACCATGACAACGACAAGGAAAGCGACGTGGAAATTTAAGGGTGGCTGGGAATGCTCTGTCCCAAGGAATTCCTTTTCACCTCTTGGTTGGGCAGAGGGAGAAGGTGTGGCTCCACAGTCCTGGACTGGTTACCCACCAGGCTTACCAACTCTGGGGCAGGGTTTGGAGACCAAATCTGGTTCTAGAACCAATTATCCCCTTTCCTTTCCCTCCCAAGGCCTGACAGTGGTGCCTGTTAGGGAGGGGAGGGGGGCAAGGACGCTGCCCTGGGTCATTTTGAGCAGTGGGCCCTAGAGGCCAGTCCTCAGCCTCTCTGGCCCCCTTACTTCTTCCCTGCTTCCCTCCGATCACAGACTTTTAGGACTGAAGGCATAGGCAGGACTGAGGTTGCCTCGGCTTCCTCCTCTCCTGGGTTTTGCTGCAGACCTTGCTTCCAGGGCAGGTGAAGAGAGAGAGAGAGAGAGCTTTTCCGAGGGCTCTAGCCCCTAACATCAGAGGGAAGCGTGGCTTTGAGTGGGGAGAGGATATGAAAATGTCCTTTTTTGGCTTTACATCCATTTTACCACTGTTTTTATCCAATAAATCAAGTTGGTATTTTTTGTACCTTTTGCCTTTCTGGGAATACTCTTTATTCTTGCTAGTTGTCTGTGTATGAAGGGAAGGGGAAATGGGGGTGATGATGCATATAATAAAAATCATAATTAACATCCATTCAGCACTTACTCAGCGTTGGGCCCTGTGCAGGTGTTCTACACGTGTGACATGGGTGATCTTCTTCACATACAGGGAGTTAGTAATAGAGCGCTCTGGTTACTAGTTCAAGAGGAGTAGGAGGTGACTACAGTTTTGAACCTGGGTGTTGGGAATAACAATGCTAGTTGGTGAAGATACATTGATATGAAACATGTCAAGTGCATAGCACAATGCCTGACAAGTAGTTACTCATTGTCTTAACAGTCTATGTGAAGAACAATCCTAGATACTGTAGTAGCCACAAATGTGGACCCTTCCCTGGGGGAGTTTACAGTCCAGTAAGGGGGAGTTAGAAATTCATATGAAGTTGATAAATGTTGTAGCAGATACAGACAGTGGTACAAGAAGGAAGAACAACAGACAGGTCACTCCTTCTCTCCTTTGATCTTGTCTGTTTCACAACACCCTAGCTTAGAAAATAAGTAGCTTTTGAACTTTGTTTTGGAGAAGTTGAGTTTGAAGTATGGGCTGTACAGGTCGATACAACTTTCTATCAGATAATTAGAAGGTCTGGAACAGAAGAGATGAAGGCCAGATTTAGAAGCCAGCCAGTTTGACAGGGTCCCTCCTGTATACCAGGGCCTGGACTGAACACTTGGGGGTACTACTGACTTTGCCCTCCATCGATGTACACTTGAAATCTTTTGCCAGGTGTGGTCAAGATAATTCAGTCCATACTGTGAGAATTTACTAGGGGTCAGGTACTTTTTACACAAGTAGAGGTAGGTGGGAGAGTAGATGAAACTGCTGGAAGAGAAAGTCATGCTGGAGGAACAAAGGACACACTCTTGGAGAACACTCACCTTTACTCATGTTTGGTTTATGTCAGTGGGGAGTCCTGGTTAAACAATTTGGCAGTCAGACTAACCCGGATTTAATTTTTTTTTTTAATTATTATTAATTATGTGTACTTAGGCAAGTCACTTCACTTCTGTAAAGGTTTACAGGCTTGGAAGCCCTATGGGGCAGTTCTACTCTGTCCTTCAGGGTTGCTATGAGTTGGAATTGACTCAATGGCAATGGGCTGGGTTTGGTCTTAGGCAAGTCCCTTTCCTATCTGTAAACTGGGGAGTCTAGTAGAACCACATGTGATGGTGAGGATTGCAGAGGGTTTTGCACCATGCCTGGCACACAGCAAATGCACAGTAAGTGCTAACTATTATTGTGTAGGCCAATGTTTGCAATAACTGTTTCTTCAAATTAGAAACAGAACTAGAAGGTACCAAACTTGAGGTTCAAAACGAGGCAACCTAACTCCAGAGCTAATCTGCTTCAGAGTCTAGCACTTCTGGACCAAGCCCTTTGGCACATAACTCAATAAACGGTAACTGTCACTTTTTTTTTTTTAATGTGCTTCATGGGTACTGCACATATAAAAACTATTATCCCAGAAAGTTTGGCACTAAATCTTCTGCCAGGGTAACAGTCAGTATGCGGCGTTTTTGGTTCAGATATTAATATCCTGGTGTGAAGTATGAGCAGGTCCAGGCTTGACAGCCACGTGGGCGCTGCGTGGTACCGGGGAGGCCTGCGCCGCGCCTCTCTATCCGCCAGGGGGCGCGGCTACCCGCTACGGCCAGAGATTGCTGTACCGCCCGCTCGCCAACCCCCCCCCACGTGGGTCCGAATGGTTAGGCCCGCCGGGCAGGTAGCTGCTCCCCTCCACCCCCCTCCCTTCTGCCATTGGTAGGGGCTGCGGGTTCGGGCGGAAGTGGGGCAGGCGGGCGGGAGCGAGGCGTCGTCGTTGTATATTCATGAGGCGCGCGCAGCCCGGCATGCTAATGAGGCGGGGCGCGGCGGCGGGCTAAAGAGCTACTGGGTGGCGGCGGCGGTGGTGGCGGCGGCGGCGGCGGCGGCGGCGGCGGCGGGCGCGGAGCGGCCGGGCGGGAGCAGCGTAGGCGCGGGGGTCATCAACCAGCGCGAACCGGGACATGGAGCCCCCCGGCGGGGGCCTAGGGCCCGGCCGTGGGACCCGGGAGAAGAAGAAGGGCCGGAGCCCGGACGAGCTGCCAGCGGCGGGCGGCGACGGCGGCAAATCCAAGAAATTTGTGAGTGTCCCTCCCACCCTACTCCCTCTACCCGACAGCGTAGCCGTTCTTAAGACCCCAAGATCCCCGCAGCCGACCCCAGGGGCGCCCTCCCGTCTCTCGGGAGCCGCCCCCGCGCCTTCCTTCTTGGTTTCGCTCGGTCCTCAGCTTCAGAGCCCGACGTCCTCCCCGTTCAGGACCTTGGGAAGCCCCGAAGTCCCACCCGGCTGTTGCCCCGGCAGCCTCGGGGCTTCTTCAGTCCCCAGTCGGCACATTCTGCCCTCCCGCCCCGATAGCCCCAGCGCACAGCCCCATCTCTGCCCTCCCAGTCTCACTTCCTTTCTTCTTCCTCTATCACCCGAACACGCCTTCTCTATCTTGACCCCCTGTGCTTTTCTGGGTTTATTTTCTCTTATTACCCTCCCCCCCTTTTTGGTGTTCTCTTATTTCCTTCTCCAAAAGGTCACTTCCTTCCCCATGATTGATCCCTTTCACCTGCTAACTTTCCTCCCGCCCAGTCCCCCATCTGGGCGCTCAGCCCGGTGCCACCTGATAATCCTTCCCCTCAGGAATGTTACCTGACTTGGGCCCTGTCTTCCCTCCTCCCTTGGGCGTTTGTCCTTGTGATTACAGGTCCTCTGCCCAGGTCCTCTGCCGATTCCGGCATGACGTTCTTTTCCTTCCAAGTGTTTCTCCATCCAAAGAACCTGTCTCTTTGCCCTGTTGCTTATTACTTTTAAGGGGGTTAGAACTTCTGTGGCGATTTTGCCCTTGATTTAGGACGATGATAAACCTCTTCCATGGGGGAGGAAGTTAGACTGCAAAAGTCCAAGAAGTTTGTGAGTAGTTGAATTGCTTTCTGTGCCTTTCTGGTGATAACCATCTCCTGAACTCTTCTTCTGCCACCTCCTGTGCCCCAGGGCTGTCGACATCTCTTTTCCTGTCTGTCGAAGAGTGTAGCTTTCCTCAGGTGCCAATTACTTCCAGTCTAGTCTGAAGGAATATTGGTGATATTCATGTAACCTTATCATCTTTCAACGTTTTACTCTCATTAAATCTTTTTTACTCTTCTCTCCAGGGAGCCATTTGTCTGCTCTTTATAAAAGCTTTGAAAGATGTGAGGTATTGTCCAAGAGAGGGAAAGAGCCTTGGATCTTAATAATCATTTGCTAGTTGTAACTGTAGTTATTTAGTCTTCTCTCCAGGTGATCACATCCCACCCCAGTATCTCTTTCTCCTGAGCAAATGGCTTATCACTCTTTCAGCTCATCCCCGCCCTCCCTTCCCCAGCGTTCTGACCCAACTCCACAAGTTTGGAAAGAAAACTGATAGTGAGGAAAACTGGAAGAAATTCTTGCTTTGTGACCTAGAGGGTTGAGATGTGGAGAATACTAAACAGAATTAAAATAGTGACTCATTTCTTCCTACCTATTTCTAGCAAGATCAGGTGCTCCTGGACTGGCCTTGGCATTGACTTACAGGC
This sequence comes from Loxodonta africana, assembly GCF_030014295.1. Classification (NCBI taxonomy): domain Eukaryota; kingdom Metazoa; phylum Chordata; class Mammalia; order Proboscidea; family Elephantidae; genus Loxodonta; species Loxodonta africana. The sequence goes on along the minus strand of NC_087343.1, from coordinate 154,516,815 downwards.
TGTTGGTAACTGCCTGTTTTTATTCGATGAACATATTTTTTTCCAGAAGTGTAGGGTTAATAATAGTGACCTCCTTGTAAAGCAGCATTTCCCTGTGTTTCTTTAGGATAAAAATTGACTCGCTTGTTAGAAAGCTTCCCTTCTAAAACAATTTCTAGGGCCCATATTCCTTCTACTTCTGTATCTTTTTGTTTTGATTTTGTTTCCATGGTATTCTTTGACCTTCCTAACCCGAAGTCCAGCTATTCCTGCTGATTTATAGTGACCTCTGTGACTTGTAAATATTTTTCAAGTCCTTAGTAAAATTTTAAATGTGCTTTTGTTTTAGTTAGCACTTGTGTGTTTCAAAAATTAGTGAAACTTACTAAATGTCTGGTGCTGTAAGGCGAGATACCTGCGGAAACTCCTTTTCACCTGTTTTTGGAATGTCAGTGCAATCTTGTATATGCTAAGTAGATTTGGCTCAGTGTTGTTGATATTTGCTTTAGGGCCGGTGGAGCAGAACCAAGTTCTCTTTTTCTTTATGAGGTGTTGGTTTTAACCCTTAACCTACTGAACTTTTGAAAATAAGTAGTCCGGGTAGTGGGGAGAATTACATTAGTAGCTAGAGGGTTAGAAGTTTTCCTGGAAAGTAGTGATGCTTAACTCCTTTATTGCCAAGTGTAACCTACCTGAAGGCAACAGAATATTCCATCTTCCTCATTGCTTTTTATGAGAACTCTGTGGAAATGGAAGACTAGGAGGAGCTTTGCAGTCTACTTTTCTTTGTGTCTGTGTGTATGTATATGTGGGTGGGTGGAGTGGGTGAGAGTACTGGTGTGGTTTTGTTACCAATGGCTTAATTTTCTTGAACTACAAGCTAAAACTGAACTCAAAGCTGTTTCGCCTACTCCACCTTTTCTAGAGTTTGTGTCCTCTGGAACTCCATTAGAGTGGACTTTATAAACCTACACTGGTTTGGACTAAGTGTGCTTGTTGGTTATTTGTTTGCTTCTGAGGGGTTACTAATCCTTTAGCTGCTACATATCCTTCTGAGTTGATGCAGGTTCTAAGTACAGATCAACTGATGACTACACAGAGCTCACAAGATTGCCTAATATCTGGTCTCAGCCTCAGAGGCATCTTGTGGGGAAAGAAGATGGAATCTAAGTTTAAAAAGTGGTTGGGTATCCTCTTTTAAAATATGTGATTGTTTGAGAGATACTAACACAAGTGATTGAAGCCAGGCTGCTTGGTAATCTCCCTGGATTCTTCATGAATCTGTTTTTCCACTGGACCTTGAGCATGTTCCTTCTCCAGGATCATTCCATTTCCTTTCAGAAACTCTTAAGATGACGGAAAATAAGAGGACCCTAAATGAACAGAATTTGGAGTGTTATCTGACTTTTCTGCCATGACAAATGTAGATGTTAAATAGACTGATTTCTGAAATATGTCAGGGTTAAGTATAACCAGGATGTTAGGAAGCTGTAGAATATTCCTGCATTGAATAGATTCCATGTCTTCTCATACAATCAAGAAGTTGATACATTCTAAGAGAGAATCTTGCTACCTGATTCAGCTAGGAGCATAACTTTGTAAAGCCTGAATTTTAGTGTGGGATTAGAAAGAATAGATGATATATAATTAAAAATTTTTTGTTTGATTTTGTATGCCTATGCTGAATTATTACCATGTTGCAGTTTCCTGCCCCCCTAAAAGCAAAGTGATAGTGAGAGTATAGATGTTTAGTTGTAAACCTCTGTCCAAAATGAGAGCTGTCAAAGGTGAAGGATGCCAGGCAGAATTTTAAGCAGGTATTAGGAAAGGTAGTGT